>NW_027411644.1:151460557-152126807 GCF_047663935.1 Musca autumnalis
ATGAAAGTATATAGCAGCTTGTCCTTGTCTGGACTGCTGCCCTTGGCAGTAACTGTCACCTGGGGTTCTGGTACATTTGGCAAATTAACTCGACGTATTGTCACAATTCGTTTGGAAGGGTCACTAGAACTACTACTGTTTGCAGACATAGTTGCCACAACGTCTGGTCCCAACTGCTGCTGGGAGCCAGACCCAGGGGCTGGTGGGGCATAACACATTGGTGTGGCACGAATCAAACCAAATGGTGCTGGGCCAGTGGCCGCAGCAGGTGGAAAACCCAAATTATAAGGGAAATGGTTAGCATGAGCGTATGGCATGCTATAGGCTTCGGGCACCATGTTTAGATTATTTGTTGGCGCCATAGTGAACGGTGCCGACATCGAAGGCACATCTGCTTCATTCGTCGCCTGATGTAGATCGGTGACTTTCGCATGTTTTTCAGCTGCCCCCGCGGCATCTGTGCTTTCATTAACGTCTGAATTTAATGCTTCAATTTCTTTAACCTTTTCCAATTGTTGCTCTTTTGTGGGAAGGTATGAAAATTTGAATTCGGTATTTGTTTGTTTGACTGTAGCTATTAGTTCAAGAATGGCAGTTTCGACTTTGGCTTTAGCCCGCTGCAAATTTTTGATATTGTTTTCCAATTCACCAATTTTCTTCTTGTCTCGCTTTTTGTTCGCCTTCAGAGATTTCAAACTGAGTTTATCTGTGAATTCCTTAAAGTAAATATTTTGAAATTGGCCTCTTAAATCCTGCAATTCGGCAATACGTTTTTCTTCGTCCTTTCTTTGCTTCTGTTTTGCCTTCTTGGCGGCCTTTTTGGGATTTGAAGTTTGAGGCTGTGATTTCTTTTTGCCGGCTGCTGTTGGTCCCTCTATAAAACTCAAGGTTTCTTTTATCCATTTCTTCTTGGCTTGCTCTTTGGAATAGTTGTCAATAATTTCGCATATTTCACTAACAAAATCTAGATTGCTTGATGATTTGGAAGTGACCGAAGGTGCTGGTGCTGTAGAAGCGGGCACATTCGATGCAGTTGATGGTAGTTGTTGAGATACTGCTGATGGCTTTTCTAATTGACATGATGATTTAGACGAAGGTTCTTTACTTCGCTCCTTACTCTTTGCACTTTGGCTCGATGTCGAAGCATCTCGTGTAGAGTTGTTGCTAATATTTGATTTCTTGTTGGGTGGCTCCAAGGATGTTAGGGGCTGCTGCTGTTGTACTTGTTGTGTTGATGTTTTTGGTTGGGTTTGCTTTTGCTGAGATTTCTTATTTGTTGATTTTGCATTGTTTTCGCCCTTTTGATTTGTCTGCAAGTGTTGCAAGCATTCACATAAATCGTGGAACTTGGCTTGATGTATCTGCTCGAATGTAGCTGCGATATAATGTGATTCATCCCACGACGCTGAATGGGGCATTTGTTGCTGAAACTGTTGGAAAAGTTTTAATTCGTCGGCATTTAATACATTGTCTACTTGGTTGTGTGCCTCCGAAACATTTGTTGTTGATGCAGTGGATGCTATAGCAGCTGACTGAGAAGACTTTGATGTTTTGCGAGCATTTACAATTTGGGATAACTTTTTACGAAGTCGTTCCCTGGTTTCATTCATTCGTGCATGATTACAGTCCTAAAAAGAAAGTAATGGCTCTTTCAGTGGCTAACAAAGTCATTTATGCAGCATACCTTTTTTAGACGCTTTTTACTTGAGTGGTTCTCTTTACAGTGATCGCTGCCGATATCTGAATGGTCACCTAAAATATTTAAAATACAAATTTTCATTCAACATTTCGTGCGATTAAATAGGAGAAGAAATCTTACATTTTTTGGACTTTTCCTTGCATGTCTTTTTGGGCTGAGATTCAACTGTGGATGGGGAATTTATTTCTGTGGGTATTTGATGGTGATGTTCTTCTTCCGCCGTGTCACATAAATGTTGAAGCATATTTTCGCATCGTGAAGATGGTCTAGAAAAGAAAAAGAGAATACATTGTATTAAATAAAGTTGTCAAAAAACAAATTCGTTAGATTTAACAAAATATTGCATTGCATTTTTCTGTTGATAATGCAAGCGGCTTGGCACTTACTCCGTCGTGTTGTCGGTAATTTTTAAAATATCATTTAATTTCTTTTGTATTTCCACGCTGTCAATATTGACGACGGCATCAAAGCTAGTTGAAAGCATAGTCATTTATTAACATTTTTAAGAATTATTAGAATAAATTGTTTCTACTTACTTGGATTCTACATCGTTATTATATGGTGATAAACTAAAAGAAAAAAATGAAGAGAAATATTTATAATCAGAACCCTACTGAGACTTTCTCGCCTACCACCTACCTTTTAATTTTATCGAGAAATTCTAAAAACTTTGTATCATCCTTGTTGCCAACAATTTTTTCCACGTCAACGCATATGTCATTGTTTTTCAATTCCAAAGCATCAATATTGGGCATGGTGGATCCTTCGCCATCATTGTTATCATCAAAGTCGATAAAATAAATGGCATAGACTGAGATAATAAATATCCAATATATTTTCACTACCAAATCATGAACATCGATAAGATCCAGCCCATTGTTGGAGGCTACCAGCTTGCGGTTATACAACATAATATTCGGCAGAATGGCACGCAACTCCTCACGAGTCATAGACATTGGTTGGTAGTAGTGGATTAGATCCTGTGACAGTGATGGAGATATTTCGTTGTTTAAAATTTTACGTGCCAATTGACAGGATGTCATTTTACAGTTCTGGCAGAAATATTGCATTTCAATTGTGGTAAAAGGAAAGCGCTTACGATCTGTAAATATTAAATTAATTTTAAAATTATAGAGAATGTGTTATTGTTATTAGAATAGAATTACACGACTACTTACTATTTAAATGGGTAAAAACAGCCCAAGCAATGTGATAACCATTAGCCATTATTTCAGATATTTGTTGAGTTGATGGTATGCCATTCTCATCCATCATATCTTCAAGTGATACATACAACTCCTCATCGACTTCCTGAAGAGCAGAACTTTTAGGTTTAGTCGCACTACCGATATTCTTTGAAGGATTTTGAAAATCATCGTTTGCGCATACATTCACAATTTTCGAATCGTAGAAATTCTCGTCCTTTATTACAATGTCCTGAGCGAGACATTTTGAACATTTGTCTGCATTGCGTGTCGGTGGCAAAGGGCCACCTGCAATTGAACACGTTATGCACTTGCAAAATCTGTTGTAAGAACAAAACTTTGTAGTAGACCACACAAAAATTAGAGTTGTAATAAGAACTTACTCTGCATGATATTCTAGAGAAACATTACATTTTTTACATTTATCATCTACGACTAAGGTATTGGGTGGTTGATAAAATCCATCGGGCCATTTCATTTTGGTATATGACATAATATTCTTCCAGGCTAAACGACGATTTTTGAGTGAACGAAAGTCATAAAAATCATTATCGTCAACGCTGTCCTGCAGCGAAAATGCAATGGCATCCTGTACCACCGTATCGAAAATTCGGTATACATCCAACAGTGATTTACGTCGCTTGCGTTCAACTTCCGACAAATTAAATTTGTTCAATTTTATCCATACATCTGTCCACCATATATCAACACGATTCATTATGTTTTCAAAGTGAATATAACGTTTGATAAGATCCGTATGATGTGATGTCAATTCTTCCTCTTTCAGCTAAAAGTAAAGAAGAGGATATGCGGTATGCGCCAATTCAAATGCGCTTCTGAACAATTGCATTGCATTCTACTTACTGTTATTATGCAGGCTAGCATTGTATCGGCTAGATGGGCATGAACGTGTTTCTGATACAAGCGTTGGCATAAAAGTTTCCATGTTAATGAAAACTTTCGTAGAAAATCGTTTTCAAAAGCAAACAAATATGAGGCAACCTGTTCGGAAATTCGAATTAAATCGTCATATCCATTCACAATGTCTGGAAGTAAAGAAGAAAATAATATTAACGATTATCATTGTTTTGTTATTTTTTTCGTTTTCGTTTTTCTCACTATCTATTTTCATCGAGACGAAGTGTGTTCATCTTTGAGCCGAGTTTTAGCCAGTTTCCATACTTTCACTTTATGTAAGGATAAGCCAAAAAAGCTTATCTACAAACCATTTTTAGCGACCTATTTATAAGGTCCTGAGCATGGTAACTGCATGTAGAACAAATATTTTGCACGAGAAATATCTCTGGACGTTTATTAAAAAGCTTAATTTTAGAAATACTTTTATTTGTTTTGCCCTACGTTTGTTTATTAGGTTTTGTATGGCATAAAACAGCTTCCAAATGGACCTAATCTAAATTAAGTATTTTTAAAAGAAACCTTGAATTTGTATAGAAAAATAGAGTAGGGCGTATAACAACCACAATGTATTCAAAACCTGCCTAATCAGAAACTTAATTTCTCCCGAAGGCGGTTTTTTGCCGATACTTATAAAAGGGACTTATGTAAAAAATGCGTTAACCTGGTTGGATAATCAAAAGACAATTTTTAAATTATATTATTTAATACAAATTTAAACACTCAGGGCCATTATTATATGCTTTCTTTTACTATTGGATGGATTTAAAAACGAAAAATAAACCAATTAGCAGGCATTATAAATACAATTTTCACATTAAAAATGAATGCCAAGAGGATACTCCTTGAAATTTAGTGATCACTTTTAAGTTTTCTCCAATACTTACAGTTAATCATTTCCTCAGCAGGTATTTTGCTTTGATCTGGTTCAACAATTTCCAAAAAGCCCTCCGCGTATGCCTTTACAACACATTCAATATGAAAGGCCAGTATTTGCAAGAGAAGCAAAGGGTTATTCAACATTAAACTGTGAAAAAAACATATAAATAACAACAATTAATTTTCGTTCGCATATAAAGATAAAGATTACTTTTCTCATATATATTTTCCTTTGGACTTACATTGAACTGAATAGAACGAAAATCATATTGTCGGACAAATATTCATCATAAATAAAATCTAAATGTTCTCCTTTCTTATGGTAGATTACCCCGCAAGTAATCCAATAGATTTCCTTGTTGCTATCGAGTAATTTTTCAAATTTATTATAAGCAGTAATGTTCCTGAAATTGATTTGTATATATTTTTTAGTATTTAATGTACATGTAAATATATAGTGGATGTGATTTGACAATTGACTTACTTTAACATCGGTCCATAGGCTTTAATCAGGACATCTAGCAACATTACTACCATATGTGCTGCCTTGAATTGCTCGACCATTATGTGTATAACAAGTTCACGATATTCTTCACAATTCTTGCATAAACAGAATGTGAAGAATTCGTCATCAGGATGGGTCACGACAATATTGGAAACATCCTGAAAAAAATGCATTCAATATATACAAAATGTGGTAAGTGTAATTTAAGAGAATATATGAACGGATTTTATTCTTATTAAAATATGGGCAATAACCATATATCAAGTTGAACGATTCCATTTTATTTAACGTGAAAAACTCCAACTCCAAATTAATTAATTTCATATGTATATGGAAACTAATCCAAATCTAGACCGATTTCAATATAATTTGGCAAACATACGAATTCCGTAATATGTTTTAAATTTTATTGTTATTTGAATGTAAAACTACCTTTTACACTTCTATTTAAATTGTCGTATCAAACATAGTATGCCTTGGAATGCTTGCTTTGTAATGTTGAATACACATTTTTGTCTTTCAATAAACATTAAAACAACTCTGTGCTATAAAAGTTGACAAACATTTTTTGCAACACCTTTTTAACTGCCCCGCCAAACCTACCCATCTAACTCTAGTGGATCTGTGGCTACATCCCATCGAAGCAGCCACTTTTCTGGAACTGGAGATAGACCCAGAGCCAGATTGAACAGAGGAACGAACAAATAAACATAACAAAAACACTGTTACAACAACAACATTTTTGCATGGGTTCTGATGGAAGACGAAAATACCTTTGGTTTCTTTGGGTCACTTGTTTTTTTTGATCTTATAACGCTAAATGTAGTGAAAAATAGGGTTTCTTGGATTTTCAAATTAAACCGGTCATAACTTCTTTTTTCCACAACCAGGGAGTGCTCATTGGGAAGCGGTGAAGCGAGTTATGCGATACCTCAAAGGGACGATTGACAAAGGTCTAGTATATAAGTCAAGTTCCGAAAATTCAATTACTGGTTATTGCGACGCCGACTGTGCTGGAAAAATAGATGATCGCCAATCAACAACTGGATATTTATTTGTGTATCAATCCGCGACAATATCTTGGTCAACTAAGAAGCAAAAGACAGTAGCGCTATCATCTACCGAAGCAGAATTCATGTCAATTACAGCTGCTATACAGGAATAAGTCTGGCTTAAGAGACTTGAAAATGAAATGAATCCTTATTGTAAGAAGGCTATGAACATATTTCGTGACAACAAAGGAGCACTACATGTTGCAATGAACAATAACACCGTACAACAAAATTGAACTTTTTTTAAATTACCAGAAACCCCGCACAGATTATGAAGGAGGGCCGAAAAAAGAAGACACGTTTATCGGCGTTTTGAAAGTTTACGTCGGGAAGTAACCTAAATAGGCGTGGCAAGTTCCGCCCATTTCTACAGGTTTTGAAATATTCGACATCAGATTCCTTGGAATCCTTGCATTTTAGGTATAAAGTGTCTTTGGCAATATTATTGACAACAATTAACCCTCATGCGAGTCACTAAACGGGTCTTTCTGGTCCTTTTTTTTCAAAAACGTTTAAAAACTCCTTTAAAATGTGTTCGTATCAGATCAAAATATTCTACAAAATTATTTATCATACAATTTTACTATAGGTCCCCGAATACACCAAAACTCTAAATCGTACCTAAACGCCAGGAATCTGCCAAAAATAAAATCGCATTTTAGGGTTAATGTTGTACTTTATCTTAGTTTATTAAGTTTTGACCCACAAAACTTCATTCAAGATAGAAGACGTCAAAGACAAAAATATTCTGCATCAAATTTTAACATAAGTCACCGAATAAATGAAATATGTATTTACTATATATATCAAGAAAATAAAATACCCAAATATTTTTTTAATAATTTGTTTTGTTCTTTTTTCGAGTTGATGCATGAAAGTAACATTAAATTTAGTTTTAGACGAAAGTCGTTAAAAGAAGAAATATTCTACACAAAATTTCACTGTAAGTCCCAGAACAAACTATATATCTAAGTAAAATACCTTGTTAAGAAAATAACTTTACCAAATTAGATATTATATGTAAAAATTATTTGTTAAACTTTTAGACTCTTAATTAAAATTTATTCCATACTGAGCCAAAATCTCGTAAAATACTTCACTTTTTGGGGATTGTGCCAAAAGAAGAAATGTTCCAAATCAAATTTCATTACGAGTCTCTGAATAAAAGACATTTGTAGCTATAATATTTAACATCTCCAGAAGCTTTCGCTTTTTATATATGATTTAGGACCATATTCTACCGTTTTTATTCACATTTTCGTTATCTGCGGTCACAAAATATATATTTATTAATGTTTTTCATAATAAAATCTTTCAGAAGACTATGTGTGCTCGATTCAAACTGTCTTTTTGAATATCTTTGGTGAATATATATAGGGAAAATATTGATAACCCAGATCGGACTTTGTAAAATTACGTATTTTAGTACTATAAACTAAAATAACGTCATCAGGATAAGTCATAGGTTCCTGATATTGTATGCGAAAATGCGGGAATAGTCTACGGCTATTGTCCAGTGAATATATATCTGACATACGAGTCCTAACATCCATGGTTTTGGCATGGTCCTAAATACTACAATGATGGCTACTCCTGCTCTGATAAAATTGACTGATGCAGTTGAAACAGAGTTGTGAAAAAGTCACTCCATTCTTTACATTAAAACCGCATTTGGATGCAATCCAAAGAATCACATCCATTTCTCACATTTTAAAAGCATCCGGATGCAGTTCAAACGGAGTCATGAAAAAGGAACTCCGTTCGTTACATTTTAAAAGCAAGACAATTTGTAGATACCTACAGTCAACTACAGAATTTTTCCAAAGATAAAAAGAGTGCATCAATTTCTAAAATTTTGATATAAAATAAAAAATACAACCAAAAGTTGGGAACATTTTTACGGTATTTTACGAGAAGAAAATTTCCTAATGAAGTGTGTTGGAGTACTTGCCGAAATCTCAACTGGTGATGGGAAGACAATATAAGAACACCTTTGGCAGATGAAGCATAGCTGAAATAGCTTGGATTCAATGGAGAGCAGACGAAACAGACTCAGTTGCGATTGAATTTAATGATTAAATTTTATAATTTTTGTTAATGTAATAAAGTTTTTAATATTTTTTTATAATAAAGTCTTTTTTATTTATTCTGGGATATTTTGCAATGGCTTGCATTTTTATTGCATCTTTGAACTGTATAAAAACACATTCCGAAGAGTGCCTTTTAACTCCATCCAAAGCACTGCATCAAAACACGTGCTTTGGATGCAAATTGGATTGCATCCTATTCTATACTAAAAGGGTTAGTTAAAATGCGATTCCAAAGTCATAGTTAAAATGCAGCGTCAAAGGATTAGTTAAAATGCAGTGCTAATAGAGAGCATCTTTCAGTAGTCACGCTCTTGTAAAAATCACGAGTGAAAATGCATAATTTGATGCACTTCCAAATCACTTGTAATTTTGCCATTATTTGTTTACGCCTATCTGAGGCAGGGGTGGAAATTTAATAACATTTTCGAAAAGGATTCAAATGGTACTAAAAATTCAATTCCCGCAATGCGTCAAAATAAATTGTCTTTATAGACCTTCCTGCTTCCACTCAATACATGAATTGATTCACTTTTACAACTTTACTCATTGTTTATTTTATATAGATATTTCTGGGACAATAAATTTTTTCATTAGTTCATTATACTTTTATTCATTTTATTTCATGTACTTCTGAATTATCCGAAGGATACTTAAGATGAACTTGAGATTGAAACTTGTGTATGAATATATATGGGGATTTCTGAGTGAAATCGGACACTTTTTCAAGATGAGGTTTTTGATTTTCTTTTTTTTTTTGCTGTGGTGATGCTGCTGATTAACAAAACATTTTAGTATATTTTCAAATTTTTTTTTGACTAATGGTTCCAGAGATATCGCGCCTTGAAAAGGTCAAATTTTGTAAAAACTACATGCAAAGAAATACTCATAACTTCTTTAATATTGGTCCAATTTGAAAAAATCTTTTTTTGTATGTTTTGTTGTTTTATCAGCTATTAAATAAAAAATAGCAAAAAAACTTGCACATTGGGCTTGGATGCTATTTTCGCGATTTAATATTTAAAATCAATTTTTAAAGATGTTCGACCCCTTCGATTTTCTTTAAATTTTTTTGTATTAAACTACGTTCAATTACAAAAATTTTAAGTCCTATATGGTAATGGGATTCGGACGATTACTATTTTTTCTGCATTTTTTAAAATTTGTCAATTCAATTTTTCCTTTATACCATTGTCCAAAATTTATTATTTTATTAAAAAAATTAAAAGTTTAATTTATAAATATTTGTTTTGATTTTATATTTATGAATTTATGTCAAACATCTTAAAAACTGCGTCATTTTTCGATTTTGAAAATGCATCAGCGAAAATTCCATTAAAGCCCACTGTACATTTTTTTTCTATTTTTTATGATAAACATATAATATATAATGATAAATATGTACTCCTAGCTTCAAAAATACAGGAAATACAAATTTTGGACAAAGGTATTAAGGAAAAATTGTATTGACAGATTTTAAAAAATTGAGAAAAAATAGTAATCGTCCGAATCCCATTACCATATAGGACTTAAATTTTTTGTAAATTTTATTTAATAGCTGATAAAACAACAAAACATACAAAAAAAGATTTTTTCAAATTGGACCAATATTAAAGAAGTTATGAGTATTTCTTTGCATGTAGTTTTTACAAAATTTGACCTTTTCAAGGCGCGATATCTCTGGAACCGTTAGTCAAAAAAAATCTGAAAATATACAAAAATGTTTTGTTAATCAGCAGCATCACCACAGCAAAAAATAACGGAAATCAAAAACCTCATCTTGAAAAAGTGTCCGATTTCACTCAGAAATCCCCATATGTACGTCTTGTAATTAAATAAAAGTGCTTAGCCATACACAAAATATACAGATTAGCAGTTATTATTATATTGTTTAAACTGGTATACTGGTTACAATATAATAGTGATTTTGGCAATCATTTCTGACTACCGAATTAACAGGTTACTGGTAATGCAATGAAGGGACAAGTGGCTTTCCCAAGACCATCGAATTGACTGGTTACTGGTAATGCAATGAAGAGACAATTGACTTTCTAAGGACTATCGAATTGGTTGGTTACTGGTAATGCAGTGAGGGATTAATGGGATTAATAGACTCCCTTCTATGACAGCTCCATGTTAAGTTCACCAGTCTATTGCATTGCGAGTATATTGGGCGATAACTATTTGTGTTTACCAGTCGCTAGCAAAGTTGCTAGTTACTCCGTACGTAGTTACCCGAAAAACTGGGCAACTTTTTCAGCCAAACAAAATATGTAAATGTATATATTTGTGGTGTCGGAAGTCCTTACATCCGAAGGTAATAGCTTACATATTCGAAATTTTCGAAATAAAAAAACCTATCTTAAAAAAACGTATGAAAATTTTTCGACAAATCAGAAGAATAGACTTCGTTTGAAATCAATCGGCAGTGTAATTTTTAAAAAATATTCCTAATCATTTGAATTGAATAGTGATAAAATTGCGTTTTTTCGTTTTACTGGCAAATGTTTTAATCCCGCGCACTAAAAAAAATCTTATTAGGACGAAGGTCATTATTTATGAAAGTTTTTATTTAATTTGATTAATCGAGCTAACATGACCTAAGGAGTTCGTATTGAAAAAGTTTAAATTTTTGTCGGCAAAATCAGTTGCCTATTTTAATGATGTTCCTACCAAAATAAATAATTAAAAATTAGAAAATACTACTTAATAATGTTTGTCTCAACTCACCATAAACGGATTTAATCGACAATTTTTCTTGCCCTCCTGACTTAACGAAGAAAACTCAAGAATTCTTCGCTTATCAATATCCACATTTATTATATTGTCTTCCCGTTGGCTTAGCTCCGATAGGGAAACAATAGATTTAATCACTAAAGCTACCAGCTGCTGTGGAGCCAACGGATCAAACTCTTTAATTGATAAAATCTTTGACAATGCTGTGGGTGGATTTTCATCGTCCATAACTGATATGCAATTGCTGCCGAATAGTTTGGAGAACCGCATTGAACATTTATCTGATAATAAAGATGAACTGCTTCCGGTACTGCTGCGGCGTCTTACTGCTGGCGAGAGGGCTTTAGCGCCTTCATCGCCACCATCAACTGTTCTCGTATGATTACAAGTGTAACCACAAGGACCTTCACCATCACTATGGTAATATATAGAATCGGCTTGTGTGGGCAGTGATGGTTTGCTGCTACTCTGACCATCTGCTATGACTTGATAATAATGTGATCTTTGTTTGCGGTGTTTATTTTTCTTGGTCGAGTTCTCATGTACCGTCGTAGAGGATGCGGCGGCTGTACTGGTAGTATTTGCCAAATCCTCAAATTCCTTTGTGCCGTCTCCCCCTTTCTCACTAGCTTCCATTGCATTTTTCTTAATTAAAGCTTGCTGCGCTTCGGTCAGTAATACAAATGGATCAAAGTCCTTGTCTAGAGGGCTTTTCAGTTGAACACTAATTTTCTCTACCATCGCATTGTCATCTTCGTCCGATTCAGATGACGAGGAACTAAATTGCACGTCTGCTCTGGACAACATACGTTTTGTCTTCTGTTTGTCCATTAAATCCGGGCGAAGCCGTCTCAGCCTCACTTTGCACATTTTATTTTTCTTTTCCATTGTAAACTACGTATTAGAATAGTAATGGTCACTTTCTCAATTCGTTAATAAACTTTCGTCGATTTTAGGGACACTAACACTATGTTTTATCTAGAATGCTGTTAAAAGAAAAGGAAAACGTTTTCAATCTCGCTTAAAGAGTTTCCTTAAAACATTTTTGTTTAGTTTGTGATGGGCTATATGCAATTTTTTTTTCTTCGTAACACAACACACAAGCTTTTTTGTTTTCGTTTATTTTCATTCATTCATTTTTGCCTGTTTCCTCCAGTATCCGATTGTTCCGATAGCCCGTCCTCTTCTCGCATTCCCATAATTCCAAAAAAATCGTTGATAGATAATTTCCCTTTGCGGAATAGATAAATCGCGTAACGGAGAGAGAGACAGGAGTAGTTATCTATGGGAATTGGAAATGTGAAATCAACGAATTTAATTTTCGTTGCTTCCAGACGTTGTTCCGTTTTGTGTTTCCATTCGTCGAGTGTGGAAAATAGGGATGTCAAGGAATGAATAGGGATCGAAAGCAGAGGTGGAAGCGAGTCGGTTTTCGGTCGGCGGCGCGCCGCCGCTTCTCTTTTTTAAGGTTTTAGCCGCCGCCGATTACATCGCCTAGAATCGGCTAAAAATCGCAGCCGTCAACTCGACGGGATGGCGTGCGCCGATATTTTTTAAAATTTTTCTGCCGCGAGCACTTAACTTATTTCACACAGTATTAAATTATTTTTTTTAAAGCCATTATTTTTGATGTTGGCGTTTTTTTTTATTGTTGGACTGCAGAATTTTACATCTTTGTGTTTATTTCAGCTCGAGTCCATATTTTGTCAATTTCATATCCACTTTAAAATATTTTGTTGTTATTCAAACAATTGAATTACAACAAAATATGGACTCGAGCTGAAATAAACACAAAGATGTAAAATTCTGCAGTCCAACAATAAAAAACGCCAACAACAATAATAGGCATCAGCACGGCCTTGTTGACCAATGCGTAATGCAAAAACAACTTTCTTGTTGTTTTTACCCCCGTTTATTGAAGCAACACTCCTATGTTCGTATTCTTTGCGAAGCAAAGACGACATAAAAACAGTGGTGGATATGAAATTCTTTAGTTCGACTCAAATTGTAGGGTAAACAGCTTTAGGGCCATACAGCAAATTTCTCATTTTATTTAATTTGCTAGATGGCTTTATTGACCTGTTTATCGATACAGAGTCGGCGAAAAAGGGAACTGATGAAGTTGTTTGGTGACAACTGAAACTATAGTATTCCCTACCCTTCGCCCGCAACTAATCAATTTCATATCCACTTTAAAATATTTTGTTGTTATTCAAGCCATTATTTTTGTTTAATACAAGGAATGAATAGGGATCGAAAGTCGATTTTCGGGCAGAGACCTGCGCCGATCGGCTCACAGCCGGCTAAGCCGAGCCGCCGATCAATTTTTAAAGCCGCCGCCGCCGACAATTTTGTCGACTGAGCCGTTAAATTCATATTAATAATAAAAATATGCTTGGTTTACATTCGGCCTCGTTTCGTGATTTCGAAGGCGTTTCGTGATTTCGTGCGGAATCAAGCAAAATTTATCATGATTTCGCATACAAAAATGAAATCATCTCATTTTGTGATTTCAGCGAAAACAACATCGAAATCACAGTACACATGATATACAACCTTGCTTTTGCCTAAAAAAGTACCAAAAGTTGCAACACTTTTCACGTATGACAATAAACAAGGTAGATGTGCGAACTGCTGCAACAAAAAATGTTAGTATCAAAATTTGTAAACAATGTGAAAAAATATTAAATTACTTTGTTACAATGCTATTTTTCATTGTGTTCCCGTACTTTTTTAATGGTAATTTTAGAAAATAGAGCGAATTGTCAAAAATTTGTTCCCCATACAAATTTCCTAAAAAAATAAGGGAACGGAAAAATGACGGAAATTGCAAAAACTCCAGCAGAAATGTCAAAATCAACGTATCAAAATCAACGTATCAGTTATAATATTAGATACCAATGAACATATGAACATGTTTGCTGCTGGTTTCTACTAGGCCAAAATTTTATGGCAGAAAACAGGAGAAGAGGGTGTTATTCGTCGCTATTTTTGTTTAAAGAGAATTGCAAGTCTTGCTAGATTTCGGTGTACAGGAACGCATTTTTAGCACTAAACGGTAAAACTATTGCAAGTACTAATATTTTGCAGGTGCTGAGCAAAATTTTTATTTATCAAAATTTATTAGTATGATTTCTTAACGATAATCAATTATTATTTTTTTATTTTTTGGTACTATACACAACTAATACGATATATAGATAATTTTACGATAATTTTCGAAATAAAGTTTTAAAGTTCTATATTGTCGTATATTTTTAAAGTTTAATTCAATTTACAACAACTTGTTTGGATAATTCATGTTCGATCAGCTACGCATATGCATCTACCTTGATCATTGTGATATGTTTGAAATCAAGAAAAAATAAGTGTAAACACCGGGGTGTATTTCAGGATTTCGTGAAATCCAGTGGATTTTGGAGCGCAAGTGTAAACTTGGCATAAAGCTGAAAACAGATACAACGTTTGATTAAAGTTTTGCGTTGGGCGTCGAGAAAAAAACAACAACAACAGGGCGACGACGATACCAAAGTCCAGCGTTTATCTGTTTGCCGGCATATATTTCAAATGAATTTGAATTTTTCGGCATCATGCCCAACAGTGTAAAAACGCCCAAAACGACACAAAACTTTACCCAAACGTTGTATCTGTTTACAGCTTAAGTGTGTCCCAAGCTGTTTTTGCATTTGCACAATTTGCAATACGATGAACTTCACTTTCTTCAACAGCTAATCCAATCAGAATTGTTGCCTCAGTGTCACGCTCCTTCCACTTTTCATCAGGAGTCACCGGAACAGGTTCACTGACAACATCCCATACCTTTTCCTTCTTTAACAACAGCTGCATTCTATATTTCCACAACTCATAATTATCTCTGTTCAACTTTGTGAACAACAATTTTGAGTCAGCCATGATTCTCGCCAATCGAGTAAATATCCACGATAAATTTCACAATAAAAATTTGCAATTGTGAACAAAATTTGCAGAATCCAGGCACCAAGAATATTTATTTCAATTCTTCAAGAAACAGCGACAACAAATCCTCTTTAAATGCGAACGCATAGGCCCATAACCTGTAGAAAATGAATGTGGAGGCACAAGGATCGTTTTCTATTTAACCTTTAACTTTGGAGGTGAAAATGTAGGACGTACTTTTTGACGTGGTGGTAAATTTTACCCCTATACATATTCTTAAATATTTCTTTATATATTTTCTATTTTTTATAATATTTTGCATTTTTTGCATGATATTGTGTCAGCAAATAATAAACTAATATCAAATCAAACCACAATCTTTGTTTATATAGAAAATTAGGCTCTATATTTCACAGACTTTTTTTTAATCCAACAAAAAAGACATATTTTATTTTTAGAAGAAATAAATAATATAACAATACTTAAAAACGTGAAATTGCATTTTTTGACAGTCTTGCCTACATATTTAATGAAAATACAGAAATCATTCAAAAACACACGTTTGTTTAAAATCTGCAGGGTACCAAATAGCTGATTTATCATTCATAGTGATCGTACACTGTACACATATATATGGGTATGTTGCAACCCATTTATATTTCTTTATTGGATTGGAAACAGGTATGTGTAGTTTTTTGTTATGCCTACTAAGCATATATAACATATTTTCGAGTCTCTGGGATATATATTTTGGATGGGGCTATTGAGTCCTTGTCCAAGATCCTAGTAATAATTTAACGTAAGTAGCCTTTGGTTATGTTGAATTCGGGATCGACCATCACCGTCAACGTTGCTGAACTTATCGTCCTCTTCTAGCAATTGCCTTATTATAGGAGCACTGATTTGCTGTGAAAATGGATTAATTGAAAATGCAGAATATATAATTCATATGCCGAGTTTGACGTGTGGTCAAAACTTTTCCATGAAATTCATACGTCGTATTGGACGTGGGGTCATTTTTTTACATAGGATACTTACGTTAGTTTGGAGGTGGTGGTAAAATATTTTCTATGCCACAGTGACAAGAACTTGGACGTGGGGTAATTTTTACACCATCGTAAGCATATCTCCTCACTTGCTAGTCATATGACAACCAAAACATTACTGCCTACTTACGTTAAGGAAATATGAAGATACAGAGAAAATTAGACCGATCGCTCAAATCATTTGAAAGTAATTAACAAAATATGACCGAAGGGGTAAAATTTACCCCCAACTCCACAGTTAAAGGTTAATTATTCAGTTCTTTATTGAAGGAAAGATGTAAGACAACTAACTAAACGTTACAAAAGTAAATTATGTATTATGTACAATGATGGATGATATGTGTGACACATGTAATATGGCAGACAATATAAAATGCAATAAATAAGAGAAGAGAGAACATAAATGAGTATGCGTGAATACTGTTGCATTTGTATATAAGAACAATGTTGCCACATCTAATATTATTGTTATTTATCCAGGTATTCTCATAGCAGGGTTACCAAGCACATATGATGTACAATTGGAAATATCAACAGTTTATTTGTTTATTGTTTCATTTTATGTTTCCCCATGGTATAAGTCATGGTAGAACAAGAAAAGGTAGCAGCAATACCCAGCTGACTGAACTGGGTTGTAGTGTTAGTGTCAAATTCCATTCGACATTTTATGTATTTATTTCTATGTTCGATGTATATTAGGGATATATATTTTTGAAGAACAAATTTATTCATCTGAAAAAAAAACTATTTCCCATAAAGACGGCTTCATATCATTGACATGTAACCTCCTCCAGGTCCGAACGACATGCCGCACACTAAAACACCGCTTATAGAGGCGGTACAATATTTGTTAATATGTGTGGTATTTTGTTAAACTTGAAAAGAATAAAGCCCTAATAAACATGTGCTTTTTTGTTTTCAAAAGCAAATGATTGAAACAGCTTCTCTTTTTTCTATGAATTACCAGCGACCCGAAACATTTTTGCAAGTATTCTACTTTCTGCGAGAAATTATGCATTTAGTGGAATGATATGGAAACATTCAAATTGAAAATCTAACGAGTTTTCATTCATGTTTTCCAAAATATTCAATCAAATGTGAAAAATTATTAGTTTTTTAAATTCCAATAATTTATAGACATTTCCTTGTTTTGTTTACATTTACGTTGACACTAAGGTTTACAAACAAACACAAATTCCTTTGTGGTTGTTGTTCGAGTTGTATTTGTTGTAGTATTAACTTTACCTTGTATTTGTTCTACCATGGGTATAAGTATAGAGGTAGATTTAAATGAAAAAATCTATAGAACCCTTGTTTTTCCTGAATTCCTAAAACTTCAAAATTAAGCAACAAGTGGGTTTGTTTACAACACCAATTTTGAGCATTTTATAAAAATCGCGAAAAATGAATGAAGGACCAATGTTTCTCCGCATAATCAAGTTGTGGATATGATAAAATGTTTGTTTCAATGATAAGCTGACGAATTATTTCCATACAAATGTTCCTAAAATAATTTTAAAAATCATTGAATTCGATTGTTTTTAAAATTGTTTGGCATATTATTCAAACACCACACACACATACACAGTTTGTGTATATTTTTTTGAAGTTTTAGGAATACTCGAATGAAAAAATTTAAACTGACATAAAGCTTTGGCTAACCTTTCTTATTAAACCATGTGTTTCCCAATATTTCGCAATTTTTTGAAATTGCATCTTCAGGGGATGATCTACAACGACATTATAATTGTATGTATATTATTGAGTATCACAGTATTTTTAAGATATTTGCCAAACATATGTTTGCAATTTCAAAAAATTGCGAAATATTGGGAAACATAAAATGAAACAATAAACAAATAAACAATACTGACCTCAAGCTCAAAGAAGATTTTTCATTTCTAAAATAAAATTTAAAAGGTCGAATAAACTACAACTCAAATAATGTTTTTTTCCTTTCAATTTTACTTCTTTTTTCTTCGAAAATATTCACTGCAACTGAAAATAACTAGTTGCTGAAAAATAGCCGCTTCGTCAACTGAGATTCGCAACTTCAGTTGAAGGTTGCCATACATAAAGTAATTTTGACAACTCCACTCAACGATAATTGCTATCGATAATGTATCCCTAAGCAGAAACAAGAACATACCCGCATTCAAAAATCAAATCCCGCATCGATGATCAAATTTGCCGAATGCAAATTAAAATGAAATATACGAATATAAAATAGAATTTTGTCGTCAAGTCCGAACGAAAAGCAGGCACTCTACTGAGGAGTTTATCCATATTTTCCCCATCAAAGTAGCCACATTCCTAGAACTGGAGATTGACCCAGAGCCAGATCAAGCAGAAAATGAACTTACAAACATAAAATAAAAACAATTTTACAACAACCATTTTTGTAAATGATACGAAGAAATATTTTGTGTTAATATAAGCTCTGTTCCTTTACCTTCAAGAATCTTCAAGTTTTACCACTTTTAACTCGAAAAGCGTTCCTTTACTTCTGACACCATACAATTCATATGAGAGCAGTTTACAGCTTTTACTACTTTTGCCGGTTTTACCATTTTCAAAAGTAAAGGAACAGACCAATCATGAATGTACTCTCCCCGTGAGTTTTGTCTTTCTGTCATTGCAACTTAAAGGAGAGAGTGAGAAAACTCACGGAGAGTTGATATTCATGATCGGACTGGAGATCTCAATTTGTAAAGGACACAAAATGCACATTACATTAAATTTCTTAAATTTCTTTCCCGACAAAATAAAAGAAACCAACCAAATTCGATTTAAAGCTGTTGTTTTTATTCAGAACCAAACATTTATATTATATACAATCTGCTTATTCAGACGATATTGTAATTAATTTTCTATTGTTTGAACAATAAAATGGTGGTGGCCGGCTTTTCTTAATTTTACTTCAAAAGGCCTAATAAGTTAGAGAAAAAACTTTGTATTGCATAATCTTTAGCATTCAAATACTAAAGAACCCGATGCATAGCTAACACTTGAATCGTCCATAACTTTGCATTGACTACTCTGATCGTATTTTAAGAATTTAAAAGTCATATTATATCCTTGTTCTTGGAGAACTTTAACTGAACTCAGCATTACGCCAATGGGATGGCGTCCACAAATGGTGTTGTTGTATTCTCGTAAATAGGCAGTAAATGTTTCAGGTTTTAATGTTTCAATTATATCCATACCCTATAATAAATAAAACATTGGTCCATAAATAAAGTATTAATTTCGATTTGATTTTGAACACACCTGCTTATCCAGCTTTTCAATAGATTTGTAAATTGGGCCACACGTCTTGTCATAGTATGTATAATTAAAACGATGACCCCAGTGGCAAAAGTCTGAAGATATCACAAACAAGTTCTGAGGATCTGTGAAATAATTAGCTAATAATCGTCCATAAAGTGCCTCTTGATCGGGATTCAAAGAACCCACCAATATGGGGACAATTGTAAATTGGTCCTTAAAGCTGGACAATGGATATTAGTAAAGAATTTGTTTGTAAAAATATTTAAAAAAGCTCTTACTCTTCCATAACTTTGGCTATATAAGGTAGATGCATTTCGATGCTGTGCTCATTTTCATCAGTTTTCATATCCATCCAAGAAAAGTGTCCAGTCTTTTCCAATTCAGCATTAACTATTTGTGCAAAAATATATGCAAAATTTCTAATTTCAATTTTTGTTATTCAATGAATATCATACCGTCTGTATCAACTTTGAGATCATAAAGTGGAGTTTTACACTTTTTGGCAATTGATAAGGCACAGCCTCGAAGGCGGACATGATGAGATGGGCCCAAAATAAATACGCGTTTACTAAAAAAGAAAACCATTAACATAGACTGGAAAGGCGCTAAATAGGCAAAATATGTAGACTTACACTACAGCAGGACTAACTTGTCGATAAGCAAAAGCACCACATGCTCCGCAATATGTGTAACCAGCGTGTCTACAAAGAATAAAAATATATGTATGCTGTTGTATAATGTTTATAGTGGGGAAAAATAATACTTACGGGGCTATTATAGCCCTAGCAGGTCCGTGTGAGAGTGTTGCTGCTCCCAACCAATTATCAAGCTGGCGGGAAAGTTCGGAAGCTGTAAATACAAAAGAAAATAAATGTAATGGAAATCCGATTATCGTCTTGATTCTACGACGATCGGAACTACAACTGGGATCGGGGTAATCAATGATTATATATCACCACAACTGCACTTTGACCAGATTAATGTACAAATACTCGACAGGGAGGTCTGGATTCACAACTTTCCACCTGTACTCGGTATAGAGGTATATACCGATGAATCCAAGAACAGGAACATGAGTCTACAGCTATAGCCTCAAATTACGGCTCTGATACAGCTTGAACGAAAATTATAGTGAATTTAAGCCGAGATCTTTGTAATCAAAAAGCCACAGAACTTATAGGCAACATGAAAAGGGCCATAGTTGTTGTTGTTGTAGCAGCATATAATGCTGGGTTGACAGCCGCTGGCCGAAACACTTTTGGTTTCGGGTCAATCCGGTACGTAAGAACCCGCTGTTGGATAAGTCAGGCGACCCTTAAATCACTAAGTTCCTATACTATCAAGTCTGCGG
This sequence comes from Musca autumnalis, assembly GCF_047663935.1. Lineage (NCBI taxonomy): Eukaryota > Metazoa > Arthropoda > Insecta > Diptera > Muscidae > Musca > Musca autumnalis. The sequence goes on from NW_027411644.1 coordinate 151,481,218, forward strand.
CAATTTTGGACGCCAAGACTTTCTGGAGAGGCTCATGGTACAAAAATACAGGTAAAAGCAAATCCCAGCTGATTAGGTTCACCCGTAATACTAGTGTCAAATACAATATGAAGTTTATGACGTTGTTCTTTTCGTTAATTGTCAATTAATATTTATATTTTTTACTTTCTGATAAACAAACATTAAACACATATTTTTGAAGTTATAGACTTCACGAGTAATATGTACGTGCGAACTTCGAATAAATAGATCCACAGGATGCAACTTTCGAATAGTTTAACAATCTGTAAGGATGGTGTAAGAGAACAAAAGGCAGTGTAAAATGGTGTGTCAGGCATTGGCGGATACAGGTGAGTGCTATATTTATTTAAGGTAAAGTGGGTATTTATGCACTTAAAAATATCTCATTGCAGACAAGGATCTGATGGAAAACATTATGAATGAAATCTCAATATATTGGATACACTATACGGAATAAGACAATTGCAGAGTATGGTTAAACTCCTATTATGGAACCTGAGTCGTGTTTTTTGGTTATGACGAAGCAGATTTCTTCAAAATATCCCTAGTAGGCCCCTCTTGCTAAGGAAGAGTTATCAGAACTGCAGTTTCGTCTCAAGTGTTGCTGTGGTTGGCATCACGAAACCAGTACTATGTGGTTGTTGTTTTTAGCTACACAAAACGTCAAGCGATGGATTAAACAGAACATAAACCCACGTTCAGATTTCGTAAATCTGAACTTACTATAAGGCACGTTGAAACTCTCCTTTCGTTACAGCTGTAGGATGAAAATAATGAACCCATTTTGCATCTATGAACTTCAGCCAACAATTTTTGGGGATAATGTCCAAACACACTGATTTTATTTAAAACATATGTACATACATAGAACAAAATATATTTTATATATCGAATTGAGATGTTTCATTTGTTTATGCCGTATAAGGGAGTCAGAAATAGAGATGTTTGCTTTTCCTGCCAACATCGGCTGCATTTCCTATTACAGCAGGTATGTAGTTTTCTGCTGTACTGCATCACCATCGGCTTTTTTGATTTGTTTCTAGCAGTGGTTATTCATTAATATTGATAAATATCATTCTGAATCGTGGATTTCATCTTTTCTTCGCATATAATATGTTTGGATTTGGTTAATTGAAAATTGTGATTCAATGTGCCCCATCTCAAATTAACCATGAATTATTAGTAATTCTGGATATTTAGATGCAGTGATACTTACCTCTGTCAACATTTTTAAGAAAAGTAACACGCGGATTTATTATTGATGTTAGTTTAAATAGTTTTTAATTCATTTATTAAATTTACATATATGTATTTGTATTTATTTAAAACAATATGAGACTTCAAAGCACATTGACATTTTATATTTTTGTTTACAATTTTCAAAAATTAAGTTGACACTAGTATTACGTACAACAACAAATTTCTATGTGGTTGTTGTATCGATTGTTGTACAACAACACTTGCTTTTACCTGTAATAATTGTACCATGGGAGAGGCTAAAATCAATTGTTACCTTGTGTTGGGTGCAGTGTTGCCGAACTTGACGATTATCGTCATTTTGACCCAAAAATTGAAAAATGACGATTTTATGGTCTGAAATGACGATTTTTCATTGGATGAAAGAAAACATAACTATATTTTGACCAATTTTTCACGAAAGAACTTATCCGAAATTTTGTGTGGGAGGTACCGGAAGGAGTGGACAAATATAGTCCATATTCAAACCTGATCTATAGTTGGTAGATATATTAGGATGTATAAATTATGGACCAATCCCTTCAAAAGGGGCTTTTTGCATCTTTCAGGCTATTTTCTCAGGAAGTATGTACTTGCCCCTAATGGGACATATACCGTCGTAAGCGGGACAGTGAATACAAGTTGCTACAACAAAAATCTAAGAGATTCGAGAACAGGTCCTAACCTGTACATTTCCGAAATTTTGTGTGGGAGGTACCCGAAGGAATGGACCTATTGAGTCCATATTGGAACCTCATCTAAGTTTGTAGAAATTTCACGATGTGCAAAGCAGGGCTTCGGAGTCGAGCCATTTTTGTTCAGACTCTGACTCCGACTCCAGTCCAATTTTTTTCTCGACTTCGACTCCGACTCCAACTCCGGAGTCGACTCCGAAAATAGATAAAATAAAGTTCATAACTTAAATTACAGTCATCTAAGTTTGAACTTTCAAGATACATTACATTGCACAGTGGTGGCACCTACATGGGAAGGTGTGACAAAAATACTTCTAGATAACATATCGAACTGAAATTTTTATCAATGGGTCCTCGTGGCCAAAAAACACTCCAACAAAAATATTGCAGTCCTACGTCCAAGATTTCGCGTGGTCCCCATGTAACGAATCATCTTGAATTTAAGTATTTTACTGTTACCAAGACATTGTTCAACCAAATTTGCTGTAATCCGGTACCAGGAGTTATTATTGCATAGTAAGGATCCCCACGAAAAATGTTCAGTATTGGTCCATGATTCAGTTTACTCCCCATATGATTTATATCGATTTATTTGGGCATATGTCAACCAAATATTCTAACCGAATAGGTTTTAATAATGAACTCAGAGTTCAGAATACCACCTTATAAAGAAATGTTATATCGGTCCACTTTTGACTACAGCCTCCATATAGGGTTGCCATACTTTTTCGGTACTTTATAAACTTGAATCACCTTTTTCTGCAGCATTACTTGTAATAATGTATTTTTAGCTCTCAGTGCAGGCGTGGCCCAACATTAGGGTGTCCCAAAAAAGGAAAATTATTTTGTTGAAGCGAACACGCCCAAAACTTTGTCTTTTTCTTTCACGAGTTTTCAATGCGGCTCTAAGCTACCATGACAATAGAAATCTCTAATAGTACAAAAACATTATATTGAACATAAATATAAGAAAGGATAATTTAAAAAATGCAAAAAATATAAATTCAGCAACTAAAAAAGGGAGTTAAACTTTTGGCCATAACTCCCAAAACCGCAAATTTCCGCAAAAAGTCTATACAGTTTTGAAATCAACAGGCGCTAGGCTACAATTTGGCACTAGTGGCCATTTGTTCGAATTTGTCGAAACTGACTAAAAGTTTAAGGAAATCCATACATCTATATTAAATAATTTCATTTTTACCAATATTATAACCAAAATATTTGGCAACCCTTGCGAGTTAGAGGAATTTTCATAACTAGAAAAATGAAGCTTAGGCAATTTACTGAATGAGTCATCTTTAGTTAAGGCGTTAAAAATAGTCCTTTGCTTCATAAATTCGCTTAGAATATAAGTATTTTTTCTCATTTTTAAATACATATTTTTCTTCAAAATTAGTCATGTTCATACAAGGTAAAGTTAATACTACAACAAATACAACTCGAACAACAACCACAAAGGAATTTGTTTTTGTTTGTAACGTTACTGCCAGTTGTATTTGTAAACAAAACAAGGAAATGTCTATTAATTATTGGAATTTAAAAAACTAATAATTTTTCACATTTGATTGAATATTTTGAAAAACATCAATGAAAACTCGTTCGATTTTCAATTTGAATGTTTTGTTGCGCGGGCAGGTCAGGAAGCGGGCGGTAAAAGTCAACCTCTGAACGCCGCACTTTCATCAATCATGGGAAAGCTGATTGACCTAGTTTCAGAGAGTACACTAGTCACAGCATCAACCCTTCTGATGTTCGGGTAGCGTTCCGTTCCGCTCAGGATTAGCAAATAAACGCGAAACAAGTGGCTTAATCCCCTGAAGATTTGAACCCTGGAGTCGGAATAAGTCGATTGTAGGCAACGGTTAAGTCACTCTCGAATTCTGGAAAAAAGAAGATAGGAAGTCAGTCACGTTTGGCGATGTTACGCTGATTGATCCAAAGAAGTGCGCAAGTTATTTTAATCGACATTTTATCGAGCTCCCTGGCAGTCACAGAGCGAAGAGAAGAGTACTACGTCGTGTTAGATATCTTCTTGCCGAAAAGGCACTACCACAATTTACAATTGATGATGTTGCGAATGCCATCAGGAACGCGAAATCATCCAAAGCGTTGGGCCCCGATGAAACAGATGCATATGCCGGGAGTCGAGTTTCTCGCCAAAGTTCTCAATCTGTTTCTAACCACCCACATCGTACTCGTAGTCTGGGGAATAAGAAGAGTGATCCCGCTATTGAAGCCTGGATACGACCTATCGTAAAATGGTGCCAGTTGTATTAGCTTAAAATATTCATGAGCTTTGTATAGTAAACAGTTGCTATTATAAAGATTTTAGTCCAGTCGAATTTAACGCTATTTTTACTTAACAAGTAACAAAGCAATGACAAATGGAGCTTTTCCAATTACGCTTGTAACCTTTCCATTGTGTTGTTAAAATTAGAGAATATAAATACATATGTAATACATGCTATTACAATTCTTCTCCACAATTAAATCGAATTCGCAACGTACAAATACATTGAAGATATTTAAGTTGTTTAAAATACATTAAATCGATGTATATTTGTATCCCTGGTTGAATAATTACATATGTATGTATACACATTTCAAGTAAATTTTATAAAACTACTCATACTTACATACAAATGCGCATATTAGTTCATTGTTTTATAGTAAAAGTAATGGAATGTTTAGGTTTGATAGAAATCATGGTTGTGTGGTTTAAATAGAATAATGGTTCAGACGTATAATAAATACATTTTTAAAGATTATTGAATGATACAAAACGTAACCCAGTGATTGTCTGACTGACAGAAAAGAATAAAGTCCATCATTTGAGTTCCCCATCGAAGTTTAGCCTTATTCTGGTTGTACCGTCGAAGGATTCGAATTCAAACACTTTTCTAGCGAAGGGGGTAACCGAATTGGTCCAGACCCACCTCCAGCGCAAAATTTCAAAATTGTTCGCAACAGTGCAGTTTCAAACCAGCTATCGGAGCGTTTTTTACAGACGGCAGTCCTATTTAGCACGGATTATTTTTTCGGTGTCCAATTCGTACTTCCTTGAAAATACCATGGCTGTAAAAATTTTAGGGACACGAATTAAAATGTCCAAGGTGCAAGTGACCTTAGAAGGGAGTTTCCCAATCGGTTTCAACTTTGTGCATACTAATACTCGTTGTTCTTGTACATGTACATCAAATTAAACACGGGGCCTCACAGTTCTTGACATATGACAATCTTTTGGTGTAGACATAACCCTTCAAGAACAGTACCTGACTTTTCTCTTATTGCAAAGGTTTTATCCACGTTTTCCACCGACATATTTGTAAATTGGAATTTCGGGTTCTTATGGACAAGAAGCATTTAACGTATTTTGAGGAAATCTCCTTAAAAAATAATTTTGTTATTACTTACTTAGATGGCTTTCATTCTCAACAGAACGTTTTGTTCCATAACCAAACTAAGAATAGATTTCCAAACGCACTTTACTTCTCCACTTTTTGATGCCATTTTTGTGATGTCATCTCCCACGTGGTCTTTCCATCAGAGTTTTGCTCTTCCCTTAGGGCGTCAAATGGCTCTTATCTTTATCCATCCTGTTCACATGACCCAGCTAACGCAATCATTGTGGCTCAATACGTTCTACTGTACCGATGTCGGCCGGTATCGACCCTTCACTGCCCGACCCACTTTGGCAGACTCTTTTTAAATTTTTCTAAAGTTGGCTTTTACGGATTATTTTGATCGACCTGTGTTGTCGATGTCATCTGCGTACGTCAATAACATTGTTTCATTATTTTATATGGGGCTATTTTTATCATTCCTTGTGTACACATTTGCATCTTGTATGACCTTTTCCTGCAATATGTTAAATAGGTCACACAATCGACTGTCACTTTGTCTGAAATCTCGTTTTGAATTGAACGACTTAAAAGGGACATTTCGTATTTTAACTGCTGATCTCGTGTTAATTAATGTTATTCTGCATAACCGTATTAATTTTGCGGGAATTCCAAACTCAGACATGGCTTGGAACACCTTTGACCTTATGGTCTGTCGAAAGTGGTTGTATAGTCGACAAATAGGTGGTATGTGTTAATCCGTTTGTCAAGGGCCTTCTCTAGGATTTAAGGTAGAGTGAATATTTGGTCTACTAGCTCCAAAATCGCGTTGGTATGATGCAATTATTACATTCAACATAGGTTTCAGCCGATCTCATAATACGCCTGACAGCAATTTTTATGCCATGGATAGGAGATCTATGCATCCGTAGTTGGCACAAACCGATGGGTGGGCATGCATTCCTCCAGCCAAACTTTGCTTATCAACTGATGCATACTCGCCACTGGGTTTGAACAGTTCAGTTAAATTCTAGAGAAGGGCATTGAAAAACGAATTAACACATACCACCTATTCGTCGACTATAAAACCACCAGACCAAAGGTGTTCCAAGCCATCGCCGATTATGCTGAGGTTGATGGAGCAGAGATGAGGATGTAGCAAAGATGTATAGGAAGAGATGACTATTAGTTGAGGATGTTGTGATGGAGAAAGGTTTTGCAGCAGAGGTGGTGACGTGGGTGTTTGTTATGGTTCGTAAGAGTTAGACATGTAGATGAGTTGATTACCAAGTTTGTAGTATTTAGTGGTTATGGACCCTTGCGAGGCCATGATAGAGGCTTGGCAAAGTTGAGTAGGGCAATGGGATCTATGTAAGACAGGAATGTCAGAGTATCTATCACATATCTGCCCAGTATTCGGTGTCTCCTTGTTTGCAGCAAGGGGCACCTACAAAGCAGATGTTCAACAGTCTTTACCTCCTCTGCATCTTCACATAGCCTGCAGTAGTCAACGCCGCTATTATCTCATTGTGAGGTTAGAGATCTCACTCTGCAGTGACCTGTTATAAGCCCCACCGCGATTTTCATCCCTAACTTATAAAGTGAGAGGAGGGACGTCGTTCTTCAACGAGAGACCACAGGCCAGATTGCCTTGGATACCCTACAACCAGGTTCCAAGAGACATCTTTGTTGTGCCCTCTCATCGAAGATATCAAGAAGTTTGTCGATGTGGTAGCACATCTGTGGCCGGACGGTTTCATGAATTGATAAGCTGATAGACTTAGAGCCACCGATGCTAGTTCGTCTGCTGCCCCATTTCCCATAATGTTACTGTGACTCGGAACCCAACATATCTTTACGATATTGCCTATGTCATACAGAGTTTTTTAATGGTCCCTGACTTGAGAGCCTTAAGGGTAGCCTGACTATCGACATATATAGGTACCGGTCTTGTAAGACTGCCTTCAAGTTTCTTCACCAGTTCTGCTACTTTCCTGAAAAACGTTACAATTATCGTTAAGCTTGTACGAGTTTTTTCTATCTTAGACCCGCCTGTATATATTGCCAGACCTCCAGTGGAGATATGCACTCAGCCCATACGTCCCTACTTGGGAATATAACGGATAAAGTGTCAAACTTGAAGCCAGTGGTCATATAATCGCTTACGCAACCATTGTCAACTAATTCAAATCGACTATCAATTAGTTTTAAGGCTATCTAATGTCCGAAGAGTGAACCTCGCCATGATCCTAACTCTCGGAGTCTAAAAGCCGTTCTTCCCGTTTAAAACTGGATTAGGATGTCCAGAGGTTGGAAATTCAAAATGATGTTTAAAGCAGCCTGAGGAGTGCTTCTATTCGAGCCGGTAATCAGCAACGACGCAGTTCTTTGTACACCAAACAAGCCCCCCATAGATAAGTATAGGCTGGATAACGGTTACATACAACCAGTGTAAGATTTCAATCCCCAGCTTTTCCCACTGGAGTTCTTACAGGAGTAGAGTGATGTGAGCCCATTCTTTGTTCGCTCCTCGATATTTCTTTTCCATGTTAAGCGATGGTCCAGAATAGTGCTGAGGTATTGTGCTTCCGTAGAAAGTTCCAGAGCCACCCCGCCTAGAACTGGAGGCTGGAAATCGGGAATTTTGCGTTTCTTTGTGAATAGTATAAGCTCCGTTTTCTCTGGGTTTACTCCAAGACCATTGTCATGAGCCCAGCTTGCTTGCAAGTTGTAGTAAAGCGCTTGGCATGAGTTCTGACAAGGTTGTAAGAATTTGACACTTATCAGCACAACCACATCATCAGCGTAGCCCACAAACTTGGTCTTCAGCCGGTCGAAATACACAACTACTTCATTTATTACTAGAAGCAATAGCAGAGGTGAGAGAATTCCCCCCTGCGATATACCTCTGTTAACAGTTTTTCGCACGGAACCCTCTCCTACACTTGAGTTGATGATTTTATTTTTCAGCATCTCATCAATCCATTCCACAAGGATAGATGAAATTCCTGTGTTGCTGAGAGCAGTGTGGATTGATTCAAGCTTCACATTTTTTTAGGGTATCTTCATTGCCGCCCATATTCGATTCCAAAAGCTTAATGAAATGCTTCCTTCCAGATCCTAAGTGACTATGTTTATCATTTACTAGCTACCTCTTCATCATCTTTGCAGGAGAATGAAGCTGCACTATACACTTCAGTCTGGTGTTTTAAACTCTGGAAATTTTTTTGAATTTCATTCGCACATTTTCCTTATTTCTTAATTCTGAAAATACTATTCTACTCTATCCTCTTCTCCCGATACTTCTCCTAGACTCTTCGTGTTGCTACTGAATGCAGGGTTGCCCTTTATGCCGGGTTCTTCTCTTCAGTAACCTAACGACATACCTGAATTTTAGGTGGTCGTTTTTGGTACTCAAGAATAGATTTGCGGCAGTTTGAAGAAAGTGGTCCATTCTTTGCCAATTCGCTTCCAGATTATCGGGTCCAGTGGCAGATCGCACTTTTATCGCAACACCTAGACGAGTGCGTACCTTGGCTGCTACAAGCATGGAAATCTCGTAGGACAATCTTAGTGTCATGCCTATGCTCTCTATATGCGCTCGTAGAGTATATTATTGATCTGTACATCTTTCTCTACCGCCAGGGCACGGGCGTAGATGAGACCGATGTTAAAGAATCTCTCATCAACCGGAGCGAATCTGGAGACCAGGTTTTTAAGTATTCGATTTGACATAAGTTTGTGTTTTTTTGTTTTTTTTTATACCCTCCACCATAGTATGGAGGGTATATTAAGTTTGTTTTTCCGTTTGTAACGCATTGAAATACTCATTTGCGACCCTATAAAGTATATATATTCTTGATCAGGGTAAAATTCTAAGTCGATCTGAGCACGTCCGTCCGTCCGTCCGTCCGTCCGTCTGTGGTAATCACTCTAGCATCCACAAAAATGGAGATAGGATGCTGAAATTTTGGGAAAATGCGTCTTTTGTTTGCAGGCAGGTCAAGTTCGATGATGGGCTATATCGGTCCACGTTTTGGTATAGCCCCCATATAACGGTACCCCCCGATTTACGGTATTTTGACGTTTTTAGCTACATTTTCAGACCGATTTGGCTATAATTTGACATTTAGGGTTCCTAAGTGTCAATAAACATATATAACAAAACATGTGGACACAGGTCCACGTTTTGGTATAGCCCCCATATAACGGTACCCCCCGATTTGCGGTATTTTGACGTTTTTAGCTACAATTTTAGACCGATTTAGTTATAATTTGACATTAAGGGGTCTTAAGTATCAAAAAACTTATATAACAAAAGTTGTGGACATAGGTCCACGTTTTGGTATAGCCCCCATATAACGGTACCCCCCGATATACCGTATTTTGACGTTTTTAGCTACATTATCAGACCGATGTAGCTATAATTTGACATTTAGGGTTCTAAAGTGTTGATAAACTTATATATTAGAATTTGTGGACATAGGTCCACGTTTTGGTATAGCCCCCATATAACGGTACCCCCCGATATACGGTATTTTGACGTTTGTAGCTACATTTTCAGACCGATTTAGCTATAATTTGACATTTAGGGTTCTCAAGTGTCAATAAACTTATATAACAAAATTTGTGGACATAGGTCCACGTTTTGGTATAGCCCCCATATAACGGTAACCCCCGATTTACGGTATTTTGACGTTTTTAGCTACATTTTCAGACCGATGTAACTATAATTTGACATTTAGGGTTCTTAAATGTCAAGAAACTTATATAACAAAAGTTGTGGACATAGGTCCACGTTTTGGTATAGCCCCCATATAACGGTACCCCCCGATTTACGGTATTTTGACGGTTTTAGCTACATTTTCAGACCGATTTAGCTATAATTTGCCATTTGAAGTTCTTAAATGTCAATAAACTTATGTGACAAAACTTGTGGACATAGGTCCACGTTTTGGTATAGCCCCCATATAACGGTACACCCCTATTTACGGTATTTTGACGTTTTTAGCTACATTTCAGACCGATATAGCTATAATTTGACATTTAGGGTTCTTAGGTGTAACTAAACTTATATAACAAAGGTTGTGGACCTAGGTCCACGCTTTGGTATAGCCTCCATATAACGGTACCCCCGATTTACGGCATTTTGACGTTTTTATCTACATTTTCAGACCGATGTAACTATAATTTGACATTTAGGGTTCTTAAATGTCAAGAAACTTATATAACTAGTGGACATAAGTCCACGTTTTGGAATAGCCCCCATATAACGTTACCGCCCGATTTCAGGTATTTTGAGAATTTTACCAACAAGTTTTAACCGAATTATCTGTAATTTGAACATTTGAAATTGTTAGTGGTCACCACACCTCTCCACCAAAAATTTTCAAGAAAGCCCCCATATAACAGTACCTCCCGATTTTCAGTAATTTGATGATTTTAGCTACAATTTTAAACCGAACTAGCAGTAATTTGACATTTGAAGTTCTTAGTGGTCGCAACACCTCTCCATCAAAAATTGTCAACATAGGTCCATGTTCGGATATAGCTCCCATGTAACGGTACCTCCCAATTTTCAGTAATTTGGCAATTTTAGCTACAATGTTTAACAGAACTAACTGTAATTTGACATTTGAAGGTTGTAGTGGTCACCACACATCTGCATCAACAATTTTCAACATAGTCCCAATATAACGATACTTCCCGATTTTCGGTACTTTGAGGATTTTATTTAAAATGTTTAACCGAACGTAGGTCCATATTTTTGTATAGCCCCAAAACAAACCTCCCGATTTTCCGTACCTTAGATTTATTAGATTTATTTTTTGGACGAACTTTGAAATTTAAAAGTCAACAAAAATTCTGCAACAAAAATTGTTCATTTAAGTTCATATTTTCGTATAGCCCACATACCTCCGAACTAGCTGTTAATGACATTTGAAGTTCCCATGTTATGTACCAATTTTCGGTATTTTGAGGATTCTAGCTGCAATTTTTAACCGAATTAGGAGTTATTTGACATTAAAGGCTCCCTTCAAAAACTGTCAACATAGGCCCATGTTTTATTATAACCCCTATATAACAGTACCTTCCAATTTTTAGCCCACCAAAAATTGTCAACAGTTAGATATAGGCACCATAAAAAAGGGCCTCCCGAATGAAGTACATGTACATTATCTGACATTTTAACGTACTCACTTAAAGTTGGGGACAGGAATGAATATTTTATGGTGGAGGGTATGAAAAGTTCGGCCCGGCCGAACTTAATGCTTTTTTACTTGTTTTATAATAAAGACGTTTTTATATTAAACAATGGTTTACATACCAAGTTCCCAGCTGTAAGGATTGAATAATTTTTCTTTCATTCAAAAAAAGAAAAATTGAAGCCTTTATTTGTGCAGTAACCGTCATTAAAGTTGCGGGTCATGACATACTAAGTTTAAAGGCCAAAAACGATTGTGTTGCCCAAAGATAGTAAAGTAAAAGACAGTTGTGTGCATTTTGTATTTCTTTATTTTGTGGAAATAAAAATAAAAGTAAGTAATGTTAGTGGATGAGTGTCTATAAATGACCGTTTTCTAACAACGGCTTTTTATTATAGAATTTCCCGAGAAAAATCACCAATTCCACTGGCCTAAGCTATTCCCAGAAGTGGGGCCTGTGCGTTTCTTTTTATTTATCTGTTTTGCTGTTTTGGTCATTTAATTTTGCCCGCTGTGTCAACGGTTTTGCCATTGGCATTATTACCAAGTTTTGTGAATTTCTTGCAAACTTTTGTTTGTGGCCTAAAAAACAGCGTTAAGAGCCAATTCCTGCCTGAGAAGCTTTAAGTGTGCTGGTTGTTTCGGCTTCCTGCCAACTTTGAGGCCACCAAATAACACTATTGGAACACTATAGATATGCCTGTGTGCTGAAAAGAGGTATCGCAATTTTTGCCAATTTAACAAGCTGGAAAGTGAGGTAACACGTACTTTTGAAAAGTTTTATATAAAAATCATGGCGGTTATCTGCAACTAAATAAAAGAAAGAAAATAAGTTAACTAAAAGATTAATTAAATTTAATATAAAATTTGAAATTAATGATAAATTGGTCATTTGGTTAATTACCTTACAAATGATCAAAGATTTGATACCAAAAACCTAAAAAAATAAATCTTTATGTATTAATGTTTGATGTCCTTGTGTTTGTCCTAGCTTTTAAGTAAGTTACACATTGTTAGGATTTTTAATACCAGTTTCTTTTCTCCTAAATGTTTTATAAGATTTTTCAAGGATTCTAGAGTTGTTTGGGAAGTAAATTAGTGAGCCAATTTGGCATCAAAACTTTCTTAAGTGAGCTCTCTTAGGATAGACATTTTGATAATTAGGCGGCGAATATTAAAACGCCGAATACGCTCTAGGGACATTATTAATGAAATTTAACCTTTAAAAACCATTTAATATTTAAATTATGACTGGTGTTAGAGATTCCATTTTCTTTTCATATTTCTTTATATTAAACAGACTACAAACCGAATAATTAGTTTTAAGTCAACTTTTTATATTAATAAATGTTCCATGTTTTGATTAGTTGAAAAAAGATAATATGTGTTAATCTATTTGTGATTGGGGGACTCCTTTAAAAGGTGATGAGGTGAGTGTGTGTGTCTTGTGGGGTTTCCAACGAAATGCGAATTGGACTTTTGGAAACCATGGAAGGGCGGGCAAATGCGGGAGTAATAACATCAATTCTCCCATATCAAAGAAGTGTTTGTATGTTTGTTTTTTTTTTATTTGTATCGTTTGTTCGTTAGCATATCAAATTTGTGTTCGCCCTGTGGAGTTAGGTTTGGACGGTTGAGAACCAGACCCTGAACTGCTAGCAAAGCCGGATGGTCCAATCTAGCGCCGCCTGAGCAGGGATTATAACAGTTTCCATATCATTCCACTAAATGCATAATTTCTCGCAGAAAGTAGAATACTTGCAAAAAGAGAAGCTGTTTCAATCGTTTGCTTTTGAAAACAAAGAAGCACATGCTTATTAGGGCTTTATTCTTTTCAAGTTTAACAAAATACCAAACATATTAACAAATATTGTACCGCCTCTATAAGCGGTGTGCGGCATGTCGTTCGGACCTGGAGGAGGTTACATGTCAATGATATGAAGCCGTCTTTATGGGAAATAGTTTTTTTTGTGATGAATATATTTGTTCTTCAAAAATATATATCCCTAATATACATCGAACATAGAAATAAATAGTCCCAATTTACATTAGGCGAGTTTACTTGGGGCAATTGTCAGTTTGTAGGTGAGGGAGGGGGCTGAGAGGCAAAGGGTTACCATATGCCTCACCTCTCTCTCCATCAAACTGACAATTGCCGCAAGTAAACTCGCCTAATGTAAATTGGGACATACATAAAATGTCGTATGGAATTTGACACTAAAACTACAACCCAGTTCAGTCAGCTGGGTATTGCTGCTACCTTTTCTTGTTCTACCATGCCTCTTACCTATGAATTAATTTTCATGTTAATGAAATTTTTCATAGTCTGGCATAAGAATTAAATCCTAATCCTTAAAATACAAATAACATTTTTTTAATAAAAATGCATGCAATATTTTTAATTGTTATTTAATGTGTGTACATATATATTTTTTATTATTAAAAATGTTAAAAACATCGGCTCACAGCCGGCTGATAGCCGCCGCTGACATTTTTCAACATAAGCCGCCGCCGACAAACTTTGCTCGGCGCAGGTCTCTGTTTTCGGGTTCAAAGAGGAACTCAGAAAGAAAGAAGCGATTGGAAGAAGGAACAGATTATTGAAGGAAGAGAGTCCAAAAGGGAACTAGGAAAGAATGGTGCCAATATTAAGGCAAAACCTAATGCCTTGTTCATACTACGGCTAATTCGCTCTCTCTTCGTTGTTCGAACCCAAATTAAAGCTACATTAAGTGGGGTTCAGACGATCAGTTTTGACTGACAGCTTTTGGTCAAATATCGATTGCTTCAGTTTTGTTGTGCTGTTCGTAGCGGCCAAACAGTCATTCAAGTTGGATGACAAATCAACAGTCAAGTTAAAAAATTACTGTGTTCACATATCTATAAAATCATATAAATAACAACTTTTATTAATATATATGGATGACAAAAAGATTGGATGTGCATTTTTGATCATTTCGCTTTTAGAGGAAGAAAATAAAGTGGCATGGTACAAGAATAAAGGTAGTTTCATGCTAACAACTGATTTAAATTTTTTTCAAATTTTGAATTTGAAGTACGTTCATTGTCAAATTGTAGTTTGACATTAAGTCTGTCTGGTTACTTTCCCAGCAAGAATTGTCCAGCAAGAACTTTCTCAGAGAGTAAGGGGTTTTTATTCTCTTTTGCTAGAAAATTTTAAAAAGTAAACAGACACCTTCCCAGCAAAAACCAGCAAGCAATCAGCTGACTTGCCAAAACAGAACAATTTGTCCGCCAACAAAGGAAGCAACACGAGTTTTTAATGTTCACAAACATAAATCAACAAAAAACTAAAAACGGCTAATTGATTGTTTTCAGAAAGAAGAAGAGCTTGCAAGTGCTTGCTAGAAGAAATTTGTCCAGCAAGAATTTGCAAGCTCTCAGTGAAAGAACTGTCAAAATGTCTCTCTCGAATCGCTCTCTTTTGCTGGTTTTTTGTGTTAACAGACGGCTTCCAGCAACAATTGGTGAAAATTGTTACAAATTTTAGGGTAACCAGACACAGCTATAGTAAACATTGTACATACATATACATACAAACCTACATTTGTATATGTGACAGTTACAAAATAAACAAACATTTAATTCGAATTGTTGAATAAAAAAACAATTGTATTTTAACATGAGATCTTGTGTGTTGTGCAAAAAGAAGAATTGTGGCTGGCTGTAATTGGTCATTTTTCAGTGTTCCTAAGTGTAAAAAACTTCGTGATACGTGGTCAAAATCAAAATAAATTTCAATGGAAAAGAATTCATTTGCGTGGATCACTTTTTGCCATCCGACATAATACATTTTTCTAAACGCAAATGCTTATTGTCGAACGCTGTTCCATTTGTGGCCACAAGAAGAAGTGGATCACTATTATCAATACCAAATACTTCCAGTAGGCAAATTAATATGATGAATGAAGAAGTGTCTACCATTTCTACAGGAACTAAGTAAGATGTTATCTGTGTTATCTTGGCCATGTTTGGGTAAGTTATTCCGTAACACACATATTTTCTTTGCGTATCTCGAAGTATATATTTCATATTTTAGCACGAAATACTGAAATTTTGAGAGAGACTAGCAATGTAAAACATGACTTTACCGAATGGATACAGGGAGAAGCCAGTGCGAACATAGATGCAAATATTAGTGACCCATTGGATGCTGGTAACGAAGTTGAAGATTTTTCAGGACACCAATTTCGAGAAATTTACCAGCTTGAAGATACCCTTGAATATATGGCTACAGAGTAGACACAAACATCTTCAGAGTCCAGTTTGAACATAGATGCAAATCCTGTTCCTTAACACTGTGGATTTTTTTGGACATATACGCTATGAAAATGACTTTTGAAATCGTGTGGATTTCGAAAATCTAAACTTACTATTATGGCGTTATTACAAGTTGCATCTTCTCAACAAATAATGAATATGTTTAAAGTAAGCTGAACTTAAACTAATAAAACTAAATTTTTGATGTATACGATTTTTTTATTTTGTCCAAACAATAACAAAATGAATCATTTAATATTGGAACATAACTTTAGTTCTTTAATCAATGCATTTTTTCAATTTTGGTATACATACAATTTTGAAATGAAAAATTTTATAAATAAATTATTCGGATTTTAATACCTTAAACATAACTAATTAAATTAAACTTATCTATTGTCTGTGAGCTGTGCCCAATTCTTAGCAAATATAGAAATTGTACTACGTAACAAATACATATGTATGTGTTCCGACAACATCACCGAAGGTAGGAAGATAGACTTCTCTCATGCCACTACGTCGATTTGTAGTGTCTCTTGTCTTTTAATTTCAC
The DNA here is from genome assembly GCF_047663935.1 of Musca autumnalis. Taxonomy (NCBI): domain Eukaryota; kingdom Metazoa; phylum Arthropoda; class Insecta; order Diptera; family Muscidae; genus Musca; species Musca autumnalis. Next base: position 151,497,551 of record NW_027411644.1, read on the forward strand.
GGAAGAGTTCCAATCCAGCATCAAGCCTATGATTCTGCGTAGGTTTATATGCTGCTACAACAACAAAAGTTAGCCGACATTGCGTTTAGGGGATTCGCTACGGCGAAAATTTTGATGTTCTGGTTCTGTTGAAATAAACTAAGTTTCTGCAAAATACACAACATTTGAACCAAATCGCTTGACCCGTTCGAGAGTTATCGTGCACACCAGTGAGCTAGACGGACATGTCTAAATCAACTCCAATTTGTCTGAAACGGATTTCGTCTAAGCATACATTATTTCGATGAACCACAAAATTTGTATTAAACAGTTAAGCAGCACTTAAAAAAGACTACGGAATTAATTAATATTCCGCCATTTTTTTCAACGGATGTCGTGGTTGATCGTCAGGCATATTTAACAGTAACGAAATTCGGACACGTCCATCCATTATCATTGAGCTAATATGTTGACTCTGAACTCAATGTTTTTTATTATGGTGTCCACGATTGTTCTTAACTGCGTAATTATCCAATATGAATCCGAAGCACTCACTTTAATCCGTCGAGGGCTGCATCAAATTTTATCTTATTGTGGAGACTTCTACTGATATTCCGAGATGGAAGATCACGCTGTTACTTCGGTTTTCTTGATAAAAATGTTGATTATCGACTTTAATAATACCTCTGGCACGAAAATACAAAAATTGTTTGTTTTGATTGTCCATTGCTTCTCAAAAATAAACAAACTGTTTTGTTTTTGTAATGAAATGTCATGCAGTATTGTTGTTCTTTTGTATTTGACACGCTCCTGTACAGACATACAGAGTTGCATTTACGTGTATTTGGCAGATGCGACTACCTTTTATCATTCTACCATGATAAAGTGGCAAGAAGAAGGAAATGGGTAAAAAAATGGATGACCTCCCGAAAACAATATTCACATGTGAATATTTTAAAAGAAATTCGAGATTCTGAGCCAAACGCTGTCCACTCCAGCTCCAGAAGATTCAGATTGCTTTATTTTTTTCAATTCCCTTCTGTACGATGAGCGGATTACGTTTATTTTCTTCTTGACGTCGTCAATAGAACAATCCTTCTTGTATTTCTTCATAACATTTAGTAGTTCTCCATATGCTTTTATTTTAATGTCGCGCATCATAATTCTGGACTGGTTATGTCCCAGAGGCATCTTTGCATTTCGTAGTAACATAAAAATTCCTTTAAAAATTCATTTTCGTTGTCCATGTTTGTCGTTTTGTTTGCAATTTTTTGCTTGGCCGATATTAAAATGAAGGAAAAGATTTTTGTCTGCCATTTTTATCTCTTATTTGCAATAATAATCAATCAAATTAATAAAAACACACGACTTTTTTAAATTTTTGGCCTGTTCCCGTACTTTATAAAGTGGTAAAAATCGTAAAAGTTGTAAAAGTCGTAAACGATTTTCATATAAATTTTGTGTACGGGAACGCAAAATGTGTAAAAGTGGTAAAAATTGTAAAAACTTTTTAGTTCTGGAACAGAGCTTTTATTTGATATTTACTCTGCTAATTTATTCCTTGACTGACGTTGTTTCGTTCACACGGTCAAACAAACAAACAACCAACAGCTGACTGTCCAACATCCACAAAAAATTTTGTGGTTGCCTGATGACTGACAAAAATGAACGACCACACTGGCAAGCAACCGATTATTTGAGCAAAGCTGTCAGTCAAAACTGATCGTCTGAACCCCACTTTACACTAGCATCAATCTCGTATGTTATGACACTTCTTTTTATCCATATCGTATTCTTAAGCGCTCGGCACATACGATACGTCGAGCGTCGCGGTACAACAACCACATGAAAAAAGTGTAAGTGATGCCAAGTTTTTTGAAAAACAACAATGTGGCTGACGCATTAAAGTTAAACATAATTTAACTGTTTTGGGACAACGCGTGTTCCAACGTGTCACTAAGCGGACCGTATGTGCCGAGGGCTTTAATGTTTCGCATTTTTCATACTACTTTTAGTTTTTTCGTTCACTCCGCATGTAAATTTTCGTCTGACATAACCTATAAATGTAAACATAGTGTAAAAAACCTAACCTCAGTTTCTTCGCTTTTTGGTTAAATTGTTCTTTCATCAATTTAGTTACCACCTGCACACGAGAATACATAACCGAATAGGGAGCGCTCTAAACGAAAAAGGAAACATATGAGTTCCCATATCATTTTGATTTACGATATTTCTTGTAGGGGTCACACTACGTGCACACCATGTAGATGTAAAAAAATGCAAAACATACACATGGAATACACATAATATAGGCCTTACGATATAATTTCAATTCATTTTATTTAAATATGAATACATAGGATTACTTAATTTCCCATACAACGATTTTTGTACATCAGGGATGCCAAATGTACCGTGGTAAAAATCGCTACACATACGCACCATAGGTCTGTAGCGATTTTTATCTTAAAACTGTTGACATTCCTGCTTAAACAGTGGTGTTTGTAAGTCAAAAATCACCATAAGCAGCGGGAAAACCACCAACTTGGCACCCCTGTTGTACATTGTTCAATTTAAATTACTCTCAGAACGACGATAAAATATGTCCCATATCTAACAAATGAGAGAATTTATCGAAATAAATTAATTATGACAGGAAAAATACAAAACTTAAAAATTTATTAAAAACCCAAATATTTTCATAAAAACTGCAAAATATGAATGAAAAGTAAAGGGTTTAACTAACGACTAGTATACATTCAAATCATATCAAATTTTGGCTTTTATTGCAGTTGCAGTTGGAAACACCAAAATTATGAGAAAAAAATATAAAACATGAATGAAAATAACATAATTTAATATTAAATAGATATCTGAAAGAAGGACAAATATTTTTCAGTTCATATCAATTAACTTTACTCGTATTTTGGCTGAAACTTCCTTTAAAATCAGTAAACAAAAACTATGAAAATATGAATCATGGTTCCTGCCAAGTTTACATTTGCGCTCCAAAATCCATTGGATTTCACGAAATCCTGTAATACACCCCGGTGTTTACACTTATTTTTTGATCAAGGTAGATGCATATGCGCAGCTTATTGAACATGAATTTTCAAAACAAGTTGTTGTAAATTGAATTGAACATCAAAAATATTCAACAATACAGAACTTTACAACTTTATTTAAAAATTATCGTAAAATTATCTATATATCATATCAATTGTGTATAGTACCAAAAAAATAAATAATGATTTTATAGTTGAGACATCATAATAATAAATTTTGATAGATAAAAGTTGTGCTCAGAACCTACAAAATATTAGTACATGCAGTAGTTTTTCCGTTTAGTGCTAAAAATGCGTTCCCGTACTCCGAAATCCAGCAAGATTTGCACTTCTCTTTAAACAAAAATAGCGCCGAATAACACCCTCTTCTCCTGTTTTCTGCCATACAATTTTAACCTATTAGAAACTAGCAGCAAGCATGTTCATATGTTCATTGGTATCTAATATTATAGCTGATACGTTGATTTTGACATTTCTGCTGGAGTTTTTGCAATTTCTGTCATTTTTCCGTTTCCGTATTTTTTAGGAAATTTGTATGGGGGAGAAATTTTTTACAATTAGATCTATTTTCTAAAATTACCATTAAAAAAGTACGGGAACACAATGAAAAATAGCATTGTAACAAAGTTATTTAATATTTTTTCACGTTGTTTACAAATTTTGATACTAAAATTTGTTGTTTCAGCAATTCGCACATCTACCTTGTTTATTGTGATACGTGAAAAGTGTTGCAACTTTTGGCACTTTTTTAGGCAAAAGCAAGGTTGTATATCATGTGTACTGTGATTTCGCTGAAATCACGAAATGAGATGATTTCATTTTTGTATGCGAAATCATGATAAATTTTGCATGATTCTGCGCGAAATCACGAAACGCCTTCGAAATCACGAAAAGACGCCGAATGTAAACCAAACATTCCTCTGTTCCTTTACTTTTGAAAGTGGTAAAACCGGCAAAAGTAGCAAAAGTTGTAAACTGCTCCCATATGAATTGTATGGTGTCGGAACTTGAAGATTCTTGCACGTAAAGGAACAGAGCTTTTATGTTTACGTCAACCGCACCAGAAAAATGATTGAAATCAAAGTCTCTTATGGGTACTTTACACGGTATGTTTTTTACATATGAGTTGTCACTTCTCCCATACAAAATGTATATGCAAAGTGACAACTCATATGTAAAAAACATATCGTGTAAAGTACCCATTATAGCCCATTTAGATATGACTTCATTAGCCGGATTTAGCACATTATCAGTAGTGGGATTCTGTAACTTTTTTTTCTACCGAACCGATATTGATAATTAACGAAAATGTTCGGTTGAATTACTGAAAGTGCTATTCTGTAACTCAATGTTATCGATACAAAAATTTTAGCGACAATATCGGTAGAATGACGGAATTTAAAAGTAGATGCACGTCATGCATGAAATTATTTAAATCACTATTGTACATAAAATAAGTATATTTCAAATTACATGTAGAAAAATTCAATTTTAGGACTTGTTTATATTATAGCCTTTTGCAGGGTTTACCTTCTCTATAAAGATTTATTTGAAATATAACCCTGCGTTTACAAATGACAGGACAGTTGAGTTCATGTATTGATTGTCAAAATCCCACAACTTGCCTGTGTGACGTAGGCGTCCCGACAAGTGCAAAAACATTTTTAAAATTTTGAATGAAAATCGTCGATTTCTTTTTATTTTCCGTTCACATATTTTGTTTATGTCATGTTCTTTTGTTTTCAATACATTTCAATTATTATTTCACCTATTTTTACAAAAATTCCAAAAATTTGTCTTCCTTACTGTCTGTGAAAAAATGATGGACAGCTGGGAGACAAACGTATGTATGTGTTAGTAAATCAGAGTTGTATTTGAAGACAAACTGTCTGGTGTAAACGCCTAGTAAGCCATAGAATTGACATTTGAAACCCAGTGGGTTTATTAAATATTAAAAATCGTAGTTAAAACTACCTTTGCATACATATAACTTATTTACTTTATTTTTTATTTATACCGATGGATTTTAATTGTCAAATCCGTTGGATATACGTATAAATTCTCATAATCCGGCAAGTTCTAATGTAAACATGGTGTAATATTCGACAAATTGGTTGAATTGTTTGAGACGGAAGATTTAGAATCCTAACATTTAATATGTATATTTTGAACATGAATATTTAAATTGTGTATATTGATCTGTTTTATCAGAATTACGTATTATCAGGGAATATGACGACCATGGTTATATTCTTCTTTCTCTTAATGTTGATGCTAATCGAAACCACCAATACATTTTTATATGGGTAGCAACTGTTACGGAATATATTCTTCAAAATATTTTGTTCGTACTGAAAATATTTATTATTTTCTCTCATTTTTCCCGCAATTCTGGAGGTTTCCAAATGACCCCCAATTTCTAATTTGTCATAAGCTTTCTATTATTTAGATTGAAAGGATCCTCCATATGTCGCAGAATTTTTTTTTATGCGTAAAGAAATGTATCTCAGCTTATCTTTTTATTTGCCACGAAATATATTCCAAAATCATTTCTTAAAAAATTGATTTTCATTAATTTTTTTGTTTAAAATATGAAAATTCTTTTATATCGGTAGACTTAACGACTCCTTTTTTTTCGGTAATTGACCGATGATTTTCGATAAGTACCGACATAAAAATCGGTAAAATTTGTATACAGAATAGCACTTACCGACAAATATCGTTAACTATCGACATTTGTCGTTAATTCCATCGGTAGAGAGTTACAGAATCGCACTACAGGTTTTATTTGCTAAATCCAGCCAAAATCTACCAGATTTCCCATACAAAAATAAATCCTCGTATTGGGTGGATTTGTTTTAAATCTGGCATAAATCCTCGTATACAACTCTGTTTTTTGCAACATGTTGCTAGAAAATACAAAAAGTTGCAAGCTGGCACAAGAAACAAGGTAGATGCATCGGTGAATTGCTACACTAAAAATAATTTAAAATGTAAAAATTTATAAACAAGGCGGAAAAATTAAATTTGTTTTGATGTACAAAGTTAATTTTAATGAACCAAGACTAATATTTGTGATGTCTAAACGATAAAATAAATCGTATATATATTTTAGATGGGCAAACTGCGATAAAATAATTCTTTATTTGCTCTTTAGTTAGCATTAGTAGCATAATGTGCTAACATTTTCAATATTAAACAATACATTTGTAATTTGACGTATGTTTTTTGAGACGAATTCAATTTAAAAAAAATTCTTTTGGCGTTTCACATTCGTTCAGATGGGCTGATGCATCTACCTTGGTAATTGTGCTATGGACAAAAATCAGCTGACTGCCATTTAAATCCTCCAAAATGTATATCTAAATGCAATGAGATTTGTACTGGAATTATTAAATCCAGTCGAGGATTTATGGCTAGTCTAAATAAGCTATTAGGAAAGAAAATAAACGCTCCCAATCAATACGATTATAATCAAGATACTATAAATTCAGACGGGTAGCGTACATCAAAATTTAGAGACGAAAATATAAGAGCGTGGTCAGAAACAGACGGACATTGAACTTGATTAGAGTACTTTATAGACGAAGCATCGCTAACAAGTATGACATCAATAATCGAGGCAGACCTTCTACTTAAATCAAAGTGCGTTGGTCGAGAGTTATGAATTATTGACATATTGTGTCTGGTACAAAAAGATCGAAAAATACTTGATTTAGAAACATCGAAAAGATTCAAGTTAAAGTCACCTAAGACCACAATAAGTCTGTCTGGTTACTTTCCCAGCAAGAATTGTCCAGCAAGAACTTTCTCAGAGAGTAAGGGGTTTTTATTCTCTTTTGCTAGAAAATTGTAAAAAGTAAACAGACACCTTCCCAGCAAAAACCAGCAAGCAATCAGCTGACTTGCCAAAACAGAACAATTTGTCCGCCAACAAAGGAAGCAAACACGTTGTATTTTATTAAAAATAAAATGAAACAAAAAAGTATTTTTCCATTTTACAAATTTGTTCTCCATAAAACAATACAATTAGACTATGTTATTTCCACAAATAAATGTTTTTAATGTTCACAAATATAAATCAACAAAAAACTAAAAACGGCTGATTGATTGTTTTCAGGAAGAAGAAGAGCTTGCAAGTGCTTGCTAGAAGAAATTTGTCCAGCAAGAATTTGCAAGCACTCAGTGAAAGAACTGTCAAAATGTCTCTCTCGAATCGCTCTCTTTTGCTGGTTTTTTGTGTTAACAGACGACATCCAGCAACAATTGGTACAAATTGTTACAAATTTTAGGGTAACCAGACACAGCTAATATTTGAATATTTAGAAAAAAGATCAAGATGATTATGTTCAAATTGGGATAAATTGCCAGTAGGTAAGTAGACCACATGAACTAAGACTTTCAAGTGGTCAAACATCAACTCTATAAATAGTGATTCACATCCTACCTTGGAAATTTAAAAAAACAATTTTAAACGAAAGTCCATTCTGCACAAATATTCCAACACCTCCACCTCTGCCTAGAATTTGTCGATCTTTACGACACAATCTGTATCCAGGGATTGAAACAATATTGCTAGAAACTTCAGGTGATAGCCAAGTTTCCGTTACAGCAAAAATATGAAATATTTTATCTTTAATTATATGCCTTATTTCATCAAGCTTAAGATGGGGTTTAATGCTACGGCAATTTAAATGTGCCTGTTCAGACGCATTTAAGTGCATCGTCAGTACAACTCAAATAAAAAATGGAAAAGTGAGATGTACGCCAAACATCAATAGGCTTCTTTCTCAACCCCCAAAATTTCGTGAGGATCCATTCCTACCTGTAGTGTGATTGCACAAAAAATGGAAAAAGGGATGCATTACCGATATCTCATTGCGATATCTCTGTTGTTTGACCACCTATGACAACCTATTTCACATCGTTGTAAAGGTGTTATTTTCTACTTTCCGTTTCAGGTTTTGCTTTCGATATACCTCTTAAAGAAGAGAGATATTCGCTTTTAAATAAAACGTTGAATTTTTCTTCAAATAAGTGTTTTGCCCATTTCGACCCCTGAATGTTATCCGACCATCACCAAAATCAATAGGCTTCTTCCTCTGTGGGACCACCATTAAACCCCACAATTTCGTGACGATCCGATCAAAATTGCGACCTGTAGCGTGATTACAAAAAATGGAAAAATGAGATGTATTGCGATATCACCGTTATTTTCCCACCTACGCCAACCTACTTTGCATCATTGTAAGGATGGGATTTTCTAATTTCATAATCATACTTTGTTTTTGGAAGGTCCCCAACCAAAGCTGTGATATTCGCCATTATTATTAAAATCGCAAAAATGAAAAGTTTGGTTCTATTAGCGGCTATATCTTCGTTGTTTGACCAGCTACGACAACCTACGTTATCGTTGCAAAGTTGATATTTTCTACTTTTATTAGCAAGTTTTACTTTTGATATACTCCATATAGAAGCGGAGATATTCGCTTTGAAATAAAATATTGACTTTTTCTCCAAATAAGTTTTTTGCCCATTCCGACCCCTGAATATTATCCGACCATCATCAAAATCAATAGGCTTCTTCCCCTCCGGGACCTTCATCAACACCCAAAATTTGGAGACGATCGGATTAAAAGTGCGACCTGTAGCGTGATTACAAGGTTTACATGGACAGACGGACGGACGGACACACATAGCCAGATCGACTCAGCTCGTCGAGACATTCATTTTGGTATAGATGTATGGGTCTACGACCATTATTTCGACGCGTTACAAACTTTTTGGCCAAAACCAACTTAGGTACATATAAGGAATGCCAGAGCCCGCTTTCCAAATGTCCATAGTCTTATGCCAGACTATGAAAATTTTCATGTACGTGAAAATGAGTTTATAGGCAAGTGTTGTGTAGGGGGTGAAACTCTGTACACAAGGTTCTGTAATCTGAAATTATTCTTTGTGTTTAAATTCGTAACTCTCAAACCAATGTAAAGCAAGGGAAATATCAAAATTTTCATTTGATTTCATATACGTGCGTGGATGTCAATGAAACTTTAGAAGAAAATGAGAAAGAGTTTTCAATGAAAATTTTCATAGTCTGGCATAAGACATTGTATAAGTAAAGAGGTAGATTTAAATGAAAACAATCTATAGAATTCCTAAAACATCAAAATTAGTAAACACACACAAAAGCAACAAGTGGGTTTGTTTACAATACCATATATGAGCATTTATGAACTTATACTATGATTTAAACTGTCAATCCCATACAATCATGTTTTTTGTTTTGATTTTTCATGGCGAATTCATAGTTATTTGACGTTTTAGATTCGATCCATGGTACAATTAGAAAGGTAGATGCCTCAGCCCAGCTGATCGAATCTAAAACGTCAAAAAACTATGAATTCGCCATGAAAAATCAAAACAAAAAACCATATGATTCGGTAAGTAAGAGATAGCATGTCTACACTTTATAGACAAACACAAGCGATAAAAAGAGACAACAAGAGACCATTTGGCGAAAATTTTGACAGTTTACATTACAAAAAAAGTTGCTTTGTTGTAGGAAATCGCCGATGCATCTACCTTTCTTATTGTACCATGATTCGATCAGCTGGGCTGAGGCATCTACCTTTCTAATTGTACCATGCCCGTTCATACAACATCGTACATACTTCATACCAACATAGTTCATATTTTCATACTTTTTCTTTGTTGATTTTAAAGGCAGTTTAAAAAAAAGACATGCAAAATTTGTTTATATGAACTGTAAAAATAATTTGCTTTCCTTCAAACATCTATTTTAATATTCTATTCTTTTCTTTCATGATTTCTATTTTCAAAATTAACGAGAGAGAGATTCCCTTCAACCAATTTGGCGTAGACCCATATAAATTATATTGACTTTTACCATAAAAACAACAATAAAAATTATGTTAATAACTCCTCTAAAGATTTATTGAAATAGCATGAGTTTAGGCAAAAGATTGAAGTTTAGACACTCATTCGATCATTTCACCTTTGGAATTTTTTACTAGTCGGATTAAAAACCATCACCTGCAACATCTCAACGTTGCATTCAATTCAACATTCAAACCAACAGGATCCATTACATTATCTAGCTACATTCTTCGCCCTTGGCATAAACATCGATGGAACATCTTAACCATGTGGGCCATATAGTGGTTGATATGTCCTTGATTGGATTGGATTTAACATCTGTGTGTAATACGTCCACATAGGTGGGTATTTCGCCTGTGTAAAAACTTCATTTATGTTGCTTCGAACTATGTTCAGTACTCTGGAGAAATATCAACTGACCGTTGATATTTCTCCAGAATTCGAATCCTATCCTGTCCAAACTGAGATGTTAGCGGGAAAGGTAACAATTAGCCTTTGGAAGAAGGCATTAGGCTTCTGTATACCAAGCAATTGTTCCACCGAAGATATTGTTGAACGCTGAAGGACTTGAACTTGAAACCAGGTTCTTGTGCCGGACGTGCGTTGAAGATATTCCCCGTTTTTGAGGATATATTTGATTATGGTTTCTTACAGGGAAATGTGAAAAGCCTTCGTCACAATTGCCGTAGTTGAACTGTAAGAAAGAAATTATTTAATTAACATGAGCTTCGCAAAATTTTGTTTTTTATTACCACGTATTTTTATCAAACGATTCAACGAGTATTGCCGAAATATTAAATTTATGTTGGTTGACTGCTTTCAATTTAATTTGTTTTAAATTTATTTTTTATTGATGTTTTTTCTGACTTTTTGTTTTTCGTTCTTTCAAAAAATGTCAAATATTCCCTTTGACCAATTTACTATTTTTTACACAGCCAAATTTGTGTAGTAGAAAATAGTAGAATATAAAGCCATTCGGAGCCATTTTTGTTCAAAGAGAATAGAACATTTTGCCAGTTTTTGTAGTACGGGAACGCATTTTATCACAAAATTGTAAAAATAGTACTAAATAGTACCCCCGCCGGGGATAACAATCTTGGCGCGATGCGGGGGCTAGACGTCACAACTCTCTCATTTAACTTCTTGTAGTGTTGAACTGGGAGGTTGTGATTGACCAAAGGTTATCCACTCTCTGTCACGCACCAACACGGTGCACTAGAAACTCATAGTGCATCTCTGGACTGAGTGACACATATTTGGTATCGATCTCTTACCAAAATAATGGTGAGATCCCCTAACACCGGGGTGTTATGCGACCTCGTGCTCATCGGTGTTCCAAAGGTTTGCAGTTAGGGTACCAACTGTATTCGAACGGAGCCTCGCTTGATACCTGGGCACCTCAGCGAGTAGTTAGTGCCCCAGTCATGGTAGTGGAGGGCTATGCCATGGCTGTACTCAGCTCCTCCATTACCGTCAACTTCTCATGGAAAATTCAATTACTAATAAAACCCCAAAAAACAACAATCCCGAATCATCAACATTGCCGACCCTTGCTTCGAACCCGGACAATGCCGCACCTCGTGCGAACACCCAACCCCTGCGCGGGGACGTCAACAAACCGACAGTGGACAGTGTGAACGACGCCATCAATAAGCAGAGCAGGGAATTGCTCGAGCTCCTGGGGGACAGTGAGAGTCTCCGACTCAGTCAGGAGAGCCCCCCTCCATGGGACTGGGAGAGTTGGGAGGATGATGAGATGGATATTACAATTATCCCATCTCAATCATCCACCGCTACTCTCTCTCGTGCTTTGGAGAGCTCCAACCTAACGGTCGAGGCTCCCTCTCCTTCAGGGGCTAAACTGTCGGTCGGTTCCGACAAACCAACCCTGAACAGGCAAGACGCCTTGGTTGAGGATGCTGTGGAGGAGGATACGTCGACGGCTTCCCCCATGTCTCCCTCAACCAGAGCCAATAAATCTCGGCAGAAGAAGGACAGGTATAACTACCGGAGAGCCATCTACTACTGTCGTAGATTTATTGGCAAGGACCCATCCGAGGTGACCCCGTCGGAATTTAGGGAAATTGGCCTGAAGATCAGATTTGTGAGGCGCTTCGAAAAGAAGTACCCTCACTTTGAAAGGATCTCCCTGCCAATTGACCAGATCCCGACCCCTGTGGAGGCTGCAGTTTCCAACTCAGCGGCTGAGAAAAAGGCAACCTCTATGGGGAAAATCACAAATCCAGTGCTGTCAATCTGCTCTAATCCCTTGCGAGCGTCTGTGACGACCGCGGCAGGATTGGACAGGTCGACTCCACTGGCCCCGAAGACTACGGAGCGTAAGGGAAACACTGGTGTGATCCCTTCCGTTTCGAAGTTGGTGCAGGGTAAAGTGCAGCCACCAGCTAGACAACCGCCAAAGGTACTGCCTATGCCGACTGTCTTGCCAGTGTCTGCCACTGTACCCGCCGGGGTAAAGAAGGGTGTAGATCCAGTAGGGGCGACGAACTTACAGTTGACTGGACAAGAGACAGCTGTAAGGTCGTCGACACCTACTGGAGCTCATTCTTCTGATGTAAAGAGAGGTGCTGGCAGTGGGAGTGGCCATGGGGTTGTAGCGGATGACGGACCATCGACCTCAAAACAGAGCGGATACTCGAAGACATCTGCGCAGGAATGCGTCAAGAGGGTCCGATCTTCTGAGGATCCGCATCCTGTTGCTAAGAGGGTGGTGGATCGTCATCCGAGCAACCACATGGGAACTCTCTCACAGGGGACGACCTGTCAGGGGAGGTCTGAGGGGGCTCAACCTGGGAAGGCTAGTAAAGCCAACCCAGGTAAGTCATACCCACGGTCTTCCAAGGACAAGGTCTCGATGTCAGTCAACCGGGAAGGCGTGATCGCCCCGGAGAATCTCCGGGTGGCGATAATTGACAAGGCTGATCTGGATGGGAGGATCAGCGATTCGCTGAGAGAGGCTATCACCTCTGATGAGGTTGACGCCAGTAAGACCGGCTTCGGCAGAGCAGTCATCCAAAGGGGAATCAGAATTCTCTATTGTCAGGATGAGGAGTCAAGAGACTTCCTCGTCCAACTAATAGGGGATTCTGGTAACCTCTGGGAAGGCTGTAAGCTAACTGCTGTCCCTGTTAGGGAGATTCCCAGGAGGATCGTGGCCACTACGTGGGTGCCGCCTCCTGACTCTGAAGCAGAGGGAGTGGTTAAGATGCTGCGGAAGCAAAACAGAGGTCTTTCGGTAGACGGCTGGAGGCTTTTGAAGCGCTTCATGGAGAGAGACGGCATGGTGATGCGTTTCACCATAGATAGTGAGAGTGCTGAGTACATCAGAGACTGTGGGGAACTGCTGTACTTCGGTTCCGGTGGACTTCGGTTCCGGTTCTCGGGGTCACAGTAAGGTTGTTCAGCAGCATGGTCTCAAGGTGTTGCAGATTAATCTGCACCACTGTAAGGCCGCAGCTGCTGAACTCCTTCTCTCCCTCACAGACTCTGCTGTGGATATTGCTTTGGTCCAGGAACCCTATTTATATAAAAATAGGGTTTCTGGGCTAAACAATAAGCACTTTTCACTATTCCATGCGAATAATGGAGATAAAGTAAGAACTTGTATTGTAGCTAGAAAAAGTTTAACAGCCTGTTTCTGTATGTCGAAAGAAGAATGTGTGCGAATGAAACACGCCCAAACTTTAGTTTTCGAAATCATTTTACCTTTACCTTTGTTTCAAAACAAAAAGCAAATTTGTAGAACACACAAGAGTATGGACGTGTTTCATTCGCACACATTCTTCTTTCGACATACAGAAACTGGCTGTAAATCTTATTCAACTCTACAATTACAGTGATGGTGATACGACTGTGGTGAGACTTGACGAGGTTACCGGTAGGGCTTTAGTCATGGCCTCAGTCTATATGCCGTATGAGGCACCCGACCCACCTAGCGAATTGGTGCGCAAACTTGTGGAGGAAACGGCGGGCAGTTGCAGATTGGTGATGGGCTGTGATGCAAATGCTCACCACTTTCACTGGGGAAGCAGAGATACCAATATGAGGGGTGAGTCCATATTCGATTTTATTTTAGTTAATAATCTGAGAGTATGCAACAGGGGTGACACTGCCACCTTTCATAATAGGGTAAGGGAGGAGGTCTTAGACATCACTCTTACAGATATGGAAGATACTTCCATAATGGACTGGAGAGTATCGAATGAGTGTTCTTTTTCAGATCACAGGGCGATACACTTTCGAGTGCATTATGGAGGTAAAAGGCAACCACCTCATAGGAATCCAAGGAGAACAAGTTGGGAAATCTACAACTCCCTTGTTTCCTCGAGGTTGTGCGAGTTCCCCGAACCACGTACAACGGAGGAAATAGATGGCCAAGTTGAAGATCTCACGCGTGTCCTCCTGTGTTGCTATGAGAAGTCCTGCCCATTAACTTATCCTGGTAGGAGAACACAACCAGTTTGGTGGAATAAGGAGCTGGCTAAGCTTAGGAAAAGTTGTAGGAAAGCATATAATAAAGCTAACAGAACAAAGTCTGATACCGACTGGAACCTCTATAAAGAGAGTTTCAATCGGTATAAGAGTGAAATCAGGAAAGCTAAAAGGGACTCGTGGAAAAGCTTCAGTGAGTCGATAGAAGGGGTTAACGCAGCGGCAAGATTCCGTAAGGTGATCTCGAAGGACCCAAAACCCTTCGGGAGCATTAAACGGGATGACGGTACCTGGACTAACTCCGCTCTGGAGACTTTAGATCTGCTGACAGGAACACACTTCCCTGGGAGTGAGGATGCCAGCTCGAGTGCACCGGGTGTGTATGAAAGCAGGAACCGCACGCCCGAGGAGGTGGCTCTTGTCAACAGATTAATAAGCTATCCCAAAATCTCATGGGCGATAAGTACTTTTCAGCCATATAAGTCGCCTGGACCTGATGGTGTCATTCCAGCGATGCTTCAGAATGCACCGGCTGTGCTGATAACCATCCTACAGAAGATTTTTAAGGCATGTTTACTACTATCGCACATTCCGGCACTATGGAAAGAGGTGACAGTGACCTATATTCCCAAAGCTGGGAAACCAAGTCACTCGCTGCCTAAAGACTATAGGCCGATTAGTCTTTCCTCCTTTCTCTTAAAGACTTTGGAAAGGTTGTTAGACTTAGAAATTAGAACTTTCTTCAGCAGTGACCTTATAAGCAATTCGCAACATGCTTATATTAAAGGTAAATCAACAGAAACAGCGCTACATTGTGTCGTAGGTTATATAGAGAAGAATATGGGGGATTCGAACTTCACCCTGGCTGCCTTTCTGGACATCGAGGGTGCTTTTAACAACGTGAAGCTCGAATCCATTCATCTCGCTCTAGAATCTCTGGGTGTCCCCTCTATCTTGATAGAATGGATTGATAGCATGCTTAGAAGCAGACTTGTCAATTCTAATATTGGGGAGAGCTCTATTAGGAGATCTGTCACCAGGGGCAAACCTCAAGGGGGAGTCTTATACTCCTTGCTCTGGCTACTGGTGATAAATGGGATACTCATGGAATTCGAAAATCTAGGAACAAAGGTAGTTGCCTATGCGGATGATGTGGTAATCCTGATTAGCGGGAAATTCTTAACCACATTATCTGATTTAATGCAAAGGGCACTTGCTAAACTCTCACGCTGGGCTCACAACAATGGACTGGGTGTGAATCCGGCTAAGACAGAGCTGGTGCTCTTTACTAGGAAAAGGAAGATCAGCGAGTTCGTACCACCAGCACTGGATGGAGTGCAGTTGACTCTCTCTACAGAGGCGAAATACCTGGGTGTTATTCTTGACCATCAGCTTAGATGGAAAAGGAACACAGAGGAGCGCGCTAAAAGGGGTCTAATTGCACTCTATTCTTGCAAGAACTCGATAGGTAAGAGTTGGGGTCTGAGACCAAATGTCGTACATTGGTTGTTCTCGACAGTGGTATGCCCCATTTTGACCTATGGGTGTCTTGTTTGGTGGCAGGCCCTGAATAGTAACTCAAATCTATCTAGATTAGCTAGTGTGCAAAGATCTGCTTCAGTACTTATTACGGGGGCAATGAAGAGCACCCCTCAAGCAGCACTGAGTGCAATACTGAACATCCAGCCTCTGGATGTTTCGGTTCAGTATCTAGCATCCCGTAGTGCCTTGAGGCTCAAGGAGCTTAATCTATGGCGTTCTTCAGGGTCTGGACATGCTAGCATTTTACATCTTAGCAGTCAGATCGAATTACGTGACGGGGGGTCTGTAACAGACTACATCTCGCCTTCGCTGGACTTTGATGCAGCGGAGGTCTATATCCCTGACAGAAGTGAATGGGAGCATGGCAGGCCACTACCCGATAGCCTCTCGATCTTTACTGATGGCTCTAAGATGGTCGAAGGTACTGGTGCGGGGGTGTACTGCGAGGAGCTGAACGTTACACGCTCTTATAAGCTTAATACGAATTGCAGTGTTTTTCAAGCGGAGGTCTTTGCAGTATTGAAGGCCTTAGAATTAATAGTAGGACTGACGGACGAAACAGGTATGGCAGTTACGATCTACGTAGATAGTCAGGCCGCCCTTAAGGCGCTAAGGTCGTACACTATTAAATCTAGGATTGTTCAAAACTGTAGGTCCTTATTAAAAACATGTAATTTACGCGTTAGGCTATGCTGGGTACCAGGGCACTGTAATGTTGAGGGAAACGAGATTGTTGACGAACTAGCAAGACGTGGCTCCCAGTCCTCTAACCTCGTGGTGGAGGACTACGTTAAACCACCGCTTTGTTACTTCCTCGGCAAGCTTAGCCAGTTCTACACAGAGAAAACCGAAAGGATATGGCAGGACGTACCTGGCTGTAAGGTATCAAAGTCAATCTGGTCGGCAATCTCGAGGCGTAGAACTGCGTCCCTTCTCTCACTTTGCAAGTCGGAGATCAGGACCGCCACAGGAGTCATAACTGGCCACTGTGGCATTAGATCTATGACATGCAAGTGGGATGGCAACAGCATTGAGTACTGTAGGCTATGTGAGGATGAGGAGGAAACGGAGACAATTGAGCACCTTCTATGTAAATGTCCTAGACTAACTGTCAAAAGGCATTTATTTTTTGGTGTACATGTGATTGAATCTCTTTCCTACTTCTCTTCTGTCAACCCAAAAATTCTGGTAGCTTTCTGCAAGAGCCTTAAGTGGCTCTGGGGCAGGTCAGTGCAGACTTAATTTGCATCCGTATTTAGTACACCTATATTTACTTGTATATACATATATCTATATCTATATTCTCCTGTACTTTGATTTACTCTTCACCCTCCTTTTGACTATTACTAATTACTTTATTTTCTTCCTCCTCCTCTCATCTATTCTGTACATTTCCATTCCTCCTTCCTATCCAAACCTCCTACCAAATCAACCATCTCCCAACACATAGCATTGGAACCCCCACATCACCAACACTGCTCTTGGCAAACCAAATAAATGTACCTACCATCAATAAACATCATCATCATCATGCACACAATCACCATATATTCAAAAACAACAACCGGATACATCTAATCACAACACAGAAACTTACTACATCACAACAACCATACCATCAATCACCAACAACCATCAATAAACATCATCATCATCATGCACACAATCACCATATATTCAAACACAATAACCCGATACATCTAATCATCACAACACAGAAACTAAACCACATCACAACAACCATACTATCAATCACCAACAACCGCACCATCAATTATCAACAACAACAATAGTCTGGATGATCACAATGGACCTCAAGGTCTCCGAGTGGAGTGGCTGCCGGCATGGCAGTCACGCATCCTAAACCTAACCTAACCTACTATTTTGCAGGTTCTGGAACACAGTTATAACATGCTGTTTATATTAGAGCTTTTTGCAGGGTTAACCTTCTTTATAAGGATTTGTTTGAAATATAAGCAATAGAATTGACATTTTAAACCCAGTCGGTTCTTTTACTTACCCAGCAAGAATTGTCCAGCAAGAACTTTCTCAGAGAGTATGAAGGAACCAAAGGAAGCACAAATATAAATAAAAAGAAAATGACCCAAAAAAGGATTTTTCCCACTTTGCAACTTTGTTCTCCAAAAAAGCAATACAATTAGGATTGCTATTTCCAAAATAAAATTGTTTTTAATTTTCACAAACATAAATCGACTAAAAAATAAAAACAGATGTTTGATTGTTTTTAATTTGGCGTTTACACAAGACAGACTGTCTGCAAATACAACTCTGATTTACTAATACAGTATAGTCTCGATAATCCGGACATCAATATTTCTTTCCTATATTGAACATTACATTCTTATTTATTTCATTGAAGATTTCACTCTTAGCTATAGCAATTGGTGTATAAATAAGAAAAATTAAGTTTTTCAGAGTTTTATTTTCAAAAATCGACTTTCAGGCTAGCCGCAGTTGACTCAGTTATACAGCCAGGAAAATGCGATATGGACTACCTGAAACTGTCGAATGAAATAACATAATTTAAAACATAGTGTTGTGTAGACTAGTTCCCTGAAAAATCGGTCTTGCGTGTTCGTTTCCTCTAAAGGATTTAGTTCATCAGTCCTTCGATTAGTGAGAAACTCCCTCAGGAGCATGTAATGTACTCCAAAGATATTTTACCTAGAATGTTTAAAACGTTTGAATTAATAGTTGGGTTTTTATTGAGCTGAACGAAGGAACTAGTGGAGTCCTTGTATATAAATAATACGACGTGCAATTTTTGGGTTTATTAACCATATTCTGACACCGCAGCGTGATAGAAGACCAAAAAAGAGAATACCAAAAATTTGAGGCTTTGATGTCATATCTTCCGAACCGTTAAGAAATTTTATTTTTTCTTGGAGCTCTGATCATAAAGAACAAAAACCTCATCTTGAAGGTCAAAATCGGCGAGGTCCATTTTTTATAATGTACCTTAGATCTCAGTAAACAACATTCTAGATCATCTGAGCTCTGTAGAAAGGGTTCTGTAGAAAAGTCAAAACAGCAAAACAATGCTATTTTTATCCTTGTTTCTCTGGCTCATGTCCACAGATACTAAACCGTTAAAAATTCGAGTAGACAATCAACTGTAATAATTTAGCATAGATATCAGTAAACATCTTTCCGGAACATACTGTCTGTGAAAGATCCTTAAAGGTCAAAATAGCTAAACACTTAAGAAAATTAGGAAGGTTGGAGTTTTTTATTTGTAATGATGACTTCTATTTTGCTTTTCAAAATAGTCTGGCTTTATCCCATAGTCGCTGTTTTAATATTTTATTAAAACAACTTTATTTTAGGAAATGTTAGATTTTTATACGTTTCCTTCCGATTCAGGTCCATATATGTCAAACCGTCCAAAATTGAAAGATACAGTCAACTATAAAAATGTACTTAAGGTTACAATAAACAACTTTTTTGAACATACGAATATTCTCGTAATCATCAGCATAGGTCACCTAAATTACGCTGGAGGAATATACGAAACAATTTGGTAGCTAGGAAAGCTGCTCCCAGTCTAAAAATGGTCGCAACCCGTCATATTTGCTTAATTTGAATTCGTTTACCTTAGATGTCAAATTATTATCTAGTAAACATCCGTTATAATGATTTAATCTTACAAAATTATATGTTTTTGTTACTACTCGGTAATCCGGACAATTCGATAATCCGGACACCGTCGAAACACGTGGTGTCCGGATTATCGAGATTATACTGTACATACAAAAATTTGGCTAGTTGCCTTGGCACTGTCTGGTAATTTTCGTAGACAGTAAACATGGACATTTTTGAATAATTGAAAACAAAACTATTTCAAATAACAAAAAAGACAACAGTACTGGGATGAAACAAAACAAAATATGTGAAGGAAAAACGAAAAGAAATCGACGATTTTCATTCGCAATTTTACAACCGTTTTTGCAGTTGCCTGGACGCAAGTTTTGGGGTTTTGACAATCATGTGTAAACGCAGGGTAAGAAGAAGAGTTGCTAGTGCTTGCTGAATTAGCAAACTCTCAGTGAAATAACTGTCAAAATATCTCTCTCGAACAGCGTTCGAAAACTTACATTAAGTTACCGTACAATAACGTTTTGTACCGTACCTAGCATGAAAAGTTACACTACGATAAGGCAACGTACATGTACACAAACTTTAAAAAAAATTTTAGCGTTTGTGTACATGTACCCAACGATAATCGTAGCGTACATGTTTGGTACGCAACCACCATTGTAAAGTAACAACCACGTACCCAACCGAATTGGTTGGGTACGTACATTATAAATGTTGCGTGTACATTAAAAAACCACGTAGCGTACATCACTATGTACCCTAAAAAACAAATGGAGGTTGCGTACACCGGAGTGATGTTTATAAAGAAATATAAAATATGAATGGCATGAGGAAAAATGCAACCATAAAAATAAGAGTGAATATCGTATAAATAAAATACAAAAGTAACTATATTTATATTTAAGCAGTAAATATGAAAACATTTATTTATTTTATAAAAAATTAACGAATATAAAAAAGATTAACATACTAAAGAAAATAGAATTTAACAGGAGAAAGCTCAACTTTCATAATTGAAATCCCCATTAACTTTTACCATTAATATATGTTCAAGATTTGTTGCTGACATGCGGTTGCGCTGATCAGATAATATGTACTTCATAACAGAAAATAAGCGTTCCACGCTTACTTGGATTGACGGTATTGCCTGTACAATATTAGCAATCTCACTGATGATGGTTTTCTGAGAGTTCCAAAACGCTATTATATTTTCATTTAGTGGCAATCTTGATTGCCACTCATAATTGGCAAAATCAGCTTCTAAATTGTGTAAATTAGATGAACTCGGAATTTCTGTGGTAGGATCTATAATTTGCAGATAATCGGAAAAAGATTTGGCTGCATCTGGTCTACTAGATGATGGAGTTTCCTCTAATATTGGGTGACTTGTACTGTGTTCTGAAACATAAAAGATGATTGATATAAATAAATAGGCATTGTTCTGGTTTACTTAAGCAAACTTACCTTCTGTTGAGTTCATGCGTTTATATAACGATAGTATGTAGTTCTTCGCCCTTTGTTTTTGTTCGCAGGTTAAGCATACTTTGATTCGTGGATCCAAGAACACAGCTGCGTTAAACAGTTCATTTTCTAAAAGTTTATCCTTTCTTATCTTCAAGGACTCCTTGAGAAGGGTTTTCATGTTGCTATCCGGTAAAGTGTCAATTTGAAATGTTATATCCATAACAATAATGTATAGTTCACAATAGCACAACTGTTCGCTTTGTAACTTAATGGTAGCATTGTAAATAGGTTTAAATAGTCCCAAGAATTCAGTTGCGAAAGACCATTCTTCAGATTCAAGAAATAAATCAGGATAATCCTTGCTTAGTGTATTTATAATTTCCTTCATTTCCAGGCATCTTTCAATCATTTTATATGTTGAATTCCAACGTGTTGCACAATCAATGATAGATTTTGTTATACCCTCCACCATAGGATGGGGGTATATTAAGTTTGTCACTACGTTTGTAACTACTCGAAACAATCATTGTAGACCCCACAAACTATATATATTCTTGATCAGCGTGCAATTCTACATCGATATAGCCATGTCCGTCTGTCCGTCTGTGGAAATCACTCTAGCGTCCGAACGGATTGACGTAGGTGGATGAAATTTTGGGAAAATCTATTATATGTACGTAGGACTTTTGGTATTGAAAGCGGGCTATGTAGGTCTACGCTTTCGTGTAGCCCCCATACAAAATGACGCGTCGTCGTTTTAAGGAATTTTTAAGATATTTGTCCCATTTTACCACCGAATTGATTGTAAATTGGTATTTTGTGTCTCCAGAGGCCAAAAACATTCCTACCAAAGTTGGTTTATATAGGTCCACGTTTTGGTATAGCCCCCATATAACGCCCCATATAAAGTACGCGTCATTTTAATATATTTTGAATGTATTAGTCCCATTTGACAACAGAATCGGTTGTAACTTTGTATTTTGTGTTTCCAGAAGCTAAGAAACAATTCCACCTTAAAGTGTTTATATAGGTCCACGTTTTGATATTGAAGGTTTTGGCGAACGGTACCTTCCGATTTTCGGTATTTTGAAGGTTGTGGCCACATTAATCCACCGAAAGGGCTGAAATTTGTGGTGGAGGGTATAAAAAGTTCGGCCCGGCCGAACTTAACGCTTTTTTACTTGTTTAGAGTTCACTTCTTAGAAAATTTAAAATCGTTTTACTTCTAAGTTTTTTTACCACGAATCGTATCTTATCGACATTGTCTTTTATTGCCGACTGTTTCAGAACATCGTTTACACACAGTTGGAGAGTGTGAGCACCACAACGAATGCTAGTAATTGTGTTCGATGAGATGTTAAAATCAATTGATTCAATTGTGTCAATAGCTATTCGGCAATCGATATCATCTTCATCTTCTTCGATATCCACGGCATCATTATTTATCGACAATTGCATTTCAGAGTTAAGGATTCGTACAGTTTTGAGCATATTTGATCCGTTGTCGGTTGTAATAGTTAAAATATTACGTATATCAACATCATATTCCTTTAGAACATCCAGTATAACTGTTTTTAAATATTCAGAAGTGTGACTTGATCTAAGCTCCTTTATAGCCAACGTTTTATCAACGATTTTACCATGTTTAATGTACTGAACATTAATACCCAGCATACTTAAGTCCAGCCTTGTTGCGACATCCATCTTAAGGGAAAATAATTTCCCTTTAAGATCGTTTGAGATTTCCGTTTTAATATTTTTTGAGAAAACGATAATTCGTTCCATTACGTTATGTTCATTTACAGTTATCCCGAGTACACTTAAAACAGGTTCTATAAGAACTTTGAAGGCTTTATCTTCGGCCATATGTAAAGGACGTCCATATTTTGTAAAAAGTTCCACCAATGCTGTTTCAATGTTTTTTGGATTCACACTTTTTTTAATAATACTTTGATGGCTCTTTTTTCTTTTACGTTTTCCCGTTTTTGATCAATATAGTTCGCATACAAATCGGGATGCACAATTTTCAAATGTCGCTCTAAATTTGCGGAATACCAATTTAAAACATTGTTGACACAACTTTGTAAATTACACACTGTTTGATTTGATTCGTTTGTACTGAACATATCACGAAGAACAATATTTTTGGTCTTGGCATTTTTATAATTAATTTCACTCAACGTTTAAAAATGAACTAAATAGCATTTGCGGGGGTTCTTTTGCATATCATTCATGTGGTACCTGAATGGTTATAATTTATTTCAATACACAAGAAAGGTAAAAACCAATATTGTGGTTTACAATTTTTTAACTCATAATTTTTATGATGTAAAAAAGGGACAGGTACTTTATGGTTTTGGTGTGCGAGGAATAATATTTCCACCTAGTTCTGACTTTCTAACTTATCAAAACCAAAAACTCTGATAATTGTACCTGTAAACAAACTATAAAAATATAGCAGACCCAAAGACCGGATGTTACCTTCACAGCTAGGTACCAGTCCTTGGGTACCTCAACGGCAATTCATAATTTGGAAAAACACAAAAAAAGCAAAAAGTAATTCTTATTGTGGTGGTGTAGCATTTCTTTTTGTAAGATGATGTTGATACTGAAAACAACTTACTTGAAACTGTTCTTCGATGCTTTCTTGACTTTGCTAAAATATTGAAAATGAACCACCTGTTTTCACAATACAAATGATACGATTTTTAATAATAAAAAAACACCTCCATAACCTACAGCCCTATAGCAACCCTTTTGTAAATTATCAAGATTTTAGATATTCGATGATAACGTTTTGTTTAGGCATTACTAACTTCTTGCATATGTATTTATGACATTTAAATAATGATATTTATAGTCCTAATTAATTGAAGATATATATTCCTTTTATATTTACTTGTATTTCATTTGTATATATTCCACAAAAATTAAACTTAATATTTTTAATACCTTATTAACCAAACAAATGTAAGTGTACCCTAGCAACACTTTCTTTCTAAAGGTACATTATGATGTACTCTACGTGGTTTTTTAATGTACGCGCTGATGTACGCAACCTTTTCGGTTGGGTACGTAGTTGTTACATTACGATGGAGGTTGCGTACCAAACATGTGTGTTTGACGAACTTTTCGAATCTCGTTGGGTACACTTACATAAACACTAAAATGGATTTTTAATGTTTGTGTACGTGTACATAAACTTTATAATTTTTTTTAGTGTTTGTGTACATGTACGGTACCTTATGATAAGGTACTGTTTGTTTCCGAACACTGCTCTCGAATCGCCCTCTTTTGCTGACTTTTTGCGTTAACAAACGGCTTCTAACAACAATTGGTACAAGTTGGTACAAATTTTGGGGTAACCAGACAGACTTACTATAACAAAATGCAAAAAACCCACAAAATATGCGTAAATACCCGATTTTTACGTCAATTTTTGCAACCATTTTTGGTGGCGTTTATGTGGGTTAAGATCGCAAAAAAGAAAAAAGACAACCTACCTTACATCGTTGCAAAGGTGATATTTTCTAGCAGATTTTGCTTTTGATATAACCCTTATAGAAGCGGACATATTCGCTTTGAAATAAAACGTAGACTTTTTCTCCAAATAAGTTTTTTGCCCATTCCGACCCCTGAAAATCAATACGCTTCTTCCTCTCCGGGACCTTCATCAACACCCAAAATTTAGTGACGATCGGACTAAAATTGCGACCTGTAGCGTGATTACAAGGTTTAGATGGACAGACGGACGGACACCATAGCCAGATCGACTCAGCTCGTCGAGTCATTCATTTTGGTATATATGGGCTACGATCATTATTTCGATGCGTTACAAACTTTTTGGCAAAAACCAACTTATAATACCCTCTCCACATAGTGGTCAAAGACATAGAACATAAAGACTAGAAAAGATGCATAATGCACAAATGTTTATGAAACAAAGTATATAAACATTTTATCAACAACAGGGATATGTTATAAGTCTGTCTGGTTACTTTCCCAGCAAGAATTGTCCAGCAAGAACTTTCTCAGAGAGTAAGGGGTTTTTATTCTCTTTTGCTAGAAAATTGTAAAAAGTAAACAGACACCTTCCCAGCAAAAACCAGCAAGCAATCAGCTGACTTGCCAAAACAGAACAATTTGTCCGCCAACAAAGGAAGCAAACACGTTGTATTTTATTAAAAATAAAAAAGAAAATGAAACAAAAAAGTATTTTTCCACTTTTTGTTCTCCATAAAACAATACAATTAGACTATGTTATTTCCACAATAAAATTGTTTTTAATGTTCACAAACATAAATCAACAAAAAAACTAAAAACGGCTGATTGATTGTTTTCAGGAAGAAGAAGAGCTTGCAAGTGCTTGCTAGAAGAAATTTGTCCAGCAAGAATTTGCAAGCTCTCAGTGAAAGAACTGTCAAAATGTCTCTCTCGAATCGCTCTCTTTTGCTGGTTTTTTGTGTTAACAGACGACTTCCAGCAACAATTGGTACAAATTGTTACAAATTTTAGGGTAACCAGACACAGCTAATGTTAAAAACCCCATTAAAGCGCAATTCGGCTTATACAAATTGTAGGAAAGCAAAAATTTGGACTCAGGATTGTATTCCATAGCAGTTTTCAGTTCATTGAGTATGAACTTATCGGTTAATGGTTAACTACTTAACAGAATGTTGTTATGTTATCGTAACAACAGAGCTTAACTCCATCTATTGACAAATGTTAACAATTGAGATTTCCAATCTTAATATATTTAAATCTTTGTAGTGGTGTAGGGTATAAAAACATACAATTTTACAGGAGAAGCAAAAAACTTTGTAAAATGAAAACTGCTTTATAGAATATCAATCTTATGAGGACGAGGATTTTGGATATTATTAATCATGTACGAATTGGAGTAAGTAATGAAACCAAAACCACAAAAACGCTTGATTCTGGGATCCTCCATTACAACAATATCCAAAATTCCATTTGATCAATTGGATCGATATCTTTTGAACGTAGACTTCAATTTTTGAATTTTGCAACAGCGTGATAAGATATATGTTGATTTCAACTTGGGTTGACTCATATATCATAGTTTTGAATACAGAAAAATATCTATAATTCCAACTATTAGGGGTCAAATACATACGGTCCGTTGTGTAAGTGATGCCAAGTTTGTTCTTGAAGTTTTCATGTGGTTGTTGCAACGCGACACTAAACGGACCGTATTTGGGCCCTACTTAAACGTTTTTTTATGAATTACTGAGATTTTTTCGAATTTACAATATGAATGAATTATGAGATTTCCAATCTAAAATTTGAAAATGCCATTGATTTATATCAGCGATAGGCACAATTTCGAGAGAGTTTATAATTTTGTTTTTAAAATATAATTTTTGAGAATTTACAGTATGTCTAAAAAGTGGCTAAGCCGCCCACCCATGGGACAGCTTTGCCACAGACGTGGATACCTACGCCAAGGAACTCTAAATATTCATTTACCATACTTCTTCCTTAGATATAAAAATTTTACCATAAAGGGACGTTTTATCTATTGAATAATCAAAAATTATACTAAAATTGACAAAAAGAAACAGATCCTAGCATTCAATTGAAGTTGGTAAGTTGAATTTAGATAGAAAAGATATAATATTACGTCAATACGATACGTTTAGCATAATATTTGATTTTGAATTCACATTATAGTGTGGTATATCTATAACATAAACAATATAAGTTAATCCAAATTTCTCACATTAACCCACCCCACCCCATCCTGGCGTAGGCGCCCACCCCAACCTGTTTCATATGTATAATAGGGTTATGACTTTTTGACATTTTTCCTCAAAAATGATTTCCTGTAGCAGGGATGAATGAACTTTTGCCTATTAATCACTATGCTATCGTTTATTCCATTGAAATATAAAAAAAGTTCACGCACAAATCGATTTTAAAAAAATAATTTTTTGAAAAAATATATGAAATGAAAAAAATTTTTTTTTCAAAAAATTATTTTTTGTTGCACGAATGAATAAATATAAGCCTACTAATAACTATAATAACGTTTATTTCACTCAAATATTAAAAAAGTCGCGAAAAAAATCACTTTGAAAAAATTTTAAATTTTTTGTTTTTTGTTAAAAAATATATATTTTTGAATAAAAGCGTTTACGACATTTTTACGATTCTCAGAATTGATGAAAAATAGTGAGGAATAAATTTTATGTCATTTTAATTATCTCATGTGGCTCTAAAGTTTATTTTCAATTATATATCTGTTTTCAGTGACTTCAAAAAATTGTCCATAATTTTGATAAATTCAAATTTTAAAATCATTTTGTGCGTGAGGTTTTTTCACCAAATCACCTTATAATTAAGATTTTATGTAATCTTATGGCAAAACTCATCACGCTATGATACAGGGATATGAGGTTGTAAAAAAGTCATAACCCTAATGTATAATCTTGGCATTTATAATTATTTTTTAATACAAATTATTTGGATTCCTATTCTTTAGGAGTTGCCTTTTAACGGTATAAAATGTATTTTGGATATAGAACAAACCAGGTAAAGTACTACAACAAATACAACTCTGCAACAACAACATAGGAATTTGTTTTTGTTTGTAACGTTAGTGCCAAATATAAATGTAAACAAAATAAGGAAATGTCTATAAATTATTGGAATTTAAAAAACTAATATTTTTTCACATTTGATTGAATATGAATGAAAATTCGTTAGATTTTCAATTTAAATGTTTCCATATCATTCCACTAAATGCATTATTTCTCGCAGAAAGTATAATTCTTGTAAACATGTTTGAGGTCGCTGGAAATTAATTGAAAAAGGAGAAGCTGTTTCAATCTCTTGTTTTTGAAATCAGAAAACACATGTTTATTAGGGCTTTATTTTTTCAAACTTATGAAAATACCACACCATATTAACAAATGTTTTCCCGTCTCCATAAGCGGTGTTTTAGTATGCGGCACGTAGTTCAGACTTGGAGGAGGTTACATGTCATTTATATGAAGAAGTCTTATGTGAAATAGTTTTTTTTCTGATGAATATATTTTTTCTTCAAAAAATATATCAGGAATATTGTCAATTATTTCATATTCCATTTCAGAAAAAAAAGATATTTTTTTTGCGCTACATCAACGATTTTTGATATGTAGGTTAAGAAAAAAATTGCCAGTACGAATCTGGTCGCGAGCCAATTTTTGGTTGTTGCGGACAAAAGTTATGGCGCTTTTATTTCGCTTTTTAAGAAAGAAAATATTATAAAAACGCTAATTATTTTAATGAGCACAATTGTTACAAAAAAGTTCTCTCGAAGTGACTTCAGTGAGTAGATTGCATAATACCTGCAAAATGTTACACAGAATTCTCGGAATGTACACAAAATTGATAAATTATTGAATATAATTCAACTTTTTCAAAATTAAGGCCCATTTAGTGGTCATAAAATTACATAAAAATTTGTTGTGGATCTAAACTTCACGGCGAATCAAATGAGACTACAATCGTACAGATTGGTGTTATAGTTTTGATGTTACAGCCAAAATAAGCACATATTTTGGTCAAAAAAGAATTTTTTATTTGACAAAATATTTTTTCACATGCATTATGTAGTAGAAAATATTGGAAAAATCTATCGGAATATTTCCTTCGTTTTGCTTAAATCTACAAATAAAATAGACGGATTTTGCTTTATTGACATTCATATTAAAGCTTTCCCATTAGGGAAGGTAATTGGGTTGAGGGCGATATATCTCAAAGCTTCTGAAATGGAAACAGAGTTTGACCTCTGTTAACTTTAATTTATATGCATTTTAAAATACGTGTAAATCGCGTAATTATTAAAATCATTTTGTCCGCATGTGATTTTCATGTACAGCAAGACCATATCTTTTAATTTCGACGCCTCCAAATAATAGTATGCTAAGTCGACTTAGCATGTTTTCAAGTTCTTTACATTTTTATATTTAACGTCCTTTAACTTAAATTCTGTCAAATTT
This sequence comes from Musca autumnalis, assembly GCF_047663935.1. Classification (NCBI taxonomy): domain Eukaryota; kingdom Metazoa; phylum Arthropoda; class Insecta; order Diptera; family Muscidae; genus Musca; species Musca autumnalis. Next base: position 151,526,577 of record NW_027411644.1, read on the forward strand.
TGGTAATAATCGGACAATCCGAACAGAAGTTATAAACAAATATTTACTTAGCATAGTACTGAAGGTCAAAGAAATTTCCAAACTTTTAGAGCTTGTCCTGCAAAACTCACTGTTCAGAATTAGCAAACTATTATTTGGAGGTGTCGAACGTCCTTTAACTTAAATTCTGTCAAATTTTGGTAATGATCGGTCAATCCGAACAGAAGTTATAAACAAATATTGACTTAGCATAGTACTGAAGTTCAAAAAAATTTCCACACTTTGAGAGCTTCTCCTGCAAAACTCACTTTTTAGACTTAGCATACTATTATTTGGAGGTGTCGATTTATATATATTTCTCGAAATTTACATTGGAGGCTAAGATGTAGCATCGGGTGCATCCTAGCATTAAAAAACCTATAAAATATCTCTAATTTGCACAAAGTGCATACAATTTTTGTCCGCATCCAATTTCAGTGTTCACAATGAAAATCTATATCGATATATATCTATTTCAAGGCGATCAATCAAGAACCGTGGATGTAGCATCACACACTATTTTTTGAGATAAAATGAATGTAGCTTCCTTATAAGTGAAGTTTTCAAATCTCTGTTTCCGCTAAAACGAAGATGCTGTACTAATTGTTTCATTGCAGTGGAAACGAACCGCAGAAAACGCAATAAAATACGCGATATTTCCAAAAGCAATTTTAGACGATTTTTCTACTTTGGAATTTCTTGTAACTCGCGTTTTAGTAGATGGATTTTCACGGGGAATGAATTATTGGATCAGGAACGTAAAAAACTAAAATGTGCAATCAAGTACGAAGAAATCGAATAACAATTGTTAAAATTAGGCCCGAAAAATATGATTTTTAGAAAAGTGTTCGCACAAAATTTTCGCGTTTGGATGCAGATTTCTATGAAGCTGTGCAGACTACATTCACAATATTCCTATCAAATAACTCAGAATCGCAAGTACTATAATCCTATATATGGTTTTTATAAAAACCTGTTTGTGGAATGAAATTAGAAGTAAATTTCAAAAAACACTGTAAATCTGGCTTCAAAATGTCAGCATCATTTAATGGTAGAAGCAGACGAAATTTTGAAAAGTAATACATTAGTGAGATGATCCTTATTTAGTTTGCTTATGCTTTTACTTTGACAGGAAACTCGAGAGAAGTGTGGTTTACTCACAAATAGAGAGATAACAAAAAAAGACATGGTGGCTTCAACCCATTTTCACCAATTTTTTAACATAAATATAGCCACAGCTTCCTCGCAAATTATCTTTTAAAGCCAATATATTTTTTGCCACGTCCAAAAACATTTCATTTTATCCAACAGTATTTATTTTGTATAATATACGATCACGAGTCGCGTGTTCTAAAAGGGTAAACCTTGGCTTCAGCTATGTTAAATTTTCAAAAATATTGGTGATATATCCCTAATATGCATCGAACGTAGAAATAAATGTAAAAAATGTCGTATGGAATTTGACACTAACATGACAGCCCAGTTCAGTCAGCTGGGTATTGCTGCTACCTTTTCTTGTTCTACCATGGATATCACCAAAGGCAAACCAGATGTAACAAAATATACCTACCATGAACTTTTTTCGCAATACCCTGAAAAACACAAAACTGCTTGCATCCTCAATCATTTTGATATAAATGCCAGCTTTTGGGATATGATAGATCTTCGCTAAACTCACAATTTTCCTTTTAACGTTTTTTGTAGCATTTGTAGTTTTCAAAAAAATCTGCGGTGGCAAAGCCGCCCCGTTGGCACAGCCGTCCCATGTTACCATACACCATGTTTAAGCTTCAACAGTGGAAATTCATGTTTATAGGTGGCACATTAAAATGGTATATCTAGAATTATTGACGATTTCACGAATGAAATGGTAATAAACAGACGTGGAAAGTAGAAGCCTTTTCAACATTGTTCCAACATAATCAAACCAGCACAGGGACATTTCTAGAAATGTTACATATTCAGTCAACATTCCAGAAACAGGCTTTCATTGAGTAGACACACAACTTTCGTTAAGCACCGGGTCTTCCTTTGTAACATCCCAGTGTTCTTGCAACATAAATATGCATGTAGGCGAATATGTATATCTAAATGCAATAAAAAATTATCTTCAACATAAGAATAATACAAAACGTTACTGAACAACTTTTAGTCTGGGAAGATTTCTTTCCGACACAATAGTTTTAGTTGTTGCTAATACTCCGAACCGATTGCATTGATTTTTTACAACAAAGTGCGGAAAAAAATGAGAAACACAGGTTGCAATTTGAAAGAGGTTTTGTGGTGTTGGATATTTGTTCAGTGTTTATGGTTGCGTCAAGTAAAAAGTGATGGGATGAATGTAGTATTCGAGTGGAAGCAAATTGACTATTATAATTGTGGTAACAATCCGTTGACCTTAAATGAAAGTGAAAATGGTTCGAGCCGAGGTAAATATTGTAAACACTTACGTACGTACATATGTTTGTATGATAAACTTTCCCCTCATACCAATTGCGGATATTATTCGAATGTTCGACACAACTTTCGAAAACGATATCACATTCGAAGAATTGGCAATTGTTTTTCGGGTGTACACAAGCACGTTGTTCTTTTGTTCGTCAAAAGTTTAAAAACGATATCGTTTTCGAACATTTGGCGAATGTTTTTTCTTCACAAGAAAAATTGTTTCGAGAAACATTTTTTACTTTGAAAATTTTTTTGTTTCAAAAAAAAAATTTACGTTGTTTGTAAAAAATTCCCATTTGCTTTTTTCAAATAATTTCGATATAAATGCTACGTATAATATAGACAATAAGTGTTGATAAAGACAACATATGGGTAGGTTGCCAAACACAAGACAACAATGTTTATCAACAGTTAAATATCGCGTCGCAAACATAAAGAAATAAAAACGGAAAAGGTACATAACAGAAACATCAAGAAACTCCACAAAAAATGTTTTTCGCCACTATCGTAAAACTATCGTCAATCATTCGCTAATAATATTATTAACGATATTCGAAATCGAAGGATTTCCTGCCACAAACTGAGCGACGAGTGAATCGTTTTTAATTCATTCTCGTGTGTCGTTCTCGAACAAAATATCCGCAAAACTCTCGAGAAACATTCGAAAACGATATCGTTTTCGATAGCAATGGTATGGGGGGTTGTGATATTTGAGAATTTCAATTACCACAAAACTTCGCAAATTCAAAACTAAATACAAACGTAGTGCTCCAAAATCCACTGGATTTCACGAAATCCTGAAATACACCCCGGTGTTTACATTTATTTTTTGTTGATTTCAAACATATAACAATTATAAAGGTAGATGCATATGCGCAGCTGATCGAACATGAATTTTCAAAACAATTTGTTGTAAATTGATTTAATCGTCAAAAATATACGACAATATAGAACTTTACAACTTTATTTGGAAAATTATCGTAAAATTATCTATATATCGTATTAATTGAGTATAGTACTAACAAATGAAAAAATAAAAAATATTTTATGGTTGAGACATCATAATAATAAATTTTGATAGATAAAAGTTTTGCTCAGAACCTGCAAAATATTAGTAGTTGCAGGAGTTTTTCCATTTAGTGCTAAAAATGCGTTCCCGTACTCCGAAATCCAGCAAGACTTGCACTTCTCTTTAAACAAAAATAGCGCCGAATAACACCCTCTTCTCCTCTTTTCCGACATAAAATTTTGGCCTAGTAAAAACTAGCAGCAAGCATGTTCATATGTTCATTGGTATCTAATATTATAGCTGATACGTTGATTTTGACATTTCTGCTGGAGTTTTTGCAATTTCCGTCATTTTTCCGTTCCCGTATTTTTTACGAAATTTGTATGGGGAAGCAATTTTTGACAATTCGGTCTATTTTCTAACATTACCATTAAAAAAGTACGGGAACACAATGAAAAATAGCATTGTAACAATGTAATTTAATATTTTATCACATTGTTTACAAATTTTGATATTAACATTTTTTGTTCCAGCAATTCGTACATCTACCTTGTTTATTCTGATACGTGAAAAGTGTTGCAACTTTGGAGTTGAGTGAAGTTCTTACCTGCAGTAGACGTATGTTTGTGCGGCTCCAAAAAGTTCCGGGCTAACGGCTATAAAACACAATAACACACATTATTTCGACCGAAATTATAAAATCGTCGTGACTGCCCACACAGAGGAATTGAATTGTTCGCGGCTCGAGTCTCATTTTAGTCAGAAATTAAGTTTTAAATTATTTAACAAAACAAAATATTCGGCTGGAAAGTGATTGTTTACAAATTGCTCAAAAGCGAAAAGAGTTGGACTGATTGAAAACAAAAACAGAGCGGTGTTTATTCAGTCTGTCAAATAGTGGTTTTGAGCAATGTTGCCAGACTTTTCGTTTAAAAGCCTTGCTACACAAACGTAGTCAATTCAGTTAAAACAAAGAAGAAGAATTTTTCAGAGCCTAAAAGTATGCTATATCACAATCATAACGCTTGAATTAAACTACGTTCACATCAAATGTATTGCATAAATATCTAATTATAAACATTTATAAAACAAACAAAAAATATTCAACCACAATATAAAATATATAAAAAATTTAAAAAAAAAAGAAAAGTCGAATTCAATAAACTATTCGCAAATCTCAACAAGCTAATCGCAATTAAATTATAACCAAGCAACTAAAGAATAAACCCTTATAACACTAACGCCTAAAGTTATGTCAAGCCCTCCATCTAAGTCGTCCTATACAACACCCTGCACACTGGGAACCGTAGAACAAAAAGTGAAGAGAAAATTTTTGGAAACTTCACCAGATAAATCAGCCATGGTGGGAAATATGTCAACTATTGAGCTTATGAAGCTAATGCATGAGTCCATGTCAAACCTGTTAGATGAAAAACTTGAAAATCTACCAACGAAATCAGATATATTAGATATCAAAAGTAATATTGAGACGGTAAAGGAAGATGTCAAAAGGCTAACGATCGAAAATGAAGAGCTTAAAGCTGAGATGAAAAGAATGATTGAGGAAAAAGAAGAAACTAGTAAAAGATTACAAAGGATGGAAGATCAACTAAGCAGAAGCAAAATAATTATGAGAGGATTGCCGATTCAAAAATCAGTTTATGGTGCCGTAAAGAAAGTCCTAAGCTACAACCTGAAGCTAAATGTTGAATCTGAAATTGAAAATGTTAAAAAAATACAAGAATCTAATCAAAAAATGACAGTTATAGTTGAATTTAAATCATCGAAAACTGTAAATGATGTTTTAAAAGCTACAAGTATGCTGGCGGGAACTCAGATTTTTATTGAACGTGACCTAAATGGACTGCGATTACAAAGAAAGAAGATTATGCTAGCGCTTAAAAGAGATTTGCAGAAAGTCAACAAAGAAAAACACGTAGGAGTAAGAGGCGATCAGCTTGTAACAGACGGTAGAACATTCCATTGGAATAGCCAGAACAAGCTTATGTGTGGACAAAGCTGTGGTGTAGATGTGCTAGCAAACATATTTGGTGATAATATTCGAAATCTAGATATTAACTACAATAATTTGGTTGAAAAAGTCTCTTCAAAAAACTATTAGCTAAATTAAATATTAGTAAAAACCAAAATAATTATGAAAATATAAACCATACGAACATTAAATATGAAAGAAAGTTTGCATTAAATATTATAGCCTATAACGTAAATGGTTTGAGCAGCAAAAATCTTTACCATCGTTTCTATCAATATTTAGATAAGTTTCACATTTTTATTCTCTCGGAAACACACGTTGAGTCTAAAAATCAAGATTATTATGCTAAAAAATTTGAAAATTTCAAAATCTACTGGAAAGCGGCCACTAGGATTAATAACAGAGGGAGAGGCATTGGTGGAATGCTATATGGAGTTCGTCATGAATTAGAAAGGTCAGGTTTCAAACATACATTTGTACGTCAGGATAACCACGATGTTTTTAAATGCGAGTTTAACTCAATCATTTTCGAAATAGTACCAGTATACCTAAGACCTGCAAACTGGAACACAGACTTTCAATCCTTGAAGGATATTATTGAGGGATACGAAGGCAGCAAGATTGTCATTGGTGATCACAATATTCGGATCGGCGAGGAACAAGAAGTACCGGATGAAATTACGAGAGAATGTACAAGTAAAAGGAAGTCCAAAGATAAGGTTACAAATGTAAATGGAAGAAAATACATTGAAGCATGTAATAATAATGGTCTGATAATACTTAATGGCCGAAGTTCTGGAGATAGAGATGGAAAGTTTACGTTTACAAACAAAAATGGTAGCTCTGTTATCGATTTATGTGCTGTGACAATAGATTTGCTATGTTATGTGGATTCATTTGAAGTAGGGGATCAAATCTGGTCCGACCACTTTCCCATAGTTCTTAGTCTTTATCTACCTTACCGAAATGAAACATGTTCACTTTCGCCAAATCTAAGCCCAAAGTTAGTGTGGAGAGAAAGAAATAAGTCTCTATACCAAAATTCTCTAAACTTAAATATGAGCAATCTGCCGTCCAATCCGTGCCTAAATGATCTTACAAAAGCTATATATATGTCGTATCCCGAAACGACCAAAATTCAAAGACAACGTTTTAAAAGTAAGTGGTTCGACAAGGAATGTTTATCAATCAGAAAAAGGACTATGAAATGTTTGAATAAGTTCAGAAAATCTAATCAATTATGTGACAAAAATATGTATATTGAACAAAAGAAAAACTACGAAGCTGTATGCAAAATAAAGAAAACTAACTATTATAAAGATATTGCAAATAAACTGGATACCATTGCAGACAGTAAGGCATGGTGGAAAATTGCGAAGGAACTGAGGCAGTTGGATAATGATTCTAACTGCTGTATATCCACAGAAGTTTTAAGAAATTACTTTGAGCATCTACTTAACCCCTCCTGTAGCACAGAACCAATATATTATGCCATGAATAGTACTACGGACTCACTGTTGGATAGAGCGTTCACTACAGATGAAATTAGGAACCAACTTAATAATGTAAAGATGAAAAAAGCACCAGGTGATGATCGTATTCCGTATGAATTTTTTATTAATGCTACAGATGACTTTTTAAAAACTCTATGTAAAGTTTTTACTGATATTTTGAATGGTTACGATGATTTTGAACCATTTCGATCTGGCATAATTTTTCCGATTCATAAAAAAGGAAACGTGAACGATGTGAGTAACTACCGTGGGATTACTTTTATGAACTGCATAGGAAAAATAATGATTGGGATGATCAATACTCGGATAACTCAGTGGGTGAATAGACATCGAATTTTAAACGAATACCAAGCGGGCTTTCGAAAAGGTTATTCTACAATCGACAATGTATTTAGTCTTGTTTCAATAGTCAGGCTTAAGCTGAGTGAAAAAAAGAAAGTGTATGCATACTTTGTAGATTTTAAAGCCGCTTTCGACAGAGTACCTAGAGACCTCCTGATCTACAAACTACATGAGCTGGGACTATCGACAAAAATAGTTACGTTTATCAACGAGATATACAGAAACACAAAATCAGCAGTTTGTTCTGGTACCCATATATCAGAATATTTTGAAACTCGTACAGGAGTGAAGCAAGGATGTCTGCTGTCCCCAATTTTATTCGCTCTATACTTAAACGATATGCATAATTATCTGGAAGAAGGATTATATGTCGAGGAAACAAACGTGCGCCTGCTTATGTACGCAGACGACATAGTGCTCTTGGCAGACGACGCTAAAACCCTTCAGATAATGATTAATAACTTAGATTCATATTGTACTAAATGGGGAATGGAAGTTAATCGGTCAAAATCGGAAATAATGGTATTCAGGAGAGGAGGAGTTCTTTCTGCAGGCGAACAATGGACCTTCCGTGGAGAAGATATAAGAATAGTTAATGAGTACAAGTATCTATGGATGTTGTTAACACCAAAATTATCTTTCACGAAGCATTTACTAAAGAAGGAAGAAGCAACAAAAATGGCCATAAATGCAACATGGAAAAATTTCATCTCAAAACCATCAGTGCAACTAAAATCCAAATGGAGAATGTTTTTAGCGGTTTGCCGATCCATTCATAGCTACGGTGCTCAAGTATGGGGAAATGGATACTTTACTGAGGTGGAAAAACTCTACCGGTACTTTATTAAAAGAATTCTAAAACTCCCTGAATCTACACCTAATTACATCCTAGCTTTGGAGACAGGATATGAACCAGGTTATATATATACATATTCCCTCCATTTGTCATACTTAAGCAAAATCTTATTTGACCTTGATAACAGTAGATTGCCCAATATACTTGCAACGAAACTGGCCAACAAAAATCTTGGATGTATTAAGGATTTTATGAATCAGCTAACGGAAAATAACATTGATACTAGCAATGTTACTTTAGATAAGAACAGATGGAATGAGGCTACACAGTATCTAATAACGTCCATTAAAACCAGCGCCTTTAATGATCACATACAAAAATCACAACAAAGTACTCAGCGATTCTACAAAAACCTAGATATTAGCAGTGGGCCATTATATTGCAATGACAATTTTAGCCAAGACCAAATAACGCTTATAATGAGAGCAAGAGGTGACCTACTCTGGTTGAACTCCAATAAACATGGGACACCTGAGGGTCAAAGGTGTTCCCTGTGTAATCTTGGAGAACCGGAATCCATAGTACATTTTATTGGACGTTGCCCTATACTTAAATATATACGCGTAAAATTCTTTAATCAACTCACCTTGTCTACAAATGAAATCATAAATATACTCAATGGTGGTGAAGTTTTTTGCTGGCTCAATTTATATAAATTCATAAAGGAAGCACTAATATATAGAAAATTTTTGATAGAAGAATTTAATTACTAATCAAAATTATTATTAAGAATTAATAAATGCTCAACATTCCAGCAGACGGTTTGAATGCAAACCATGCTGTATAATTCTTTATTATTTTATAGAAATCATAAATGTACAAAAATGTAATTTTTATAACGTTTTTTAAAAAATAAAGAATACATTGAATTGAATTGGTACTTTTTTAGGCAAAAGCAAGGTTGTATATCATGTGTACTGTGATTTCGATGTTAATTTCGCTGAAATCACAAAATGAGATGATTTCATTTTTGTATGCGAAATCATGATAAATTTTGCTTGATTTCGCGCGAAATCACGAAACGCCTTCGAAATCACGAAACGACGTCGAATGTAAACAAAGCATAGGAGAATTAAATAGTACGTTTACCCAGCAAAATAAATTGGAAGTAGTGCAATGTGGACTAGTTCTGTCACGGCATGTTTTGATGCAGTTCAACCGGAGTCGTGAAAAAGGCACTCCAGTCCTCACATTTTAACCGCATTTGGATGCAATCCAAAGAATCACATCCACTTGTCACATTTTAACAACATCCGGATGCATTTCAGCGGAGTCGTGAAAAAGGCACTCCAATTCCTCACAATTTAACAGCATCCGGATGCAGTCCAAACGGAGTCGTGAAAAAGGCACTCCGTTCGCTACATATTTGCTATGTTCCAGAACCTGCAAGAAGCTAATTTCTACTACGATAAAATTTTTTCCTTTATGTTATCGGTGAAAATTGTAAAAATTAGATTCTTGCAGTTCTGGAACAAACCAATAATTAGCAGTTGTTAGAGATCCCTACATGTACATAAATCAGTTTTTACATCTCTACAGGCAGCGGCATACATTTTCCAATAAGAGATAAGCGTGTTAACATTTTCAAACATTTTTCCGGTAACTCAAGAGAAGAAAATTTCCGAATGGAGTGCTGTTGGAGTACATGTCGAAATCTTAACTGGTGATGGGAAGACAACCCATTTAGCAAATGAAACAAAAACAGTTCAGCTTGGAACAAATGGAGAGCGGAGGAAACACGCATGTTTGCGATTGAATTCAATGGAGAATTTTCATAATTTGTGTTAATGTAATAACCCAGCAAAAAGTTTGCCTCCAAAGAGGCAGTTAAATGATATGTACAAGTGATTTGGAAGTGCATCAAATTATGCATTTTCACTCATGATTTTTACAAGTGCGTGACCACGGAAAGAGGCACTCCATTGCACTGCATTTTAACTGACCCTTTGGCACTGCATTTTAACTGACCCTCTGGCACTGCATTTTAACTGACCCTTTGGCACTGCATTTTAACTAACCCTTTGGGGTAGAATAGGAGGCAGTCCAAAGCACGTGTTTAGATACAGGCATTCAGCTTGGAACAAATGGAGAGCGGAGGAAACAAACATGTTTGCGATTGAATTCAATGGAGAATTTTCATAATTTGTGTTAATGTAATAAAGTTCTTAATATTTTTGTTTTACACAAATAATGCATTTTATTTATTCTGGCATATTTTGTAATGGCTTGCACAATTTCCGCAGAATGCCTGTATCTAAACACGTGCTTTGGACTGCCTCCTATTCTACCCCAAAGGGTTAGTTAAAATGCAGTGCCAAAGGGTCAGTTAAAATGCAGAGCCAGAGGGTCAGTTAAAATGCAGTGCCAAAGGGTCAGTTAAAATGCAGTGCAATGGAGTGCCTCTTTCCGTAGTCACGCTCTTGTAAAAATCATGAGTGAAAATGCATAATTTGATGCACTTCCAGATCACTTGTACATATCATTTAACTGCCTCTTTGGAGGCAAACTTTTTGCTGGGTATATATGACCGGATTTAACAAACCCACTGGGTTTCAAATGTCATTTCCATTGCATATACGTCAAATAAATCCTCATATAATACATATTTTTAATAAAAACTAATAATAACAAGAAAGTGCAAAAATACCTCAAAAGAGTAAAGTAATTGGACAAATAATAGCTGTGTCTTTTTACGTGATAATTAGTAATAATTATTACTAATGTTGCAGATTTTGACAGTTGAATAAAGGAAAAGTTGCTGGAAAAAATGTTTCAGCAACATTTAGTAAGTAAAAAGACACCCCTAATATTTGAATATATTTTTAAAACGTAGCACAGTCTGGGAAATATTGCGTTGCGTTCAAAATAATAGGAGTGCCCATACACAAAATAGAATGGTCCAAAAACATGGATAATCTTCTCTATTTTGGCCTATTTTGTATTATTTTAACATTGTTCACATCCCCATTGTTATTTCATTAAAGGAAATGGGGCAATTTGTTTTAAATTATTTACTGTTTACACCAACATTATAAATCGTCTTAAAATTTTTTGTTCAAGAAATAGGAGTGTGGAGGAAAAAGAACAATAAAAATATTTTTAGTTGAGTTTTGGATCAAAATTGTCAATATTTCAGTTATTAGTAGTGAAGGCTATTTGAAAACAAAAGTCCTTTGGAGGTGGTATTGTCCTTGCAACGATTTTTCCCATAATTTGAGCACTTATTGGGTACTTCAATGGATTTTATGAACAAAACCTTTATTGATTAGAGTTGTTTAACACTCTGGCTGTTACCTCGAACAATATATGATGATTGGTACCCCATAAATTAGTGTATTTTGATCCTTGAGCCAAATTTAAGTTAAGTTTCCATTAGCCCTTTATGTAAGGATCGGGCAAAAATGCGTATCTATAAGGCATTTATTCCTCGACCAAATAATATCATCTTCTACAAAAGATGATTATTTAGCCCACTTAGCGGCGAGATTTTTTTTGCGAGAAAACTTAAAATTGTATATGAAAATGATATTTTTGAGACTTTTCAAGCCTTTTTTAAAAATTAACTTTTTCTCTAAAACGTATAGTTTTCCTGCCTTCCGGGCCTTCTTTAAAAAGTGCCGATAACTTTGGATAACTTGGAATGAGAAAATACTCTTGCTATATTTCTAACAAATCCCTGACTTTATATGAATTTAACATTTATGATTAAACTTTTATCGCATATTTAATTTTTTTTATCAAAAGTCGAAAATTACAAAAATCTATTTTTTGAATAGCTTGGGTTTTAGACCAGTTGCGTAGAAATGCATACAGTTTGTCTAGTAATTGTTTTCGAACCAACAAAAAAAACGAAAACCATTAACTACATGTAATGCAAGTTGTCAAATAAATGTTTTCGAAATGTAATTGAGGTTCCAAAATACCCCATATTTTAGGTAATTACTTAAAAGTCATGACATTTTATGAATTGTATTCTTAACAAGGATTAACTATGTACTAACTAGTATCAACCATATTAGGTATTGCATATGTCTACTAGGAGGGTTACCATATGGACCAAGGGAGTTCCAGGTCATATTACATGTACACAGGATCGTATTGGTCTTAAACCGGGAATATCTGAAAACTAAGACGTTTTATGAGTTTTGTAGTTCACTAGGATGGAATGCCATCAATTACAGTAAATACTACTTACAGAATGATTAGATCAGAAGGGTTGCCAGATCTACTAAAAAGGTACCAGGTTATATTAACAATAAACGAGACCACCACGTCGACTAAAATCTCCATATACGAGTATGTATCGTTTTTCTGTGTTGGAAGCAACATATACCGAAATGCCTGCCCGGATTATTTTGGTCCGTGCTGGGACGGAGGAAACCCCAGGACCATATCCAACCTTCGGTGAGACGCAATAGATGTCAGGAGTGGTTTCATCTAAGGGTTTGCTCTGGACTTGTCCATGCGAGGGACTATGTTGCTGCATGGTGCGTGAACACAGCCCCCAGCGAGTCGTTGTCGTCTGTCCCCCAAACTCAACCGCACATGCAGCTGTTAACACCAGCCGTTGTTGTTCCAATCCCAGAAAATGCAACCTTTTTGCAATTTAATTGCAATGTTCGGAGATCGAGAAAATAGTGGACTTCATGAGTCGGAAGAATATCAAGGTCGCGTTGGTGCAGGAAACCAAGCTCAGCAACAACTGCAGCTTACAGCGTTGTGATAGTTACAACATACTGGGGAAGGATCGCACCAGAAGTGGAGGTGGGGGATTAGATTCCCTATTGCACCAGTCTGTTCAATAAAGCTGTATTTCAGTTTATAAGCCTAACATTAGCCCGATTTTGGTAGGTCGTAACCGTCTGGTCTTGGGGACATTAATGCGCATCATGGGTTGTGGCATTCGGACCTCGGAAACGACCAGATTGAGCAGATTGATAGCACGGTCAATCAGAACGCCCCTACCAGAATTAGAGGAGAGTGTCACAGTTCGCCAGACATAACCATCGTGTCACCTGGTCTCACAAATGCCGTCACTTGGCAACCCGTCATTTCTCTTGGATCTCCTCATAACTGCCGCCCGATTTCATCAACTCTGAACGCCGCACTTTCGTCAATCATGGGAGAGCTGATTGGCCGAATTTTAGAGAGTTCACAAATAACCGCTTCAGAGATCTGCCCAATCCTTCTGATGTTCGGGTAGCGGAAAGGACGAATACCCGAAGTGAGACCAAACTTCCCAGCAGAGTCGAAGGGAGCTGACACTGGAAGTTAACAGGTTGGCCGGCGAGCATATGCGGAACAAGTGGTTAAATCATCTGAAGAGTTGCTACATCATGACCACATTTTTCAACTGACTTGGCTGTTATTTTGCATTCCGTGTTATCACTGCGTGTAAAATCTTCTTACAAAACATTTTCAATGTGGATTTATCTTTTGATGTAGCCTATTTTTATGGTGCCCCCGATTCACCGAAGTTTTACTTGTTATCCCATATTTATTACCGGATTTAGTTATAATATGGTATTTTAGGGTCTCTGGGGGTAGAACTCCTCCTTGGCAAAAATGTCTCATGATAGGTCCATATTTTGATATAGCTCACATACAACTCACTCACAGCTAAATTAGTATTTATTTCAAGCAAAATCCCATATTTTAAAAGTGCAGTTATCGGAAGATTTGCAATGTGGTTATTCTGTTTCCAAAGAGCCAATTTAATTTCCCAAGAAATAATCGAACCCAAGTTCGGCCATGTTTACAAGATGCACTCTAGGGAAAAAGCGCGTAAAACCAATAAAACCCCTAGAAATTTCTTTTTTAAATTTATTGCTATATAACCATGTACTTCCTGACACAAAACTTTTTTTTTTATAATTTAAGTCATACCCTCTACCATACCCTCCGCTATCAATTAAAAATAAATTATGTTCAGTTTTATTACGAATTTATTAAACATTTAAACAAATATGAAGACAATTTTTTAGCAACAAATTTTTTAAAATCTGATGCAGCAAAATTCCTTGTATTTGATAGTAAATAACTGAGTGAATATTTACAACAACAAAAATGAACAAACAAAATTTTTGCCAGCAAAGTGTCTGTAATCGATACTATGGGAAATATTTCGCAATTTTATAGTTTGATTTTTGGACTTTCGCGCCTCTAGATCTGTGGTTTCGACCAGTGTGCGGTGGGGTGATATCTCCGGAAAGGTTTAACCTCCGCCCCCTCATAACGTCATGTACTATCCCTGACGACATTTGTAAAAGATTGAATCCCTATTTGACCGATCTTACCACCTTTTTCCACGCGAGGAATATGCAGATATCCGCCACCCTGTTCACCACATGGACGGTGCAGGTGAGAAGAGAGTTGAATGTCGTGGTCGGTAGTACCAGATCTCCGACCACAAACTTCCCCAAATTTCTAGGGGACACATTCGACAGCACGTTCTCGTCGTCAGTGCATGTCGCAGCTACCTGCGACAAGCTTGTCAAAGTACCGCTCTGAGAACAGCAACAGGGTGCCTTCTCATGTCACAGGCCCGCCCAACACACGGCAGCTTTTTAACTGCCCCGCAAAACCTACTTAACTTACTCCAGTGGATCTGTGGTTACATCCCATCGAAGCAGCCACGTTCCTGGAACTGGAGAATGATTGTCTCAGAGCCAGATTGAGCAGAAGAATAAATATATAATATAAAACACCGTTACAACAAGAACCCATATGTATTGCTGTAAGTCATTGATGGCCTAACTAACGACAACTTCATTTATGTTGTCGTTTATTTATATTAAATTACTAGCAGACCCGGGTCCGCGTTGCTGGCCCGTCGTATTGAGCAGTTGCTGCAAATCTGGAGCAGTTGCTGCAAATTTCATGGAAATGTGTTAAGTAGTTTTGGAGATGTAACATATTTAAAAAGTAGGCATGGTCGGGTCTTTAGGCCCCAAAGAAGTACCTAGATTCTAGATTAATTCGTAAATTTTCAAACCGACACATTCGTTATTATTGCAAGCGTAGAGTTTTTTTAAATATCAAACAAATATGCAGCCCATTTTCACCGGGGGCCATTCCTGTACATTCCTTGAACATTTCAGTAAAATCGGTTCAGTAGTTTTGTAGATGTAACATATTTAAAAAGTGGGAGTTGTCAAGTCTTTGGGTCCCAAATAAGTACGTAACGTCGGAGACATTACCAAAATTGTCTCGTGGATGTACCCCGCTATTTTCACCGGGGGCCATCCCAGTATATTCCCTGACAATTTCTGGAAATTGGTTAAGTAGTTTTTGTAGAAAAAATTGAAATTGAAAAATTAAAAAAGTGGGCGTAAAAGTGGGTTTGGTCTAATTTTCTTTCCATAAAAACCTAAGATGGGTTATGACGAACATTTCCAAAAAATTATCCAAATCGGTCCGGTCTTTCTCAAGTGATGCAATTACCAACGAACGACATTTGATTTTTATTTATAAAGATATGGCGTTTTTTTAAATATGGCATAGGGAAGATACCCCGCCCCCCTTCGAAATTCAACAAAATATGCATACTATTTTCACTGGGACCATCCGAAAATTTCAGGAAAATCTGTTCAGTAGTTTGTAGATGTAACATATTTCAAAAAAGGGGCTGGGTGGTCAAGTCTTTGGGTCCCAAATAAGTAGGCAATTATCTCGCCAATTAATTTCCTGTACATTCCCTGAAAATTTCAGGAAAATCTGTTCAGTAGTTTTTATACCCTATACCACTATGTGGAAACTATTATAAGTTTGTTTTGGTAAAAATTCATGTAACACCGCGAAATATTTGTCGGAGACCTCCAATGTGGTATACCAATATTCATATCTCGACAAGATAACGCGATTTTGAGATGTGTGTCCGTCCGTCTGTCTATTATTAATTGTAATCAAACTCCAGGCCGCAATTATGGACCGATCGTCACGAAATTGTGTATGGAGGTCGGGTTCAGACCAGAATAGATCCCTATTTGTATTGGTGATGATCGTGAAATATTAAGCGGGTGAAATGGACCAAAACATAATATTTATCTAGGTCGCAATAATAGTTGGATCAACGCGAAATTTTTAATAAGGTAAGTGTAATTGACAAAGAAGAAGCTCGCAATTTGAGATGGCGATCAGATAATATTTAGAGGGTTAAATGGACCACAACTTTTGTGTGAAAATTGTGACAATTTTTAATATACAACTTATATCTTCCTTCATTCCTGGAAGAGACATTCCGGACAAGTGAGCAATACTTGGAAGAGAAACGCTTGACCTTTCTATTGATGTCAATTGTGTTGGTGTACATGATAAGATAACAGTGTTACAGCCTAATATACCCAGTTATTTGTTTGTAGTGTAATCATAAACACACTAGAGGTCGCAATATAATAATCACGAAATTTTGCACGAGGTAAGAGTTTAGGTAAAAGAAGATGCCTACAATTTTGGATGATGATCTGATATTATTTCGCGAGTGAAATGGACCATTACTAAAAATATTTTTGGTCTATATTTTATTTCCTGGAGGGCATATACCGGCAAAGTATTTCCTCCATAAAGAAATTTTGATTTGTGGAAAGCTAATTCCCTGGGGTAGTGGTGTAGGGCATCACATGACTGTAGCCTTGGCTTACTTGTTTTTAGAAAAGATTAAAATTGAAAAAAGTGGGCGTGGCCAAATTTTCTTTGCATAAAAGCATAACTTGGGTTATGACGAACATTTCAAAAAAGAATTATCCAAACCGGTCCAGCCATTCTCAACTGATGCATTTACCAACGAACGGCATTTGATTTTTATTTATAAAGATAAAACTTATTATTTTTTTTACAAATTTTATCTTAATATTACTTAATACATACTTTACCATGCCAAACTTCTTACCCCAGACGACTGAGAGGGAGACTGAGAGGTAAAAAGAAAGATTATAAATGAATGTTGTGAATACCCGCTAATAAATTCTAAAAACATACCATATAGCACCACAGTCGCTTGAATTTTCAAAGTTCTCAATGACATACATCCACATACTACATGTATAGAAAGAATAACTACAATTATTTTTTAAAAACTTTTATCTATAAATAATTATTTAATCATTGTTTCCGAATGTTATGACTTTATACTTTTTTAAATTTATTACAAACCAAAAATTTAATATTTGCATAAATACTCGTATGTGTACAATTACACATATATACAGTCGAACTTCTCTATAACTTATCACTGGGGACCAACAAATTATTACGTTATAGAGGGAGAG
This sequence comes from Musca autumnalis, assembly GCF_047663935.1. Taxonomy (NCBI): domain Eukaryota; kingdom Metazoa; phylum Arthropoda; class Insecta; order Diptera; family Muscidae; genus Musca; species Musca autumnalis. The sequence goes on from NW_027411644.1 coordinate 151,544,023, forward strand.
AGATATATTTTGTGTGAGAATTTCCACTTGTGCTTTAAAAACAACTTCTTTATAGAGAAGTATTCGTTACAGTGAAGTTCGTTATAGAGAAGTTCGACTTTATATAAACACAATATGTGTACAATTACAAAGCACGCTTTTTCTGAGCATTTTTGGTCATGCAAATAGTCGTACATGACAATTCGTAGACTAAAATGTCATCGAAGAGTCGATTTTCTATTGGGTAATTACTCGTAAAGTTATCACATTGAGCTTTATGCAAGTCAACTTCTGACCAGACGTTTATATTTAAAATTAAATAAAATTTATCCCACATGTTAACAGACACATGTGGTTGGGAAAATATTCAATTAATCCGGTGAAATGCAAGAAGATAAATAGAATACTTACTAATAGACAATTTTTTCTGCAACAGCTCTTTGTCATGATTTGGAGCAGGGATGAAAAATTCAGTACATTAGTACGTTTCTCAGCACAATTTCAATATAAAAAGTACCGAAGTAACCCCGCGGCCAACACAGTACCATTTCACATACTCTTGTTCCCCACGTTTTCTTTAAAGGGGGTTTGCATTAAAGCTTTTTGCCGGGCTAACCTTCTTTATGAGGATTTATTTGACGTTTGCGCTATGGAATTGACATTTGAAACCCACATGGTTTATAAAACCCGGTTAAATGCAAACGGGTTATTACACTGTGCAACATTTTCAAGGTAATTTTGTGCAAACAATTTCAAATGCGGTTTTTATGAAAGTACAGACGCAATAAACAAAAACACTCTTTGGGTTTAGTTTTGTTAGATCGGGTTCGGATTTTATGGCCCTATCTAAACATGGCTAAATATTGACTTTTTAAAGAAAATCGGGGCTATAACTTCGAAACCAATACGAATCTTTCCATGACATCCGCAGCAAACTTGTAGATAAAAACAAGAAAAATGTATTTGGAAACATAATGAACACGAATAACCTCATTTATTGCCTCAATTTTTATAATATATCTAAAATTTTCGTGATTTGTATATATTTAGCAGCGTATCTCCACAACCGTAAAATTTTTCTTAATGTTATCTTTGGGAAAAATATTCGCTGGAATGTAATACACAACTCTTCGGATCATATCATTGTTGTAAAATTCCTCTATCGCGTTGTTTCTATCATATTTTTCGACGACAATTTGATAAATATATATCAACAATACATTGAAATTTCAAATATGAGAATAAGCAGCCTGTGTGAACGTTGTTTGAAATATGTTTTGTAGAAAGTATGATATAAAATACCGCCTAAACAACATGAAATAAGTGTTTTTCAGTTTCAGAATGTTCTGAAGAATTGCTGATCACATTATTTGGAAATTTTTTGCGAAAGGTTACTTGGATCAACTTTCGATAGTTTGGCTGTTACTGACCATAATTCCAGAAATTATGTAATCTTTCCTATATTTTATCAATTTAGATGCGCTATATGTGGTTTTTCGTAGTTCATCTGTTCGACATATAAGTTCTACTACTTTAGGACTACAATATTGCTGAAGACTGCAAAGCAAAGTTCTTATTAGTTTCTGAGATAAAGCACGGATATAAATAAATTTGGCCATAAAATCCAAACCCGATCTAAAAACACGAAACCAAACTAGGGGGTTTGTAGTCTTAATATGTACTTTCAGAAAATGCCGACTAGAAGTTGTTTGCATTTTCAGTGTTGCACAGTGCACTGTGCAACATTTTTGAGCCAATCGCGTGCAAACAACTTCTGTCCAGAATTTTATGAAAGTAGAGGACCAATAGACAAAACCCATATTTGGGTTTTGTTTTTTTAGATCGGGTTCGGTTTTTATGGCCTCATCTAAACATGGTCAAAGATCGAATTTTTAAAACAAATTGGGGCTGTATCTCTGAAACCAATACGAATCTTGTTTTGACATCTGCAGCAAACTTGTAGAGAAGAGCAAGAAGAAAATATTTGGAGGAATAGTGAACTCGAAAAACTGCATTTATTGCCTCAAATTTTATAATATATCTAAAAATTCTATAATTTGTGTATATTTCGCAATGTATCTCCCAAAATGTTCATTTCTGCTTAATGTTACCTTTAGGGAAAATATTCTCTGGAATGTAATACACAACTCTTCAGAACATTATATTGTTGTAAAATGCCTCTATCGCCTTGTTTATAGCAAATTTTTCAACAACAATTTGGTAAATATTTCAATAATTCATTGAAATCCCCAACATGAGAATAAACAGCCTGTGTGAACATTGTTTGAAATAAGTCTTGTAAAAGGTATGTTATGAAATACCCCTTATATGCTGTTTATATTAGAGCTTTTTGCAGGGTTAACCTTCTTTGAGAGGATTTGTTTGAAATATAAGCAATGGAATTGACATTTAAAACCCAGTCGGTTTGTTAAATCCGGTTATATATAAACGGAGTATTAAACAACGTGAAATAACAATTTTAGAGTTTCAGAATGTTCTGAATAATTGATTGTCACATTATTTGGAACATTTTTAGAATGGTTACTTGTTTCAACTTCCAACAGTTTAGTTGTTACTGACCAGAATTTCAGAAATTATGTAAAATTTCTATATTTTAACGAGTTTGATGCGCTAGATGCAGCTTTTCCTAGTTCATCTGCTTGACGCATAAGTTCTACTACTTTAGGGCTAAAATATTGCTGAAGACTGCAAAGCAAAATTCTTATTAGTTTTGGAGATAAAGGTCCGATCACTGGAAAAAGGCTCATTTTAGGTCGGTTTAGATGAGGCCATAAAATCTAAACCCGATCTAAGAACACAAAACCCAATTAAGGTTTTTGTAGTCTCAATATGTACTTTCAGAAAATACCCATTAGAAGTTGTTTGAATTTCCAGTGTTGCACAGTGTTATTAAAAGTTGATCCATTTCAAGAAGATATTTTAAATGCTTGATATTTCAAAGTTTGATCATCCAAATTTTTAATCACATGACTGAGAATTCCTAATAGATAAAGTCAACGTTATAAGAGGGATTGGGAAGTAATTATGGTAAAAAGGTTATGGAGGTTATAGATGGTATAAAAAAAACCTTCTAAAATATACACGTTGTATGCGGTTTTAGATTGCGAATTTATTTCATTTTGGCCAAAACTTTATTATATATTGAGGAAACTACAAAACTCAGTGATCCAGCCTTAAGGTCTCAGGTATGACAGAGCTCTAAACACTACGGTGGCCAACTAAAAAGCTTATGGGCGCGGTAACTATCGAGAGGAGTGTCTCTCAAATAATTGTTAGTGAATAGTTATGTGGGGTTCAATAAGGATCGATTGTTATTTGTCAAAACTATATAGAACTAAGTCCATCAAAGTGTTTGTCATCGAGTCCAAAAACTTCTAACCGTACAATTAAGAAAACAAATTATAACGCTTCTTTTGTAACATAATATTAAAAGTAAAAATAATCCTGGTATCAGAATCTATCTCTTTCGGTAAATAACACTGTGCAACATGTTTAAGGTAATCTTGTGCAAATAATTTGAAATGAGGATTTTTTGAAAGTACAGACCCAAAGTACAAAAGCCCTAGTTCCGTTTTGTTGAGTCAGATACAGCTTGGATTTTATGGCCCCATCTAAACATTATTAAATATCGACTTTTTAAACAACTCGGGGCTATATCTCTGAAACCAATGCAAATCTTCTTCTGACCTTTGCAGCAAATTTGTAGATAAGGGCCAAAATAAAATATTTGGAGAAATGAAAAAAAAAATTAATTTTAAAATATATCTAAAAATTCCATAATTTGTATACATTTCGCACCATATCTCCAAAACTGTTAAATTTTTCTTAATGTTTTCATTTGGAAACATATCAACGACAACGACAGCCAATATTCTTAAAAATTAGGCTAAGATCATCGAAATAGTGAAAATCTTGCTATAGCAAAGACAACGGCAATTCTTTGTTGTTGTAAAATTCTGCGATAAACCATAACGTGGACCTGTATGATTAAAAACTTCAATATACTTCAATAAATTTTACATGGCGACATTACCGAACGTGGCCCGATATTGTCTAATTTCAATTCTAAATATCCTACTCTGTAAATATTTAAAATTGTATCCTTAGTCCCAATTTACATTAAACGATTTTTCTTGCGTCAATTTTTCTCGTTCTCTTTTAAACTTGCCTCTTGCGTTTATACAGGCAATTCTGTTTCTGCAAGTTTTGTTTTCAAAACAATGAAAATAATGTCAAAAACGAAAAATATTAAAGGAATTGCCTGAAAATTGCCGGTACGAGCAATTTTTTTCCACTTCCATACCCCTTACGTGTCTCTCCTACAAACTGAGACTTACCGCAAGTAAACTCGCCTAATGTAAATTGGGACTAAATATTATGAATTCTTTCTATTGAATTTATATACTTTGTACCATTATTTCATATAAAATATAGAATAGAATATAGAATAGAATATGTGCCAAAATTTCCAGTCGGACAAAAATTTACCGAGATATGAGCTTTCGAAGGGAAATATTTATTGTGTTTTGTATGTAGCATAAAAACTAAAAACGTCTTTTCCTAGAAGTGGCACTTTAAATGTTTTTGTGGGACTATTGTGCACATAAATCATGTGCTTAACCGAGAGAGTCTTAAAAAAACTGCTGACGGAGTCAGAAAAATATCAATTTTGTACGGTGTTTTGTTTTTGTTAAAATCGAAATTTTGATTTTAACTGTTCAAAATTTTTAAAAATTGATTTTTTTTAATTCCTTTTCGATAATGGACAAGATTATTAGGTTCGTAATGATCCCACAAAAATATATGCTGATCGGTTTATTCTTTTTCAAACTACAGTGGGTACCGCAAACTGCTTTAGTAAAAACAGTGCTTTATAAGCGGGCATTTTAATGTAAGATATTTCAAAAAAAAAAAAAAATAGAGGGTAACTTAAGGTTTAATAGATTTTTTTATAAGAAATGCATGAAAATGGCTTTTCTCATGCTTAAAAGTGGCCATAACCCCTTAAAATAGCTTTACGTAACGCTAAACAACATTTGAATTTTTCATGATTTTTGGTCAAGTTGTGCCCCCCCCCCCGAAATGAAATCCTGCGTACGTCCCTGCTCAGGAGCATATATTAATCACAAGAAAAACTTCATAGCGCTCTTGGATCCCAAAATTGTTAGTCCCACTGTATTTTCTGGGGTTTCATAAACTACTTGGCTGAAAAACTCAAAGAAAACTGCAAGGGTCCGCCTTAACGAGCTATACGCGAAGTCTGACATTAAATAACGGCAATTAATCCACAAATATGTTCCTATTTTGTCTAAAATATATCATAGACAACCAGAGACATTCGATAAAGCAATAAAATGTAAGCAAATGTATTGCTTATTCCATAAATTTTACGGTAATCTTAATATTTCATTGGGTGTATGTACACTTTTTCCCTATTATTTTTTTAATTTTTATAGAATTTACCGTTATTCGTATTATGGAATATATTTCTGTTGTATGTAATATTGTTTACTAGGGATATGAGATAGAACTATGTACTTGGATTTTCATAAAAATGCTTCCTTATATGCTGTTTATATTAGAGCTTTTTGCAGGGTTAACCTTCTTTGAGAGGATTTGTTTGAAATATAAGCAATGGAATTGACATTTAAAACCCAGTCGGTTTGTTAAATCCGGTTATATATAAACGGGGTATTACCCTTAAAACCAGAGATTTATAGGGTGTATGTAGACTTTTTTGGTTGACTGTACATACATAAATTTACAAGTTTTATCATTTGCATTAAACAATCCAAAGAAGATTTTGTTCTCATCTATATATATAAAGCTGTGTTCCAGAACTAAAAAGTTTTTACAATTTTTACGACTTTTACACAATTTACTCGAAAAAGCGTTCCCGTACACAAAAAAGTTGTAAAATGTTCACTTCTCTTTAAACAAAAATGGCGCTGAATGACGCTCTCTTTAAAAACTTTTTACACGACAAATTTGGGCGAGTAAAAAAATAGTAACATGGTTGCCGGCGTCTGATTGGCTGATACGTCGACTTTGACATTTGTTCCAGTTTTTTTGACGTATTTTCCATTTTTCCGTTCCCGAACTATTTCAAAAAACTTGTGTGTGAGAACAAATGTTTTGCAGTTCTCTCTTTTACGAGTTTTACCATTAAAAAGTACGGGAACGAAGCTTAAAAGAGCTTAGTGAGTGAGTGAATGACTGAGTGACTGACATATCATCGCCCAGACGAAACCGCTGAAGCTAGAAAGCTGAAATTTTGACTGTGCGTTGCTGTCGGTGTGTAGGGGTGAGATAAGGCTGGGTTTTTGGACATTCGACCTAGAAGGGTACGAAAAGTACTAAAATGTACTAAATATGGTACCCTTTGTATTATGCAAACGGGAAGAGCTAGAATTCTGAAATTTGGAATGAGGGTAACTGATGGAGATTTAGAAAGATGTACCTAAGGGTTTTTGGAAATTCGACTTTTAAGTGTACGAAAAGTTACTAAATTTGGTACCAATTGTATATTTTGAGCGGATATAGCTACAATGTTCATATTTGGTATGGAAATCAAGGTTGGGAAGTGGTGTTGATATAAGGAAATTATTTTTGAAGTTCGTACTTATGTGTACGAGTAGTACTAAATGGTACTAAATTTGGTACAATTTGGATTTGGGTGAACGGATAGAGCTGAAAACCTGAAATTTGGAATTTAGATTACCGTTGAAGCGTAGTACTTTTGGAAATTCATACTTATGTGTACGAAAAGTACTAAATGGTACCAAATTATGTACAATTTGGATTTAGATAGACATGGAAACCTGAAATTTGGAATTAAGATTACTGATGGAGTGAAGGATTGAGGTAGTTTTGGAAATTCTTACTTATGGGTACGAAAAGTAGTAAACGGTACTAAATTTTGTACAAATTGGATTTGGGTGAACGGATAGAGCTGGAATCCTGAAATTTGGAATTTAATTACTTTTGGAGTGTAGGATTGAGTTAGTCTTGGAAATTTATACTTATGGGTACGGAAAGTACTAAATGGTACTAAATTTGGTACAATTTAAATTTAGTTAAACGGAAAGAGTTGGAATCCTAAAATTTCGAATTAAGGTTACTGATGGAGTGTAGGATTGAGGTAGTTTTGGAAATTCATACTTATGGGAACGGAAAGTACTAAATGTACTAAATTTGGTACAATTTATATATGGGTGAACTGATAGAGTTGGAATCCTGAAATTTGGAAATAAGATTACTTATGGAGTGTAGGATTGAGGTAGTTTTGGAAATTCATACTTATGTGTACGAAAAGTACTAAATGGTACCAAATTTGGTACAATTTGGATTTAGATAGACATGGAAACCTGAAATTTCGAATTAAGGTTACTGATGGAGTGTAGGATTGAGGTAGTTTTGGAAATTCATACGTATGGGAACGGAAAGTACTAAATGTACTAAATTTGGTACAATTTATATATGGGTGAACGGATAGAGTTGGAATCTTGAAATTTGGAAATAAGATTACTTATGGAGTGTAGGATTGAGGTAGTTTTGGAAATTCATACTTATGTGTACGAAAAGTACTAAATGGTACCAAATTTGGTACAATTTGGATTTAGATAGACATGGAAACCTGACATTTCGAATTAAGGTTATTGATGGAGTGTAGGATTGAGGTAGTTTTGGAAATTCATGCTTATGGGAACGGAAAGTACTAAATGTACTAAATTTGGTACAATTTATATTTTTAGAGCTGGAATCCAGAAATTTGGAATTAAATTACTTTTGGAGTGTAGGATTGAGTTAGTCTTGGAAATTTATACTTATGGGTACGGAAAGTACTAAATGGTACTAAATTTGGTACAATTTAAATTTAGTTGAACGGATAGAGTTGGAATCCTAAAATTTCAAATTAAGGTTACTGATGGAGTGTAGGATTGAGGTAGTTTTGGAAATTCATACTTATGGGAACGGAAAGTACTAAATGTACTAAGTTTGGTACAATTTGGATTTGGGTGAACGGATAGGCCTGAAAACCTGAAATTTGGAATTTAGATTGCCGTTGAAGTGTACGATTGAGATATGGGGGTAGTTTTGGAAATTCATACTTATGTGTACGAAAAGTACTAAATGATACCAAATTTGGTACAATTTGGATTTAGATAGACATGGAAACCTGAAATTTAGAATTAAGATTACTGCTGGAGTGAATGATTGAGGTAGTCTTACATATGGGTACGAAAAGTAGTAAACGGTACTAAATTTGGTACAAATTGGATTTGGGTGAACGGATGGAGCTGGAATGAAATTTGGAATTTAATTACTTTTGGAGTGTAGGATTGAGTTAGTCTTGGAAACTCGTACTTATGGGTACGGAAAGTGGTACTAATGGTACTAAATTTGGTAAAATTTAAATTTAGTTGAACGGATAGAGTTGGAATCCAGAAATTTCGAATTAAGGTTACTAATGGAGTGTATGATTGAGGTAGTTTTGGAAAATCATACTTATGGGTACGGAAAGTACGAAATGTACTAAATTTGGTACAATTTATATTTGGGTGAACGGATAGAGTTGGAATCCTGAAATTTCGAATTAGGGATACTGCTGGAGTGTAGGATTGAGGAAGTTTTGGAAATTCGTACTTATGGGTACGAAAAGTACTAAATTTGGTACAATTTGGATTTGGGGGAGCGAATAGAGCTGGGATCCTGATATTTGGAATTAAGATTACTGTTGGACTGTAGGATTGACTTAGTGTTGGAAATTCGTACTTATGGGTACGGAAAGTACTAAATGGTACTTTGGTGTGTAGGGTTGAGATATGGATGTGGTTGTGGATATACGTACAATAAGCGTACAAAAATTACTAAAGGCACAAAATTTGGTCCAAATTGTTATTGTGTAAAGGGGTAGAGCTGAAATTGTGAAATTCGTTATTAGTAGACGTTTAGAGTGGAGATAGAGAGGAAGTTTTGAAAATTCGTACTAATGTATACGAAAAATACTAAATAGCGTTTGGGATATAGTTTTGGATAAAAGGAAGTAATTTTTGAAACTTACAGCGTGTTTTTGTAAAAAGTTTTTGCCCATTCGTTCGTCGATTTCACGAACGAAGACACAATTTGGTTTTCATAGCGGTTGACGTTTGTATTCGTGTGAAAAACAAATGAAAGCTTTTTATTTTCGTAATTTTTTTGGTTTTCGTAACAAAATCAGACGAACGAATACGTCAAAAATAAACGAATGGAAAAGACCCATCGTTTTGAATGAAAATGAAATAATTTGAGTAATAAATGGCACAAAACACACGAAAACTGGAAGGGAATGCAATTTTATTTATTTCCATAGAAGCACACTCGTATATGTACATCCGTTTCTTCATATTATCACAATTATTTTTGGACAAATTTGATTACATTTTTATACCCTATACCACAATGTGGAAAAGGGTATAATAAGTTTGTTTTCCCAAAAATTCATGTAACGCCGCGAAATATTCGTCGTAGACCCCTCATGTGGTATACCAAACTTCATATCTCGACGAGATAAAGCGATTTAGCGATGTGTGTCCGTCCGTCCGTCTGTCCGTCCATTAAAAATTGTAATCAAGCTAGAGGCCGCAATTATGGACCGATTGTCACGAAATTTAGTATGGAGGTCGGGTTTGGACCAGAATAGAACTGATTAGTTTTTGGCGATGATCGTGAAATGTTAAAGGGATGAAATGGACCAAAAACAAAATTTTTGCTCGATTTTGTAGCCGCTCTGTAGGTCGCAATAATAGTCCGATGGGCGCGAAATTTTAAACGTAGTTTTGGTTTGAGATGAAGAAGTAGCGTGCAAGTCAACGGTATGATCGGATAATATTTAGCGGGTTAAATTGATCAAAACTTTTGTGTGAAAATTGGTAAAATTTCTAATGCACATCTTATAACAGCTAGCCCGGAAAGCTAGTGCACAGGGATAGTGGTATAGGGTATCACATGGTCGGCCCCGTTCGACTATAGTCTGTTCTTACTTGTTTTTTCTTATTTTTTGTTTTTCATCTGTTTATCGGGGTTGCCATCAAGTAACACATTTTACGTGCAGATGCCTATGCAAAATTCACAAAATAAGTATCATGGAAACCCTGAAATATAAAAGCTTTTACGAAATAGACGAAAGCTTTCAGATAAAAACGAATGGTTCGTAAAATTTTACAAGAACCCAAATTATGAACGTATACGTTTTAGTACGAACGGTTCGTGAGACAGGCAAGCATTTTTACAAAAGCACCCTGTTAATTTGGTACCAGTTTGATGTTGCATAATGGGACATTGGGGGAATTTCAAATTGTTGTATGAGGGATTGACGCTGGGTGTAGCAATGAAGATGGAATTATATTATTAGTGCGTGAAAAGTGCAAAATTTTAATAAATTTGGTATTGGGCTAAGGAATAGAAGTGAAATTCTGATATATTATTGATGTGTGAGGTTCATTGTTAGAGGTGGTCGTACAATAAGTGTACTAGAAGTATAAATGATACTAAATATTGAAGCATTGGTATTGGGTGAATCGATAAATGAAATTTGTTATGATGGTAACTGTTGAGATTGGATCAGAATGTTTATTTAAATCCGCCTTTAAATGTATGAAAGGTTTCTACATGTAGTACAATTGACATTGGGTGTACAAGTAGAGCTAAAACTGTAACAATTGAGCTAAGGTCCTGGATTTTAAAAATTGTACTGAATAATGTACTATTGTTTCTAGGCTAACACGAATGTACTGAAATCAAAAAGTCAAACGTACCTTTTCAACAATGTTGTTTTTATCTTTGTTGTCTATTCTAAACGTTATAGTAAGTTCATTTGAAAAGGTAGATCTATGCGGCCTGAAAAAAGGCCTAAAATAAAATGTCTCAAAAGTTAACTGTTATATAGGGTAACATCTTCTGAATAATGGTTTCCTACATTTTGATATCACAAATTCCAAAATTCGGTTGGAAAATGTGGATAAAATATTCAAAATACCCATACCGTTCTAATAAAACATGGGCTGGAATTTAAAATGTAGGCCGCTGTTGAAGTGTAGTGGTCTTTTATTTTAATTCGAACGAACCGTATACGAGCAGTACTTGAAAAAAATTCAATATCAATTCAAATAGGTATTAGTACATCAAAATTTTCAGTGTTCTCCATATTAAATACTGTTTATTTGTATATTATTCCTTTTCCGCTTACGAAGTAGCGGGCATTTTGCTAGTATCTCATATTCCCGAACAAAGCCTTCCTACTTTAGAACCTCTTATACAAGCGTTAAAATATGCATGAAATTTGTATGCAGAAAAATGTATGGATGTCATGGTGATCACTCTTTGCATGTTAAATTATCGGCATTGCCTTCAATGTTTAGTTTTGTTAAAAATTAAGATTGCCAAAGTTTGAGCTCATTCAGAATATGTTAACACGTGCCACTGGGGCCTCAAAGTTTCCATGGGTCCTTTATATAGCTAATATTAAAATCTGACCCGATTTTCAATTTTTTTTTTAGGATTACTTGTTTAGCCACTACAAAGAACTGGTAAACTGTTTTTATCGATTGGACAATAAATGTGGTCTGTAGAGCGATTTCTTTAAAATTTGTATGGGTCCAAAGGCGAGTTTGCATGGGACCAAAGGCGAATTTTCACAAAATCACTCTACAGACCAAATTTATTGTCCAATCGATGAAAACAGTTCACCAGTGCTTTGTAGTGTCTAAACAAGTAATCCTACAAAAAATTTTGAAGATGGGGACAGATTTGGATACAATTGAAAACATTTCTGTTTATAGTTTGATTTTTTTTACTCTCGCGCCGCTAAATCATTGGTTTCGACCAGTGTGCACCGTGGCGTGTTAAAACAGGTCATAATTTTAAAAAAGATATACATATCAAACCCTTCATACAGAATGGAAAATGTTTTTTTCTGGGCAAGACCATTCTTTTTGGCATATTAACCGGAAGACCCTAAAATGACTGCTGAGCACGATAAGTCCAATTTAAGGCCACTTTTGGGCAAAATAATGTGCGTTCCCGTATTTTTTAATTGTAAAAAAGCGAACTGTGAAAAATGAGATACACATACCACTTTATTCAAAAAGTTTTGGTAACGGGAAAATGAAAAAAAAACATAAAAAACTGGAACAAATGTCAAAGTCGACCCACCAGCCAATCAGAAGGCGGCAACCATGTTACTATTTTTTAAACACTCAACTTTATCGTGTAAAAAGTTTTTAAAGAGAGCGCAACTGTTCAACGGTGTTTTAAGTGACTTACACATAATTACTTTAATCGCAAGCCGTACCTTGAATTTGTTCATAAGGGAATTATATTTTTCGGTAGAAGACATCCCGCGGCTTCTACCTTTTGCAACATTTTCAATTACCTTTAAAACAGATAAATTAAACATATAAGTACTGTATAATAGAAGTTTTATTAACTTACTGAGCGATAGTCTATAATGTTTGGTTTTGAATAGGACGAATTAGCTTACTTCAGGATTTTCCACTGGAATTTTCAGAATATTCATGTGTTTAAAAAAAACTAACAATTAAGTTTCATTTATCTATTATTCCAAATACTAGTGAAGTACAGTTTAAAAGAGGGAAAAAAGTAAACGATTTAAAACCACTTTATGTTCAATATCTATTATTTTAGATTTACTTATACGTAACGATTATATAGTTCTACATGAAGAGCTGATTTAAACCTAATTTGCACTGCTTAAAATGCTTTCTCTAATATGTAGGTAGGTAGTATGCTTGGTTTACATACACGAAATCCACTGGATTTCAACAGTCAATTCCTTTGCGTATACGTCAAAATGAAAAATCCATTGGATTTCATTTGACGTTTAAGCAATGCAATTGACAGTTGAAATCGAGTGGATTTCGCTAATAGCTCTGTTCCTTTACGTGCAAGAATCTTCAAGTTTTACAACTTTTTACTCGAAAAGCGTTCCTTTACTTCAGACACCATACAATTCATATGGAAGCAGATTACAACTTTTGCTACTTTTGCCGGTTTTACCACTTTCAAAAGTAAAGGAACAGACCAAATGTAAACATACTATCAGTTTAGATTTACGAAATCCACTGGATTTCAAATGTCAATTCCATGGATATACGTCAAATGAGATTGTCTGGATTTATGACGGGTATTTAGTAAATCTAAACTACTACTTTACATATTAGAGAAAAATATCTTAACACTTCCAATAATTTTTAATAACTTTAGACGATAGATTTTTTGGAACAGAACTACGTCAAAGCAAAACATTAACAGTATTTATTTTGTGATTTTATTTTGTTTGTTTCTAATAAAAGTTTTAGAAAACGCTTATCAGCGGCTGTTTCAGCATTTGTTCATATAATCGTAAAGTTCATTTGGGGAGACAAACGTTTTTAGGGATGTCGATTCTGGAATTCTTGAATACTTGATTTCATGGTTCGTTACTTCAGGGATAACCTCCACTTGTGGATTAAAAACGCTGATTTTATTAAAAACAATTAACACTTAAGTAAAGTTTTGCGTTATTTCTGGTAAAAGAATAAAAGAAAAAAGGGCAACAAAGTTCGAATTTGATTGTATTTTCTGCTTAAATACGAATGGAATAATGTGGAGCCTTATGAATTCAATATAATTACACCAAGACCTCGCTTTGCGTCGTATCACTTTGCGTTGTTTTCGAAGTTGCGTCGTTGCTTAGTTAATACCTATTTTCACTTTGCGTCGTTCGATTTTCGATGTTGCGTTGTTTTAAGTTTGAGTGTCTAATTATTTTATACCCTCCACCATAGTATGAGGGGTATATTAAGCTTTTTTTTCCGTTTGAAACTCAATTGCGACCTTATAAGCTGATTTAGCTATGTCCGTCTTTCCGCGCGTCCCTTTGTTGTAATCACGCTATACACCGAATGATTTGTGATAGTGGGCTGACATTTTGTAACATGTGTATTTGGTCTGTGCTTAGATCAAGTTCGAAGATGGGCTACATCGGTTCACGTTTCAATATAGTCCTCATGTAACGGTACCACCCGATTCCAGGGATTTTGACCTTTTTAACTACATTTTCAGACCGATTTGGTATTTAGTGTTCCCAGTGATATAGAAACTTCTCCACCAAAAATGAAGAACATAGGTAAACGTTTTGTTATAGCCCTCATATAACCGCACAGCCAGATTTCACCTACATTTTCTGGCCGACTTAGACCAAAATAGCTGTAATTCAGCATTTAAAGTTCCTATTAGTTCAAGTAATTTATCCACCTAAAATTGTGTGCATACGAAAAAATTGTGTTTTTTTACTCTGGAACCTATCTCCGAACTTTACATGGCTTTCCATAGAAAATCTTAATTCAATTTGCGTCGTTTCACTTTGAGTCGTGTTTTTTTGGAACGTATCTACGACGCAAAGCGAGGTCTTAGTGTAAATAGATACGGGCATATTCCGATTATTCAGATCCGCCCAGCAGATTATCGTCAGCTGGGTTGATATGGTTGCCTTACAGAACATTAATACTATGTATGGTATTAATTTTTAGACCTTTTTCAAAAATGATTTTCTGTTTTTTTATTTCATTTAAATATTGATGAAGGACAAGCACAAACCACTTTTAATTGATACGATATACGAAATAAAATTATATATGATATAAAATAATATATAAGCTGATAAAATTTGTGAGAAACAAAAGGTTATGTCATTTTGGTTAAATCGTGTGGCCCTAAAGTTCGTTTTCAGTTATATATCTACTTACAGTGACTCAAAAAATTTGTCAAAAATACTCATTAACAAAAATTTTCAAATGATTTTGTGCGGGAGGGTTTTTTATACAATCACCTTATAATTTGCATTTTATCTAATCTTAAATAAAAACTCATCAAAATATCATACAAGGATACGAGATTGTTAAAAAAGACATAACCCTAATAAATGTGTTCCATAGTACACATCGAGTGAATCTTTACAATATTCTTAACTAAGATCATCATTTGTAAATATCAAAATCGACAACTCTATGCTGATTCTATGATTGACTTTGTATTTCTGTGTATTAATTAGTTATTAATCTATGTGTATCTTTTCAATATTCCTCATCTCACTTGTCAAATGGTTTCCCATCCCATTGAGTATTGATTTGATTCTGAATATTTAGTTAATATTCACAGCTCGTCCGGACAATACTGAGAATTTTTACTTCTAAAAAACAAAATCTGACGGTCGGCCAACGATCTCAGTTTCAATTTAAATATGAGGAGCTATTCATTGGTGCTGTGGTTTGTTATTACCTTTTCTTGTTTGTGGCTTCGCGCTGAGGGCGATGGATTAATAGAGGTGTTCAAATGGAAACAAATAGACTTCTATAATCGAGGCAATAATCCTCAGTTGGTGTCAGCAACAACTAAACCGCCATCTAATTCTAGAAATCCAGGTACGTGCGTAATTAATATTTAGCTAAATAGATGTTGACTTTGTCGTCTGATTTTTTTTCAACCAACAGAGATTTATGCTTACCTATTAAGATTTTTTGTTTGAAAATATTCAATTGATAATTTGAATGTTTTACATACACATACATATGTACATAAGCCGCTTTACATCTAACAGTTTTAAAAAATGCGTCAGTGAAGTTGTCAATTCCGTTAAATATCTGTCAAATCAATGCGTAGTTGCTCCAAATACTTGTTTTAGGTGCATGTGGAAATTAGGTTATAGTGTGTATGTTTGTATGCCAACTATGTATGTATGTATGTATATAAATGTGTGTCACAGCGTTACTTAAATGATAATAATGACAATCAATAGACGCTTATGAACAATTTTATTGCTTGTTTTGATTTGCTTGCTTGTTTGATTAATATATTGTTTATTTTTTTGTTATTGTGTAATATTACACTGTAGAACACTAAAAATGCAAACAACTAACAGTCGGGCTGACTTCCGTATCGCCAGTTGCTTGGTAAATGACTGCAAATGTGTGAAGTATTATGTTTCTTAATGCCGTTGTACATAACAACTGCGAAGCTACGTGTTTCAAAACGTCAAAATTGCGTTTTTTTTTTAAGGCAAGTAAAAAGCAAAGATGTATCGTTTCTATTTCTGAAGCATTTATTTGCATTTTCGAGGAACAGTGTATGAGTGTGCAACTGAAATATTTTGACGAAGTTTTAACAACACAAAGCAACTGACGATACGGAAGTCAGCCTCTTTTGGATTTTACTGCATCTCCGAAACGCGGTTAAATGTAGGTTTAAGTTTTTTTTTCGCAGAAACCAATTGTAATCATCTTCTTCTGCCCTACATAGATAATTACGTTAATAACAAGTAATATTCTTATATGTATTCTTATATTCCAAAACATGGACCTATGTTGACAATTCTTGATGGACAAGTTTTGTGACTGAAGGGAACCTCAAATGTCAAATTATCGATAGCAAAATGTAGCTAAAGCACTCAAAATACCGAAAATCGGGAGGTATCGTTATATAGCCCCCATATAAGCAAAGCAACCAAAGCATAGACCTATGTTGAACATTTTTGTTTGAGAAGTTTTGTTAACACTGCCCAGCAAAAAGTTTGCCTCCAAAAAGGCAGTTAAATCATATGTACAGGTGATCTGGAAGTGCGTCAAATTATGCATTTTCACTCATGATTTTTACAAGAGCGTGACTACTGAAAGAGGCACTCCATTGCACTGCATTTTAACTGACCCTTTGGCACTGCATTTTAACTGACTCTCTGGCACTGCATTTTAACTGACCCTTTGGCACTGCATTTTAACTGACCCTCCGGCATTGCATTTTAACCTTTGGAGTAGAAAAGGATGCAATCTAAAGCACGTGTTTTGATACAGGCATTCGGAATGTGTGCAAGCCATTTCAAAATATCCCAGAACAAATAAAATGAATTTATTATTTGTGTAAAACAAAAAAATATTAAGAACTTTATTACATTAACACAAATTATGAAAATTCTCCATTGAATTCAATCGCAACCATGCGTGTTTCCTCCGCTCTCCATTTAATCCAAGCTCAACTGTTTTTGCTGCATCTGTTAAATGGGTTTGATATTGTCTTTCAATCACCAGTTAAGATTTCGACATGTACTCCAACAGCATTCCATTTGGAAATTTTCTTCTCGTGAGTTACCGGAAAATGTTCACAAATTAAATATTTTTTATTTTATATTAACAAATTTTTGGAAATGTTAACACGCTTATCTCTTTTTGGAAAATGTATGCCGCTGCCTGTAGAGATGTACAAACTGATTTATGTACTTGCAGGGATCTCTAACAATTGCTTATAAAATGTAGTGAACGGAGTGCCTTTTTCACGACTCCGTTTGGACTGCATCCGGATGCTGTTAAATTGTGAGGAATTGGAGTGCCTTTTTCACGAATCCGTTGAACTGCATCCGGATGTTGTTAAAATGTGACAAGTAGATGTGATTCTTTGGATTGCATCCAAATGCGGTTAAAATGTGAGGAATGGAGTGCCTTTTTCACGACTCCGTTTGAATTGCATCAAAACATGTCGTGAAAGAACTAGTACACATTGCACTTCTTCCAATTTATTTTGCTGGGTGTGAACCTGAAATGTCAAATTACAGATAGTTGGTCAATAAATGTACCCAGCAAAAAAGTTTGGAAGTAGTGCAAAGCAGAGTTATGATTACAATACATCTCTCGATGCAGTCCACACGGAGTTATGAAAAATTCACTCCGCTCGATACATTTTAGAAGCACTCGCTTATAGATCCCTAGCCAAGCAAGCCAATTTTTTGATCCCTACAGTCGGAGTCTTTATTTCTGAACACAAGAAAGAGTGTCTAAAATTATAAGAATTTGTTTAAAAAAAAATAAAGAAATAAAAACTAAAGATACGAACATTGCTGTAATTCACGAGACGCAAATTATTTTTGTAGTGGAGTTAGAGTTTTTTTGGAAATCTGAACTGGAGTTGGAGGAAAAATGAAAAACCATTTGGATGATGAAGCAATATCAGTTGCGGTGTCACAAAAAGCAGAGCAGAGGAAGTAAACTCAGTTATGATCAAATTTAATGGAGAGTTTTTATAATTTGTATTAGTGTAATAAAGTTAATATTCTTGTTTAATCGAATAAGCAATGTATTCTATTTATTTTGGGATATTTGCAATGGCTTGCATTTTATAACATCTTTGGACTGCATTTAAATTCAATCCAAAACACTACATCAAAGGCTGTGATTTGGATCGAAAATGGAGTGCATCCTAGCTGTGTGCCGTGGAAGCAAAATGGAGTGCATCTTAGCTGCGCGCTCTCTTGTAAAATTCATAGGTGAATTCATAGGAAAAGATGTACTCCAGCGGCAATTGTTCTAGTGATTTAAATGCATCCGCGGATGCAAACTTTTTGCTGGGTAGCTAAACTCCTCAAACACCTAAAATCGGGAAGTGCCATTACATGGGGCTATACCAAAACATGAACCAATATTGACAATTGTGTGTGGAGAAGTTTCGTGACTGCTGGGAATCTCGAATGTTCAATTATAGTTAGTTCGGTCAAAAATGTAGCTAAAACCTTCAAAATACCTAAAATCGACAAAAAATTATTAAATTGCATCAAACATCGTATAATTTTTGTTATTATTTAGGGGAAAATGTAATTTAAAATGAAAACAAACAAGTCACCGCCAGTTGATGTTAAAATTGATCGTGTCGTGTCAAATGAACTGTTAACATGAAATGTCAAATATCAAGCCGAATTCGAATTCCAAAGTTAAACAATTTATTACTTTGGCGCCTGAAGTGTTCTCCCCATACCATTGCTATCGCAAACGATCCGTTTTCGAATGTTTTTCGATAGTTTTGCGGATATTTTGTTCGAAAACGACACTCGAGAAGGAATTAAAAACGATTCATTCGTCGCTCAGTTTGTGGCAAGAAAACCTTCGAATTCGAATGTCGTTAATAATATTATTACCGAATGAAAGATGATAGTTTTTACGATAATGCCGAAAAAACATTTTTGGCGGAGTTACGATTTTATGACATGTTTAGCTTTATTTATTTTTATTGTTGTCTTGTATTTGTAACCATGCTATATGTTGTGTTTATCATCACTTCTTGTTAATGTTATAAGTAGCATTTATATCGAAAATATTTGAAAAAGGCAAATGGGAATTTTTCACGAACTACATAAAATTATTTTTTAAAACGTAAAATTTTCCGAAGTAAAAAATGTTTCTCGAAACAATTTTTCTTGTGAAGAAAAAGCATTCGCAAAATGTTCGAAAATGATATCGTTTTTAAACTTTTGACGAACAAAAGAACAACCCCCCCATACCAAGTGCGGATATTATTCGAATGTCCGGCACAACTTTCGAAAACGATATCACTGTCGAAGGATTGGCAAATGTTTTTCGGGTGAACACAAGCACGTTGTTCTTTTGTTCGTCAAAAGTTTAAAAACGATATCATTTTCGAACATTTTGCGAATGTGTTTTCTTCACAAGAAAAATTGTTTCGAGAAACATTTTTTACTTCGGAAATTTTTTACGTTTTAAAAAACAATTTTATGTAGTTCGTGAAAAATTCCCATTTACTTTTTTCAAATATTTTCGATATAAATGCTACTTATAATATTAACAATAACTGATGATAAACACAACATATAGCTTGGTTACAAATACAAGTCAACAATGTTTATAAACTGTTACACGCATTGAATCGCAAACATTACAAAGAAGAAAATGTACATAACAGAAAAATCAAGAGACGTCAGATAAAGTTAAACATGCCATAAAATCGAAACTCCGCCAAAAATGCTTTTTCGGCACTATCGTAAAAACTATCATCTTTCATTCGCTAATAATATTATTAACGACATTCGAATTCGAAGGGCTTCCTGCCACAAACTGAGCTACGAATTGAATCGTTTTTAATTCGTTCTCGAGTGTCGTTTTCGAACAAAATGTCCGCAAAACTATCGAAGAACATTCGAAAACGGATCGTTTGCGATAGCAATGGTAGTGGGGGACGTGCTTGTGTACACCCGAAAAACATTTGCCAATCCTTTGACAGTGATATCGTTTTCGAAAGTTGTGCCGGACATTCGAATAATATCCGCACTTGGTATGGGGGGTTGCTTCGTTGAGGGCTGTCCTATTGAAAACAGTACATTTCAATTTCTCGCTTTGACGCCAAGCAAGCGACAAAAATCCATTGTGTTCTTACATTAGGGCGCGACAAGTGTACGCTTCGAATATTGGAAGACACGTGAACACAGAGGTTCTTGCAATCCCAGGGGATCTTGGTCGATTTGTACTACTACATACGCATATTCCAATGAGAGCAAACTCAACCACCTTCTCCCGTAGACATCGTACCTTCCTAGTGGGCGCGTTTCATTGAATAACAGCCACGTAAGTCGTGGGTTTGGATTTCAAATGTCAATTCCATAACGCAAACGTCAAATCAATCCCCTTCTAAACCTCGCCTTCAAGTGGCCGAATGCATTTTCGACCACCCTTCTAGCTTTTGAAAGTCGGTAGATCATTTTTTTTTTCTTTTCTGAAAATGGGAAAGGCTTTATAAGATGTTCACTTGGTTGGAAAGCTGAATCTCCAATAATAAAAAAGGATAAAATCAACGCCGTGTATATTTCTTAAATTTTCATTAAATGCCGGTTCTTGAAGTAACGATTTTAACTAGCTGTTTTCATATGCATATGTATGAATCGTTGCGACGTGCAGGGTCACCAATATTGACATACCTGAAACGATATCTGAAAAGCGAACTGCAAAATTAGTGAACAATATACTTAGTAATCCTTCCATTACCTTTAGTCTACCAACGCCAACAACACCATTGAATACCAACCTTTGTAATTATAATAGTCATATGCATCTTCTTGAGGCGGTTTTATTTCAATATGGCATCCATCTTATGGAATTAGACTGTTATTAAACAATGATAATGCGATATATTTTATATCAAAACCTACCAAGGGCTCCGAAACATTGGGGGAACCCAATGCTCTCAGACCCGTTTACGCATTCCCTAACTTTTTCCTCCGTAGAAACGTTGCTAGGGAAATATTCCGGCGACAATTTTTTCCATACCTTTAAGTAAAATTATTAAATCTTCAACGTTGAATATTGCAGAGATCATATTTACTATTTCACAAAAATCGTTGAATATAATGCATATTGTTGAGTTGGATACTCCAAATAGACGGCTAATTGTTGAATAGTCTTCAGATGATCTTAGCGTGTATAACACTATCGCAATCCTTTTTTCCAACGGAATACACTTCTTTTTTTCCATACACCACTTTCATGTCGAGTTTATTTTTGCGGAATACAATATGTGTTTCTGGTAACTTGGCAGTTCTAGCTAGAAGAAATTTCTTCAGTAAAAACTTGCAAGTTCTCAATAAAGAACAGAGAGTTAACAGAGAACAACTGAGTTAACAGACAACTTTCTGTAACAAATTGTACAAATTGTTGCAAACTTTTGAGTAAACAGACAGACCTAATATTTGCATTCATTTTACTGTGTCAATACTTTATGAGCGTAAGCATGAATTTCGCTTATACCCAGATTACAGACGTCAAATGCCTCCATGTGATTCTCCACCTGCTCCAGTCCTGTGGGTTTGTTTACAGTTATAACATTTTACGGACCAAATATTGTCATATCCTAGGGAGGATGCCACTTTGACGCCGCCATCCGGACTTTGCAAATACACATTTATATAGCTAACCGTTTTCTCATCCGCTTTTTCTAAAAAGATCTGGCAAAAAAGAAGCCTATATACTTTTCTATAGAGGTTATGACTTAATAAAACTAATATTTTATAATTAAAACCTTTCCCTTATTTTCAGGAATTATTTACTTTCCCGGTCAATATCATGGTTTTAGAAGCAGACGCCAAGCAGACACCAACAATAATGATGAACAATCTTACATTCCATATAACAATGTACCCATGGGCGTAACCCATTACAAAGGGCGGCTTTTTATAACCATGCCTCGTCGCAGAGTGGGAATACCATCTACTTTAAACTACATCGATATGAATACAGATGGTGATACCAAAAGTCCGAAATTAAGAGCTTATCCGGATTTCGAAACCAATCAATTTAAGGTATAAATAAATTCCTACAATATTTGTAAGAATCGTATTGAAAATGTCATACCCTAATCCAAATATACACCCATACATATTTTCTAGGGCAATCCCGGGAATTTAGTCTCAGTTTATCGTACCACTGTTGATTCATGTGGTCGTTTTTGGTTTATTGATACCGGCATGTTGGAATATCCAAGTGAGCGAATTATAAAAAAATAAAATTTGAGAGAAAACTTTTAATAACTTACATACATATGTATATTGTTTTTTTAGATAATCGCACTCAAATACAGAAGCCATCGATTTGGATAATGGATTTAAAGACTGACCGTGTCATTCGTCGTTACGAAGTTCCCGAATCCATAGTGACTGAAGGTCGTGGTCTTGCCAGTATAACCGTTGATACAGACAAGGGCTGTGATAAGACATTTGCCTATATGCCGGATTTGGTAAATAGCCAATTGTATGTTTACAGGTATGTTTAAATCAGCGATAGGCAACATATTTTTCTATTGCTTACTTTTGGGGGTGTCATTGTGTGAGTGCATGCTTTTTCAATTAGTTGAATTGTGTGTGTGTGGGTAGAGAACCGTTTACGCTGGTTTACATTTATTTAAGTATTCAACACATTTGTACAAATATGGGACCTTTTTCTATCTGATGATTATATGACTCGGTGGTGCAGTGGTAAGCATGCTCGCTTTGCCCTCACATTTTTAGAATAACAAAATTAATATATGCAGAAAAAAAATAAATAAATAGAAAATATAAAAAAATATTTTTTTATTAATTCCAAGAACTATCGCGGAAATGATATTTTAGAAGCGTCGCCGAGTCGACTTCCAAGAAGAGACGCGGGCGTGGTTCATTTCTTCACAACTGAGGCCACTTCAGGGTGACTTCCGCGACTGTTTTCATCGCCTAGGCGACACGCTTAAGTCACTTCCGCGATAGTTTTTCCTTGAATGGTAGTTAATAGTACTTCAGTTAATGTTTTCACACTACACCAATAATACAATATTTGAGGGATTTATGATTAGGGTTAAGTTTAATTTGAGGGATATCGGCAGTGTGATTCTGTAACTAGGTTAAGACAGTTTTGCCGACACTTATTGATAACTAAGAAATAAATATTTTCCACCGAAAGCGATTTCTAACGTACCTTTGTTACATACATAATTATGTTCCTACATATGAAAAATTGAAATAGCTGTGATCATGATACAATAAGAAGGTAGCAGCAACTGCCGTTTTTGGTAACATAAGATGTCAAAATTTGACATATATTCAATGCAATTGACACATTATGTTACTATCAGCGGGGCTCCAGCTGGGCTGATAATGCTACCTTCTTATTGTATCATGGCTGTGATGTTTTTGATTTTTGCCATAAAAGTTATAGCCCTAATGTACGTGTTCAAAATCCCATTCAACATTAACTTATGTCTACTTTATGTCATTTACAGTTACGAGGAAAATGATATGTGGCGTTTCCAACACAACTACTTCAACTTTGATCCGATTGCCGGTGATTTAAATATAGGCGGTCAAGTTTTTAGCTGGGATGATGGAATATTTTCAGTTGCACTTGCACCAAAAAATGCAGATGGATCACGCAATGTTATATTCCATGCAATGGCCAGTTTTAACGAATTCGTGGTTTCCAACGAAGTTTTACAAAATCGAACCAACGCTCAACGTACCGGTAATAATAGAGAATTTCGCCTATTGGGAAGCCGTGGCCCAGGACGACAATCAACAATGCACGAATATGATCCACGGACCGGTGTTGTATTTTATGCTGAAATTCAACGCAATGGTGTAGGTTGTTGGAATTCCAGGAAACCATTTAACCCTTCAAACCATGGCACTGTTGCCCAAGATGAACAGCGGATGATTTATCCGAGCGATTTGACGGTGTGTAAATACATACATACATATGTTTTTATTGCTCTCGTTTTACTTAATATCTGCACTATTGAATTTTTTTAGATCGACGAAGAGGGTACGATATGGCTGATGACCAACTCAATGCCCATTTTTATTTACTCAACATTGGATCCCAATAATTATAACTTCCGAGTCTGGAAGCAGAGTACTGAGGTTGCAATTCAAAACACTGTATGCGCCTAATAATGGCGACAATTCGATTTTTATGTTTTGTGAATAAAGCAGAATAAAAACTGATACAAATTTAAAAGAAATGTTTGAGTACTATTAAAAACTTAACAAAACAACCGAAATTTAAGTTGGATTTTCACTTTTTTGTATACCCTACACCACACTGCGGTAAGGCGTATTATGTCTTTGTGCATTTGAAACGAGATATTCTGCATTTGAAACTTTATATTTTGACTTTATAAATTATTTCTACCGATTCCTTCATATGAATATTTTTTGGACCTATAACATAGATTTTCATTATGTTCCAAGACCCTAAAAGACATTTTCTGTTCAATATTTGTTGACCTTTATTCTTAATTATAAGTAGTTTTTTGTAAAACTTTACTACATTTGACAAAGGATTTGTTTAATTTTTTAATGTGGTTCTACCATGTTAAACCATTAAAAATGCTAATATTTTGGCATTTTTTCATAAATTGAGTAAAAATTGCCGTTATGACCGTGTTAAATATTGAAAATATCAGCTACTACATACTCTACACGTGCACAAAAATAAAATTTACAATTCCTCTCCTATCGATAGATATTAAGGTATTTATGGGTAAAACTGGTTTGTTCTGTTCAGATGAATTGAAGTGTATATTTTCGGCCGATTTCATTTGTTTGACGCACGAAACACAAAATTGTACAGACATTTTGTTGAAATTTGGATAAAGTGACGCCGGCCCTGCCCTACTTTGTTCGTTTCCTTTTTGGTTAATAAAGCTCTGTTATTAATCAATTACCATGTACAATCACCACATATGTACTCTTCCATTTTTTCTTTTAACGACCTGGACCATCCTCGCAAGCCTACATAACTTTCATTCATTTATGTTTGGATTCAGAAACTCGGAGAATATTTCGGTGACTTCAACTCAAATATTTCTGTTGACTCCATCCTGTTAGATAATATAATATTTGGGCATTTTGTTCTGTTAATTCAACAACTCGCACACATTTTACAGCAACAACTAATACTCTATAAGGCCCATTATTACATCCTTTCTGTAGTTACTTTTTGGCCGGTATCAGACAGATAACCCGTTTTTTGTTCTTACATGTTTTACTTTTACGTTACTAATAAGTGTCAGATAACTTAAAAGGAGATTTGTGTTTCTTTTAAAAAACATGAAAAATTTTAGAGCAAATCCAAATCAACCAATCAGATTTGATTAAATTTGATGTGTACAGTCTTTTTTGCTTGATATTGCCATATTTTTTCAAAATCTAACATTTATTTTAAATGGCAGATGTAATAATAAATCTCTGGTAATGCTAACTTTATTCCCTACTTTTCTTAAAGTGAGGTATAACAAAAATGGACTTTAAAGACAAGATGTAAGAACGGGCCTAAGGCACATTATTACATCCTTTCGGTAGTTAAATGTTGGTCGTTATCAGACAGGTAACCCGGTTTTTATTATTACATGTTTGCTTTAAAAATAAGTGTCAGATAAATTAAAAGAAACTTTGGGTTCCTTTTAAAATTTAAACTGCGCCTGAGAGTATGCTGCACCAAAAGCAAGAAAAAAATTTCAGCAAATTCAAATCAACCAATAAGATCTGAGAAAACTTTTGATGTATACCCCAGCAAAAAGTTTGCATCCGTGGATGCAGTTTAATCAGTACAAGTGTACAGTGCAATTGCCGTTGGAGTACATCTTTTCCTATGAATTCACTTATGAATTTTACAAGAGAGCGCGCAGTTAGGATGCACTCCATTTTGCTTCCACAGCACACAGCTAGGATGCACTCTATTTTCGATCCAAATCACAGCTTATGATGCAGTGCTTTGGATTGAATTTATGTTCATTCTTCGGATTGCATTTTTAATCAGTCTAAAGATGCAATAAAAATGCAAGCCATTGCGAAATATCCCAAAATAAATAAAATGCATTTATTATTTGTTTAAAACAAGAACTTTATTATATTTATTATATAAACACAAATTAAAAAAAAAAGTTTCCATTAAATTCAATCACATTTGAGCTTACTTCCTCCGTTCTCAATTTAATCCAAGCGCATCTGATTTTGCTTTATCATCCAAAAAGTTTTTTATGTTGCCTTCCCATCACTAGTTCAGGTCTCGACATAGACTCCAACTCCGCTCCATTAAAAATTTCCTTCTCGTGAATTACAGCAAAAATGTTCGGAACTTAAGTTTTTATTTCTTTATTTTATAACAAATTCTCCGAAATGTATACACTCTTGTTTGTCTTTTGAAGAAATGTGTAGGGATCAACCAACTGTTTTTTTTTCTGTAGAGATCTCTACAGCAACTGCTTATAAAATGTATCGAACGGAGTGAATTTTTCATAACTCTGTTGGACTACATCGAAAGAAGTTGTGAAATCATAACTCCCATTGAACAACTTCCAAAATTTTTTGCTGGGACGGTTTGTTTTGCTTGATATTGCCATATTTTTACAAAATATAACATTTAGTTTAAATGGAAGATGTAATAATAAATCACTGGTAATGCGAACTTTATTCCCTACTTTTCTTAAAGTAAGGGATAACAAAACTGGACTTTAAAGACAAGATGTAAGAACGGGCCTAAGACTTGTTTTGTGTAAATAATACTCAAAATATTTTACTCTATGACCAGATATCTGCACCTTGCGTCTCAAGGCACGATTTTATCTATCTCTTTTACAATTTTTCCGTGGCTAAGGAAGAGGTGCATACCTGGTATAGAGATTTTAAACATTGAGACTATGCAGCCCTTGGTTGTAAGATGTCACAAATTTACTGGAATGAGCTGTATGCATTTACTTCGTTCAATCAACAAGTCAGCTTTCTTCAAGAAAATATTGTCAGCCTTTATAACGCTACGGTTCCCATCAAATATAAAAGTCAAACCTCAAATAACAAATCTTGGTTCAATTCTAGAATTAAAAAAAAAAAACATATAGAAGATATGGATCTACCTTATTCTAGATGGAAGCGGTTCAAAACGCCGGAGTTATTTAAGGAATTTCAATATGCACGAAGTAAAGCTAATCGTTTAATCAATGCTGTGAAAAGAGAATATTACACTTAGAAATTTAGTTTAGCTATTGGCTCGAAAAGAAATTGGAACATCATTCGCGATATTGGTATTCGAAAGTCTTACACCATTTACCAAGGCTATTAGGATGATCTAAATAAGACACTCATAGACATACCTATTGTACCTGCAGAACCCTCTTTCTATGGATATATTAATGAACACACAGATAACAATGTACACTGTACCAGTTTTGAATTTAGACGCGTATCTCAAGACGAAGTACTGTACTATGAACATTTTCTCTTAAGGTGTGGCCAATCCATCTCCATTTCCTACGTCTAATCTTCTTTTGTATGGGTTCCTGATTTGTTAAGTCCCACAGTTCTATGTTAATTATGGTGTTGGGCCAGAATATCCTGCATATGATCCTGAGGAATTTGTTTATGAATACCTGTAGCTTTTGCGTTATGGTGTTAGATACAAGCCTGGTTTTACTGCCGTTTAGTAGAATGGATTTATACAAGCTTCGAATATTTTAAACTTGGTTTTCCTGGATATATGTGTGCTTTTCCATACAACTTGCAGAGGCCCAAATGCAGCTCTCGCTTTATTTAGCCTATTGATTTCGTCCGTTTCTGCACTGCCATTCGTTACAGTGCTTCCTAGATAGCATAAGCTATTGACATATTCAATTGCTTGGTCTTGTAACATGATGTGTTCTGTACTGTAGTGCGATTCTCTAACTCATTTTTTGAGTTACCGACAATTGTCGGTAAAATTAAAATGCTTATAATTTCGGTAATTACCCATATTTTTCGATAAGTTAGCGACGAATGAAAAACAGTCGCAAAGTTCTGCCATTAACAAGAGCGCTGTCAACTTTTATTTGAACTTTTCATTCATAATTTTTATACCCTCCACCATAGTATGGAGGGTATATTAAGTTTGTTTTTCCGTTTGTAACGCATTGAAATACTCATTTGCGACCCTATAAAGTATATATATTCTTGATCAGGGTAAAATTCCGATCTGTGCACGTCCGTCCGTCTGTGGTAATCACTCTAGCATCCACAAAAATAGAGATAGGACGCTGAAATTTTGGGAAAAGGCTTCTTTTGTTTGCAGGCAGGTCAAGTTCGATGATGGGCTATATCGGTACCCCCCGATTTACGGTATTTTGACGTTTTTAGCTACATTTTCAGACCGATTTAGCTATAATTTGACATTTAGAGTTCTTAAGTGTCAATAAACTTATAAAACAAAACTTGTGGACATAGGTCCACGTTTTGGTATAGCCCCCATATAACGGTACCCCCCGATTTACGGTATTTTGACGTTTTTAGCTACATTTTCAGACCGGTTTAGCTATAATTTGACATTTAGGGTTCTTAAGTGTCAATAAACTTATATAACAAAACTTGTGGACAAAGGTCCACGTTTTGTTATAGCCCCCATATAACGGCCCCCCGATTTACGGTATTTTGACGTTATTAGCTACATTTTCAGACCGATTTAGCTATAATTTGACATTTAGGGTTCTTAAGTGTCAATAAACTTACATAACAAAAGGTGTGGACATAGGTCCACGTTGTGGTATAGCCCTCATATAACGGTACCCCCCGATTTACGGTATTTTGACGTTTTGAGCTACATTTTCAGACCGATTTAGCTATAATTTGACAATTAGGGTTCTTAAGTGTCAATAAACTTATATAACAAAACTTGTGAACATAGGTCCACGTTTTGGAATAGCCCCCATATAACGTTAACGCCCGATTTCAGATATTTTGACGTTTTAAGTCACATTTCTAGACCGAATTAGCAATAATTTGATATTTAGGGTTCTTAGTGACCAAAAAACTTATATTCGAAAAAATTATGAACATAGGTCCATGTTTTGGTATAGCCCCGTATAACGGTACCTTCCCGATTTTCGGTATTTTGAGAATTTTACCTACAAGGTTTAACCGAATTAGCTGTAATTTGAAGTTCTTAGTGGTCACCACACCTCTCCACCAAAAACTGTCAACATAGGTCCATGTTTTATTATAACCCCTATATAACGGTACCTCCCAATTTCTAGCCCACCATAAATTGTGAACATACATAATTAGATATGGGCACCATAAAAAAGGGTCTCCCGAATGAAGCATTTTATGTACATTATCTGACATTTTAACGTAACCACGTAAAGTTGGGGACAGGAATGAAAACTAATTATTCCATTTTAGTTCAGAATATTTTATGGTGGAGGGTATGAAAAGTTCGGCCCAGCCGAACTTAACGCTTTTTTACTTGTTCGTTTTAATTTTACCGATTTTTTTCGGTAACTCAAAATATGAGTTAGAGAAGCGAACTACTGGTGTTGTTTATTCTCATGATCTTTGTTTTCTTGATGTTAATCTCAAGCCCAAAATTTCGCAAGCAAGTCTCTCCAGGTATTCTAATTCTGACTGCATGTTGAGAGAGAAGGGATATATCATCCGCATAGTCTGCTTCGATTTGTGAGAGACTCCATGTTATACCTCTTCTCTGAGGCAGACTTCATTACTTCATCCAGTAAACTTGCGAACCGTAACGATGATAGAGGACATCCTTGCTTTACTCCCGCGTTTGTGAGGAATGATTGGCTTATGTTTCCGTTGTGAAGAACTAAGAGTTCTGCATTCTCGTACATCGCTTTTATTATTCGGATTATTTTCTGGGGTACTCCCTTTTTGCTCAATGCTTTCCATATGGCAGTTCGTCTGATAGTGTCGAAGGCTTTCTTGAAATCGACGAACAGTAGCTTGTTCATCTCTCAGAATGTTTTCTACTTGCCTTTGAATTCTTTCTTGTACTATAACTGCTAGTATCTTGTATATGGTGTTGAGCAGGGTTATTCCCCTCCAGTTGTTGCAGTCTTTCAAGTCGCCAGTTTTGGGTAACTTTACAAAGATACCTTTCTTCCATGTTGGAGGCAGTATTTCTTCTTCCCAAGCTGATATGATGTGATGTCGCAGTAATTCAGCTGCGGTTCTAGCGTCGGTCTTTAAAGCTTCTGCCGGTAAACCATCATCTCCTGCTGATTTGTTATACCATCAACGAAGACTAAATACAAAATTTCAGCCATTTCGGAGCAGAGGAGGAAGCCAGTCGGCTGAAAATCGGCGGTGCGCCGCCGCCGCTCGTTTTCTTCGAGTCGAGCCGCCGCCGATTTTGTCGGCTCAAATCGGCTAAAAATCGCCAGTCGTCAAATCGGTAGAAACGGCGCGCGCCGATAATTTTCAGAAAAATCCATGAAATTTCGCGATGTACATAGTCCCGGTCCACACTAGACTGGTTTCATTGAAAAATTTCATGAAATTTAGCTTTCTGAGTAATTTTATGAAATTTCTGTAGTGGGTAATTTGATCTAAGAACGTATTATTTCATGAAATTTTTTAATGAAATTCATTCTAGTGTGTACCGGGACTATGTTTAAACTACATGTTAACTAAGGCGGTCATCAGACCATCTGCTTTTTCACATGTATGTTGTCACTTTGGGTATACTAATATACAGAACAGCTGATGTCATACATGTGAAAAAGCAGATGGTCTGATGACGGCCTAAGCTGAAATTTAGCCGCGAGTCGGTAAATAAGTCGGCGCGCCGCCGCCGATTGTCTTGCACAGACGTAAGCGAGCGAGCCGAAAAAATCGGTCGGCTTCGTTGTCTGTTTCGGAGGAATATTGAGGCCACAACCTTCAAAATACCGAAAATCGGGAGGTACAGGTCTAAGGGGGCTATACGAAGGCGTGGACCTATACCGAAAAATTTCACATGGAAATTTTTTGTACCCCAAATAAAGACTAAATACCAAATTTCAGCAATTTCGGTAGATTATTGTGGCCACAACCTTCAAAATACCGAAAATGGGGAGGTACCGCTCTATGGGGGCTATACAAAGGAGTGGACCTGTACCGACAATTTTCTGGGGGAAAGTTTTATACCATCAACGAAGACTAAATATCAAATTTCAGATATTTCGGTATGATAATGTGGCTAAAACCTTCAAAATACCGAAAATCGGGTGGTACCCGGGGGCTATATCAAAACGTGGACCGATATAGCCCAAACATCCTAGGAGTAATAGAAACTTCTATACCAAATTACAAAGC
This sequence comes from Musca autumnalis, assembly GCF_047663935.1. NCBI lineage: Eukaryota > Metazoa > Arthropoda > Insecta > Diptera > Muscidae > Musca > Musca autumnalis. The sequence continues at coordinate 151,575,467 of NW_027411644.1, forward strand.
GCTATCTTACAAATTGCGAGCTTTATCTTGATTTCAACAGACGAACGGACGGACGGACAGACGGACATGGTTATATCGACTTAGAATTTCACCCTGATAAAGAATATATATACCTTATGGGGTCTCCGATGAATATTACGATGTGTTACAAACGGAATGACAAATTTAATTATACCCTCCTATGGTGGAGGGTATAAAAAGTAAAAAAAATAGAAGGAACCGATCTATTTTTCATTCTTCTTTGAGTTTTATTTTTGTTTTACCCCTTTTATTTTCTTTTCTGTTTTGTCATTGTTTTAATTATTACTTTACTTTGGTTAATGCTGTGATTAGTAGTAATACTGTTTCTTCATTCACTTTGTTGTCTTTCTAGTTAAATTGGGCAAATCCTGGACATGTGCTGAGTTCGTCAATTCTCATAACATTAATATTATACATGACATTTATATCAAAGTTCTGTCGAAAGTGTATATGAGAATTATATACAACCATGGTTTAATAAGAAAGGTTAGCCAAAGCTTTATGTCAATTTAAATTTTTTTCATTCGAGTATGCCTAAAACTTCAAAACAGTATAAACAAACTGTGTATGTGTGTGTGGTGTTTGAATAATATGCCAAACAATTTTAAAAACAATCGAATTCAATTATTTTTAAAATTGTTTTTAGACCATTTGTATGGAAGAAATTGGTGAGATTTGCATTGAAACAATCAGTTTATCATATTCACAACTCGACTATGTGGAGACAACTTAACTCTTCATTCATTTTTCGCGTTTTTTATAAAATGCTCAAAAAATGCATTGTAAACAAACCCACTTGTTGCTTTTATTTTGAAGTTTTAGGAATTCAAGAAAAACAAGAGTTCTATAGATTTTTTTCATTTAAATCTACCTCTTTACTTATACCATGTATACAACAAAATCAAAAATGTCAGTGACAATCATCTGTTGCTCTTCCAGAAGAGTATTCTGTTTTTATCTAGGGCGATTATATGACTAATCAAAAAAAAAAAATGTAAACAATCGCCCAATGATCGCCATTGGGAATCACAGAAGATAAATCTGAGCAAACAATCTTCCACAATTTTAAGAAATGTTTGCAGGGGACTTTCAAATTTGTCAAATGATCGTCCTGGAGAATAACAGAATATTCTTCTGGAAGAGCATTAGGTAGTTAGTTGCCCATCGTTAGTGACATTTTTGATTTGGTTGTATGTAATTCTCGTATACATTTTCTATACAGAACTTTGATACACTCCACGTCAGTAGAATAGAACGCCTAAATTTTTGTTAATGTTAGCTTATTTATCCGAAAACGAATGAATCTACGTTTTTAATCTTGTAGGGATTTAAAGTCTACGATGTTTCGTTTCAAATACAGGAAAAGATAAGATTCTAGCTCTTTGCAAAATGACTTTCTGATCAATTTTCCGATAGTACTATGAAAAATAAGCATTTATTTTTGGTCATCACGATAGAGTACTAACTTTATTTTCACGAATTTCTGAAATATTAAAGCCGAATTTTCTTTCAGCCGACAAAGCAAGGCTTTCTAATCACTTTTTATCAAAGAAACCCTATAAATAAATCCGCGAACAACGAAATAAGGGCGCACAATGTCGCGATTTCATATTAACTGTGGCCAAAAATAGAAGGAGTTATCGTAGGTGCATACATTTTGGTACACGTACTTATTTTACGTATTTTCGCCATTTTGGAGGTTTTAGCCTCATTATCACACCGAAATTGCTGAACATTGGTATTTAGTCTTCGTTGGGGGTATACAACTCTCCACCTGAAATCTGTCAGTGTAAGGCCTCGCCTCCATATAGCCCCCATGGAACCGTAGCTACCGATTTTCATTATTTTGAAGGTTGTGCCCTCAATATCCATCCGAAATGTCTTAAATCCAGTCTTCATATTTTTGTGGGCTTATTGAATATATCGAACTCTTGTCTTCAAAAATGAGAATTTTTCTTTAAAAATGTTGATTTCGGCTGGTCACCATTTTTTTAATGTACATATATTTTTAAAAGTCTGTCAATATTATTAGGTACTTAATAAGTCCAAGGGCCATGGCACTAGATGCGCCACACAAAGCCTCTTTAGCGCAAATGTCAACCTCAGGCTTCGCGCGCCGGTCCCTGTTTTCACCGATGAGGAAATGACGTCCGAACAAACTCTACACAACGTCGACCAAAAAGATATTCTTATCTTGATGTGTGATCTAAATGCACGATTTGGCAATAACAATTCCGGGTTCCAGAACATAATGGGAAGACACAGTCCGGGCGATAAAAACACCAATGGAGAATTGTTTCTGGAAATATGTTCAAAATTCGACCTTGCAATAGGTGGCTCCTTCTTTCCTCATAAAAACTGTCACAATGTAACATGGCACGTGCCCCAGCAGAGAGTCAAATAGACCACTTTTGCATTGCCAAAAAGAATTTTAAAATTTTGCAAGACGTAAGAGTGCTACGAAGTGCCGACATCGCCTCAGATCATTTTTTCCTAATAGCTGAACTAAAAATCACGCTCAGGAAATAGAAACGCAAATTCATAGCCACAGAACCAAAACGCCGCCCTTACAATACCAAGAAACTTCAATCTGAAGAAACAAAGCACAACTTCCTGACCGGATCCTCAAATAAATTCCCGCAGACCCCATTAATGCAAGCGTCGAATATTAACATAGAAGATGAATGGAAGAAAATTAAAAACGCACTATGTGAGACTGGAGAATGGTTATCCCAAGAATTTTGGAATCTCGTAGAGGAGCGACGTAAAGTCAATACGATATTATTGTCAGAAAAAAAATCCCTACAAAAATCAGAATTACAGGCTAAACTATCACAACTTGTAAAAAAAGTGAAGAAACAAGCCAGAAACGATAAGCGCAGTTTTATAAATGGTATGGCTGCCGAAGCCGCAGCAAGTCGTGGAGACTTGAAAACAGTTTTTAACATTACGAGAAAACTTTCGGGGAATAAGCAATGTTCAAATATACCGGTTAAAGACAAAAACGGAACTATTCTCACAGACACAGACGCACAGCTCAGAAGATGGAAAGAACACTTTGAGGATATTCTAAATCGCACTACTGAACCAGCTACCGAGTCAAATAACGACAGAGGTCAACACCACACCAACAACCGCCCTGCGGAACATATAGACTCAGATATCCCCTCAATTAATGAAATAAAAGCGGCAATTAAAAAATGGTAAAGCAGCAGGTATCGAGAATCTGCCTGCAGAATTCTACAAATGCTACCCTCAATATTTCGCCGAAACACTTAAGCCTCTAATAACAAAAATATGGGAAACAGAAATGATTCCATCGGAATGGAAAGAAAGTCTTATTATTAAAATACCTAAGAAAGGGGACCTTAAACTTTGCAGCAACTGGAGAGGAATAGCTTTAACACCAGCGATATGCAAAATCTTTAATAGAATTATACTCACCCGCATACTTGATCCACTAGATAAATGTCTTCGCAAAGAACAAGCAGGGTTCAGGCCTAACCGTTCCTGTGTGGACCAAATAAATAGTCTACGATTAATAATCGAGCAGTGCAACGAGTTCAACACGCCATTGTATTTAACCTTCGTCGATTTTGAAAAAGCATTCGACGCTTTAAATAGAAATAAAATCTGGGAGGCACTTGAGAACAAAAGTGTTCCTACCAAAATAATAAACCTGATAAAAGCTCAACATACCAACTCAACCATGAGAGCTTTTCACAATGGTAAAATAAGCGAAGCATTCAAAACCATCAGCGGAGTTAAACAGGGATGTCTGTTTTCTCCTCTCCTTTTCATAACAACTCTTGACGAAATATTGTCATATTCATCCAATCAAAACAGAGGCATCCCCTGGAGGCTACATCATAACCTCGAAGATTTGGAATATGCAGACGACATGGTGCTACTTGCAACAAGCAGAGAAAATATGCAAACTAAAATTAATCAACTTTCTGAGCAAGCAGCAAAATTCGGCCTGTACATAAATGCTGAAAAAACGAAGAGTATGCTTATTAAATCAAACCAAAACCCTTCATTCTTTCTGAACGGGAAACTAGTTGAAAATGTCAATAACTTCTGCTATCTAGGTAGCAACATCAACCCTAGCGGCGGAGCAAATGACGATGTCGACATCCGCATTCAAAAAGCCAGAGGTGCATACTGCAGCCTAAAAAATATTTGGAACTCTGGTGCATATTCTCCAAAAACGAAACTGCACCTTTATAATGCCTGCGTCAAGTCAGTACTACTGTATGGATCTGAAACCTGGCTAGTGAACGAAAGAGTTAAAAATAAACTGCAAGTTTTCACTAATAGATGCCTTCGCAACATTTTAAAAATATGGTAGCCAAGGACTATCTCAAATGAAGACCTCCTACAACTGGCTCAACAAGAAAATATTAACATACAAATAAAACGACGCAAATACAACTGGATCGGTCACACACTCCGTAAGCCTTTTGATGATATCTGCCATGAAGCACTGAGCTGGAATCCCCAGGGTAATCGCAGCAGAGGACGGCCAAAAACCACTTGGCGAAGAACCATTTCCAATGAAACCGGAAAAACATTCAATGAGTTAAGATACATTGCATCGGATAGAGTAAGATGGAGATTCTATGTGAATAGTTTATGTTCCTGATGGAATATGCTAATAAATAATAATAATAAGGCCACAAAAAATTATGATGATCGGTCCATTCGATTTTGAGCTTTAGTGGTCACCGCAAAACATTTATATAAAAAGGGGGTAACTTCCTAATGAGAAGGTCACTGAAAAAGAGAAATAACATGTTCGTCTGCAAACCTCTACAGCTAGCACCTTCATACATTTGAAGTACTCACTTTTCACAACTCAAACAGCAAATAATATCGATATACACTTTTATACAATTTTTTCCCACTCCATTAATTTTCAAATTTAGTTCACAAAATCGATGTACTAAGTACTACAGACTTGGGAACCTGTGAACACCATATCGCTCATTTACTCAAAGAGTGGCATAACTCCAAAAACGACTTCTACTTTATCTTGTGTCAAATTTCCATGCTGATATCTCTCAAATTCGACGAGTTACAGCTCATTTACTACGAGCTTTGCATAATTCAACACAAAAGTTTTTTGAGTTTATGAAGCACTTAAACACTTCAAATCATTTTTGATCTTGCACAGAAATTTAGCACTGATATCTAGCTAGCTGTTTGCAAAATATGGCCCAAGTAGTTATTTCAGTTTTTGCGTAACACAATCTTTTTATGTTGGGAAGTCAAATTTCAATCGCCAACATAAAACGCGTTTTTCTCGAAACTGGGTTTTTTGAGATGTGTCACTCTTTGAGTAGATGAGCGATATGATCAATATTTACTTCTAAACAAAAGTAAATCCACGTTTATTACATCCGAAGCAACTGTAAACATTTATTTTAGAACGATAACTTTCTTTAAATATGAACATATTTTAGCATAATAAAAGTTATTAATTTTAGTAAAATGAGGACAAAAATGCAAATTTCCAACAATTATCAGGTTTGAATCTTCACATCGACAAAACTATCTGACAATCAATACAAATTCTTTCAAATTGAAATGTTTACTATCAATTCTCATCAATAAATTTGTATTCCGAAGTACTTGGTTTTGACCATTTTTGGCCTCGATCGTGACACTGTGCGATGCAATAGTGAATTCAGACATAACAGTACGGTTACACTAGAGATTTTTTACCCACTTTGAGAGGATTTATTTGACGTTTGCGCTATGGAATTGATATTTGAAATCCAAACCCACTGGGTTAATCCGGTTAAGTGTAACCGGGGTATTATAGCACGGTTGCAATAGAGCTTTTTGCCGGGTTAACCCACTTCATGAGGATTTATTTGACGTTTGCGCTATGGAATTGACATTTGAAACCCAAACCCCACTGGGTAATCCTGTTAAGTGTAACCGGGATATAAGGTGAAGCGATAGGGCCAGCTGATTTCACTCTATGAAAACGTAAACAAAAATTATGACAGCTTGCATCATGGTCAAGATCCTCGACTTCCGAATAAAAATTACGAAACGTCAGTTGTTTGTGAATACCTGAAGTATTGGGTGTTTGATAACGCCGCAATTCAAAACGTCGTAGTTGCGCATTTTTAACGCAGTAAAAATAAGCAAATAAGCAAACATTTTTATTTGCGATACATTCGCATTTGCATGCACGAACAAGGCATAAATGTGCAACTACAATATTTTGACGAAATCTAACAATTAGAATTTCGAAAGTCAACCAAATATGCATTTTACATTAGCTTCGTTCCAGTACATTTTAATGGTAAAATGTTCAAAAGAGAAAACTGTCAAAAATGAGTTCAACGCACACATTTTTCCAAAATGTACGGGAACGGAAAATGGCAGAAACGTCAAAAAATCTGGAACAAATGTCAAAGTCGGCGTGTCAGCGAATCGGAAGCCGGCAAATATGTTGCACATTTTTGCTCGCTCAAATTTGTCGTGTAAAAAGTTTCTAAAGAGAAAGCCATTCAGCGCCATTTTTGTTCAAAGAGAAGTGAACATTTTGCAACTTTTTTGGTGTACGGGAACGCATTTCGAGGAAAAATTGTTTAAAATGTGTAAAAACTTTTTACTTCTGGAACGAAGCTATTGATTTCGTAGTGATATCTATTTCAAAAATTAAATTACCGACTGTACATGATCCCCATTTATTTGTATGTCACGGCATCTATTTATTCAAACAAAAAAAAAAAAAGAAGGAAACTAAGTAGTGGTTATTTTTATTTTTTCTTTAATAATATTATTTTGAAATCAAATAAAACACTGTGAAAACATAACTAATCTTATATCTTATTACAGAGAGATACACAATAACAAATATAACATAAAACATCAATAATATTGGAATACATTAAAGGTACATGGTAGATTCGTGAGAAACAACAAAAGTTCCTGGTGATGTATTTTTCAGTGTTGTCTTCTCATTACTGCCTTTGGTGCCAGATCTTCTTAAGAGACGGATTTCATTTCTCCAAACTTTTCTTTTCTTCTTTCGCCATTCGCCACTAAAAGTATAAAATAATTTAAGATACATTGTTGACCTCACTCTTGAAATGTCATCGCTTTTATCTGCCATTTAATTACTAACCTCTTTTGAATAAGGTATTTACTATATTATTTATTGGGTATTCCACAAATAGTGCCACAATGAAAGCCACAATTGCCGACAACACGAAACACAAAACGATTTGGCCGAACTGTTAAAAATGTATTTAATTAACAAAAATGTCTACAATTTATTTGTCCTAATACCTACCAAATAGAATTCGGAGATATAAATGGGTTGACGGAAAAATGCAGACAACAATCGCACAATGTTGACATGCCAAATATACATTTGAAAAGTTAGCCTGCCCAATACGCGAACGATGCTCGTATTAGCAATATCATGCGCAAGCCCTGGAAAATAGACATAAGAATATAAAATAACAATGACAATAACAACATTGATAGTTTTGATTTAAAGGTAAAATGTGAGAGGAAGGAGTCCCTTCAACTACGCTTTCTACAAGAAACTCATCATTTTCCATACTAAGTTTTCAACACCAGACACAGGACTTAATAACGGAATCAATAATTTTATCCGAACACTTATTATTGTTTGGTTTTTCTGTGAATATTTCAAAATTTAAAGGAAAGATCTTAATATGTTTTAAATTATAAATTCTTTCTTTTCATTTTCATACACATTGTTTTATATGGCGGGAGCTGTACTAACATCACACATATTCCTTTTAGCATTTTCTTGCTTGAACACAGTTATCATTGCTTCACGCAATTTACTTCAGAAAGCCACTTTAGTGTGATCATCGACCTTTGTTATGACCGCATAGATGCTTCCAGTTTGGCCTTCCGACTGCTCTATGGGCTCTCGGAAAGGTTCTCAACCGCCAAACTCTCATCGGATCTAACATCATAAAACAAACTAAACAAAAACTAACAAACATCTGAACAACACCAAAACAAATACAACACGGAGGACATTCGTTGAATATACCGAAGCCCCTTGATGTATGGAACCTCCACTCGGACCTCCCATCAGGGCCCATTGCTTCCTTACCCTCTTTAAATGGACCCCATACTGATATGTGGAATAGGTAATATGCAGAAACGTTACTCTGCAGAGACATAATCATTCACAATAGTGCTGTTGTGGTAAGCATAAAGGCACAACAAAGAAAACAAATGTTTTATTTTACTCATTTGTTCTATTTTCAGACAATCAGACTATGTTGAGATGGAATAATTGTAATTGTTTTGGCTAGGATAGCCTCCACATAAAACTCCAGAATCTCTCAACTTAATGTTTCAACATTGATGCCTGGAAACCCGGCAAAGTTTTTGGTGCAATGGAGTGACAGATTTTCCTGTTAAGGATTTGTATGACGGTGTTTGTAAGCCTCCCGCAACACATTGTTGATGAATATTGGAACAATTTGCAGTTCGCTGTTGTTTATACTCTCCACCATAATATGGAGTGGATCGAAATAGTCGTCGGAGACCATATAAAGTGTATGGGGTAAGTGCACCAATAGTCGGCATTTTAAGCATTTTCTTATTTTCAATCGTTCACCTCTCCGAGTGAAAATGTCATTTATATTGGAGTCAAGTTGATACGATCCGAAAATTTATATAGTTTTAGAATTGATAAGCACATTTTAATTATACCCTGCACCACTATGTGGAAAGGGTATTATAAGTTTGTTTTGGGAAAAATTCATGTAACACCGCGAAATATTCGTCGGAGACCCCCAATGTGGTATACCAATATTCATATCTCGACGAGATAAAGCGATTTTGAGATGTGTGTCCGTCCGTCTGTCCATTTTAAATTGAAATCAAACTCCAGGCCGCAATTATGGACCGAACGTCACGAAATTTTGTATGGAGGTCGGGTTCAGACCAGAATAGATCCCTATTTTTATTGGAGATGATCGTGAAATTGGGTGACGTAGGGGATGGAAGATACCAAGGAACGGTCCTGACCGGTTTTAACATGGCAAAGCCCAGGATTTATCTTGGTCCCTCTTTCATCTCAAGTGGACACTGACCTCCCCGTGGTGTCACCTGGGGAACTGCCTTTAACACCCGTTAAAGGTAGTGAGCTAACATGTGCCGCGCGTTCACCCATAAGAACGTTAAAAACTTGGGTTTGGGCGTAGGGTTAGTAACCCTCCCCTAGAAAAAAACAGCCTACTATGAAAAAACGAAAGAAAAGAAAAACAAACCCCTCTAAAGTTGACGAACCCCGCAAACGTTTTAAGGACCATGATCTGCGAATCTGCACCTGGAATGTTCGCACTCTTTATAGAGAAGGTGCAGTCTTCGCATTGGCAGACGTACTTGGAAAGTACAAAGCCGATATTACTGCCATACAGGAAATACGATGGACTGGGAAAGATGTCACAACAACACCTAAAGGTGACGCACTGTATTATAGCTGCCATGACACAAAGCATGAGTTTGGTTGCGGTTTTGTAGTTGGTCGGAGGTTAAAACATCTGGTCTCCAGCTTCACCCCAGTGAATGAAAGACTTGCTACAATTCGATTTAAAGCAAAATTCTTCAACATCAGCTTTATCTGCGCTCATGCCCCAACCGAAGACAAGGACGAACAGACCAAAGATATATTCTACGAGAGCTTAGAAGAAACATATGACCGTTGTCCTGCCCATGACATTAAAATTGTTCTAGGCGATTTTAATGCCAAAATTGGAAAGGAGAATATCTTTGGACAAACAGTTGGGAAATTCAGTCTACATAGTGAAACATCAGACAATGGAATGAGGCTGATAGACTTCGCAGCGGCAAAAAACATGGTAGTTAGCAGTACCAGATTTAAGCATCTCGATATTCATAAGGGCACTTGGCTGTCTCCAGACCAAAGAACAATAAATCAAATTGATCACGTTGTGATAGATGGAAGACATTCATCGAGCGTGTTGGATGTACGATCGTTCCGAGGAGCAAACATAGATTCGGACCATTACCTCGTTGCAGCAAAGGTACGTACCCGTCTAAACGTTGCAAATAAAGCACGGACAGACACAACACGAAAGTTGGACATCGCCAAGCTGCAAACACAACAGATAGCCACAGCATATTCCACTCAACTGACCCAATTGCTTAATGATAGCGCTTCTCGTCCCGATAACATATCAGCACAATGGCAAAATATTGCCCACTCCATGCAAACAGCCGCAAAATCAGTACTTGGATACCAGAGACCTCCACCAAAGAATCCGTGGTATGACCAGGAGTGCCGTGCTGCTACCGAAGAAAAAAATGCGGCATATAGGACTACTTTACAATCAGTAGCAACGCGTAGCGCACGAGAGAGGTATCGGGAGAAAAGGAGAGAGGAGAAACGTCTTTTCCGCAGGAAAAAGAGAGAAATGGAAAAGAGGGAGTGTGAACAAATGGAGATGTACAGGAGACAGAACGAAGTCCGAAAATTCTACCAAAGAGTGAAGCATCAAACTGATGGCTTTGGTACAGGAATATCGTCCTGTAGAGATCAACAAGGTAATTTGGTAACTGATACAGATAGTGTGCTCAGGATATGGAAAGAACATTTTTCCAAACTGTTGGTATCCGATAGCAGTGAAGACGGCGAAGATACCACAGATCCAATCCCAGATGATGGTATTGAATGTATACCGCCCAGCCAAGATGAGGTAAGGACAGCAATAAACCGGCTGAAGAATAATAAGGCGGCAGGAGCAGATGGCCTACCAGCCGAGCTGTTCAAAACCGGAGGCGACACGCTGATAAGGTGTATGCATCAGCTAGTTAGCACCATCTGGCAGGAAGAACGCGTACCCGACGATTGGAACGTGAGCATCCTATGTCCAGTCCACAAGAAGGGTGATAAGACTGTGTGCTCCAATTATAGGGGCATAAGTCTGCTCCCTATTGCATATAAGATAGTATCTGGCATATTGTGTGAGAGACTAAAGCCTATGGTCAATGAAATTATTGGACCCTATCAGTGCGGCTTTAGACCTGGCAAATCCACCATTGACCAGATATTTACCTTGAGACAAATCCTGGAAAAGACCCAAGAAATGCAGATCGACACCTTCCATCTTTTCGTCGATTATAAAGCAGCATTCGACAGCCCTATACGTTCAAAGGTGTTCCAAGCCATGTCTGATTTTGGTATTCCTGCAAAGCTCATTCGACTTTGTAGAATGACATTAACTGAGACGAGATCCTCAGTTAAAATTGGAAAGAACCTCTCCGAAGAGTTTACTACCAAAAGAGGTTTCAGACAAGGAGACGGCCTGTCGTGTGATCTATTCAACATCCTGCTGGAAAAGGTCATACGAGACGCGAAGGTCAAAAGAAATGGAACGATATACACGAACAGCCACATGTTACTGGCTTATGCCGACGACATTGACATCATGGGTCGATCGGTAAAGGAAGTAACTGACACCTTTGCAAAAGTCGAAAGAGAATCTGCTAAAGTTGGTCTGGCAGTAAACGGCGTAAAAACCAAGTTGATGGTATCGACGCGTAATATGTCCATAAACACCGCACCATCTGTGAATGTTGGTACCTATAATTTTGAGGTAGTAAAGGACTTCGTCTACCTCGGCACCGCCATAAACACAACAAATAACATCAGTTGTGAAATACGAAGAAGAATAGTGTTGGCTAACAGATGCTACTTTGGGCTGAGTAAGCAGTTTAGGAATAAAGCCACCTCTCGTCAAACAAAAATAACACTGTACAAAACACTGATACTACCCGTGCTAATGTATGGTTCCGAAGCATGGGTACTTGCTCAAGCAGATAAGGCAGTGCTTTGTGTGTTTGAGAGAAAAATTCTTCGAAAGATCTACGGGCCAATCTGTGTTGACGGCGAATATCGGCGTCGTATGAACATCGAGCTGTATCAACTATACAATGACATCAATATAGTTGAACGAATCGAGATACAACGATTGCGATGGCTAGGCCATGTTATAAGAATGAGTGATGATGAACCCGCTAAAAAGGCGTATAAATACGGGCCGCATGGAGGTTCTCGCAGATCTGGAAGGCCAAAGCTTCGTTGGAGCGAACAAGTGAAACGAGATATCACAAAGCTACATATCCCAGATTGGGAAAATACAGCAGCAAACAGAGAGGATTGGAGATTTTTTCTTAGTTCGGCTTATGGAACAAATGTTCTGTAAAAGGCCAGCTAAGTAAGATCGTGAAATATTTAGCGGGTGAAATGGACCAAAAACATATTATTTATCGAATTTTGTAGCGGCTCTGTAGGTCGCAATAATAGCCCGATCTTGAAATTTTAAATAAGGTAAGAGTATATGACAAAGAAGAAGCTTGCAATTTGAGATGGCGATCAAATAATATTTAGAGGGTTAAATGGAGCACAAGTTTTGTGTGAAAATTGTGAAAATTTTTAATATACAGCTTATATCTTTGTTCATGAAAGACACATTCCTCTCGTGTGAGTTATATTTGAAAGAGGATCTCTTGACCTTTCCATCCATGTCAATTATGATGATGTATGTGAACAGATAACAGAGTTACAGCCTTTTTTGTTTGTAGTGAAATCATAAACACGCTAGAAGTAGCAATTATAGTTCAATAGTCACGAAATTTTGCACGAGGTAAAAGTTTAGGTCGAAGAAGATGCCTAAAGCTGTTGATGATGATCTGATATTATTTAGCGGGTGACATAGACCATTACTTGTGTATAAAAAAATATCCAAATTTTATTTTTGGTCCGTATTTTAATTCCTGAAGGGCATATCCGGCAAAGTAGTCTACATATGGAAATATAACTACTGACCTTTCCCCTAATACAATTTTTAATAATGTGTCTGCTAGATAACGGGCCTACTGCCTAATATATAATGCTACATGGGATTGTCTCTATCATGACAGAGAAATTTTCAGTTCAGTTGTCCAATTGGATTTTTTATACAAATATTGCAGCATGGGGTCATCTCCCGACCTATTCTATTCTACAATTTAGGATAATGGGGATACGTACAAAATATGACCAACGATATGTCTCATCAAATTAATGGTCTTGGACCCCAAGTATGTTTGGACGAAATTCGTTGGAGTCGATTTAGCCCTGTCCGTTCATCTGTCTCTCTTACTGTCTAGCTGGCTGGTGCGCACGATAACTTTCGAACAGATCTACCTATTCAAACCAAATTTTATACTTCTAATGTTTTGCCCAAACTTAGTAACTGATTTATTTGATTTATTTTATTTTAATTTTTTTAAGAAGGTTTTTTTCACGGTCCCTATTGCAAGGGTACAATTTTCTCAAATATCAAATATCAGAGACATAGCAAATTGCTTGTATATACATATTTATTTATTTTTGGTGTACTCCGAAAAGTAACCTGACAAAGACAATTTGAAGATGTAGCAGGAGGAGCTAATCAATGTGAATTTTCCAATTTTCGTATATTTTTTAGAAATGTGTAATTTATATAATTGTTCCACAAACATCCCAGTAGGGACAAGGGACGCTACTCTTATACCAATGGATTCATATTAAGTTATTGATATGTGACCTCATTTTTATCGCCGAGTCCAACCGGCCTGTCCTAAGTGCCACTAGTAGAGACGTTTGTCATGGCTGAAATACTAAGGAAATATCGGCCGATTTGACGTATTTGCTACACCAAACACGACCCAGCAAAATGTTGAATGCCAAAGATGCCATTCAACCATGGGTGCAAGTGATCTGGCATGTCATCTTTTTAGCATCTTCATCGATGAATTTTATATGAGCGTGGACCCCAAAAGATGCTATTCATTTTTGGATCCAAAGCATGTCATTTACACCAATGCTTTGACATATCATTTTCAGCAATACAAATGAAGAATGTGCGGTCACACGCATACGCTCTCTCCACAAACATCGTGTGGGTTAATGCAGATATCGGCACTAATACAAACGCATTGTTTGCGTTCTCACGCATACGACTCTCTCTCGCTCTCTTATCATCAAGGGCACGTGTGCCCCTTTTTGCCGGATGCTATTATAGAGTAATTGTTGTTGTAAATTTGATTTAAATGATTTAGTTCATTTGTAAATTTACGTTACAATTCAAATTCTTAAATTAACAGAAATTCATCTAAATTTACTTATGTAAGTCTAGCAGTTACATTCGTAATAATATTTCAATGAAGTTTCGAATGTGTGACTGAATTCGGTCTAAATAAATGTGCAAAATTATATCGAAATCGGTTCAGATTTGGATATTGCTCCCATATATATTTTCGGTCGATTTCACGCTATATATGTCTGATTTTGATGAAATTTGGAATGTGTGACTCAATTTCGTCTAGAAATAAATTTGATAAATTATATCGAAATCGGCTCAGATTTGGATATAGCTTCCATATATATATTCGCCCGATTTCACGTATTTGCTGCACCAAACCCCCTATATCTGTCCAATTTTTATGAAATTTGGAATGTGTAACGGAATTTGGTCTAGTAGTAAGTGTATAATGTTGTACACTTTTTATCGAAGTCAGTTCAGATTTATATATATCTTCCATATATATTTTACAAACACAGTGGTGTAGGGTATAATTTAGTCGGCCCCGCCCGACTTTGATGCTTTTTTACTGGCTTTAATTAATTTTTATTTTTAACTTTTTAGTAAATACATTTTTTGACCACTGAGAACCCAATAACAAAATTACAGCCAATGTTGGCCGAGAATGCTGATAAAAACTTTAAAATGCCTGAAATCGGGTGGTAACGTTATATGGAGGCTTTATCGAAACCTGGACCTATGTCCAAAATTGTTGGTGGGGAAGTGTCTGTACCAGGGTTTCGGAGTCGAGGTATTTTCGGCTCGACTCCGACTCCGACTCCAGGCGAGTTTTTTTCACGACTCCGACTCCGACTCCGGGTCGACTCCGAGAGTGAATTCCATACCACTAAAAATGAATAAAATGTGCACAAATTTGTAATTTTTTCCTATATTTTGGCCTATATAGGCTAATGTGTTAGTTTTTCCTTACATATTCATTAGAAAGGGCATTCGTTCGAATAAATTCGAACATATCAGTACTGTTTCTGCGAATCTTACATTGACAAATAGCAAAGTTAGAAAGTTTTTGTCGGTTTTCCTTTTTTTGCACGCGTGAGAGCCTTCAAAATATGTGAAAATGATGGGGCAATACAAATCGTAAGGACTACATGCAATAAAAACTATAAGCACTTCACGATCAAGTTTCAAACTGGATGTAAGCCAATAATTCATTGTGCTTAGCCTCAAATTCAGAAGCATAACCATCCTAATTTGGTATATAGTTAATAGATTATGCGAAATTTACCGAAATACATAAACATACTGTTTTTTGAGAAAGTAACGGGTAAAACTGATAAAGGACAATGAAAACGTGACAATGTCGATTTCTTGGATATGGGAAACCTACATATAATTTTCGTTGGAACATTTTTGTAGAAAATTTAATTTTGTTTTACTTTTTGGGTTCAAGAACAAAAAGGACATGGAAGAAACTGAGCTAGGACAGCATATTTGGCAGAAACGTTCCTCATTCCATTTAACTGAAAACATGTCATCTAAAAATGATGAAACAATATCTCCAAACAGAGATATAAAACTATTTTCTCAATGATTGATGGGGGTCAAATCAAAAAACTCATTATGTCATGACTCAGAAATTTCAGCTATGGGATCCTATGGGGTTCTCAATTGGGGCTTTCATTCCCAAAATGAATTTTCCTCCCCCAGATCTTAACTTCCATTTTGTGTCACAGGGTAAGATTTCCCATAGAGATCACAATGTCGTTAATAGAAGACAAGGATGACTTCTCATAAAAAACAAGATGAGAATACCAATAGACCTTTGTGAGAAGACCAGTAAGATTTCTGACGAAAGAGGTTAAAAGGTCCAATCTTAACTCGATTGGCATAGAACTTTACTTTTGTTTGCAAAAATGTAACGAATCAATTGGATCAACAAAATAGGGATGAATAGACTACACTTCAAAGGATAGTAAATATCCTGTGAATTGGCCTTTAATTTAGTATAATATATAATTTGCATATATTTTTTCTTATACCTTTCTTTTAAAATAAATAATGATTTTTAAAAAAAGTTCTTGTTTCAAATTTAATGTTATATTTCTATAAAGTGGAAAAAATTTTGCCCGGAGTCGGAGTCGAGTTATTTTTTTCGACTCAGACTCCGACTCCGACTCCAGCAAAATTGCTCGACTCCGACTCGTAGACTCCGACTCCGAAACCCTGGTCTGTACCATTGTGAACTCCAAATCACAAATTACAGCCAATTCTGGCTAAGAATGAAGATAAAACCCTGAAAATACCTGAAATCGGTTGGTACCGTTGTATTGGGGCTATTGGAAAAAATGGACCCATATTAGTTTTAGTTTAATATTCATGTATTACCATCCAAATCTGAAAAGTGTGCAAATATTTAGTTCGATTGGTTAACTGAGTTACTAGATTTGAACTAAACATACAATTCGGCCAAAACTAAAGCACTCCCTCAGTACATTTTTTCAAAATGATATTTTTTTAAGGAAACAAGGTAATAAATTTGTTTTTTATTTTTCATTTCAAAACTAAAGCAACCAAAATTTGAGGAACAAAAATAAAGTACACGCAACAATGCAATGATTTCAGTAGATTTTTTGTTCCTTAAATTGGGGGGCTTTAATTTTGACCACTTGTATTAGCGACATAAAATGTTTTTTTTTTTTTTAACTTTAACTTTTTTAATAAATTCAGAACTCTTTAAGTTTTTTTTTTCAATAATAAAGATACAAATAAATAAAAAGAAAAATACAAAAAATTTACAACCTTGTTTTCTTAAAAAATATCATTATGTGTTCACATATATAAGCCAGACTTTGAGCATTAAAACATGAAACTGCACCAACAATTGTCTGCAAAAATGGAAGAAACCAAGTTTTGGTGGATAAACCCACAAAAATACCAAATATTGGGCCGTTCTATCGGTGCTATGTCGACAGGTGCACGAAAGATTTGTATCTCTCTAATTGGGCCGAATTTGTATACCCTACACGATGAATTTTCAAAGACATAGAGTTATAAAGACTGGAAAAGGTGCATAATGCAAATATGTTTATGAAACAAAGTATATAAACATTTTATCAACAACAGGGGTATGTCAATAGGGGTGTCTTTTTACTTACTAAATGTTGCTGAAACATTTTTTTCGGCAACTTTCCCTTTATTCAACTGTCAAAATCTGCAACATTAGTAATAATTATTACAAATTATCACGTAAAAAGACACTGCTAATGTTAAAAACTCCATTTCGCATTTCGGCTTATACGAATTGTAGGAAAGCAAAACGTTGGACTTAGGATTGTATTCCATAGCAGTTTCCAGTTCATTGAATATGAACTTAGCGGTTAAAAACACCTGAAATTGTTAACTACTTAACAGAATGTTGTTATGATATCGTAACAACAGAGCTTAACTACATCTGTTGACAAATGTTAACAATTGACTTTTCCCATCTTAGTATATTTATATCTTTGGAATTTTATTAAAACCAGATTTCAGCCATTACGGTTAGATAATGTTGCTAATACTTTAAAAATACCGAAAATTCGGTGGTTCCCGGTTATATAAAAACGTGGACATGCACCGAAAACATTCTGGGAATAATAAGTATAGCCCAACGAGGACTAAATAAGAAACTTCAGCCACTTCGGTGGGATAATTAGTCGAAAACCTTAAAAATACCGAAATTGGGAGATGCCGTTCTACGAGGGCTATGCCGAAACATGGATCAGTACCAACAATTCTTTGTCGGAATGTTGTATTTTTACAAGGTTTGGAGGAACAACGAAGACTAAAAATTATATTTCGGTCATTTCGATGTGATAATGAAGATGAAACTAACAGTTAACCGGTTAACCGGTTTTGAGTTACAAAACCGAAACCGGTTTTCGCCAAAAACGTCATTTTCGGTTAACCGAAAAAACCGGTTATTTGTGTCGGTTAACCGGTTTTAAAAAAGTAGTAATATTTTTAAAGTTTCATTACAATTGTATTCTTGAAAGAAAACTAAACATAACTAACAAAAGGTACGGCTAAATTATAAATGTCAGATACCTTTAAACTTGAAAATATTTAGTGTAAAATGGCACAACTCCAATATAGTTCAATTGAACGATCTATGAAAAAACTGCGTATACGTAATACCACACGGTTGTTTGAATGACGTTATTCATACGTTTTTGAATTATTACAGTAAACTAAGAACTTGTCGACTTTAAGGTTGTAAAGGGTAACGATAACAAAGCACATTTTGATTCCGGCACGATAATTTGAGGTTCTCAATGCAAGAAGGAGAATCCAGACTTAATAAAATGTAAACTTAATTCCTTTGGTACACAATCGTATATTTGTAAGGGCTTTTACTATTCTTAGAGCACAATTTCTGACTTACGTTTGCTGTCTCCACTTTAAGGTTGAATATTAAATACCAAGGATATTATCAGATAATTATATAATAACGAATTAGTTATACTTAATTTACCCCTTGCCGCACATTTTTAATCAAATATTTATCAATTATGAGCAATTGGTGTGTCTTTTTACTTACTAAATGTTGCTGCAAAAATTTTTTCAGCAACTTTTCCTTTATACAACTGTCAAAACCTGCAACATTAGTAATAATTATTACTAATTATCACGTAAAAAGACGCAGCTAATTTTGTACCTATTTTACAAAACCGGTTTAAACCGGTTAACCGGTTTTGAAAATTTTTGAAAACCGAAAACCGGTTTTTGAAAAAACTGAAAATTTCGGTTAACCGAAAACCGTTTTGTTTGGAAAAACCGGGTTTTTGGACACCCTAGGTGAAACCTTCAAATTACCAAAAATCTGAAGGTGGTTTCGCTGGTAGTTTAATTCAGCTCATCAGGCATATCGGATGTGAATGGCTAACAGCCACTGCCAATCTATCATATCAAACTTTCGAAATGGAAGGCACTACAATTCATTAAGAAAACCCATCTTCGATTGTAAGTGTGTATGTATAGAAAAATTGATTCTAGACAAGACAGCATGGTAGAACAATAAAAGGTAACAGCAATAAACAGCTGACTGAACTGGGTTGTAACGTTAGTGTCAAATTCCATACGATATATTATATATTTACAAAGACATAAATACAACTAAGACATGACAAAATGCATGCAACAAAAAAATGTTTACGAAACTTTGTATAGAAACATTACCCTTAACAGATGCAGTTAATTCAAAGTCGCAACCAAGGAGGAACATTTCATGTAATGGTATCAAAAACGAAATTTATGAATTCAAGGATCTATTCAAGAATAATTCTGTGTCAATTGGATCGGTAAATTCGGTTAAATACGTAAAAATGTATAAAAGAAAAAAATGTTATATCACCATATCGTGATATAACATTATGTTAAATTCAAAAGCCATTCACTGAAGAATGATAGCAAAACAAATGTCTTATCTTGTTGTATTTATGTCTTTGATATTTATTTCTATTTCGATGTACATTAGGGATATATATTTTTTGAGGAAAAATATATCATTCCGAAAAAAACTATTTCCCAGAAAGACTTCTTCATATCAATGATATGTAACCTCCTCCAATTCCGAACGACGAGCAGCACAATAAAACACCGCTTATAAAGGCGGTACAAAGTTTGTTAATATGTGAGGTATTTTGTTAAATTTGAAAAAAATAAAGCCTTAATAAACATGTGCTTCTTTGATTTCAAAAACAAAAAATTCAATGAATTTCCATGAAGACCAGACAAAATGCATGCAACAAAAAATGTTTAAGAAACAATGTATAGAAACATTACCCTTAACAGAAACATAGACATAGAACTGTAAAGACTGGAAAAGATGCATAATGCACAAATGTTTATGAAACAAAGTATATAAACATTTGACTAACAACAGGGGTATGTTACTGATAAAACCCCATTAAAGCGCAATTCGGCTTATACAAATTGTAGGAAAGCAAAAAGTTGGACTTAGGATTGTATTCCATAGCAGTTTCCAGTTCATTGAATATGAACTTGGCGGTTAAAAACTGCAATGCACGATAAATCTCAAACGAGTCATCTGATTCGGTCCAAAATTTGGTCTTCTTGTTAGGGTTCCTCCTCCACAAACGTTCAACATTTATGTTTAAGTGCAGTTTACGGTCTGTTCGATATCCTTTGGCGAATTTATTCCAACGCTACTCCTTGTGGTCCTGCTCAGCGATATTATGGTTTTCATGTCCATGTCCATGCTTCCTGACGTAGTTGTCCAAAACCTCTAAGTTATACGGTGACCATCTGAAATAAGATCCACTCCTTCAGGTACCTCCTTCGTAACACTTTTGACTTTTAATCCAAAAATATACTTTTGTCGGCAAGATTGTACAACCAAAACGGGTCACAAAATCAGAAAATGATTTTAATTGTGTAACAGGTATTTGATCTACATATCGTCGGTGTCATGCTTAAGTGTTCCATACGCCATTTGCCTGTTTTGAGATAATCGCATTTTAATGTTTTGCGTCACAACTGTGTCGAGCTGGCTAAAGCAATATTTATATTTTTGACTTGAAATATTAATAATAGTATATAGAACACATTTGCAAAAATTTAGAGGAATATGTATTGGAATATAAAAGTTATAGAGATTTAAAAAAAAGAATTTTTGTCGATTTGTTCCATATCCGCACTTATGACACAAATGTGAAATATTGTAAATCACATGGAACAAAGTGACAAAAAAATTTTCCATCTTTGCCTCAATAAATTAAATACTTCTAAATCGAAAATTAAAATTCTGATTTTTGAAATGTGTTTTTAAACTTGTAAGTTTTTAAAATATTAATTTCATAACTGAAAAAAGTTGATGCTTTCCCGTCGAGGCGTGGATATCTCGGAAACTAGAGCAGATAGGAGAAAGCCGAAAGAGCATACCGGAAAACCCTAGAAACCACCTGTATCTAAAAAAGTCAAAAATGGCGTATGGAACACTTAAGCATGACACCGACGATATCTATATATATATATATATATATGTATATACAGTGAACGTCATTCGTTTAAGCGCAACCCATCTTTTTTGGTTATTCGCGAATTAAGCTACATTTATTTAGGGTTTTCTTTATAAAACAATTAGTCTTAGTACAATTTAACGAATTAGGCACAAAACTTGATCCATAACAACTAATCGCGGAAATGTTATCTGTAATTAATTTATTTTTACTTAAATCGCGAAAGTTTTACTTTTAAAGCTCTAAACATGCTAAATTTAATTTTTATTTTTATTATTGTCTTTTTAGGACGAAGGCCAATTATTTATGAAAGTTTATTAATTATGGATTAATCGAGCTAACATGGCCTAAGGAGTTTTGTATTGAAAAATGAATTCTAGCGTTATACCACAACGCTATAACGCTAGAATTCATTTTTCAATACAAAACTCCTTAGGCCATGTTAGCTAAATTTAATTTTTTCTAGTCATTCTTGTTAAAATCCTTACATTTTGTCAAAGTTATTTAAATTTTGATAACTCCATCCTTTTCGTTTTTTTTGGTATTTTATAAACATGTGGTGCATTGAAATTTTGGCCATATATCACGGCGCGCCTTAACTAATTTTAAATGGAGGGTGCTTACTCCTGGGAAGTTTTTGCAGATTCTGAAACTACAATGCTCATACATGAGAAATATCGAGAAACAAAAAAAAATCGCCGGAGGGATTCTCAAATAAATCGAGATTTAAGTTCACATTTTTAGGGGTTCTTTGGGTTTTCACGATTTTGCTTGAAAACCGCAAGTACTATGTAAATGGGCCTAAAGAAAATATTGTAGCTGTGAAAATTCTCCATAAGATTGACCTTGATGATATTTTCGTAGGTTTTACCGTTTTTGAGATATAGAAGTTCAAATTGAGACAATGCACTGACTGTATCGCCTCCTTATAAAACAATATCATGCTCAGCGTGCCTTTCGCAGATTATGAAACAGCAATGTTCATAGATAAGAAAAATAAAAAAACACAAACAAAATCGCCTACGAATAAACCTAAAGGTCAATCTTGTGGAGAATTTTCACAGCAACAACATTTTCTTTAGGCCCATTTACATTGGACTCGCGGTTTTCAAGCAAAATCGTGAAAACCTAAAGAACCCCTAAAAATGTGAACTTAAATCGCGATTTATTTGAAAATCCCTCCGGCGATTTTTTTTGTTTCTTGATATTTCTCATCTATGAGCATTGTAGTTTCAGAATCTGCAAGAACTTCTCAGGTGTAAGCACCTTCCATTTAAATTTGGTTAAGGCACACCGTGATATATAATGGGTATTGTTATTCTTAAAAACCCAGTAAAAGTTCATGTAATGGCCAACAAGTCGCGATTGTGTGTAAAGTTAGTTTAGGGTAGCGGAATTTCTGTATATTCCTTACGAAATCGTCCTCCATCCTGCGTGATATGTTTTAAAACACGATATATTTTCGCGGTCAGTTTAAAGTTCTGCGCAATATTGAAGTTAAATACAATGAGACACTCTCACCACTACTCCGCACACAGCTGAAAAACAGTTTTCAATAATCAACGGTAAAAAATAGGCGGGTAAGCTGTCATAGTCGAATTTTGACTTTAAACCCAGTCAAAGTCAGTTAAGAACAATTGCAATTCGCGTTTTTTATCATTAATGATACTAAATTTTATAATAATTACCGACATTATTGGTTTAAATTTGATATAAAGCTTATTTAATGTGTTGTAAGTAGTGTGCGCTTAAACGAATGTCGCACAGTTTTTAAATTTCCATTAATCACATCTGTGTTAGTATTGAATTTTTTTTTCTGTTATTTTCTAACATAATAAAACTTGTTTAGTTCGCGAGTATATACAAATATACACTAAAATTTGTCTTGCGCTTAAACTAATGTCGACCACTGTATATATGTACATAAGTTTCAATTCACATGGGCTGAGGGTATATCTCTGTCGACAAAGCCGACTGATACTTTTTACTTGTTCCATAGGCAGGCCAAAATCAAACATAGCCCCCATAGTTAACAGTGGTCACAAAACATCTCCACTAAAAATTGTCAACATATGTCCGTGTTTTGATGTAGTCCCCATATAACGGTAGCTTCCGATTTTCGGTATTTTGAGGATCTTAACATTTCCCAGCAAAAAACTTGGATCCGGTAGTCATTACGTAACCCTTTACAAAGTAATGTCAACAAGCTTCTTTTCGCATTACAGGTAATCTGAAAAGTAATGGGTTACTTCTTAAAAAAATTACAAGGTAAACCTACTTACTTTACTCCTCACTAAGTAATGACGACGGTGGCACAGTGAGTGTGTGTCCGACTATAAATCCTAGGGTTGTGTGTTCAACGTAAAAAGTAAAATAAAGTAAGATGTAAAAGTAAAATAAAAGTAAGATGTGTGATGGAATTAAAAACAAATTCTCTACATCAACTGTCTAAAAATAGAATTTTTTTCACCTTACTTTTCAACTTCTTGTGGCCACAGAATAACTAGTTATTCTAGTGGTCATAAAATAACTACAAACTTAGTGCGACATGCCCTTGTAAAAATAATGGGGAAGAAAGGGGGGTTGAGAGTAGTTATGGCTGCCAAAAATCCCTTACGAAACCCATGATTTTGGGAGTACTTTTTTGCCGGGTTTGGACAGAACTACACGTAATTTGAGGTATTTGTACACCAACATGTAGGTCCATGTATAATTTGAGGGTTTTAGCTACTTTTTTTGACTGAACTAATTTGAAATGTGAGGTTCCCAGTCTTCACAAAACATCTTAACCACAAATTGTTGAAGTAGGTCCAGGCTTTGATATAGCCCCTATATAAAGATACCACCCGATTGAAGACATTTTTAGCTACATTTTCAAATATCGGTTGTGGAAAAACTTATACTTTTTGCCAAATGTTGTCTTTTTACTTTTATCTCTATTGTCGTATAGGAGAGTAAAATCTTTCTTACTGAAAAAGTAAAAGACACAACTATTGTCACGTTTTCATTGTTTCGATATAATTAAAACATCATTTACATTAATAAAAACATGCTATTAAATATGTTTTGAGAGCCAATTCTTTTTGCAATGCTATTCTCATATTGATTTGAAAATTTATGTTTATGTCGTATATTGGGATTGCCGTTATTAACCACTTTTTAGAAATACAAATACTTTTTATACTTACATCCAAATTTTAGTGACATAGTCATTAGGTTAACTCCACAAAAAACTACCCAAAAATTGCGATAACAAGCAGAATACAGAGTTGCCGAGATAGACGCTTCTTCGGTCTTATGAGAATTAAAAAGAAGTCCGCTAAATAAAGTTCCAAAGCCTACTGTTAGCATTACCGCCAAATATGGTATTTGAACTTTAAGGACGTTTTTGTATTTTTCACATTCTTTCTTTAATTCTTGAAATGTGGGAGATTTTGCGTATATTTCTGCACATATTATACCTGCTAAGTAACCCCCTAGATTACCGGAAGTAGTGAAGTAGATTTTATGTAATATTGCAGCATTTTGAAAATATAAATAGCGATAGGATCTGCAAATTAAAACAAAAATAATAAGTACGAAAGCATGTACATTGTACATACATACATATGTATGTATGTATATGCAAAAGAGTCTACTTACTCTGGATGTGCATAGAAATATGCATCCAATTTATAATAGTAGGTAATGGCACCGGGAATTATTATTGCACATAGGCCCATTAGAGTATATAAATATGTTTTGCTTCTTTTAAATCTGAAATAAATGAATAAAAACAAGCAATGGAAATCATTGATATTTATATAACTACAGCTTTTGCAGCTACGCGGACATACTTTGCTGTGACAATTATGATCATAAGATACAATGCGAACAATTGCATGTCCGCAGCCAAGTACCAAGTTTGTTGAGCGCACTAGAAGAGAAAAAGGGATTAGAGTAGCCTTATTACCTGGGGGAGGTGAAGTGTTAATCAAATTTGGAAATTTAGCATTTACTTTTAATGTGATTTTTTGTATGTCATAAAGAAAAATCTTTGTAAATATTTTGTTTACTTTTTTGAAGTAAAAAGGAGTTCTTCCTTCTAATCCTTGCAGGAGCAGAATATCTTGGTGGGTCATCATCGTTGTTCTTTCCAAAACATGGACCAATATTTAAAATTTTCCGTATTGAGCTATTGTTCCTCTGGCAACACACAATATTAAATTACAACAATCTCAGTTCGAAAAGTTTTTAACCCCAACAACAGTTTTTATATGAAAACGTGGCCAATACCGACAACTTTCAGGTGGAAAGTTGTATACCCCCAACGAAAACTAAATACCCAATGTCAGCCATTTCGGTGTGATAATGAGGAGAAACCCTTCAAAATACTCAAAATCGGGTGTTTTATCAAAACGTGGGCCAATATAGCTCATTTGCAATACCAAACATCCTAGGGGTAATAGAAACATATATACCAAATTATAAAGCTCTATCTTTAAAATGCTGAGCTATATCTTTATTTCATCAGACGGACGGACTAACATGTTTATATCGACATATAATTTTATGCTGTTCAAAAAATATATGGGGATTTTGGAGTGAAATCCGACACTTTTTCAAAAAGTGGTGTTTGATTTCCTTTATTTTTGCTGTGTTGCTGCTGCTCATCACAAAACATTCAGTATATTTTCAGATTTTTTACTAACGGTTTTAGAGATATCGCGCCTTGAAGAAGTCGAATGCTGTAAAAACTATATGCGAAGAAATACTCATATCTTCTTTGATATTGGTCCAAATGGAATTTTTTTTCGTATTTTTTGTTTTTTCAGCTATTTAAGAAAAAATTGCAGAGTGGGTGTGGATATAATTTTCGTCATTTTATATTTAAAATCAGTTTTTATCAATGATTGCACTCTTCTATTTTCTTAATTATACCCTCAGCCTTTAGGCTAAGGAGGGTATATACACTTTGATACGATGAAAATGTGCCTCATCGAAATAATGGTTTTAGACCCCAAGTATGTTTGGACGAAATGTGTTTCAGACAATTTGGAGTCGATCTAGCCATGTCCGTCCGTCTGTCTGTCTGTCTGTCTGTCTGTCCTGCTGGCTGGAGCGCACGATAACTCTCGAACCGATGAACCGATTCGGTTCACATTTTGGCTTTCGTAATATTTTGCCCAAACTTAGTTTAAGTTCGAAGATGGGCTATATCGGTCCACTCCTTCCGGTACCTCCCCCACAAAAGTTCGAAAAAGTTCGGAAAATTTGTGCGCACGGTAACTCTTTAAGGGGGTAACCGATTTGGTTCATACTTTGCTCATCGTCAAATATGTACCAGACTTAGATGAGGTTCCAATATGGACTCAATAGGTCTACTCCTTCGGGTACCTCCCACACAAAATTTCGGATAAGTTTAGTTTAGGACCTGCTCTCGAATCGCTTTGGTTTTTGTTTTAGCAACTTGTATTCACTGCCCCCATACGACGGTACAAGTTTCAGCAGGGGCAAGTCCAAACTTCCTGAGAAAATAGCTTGAAAGTTTCACAAAACCCCTATGACACCGTGTGGGGTGGTTGGAGCGCAATATAACTCTGCAACGGATCTGCTGATTGGGTCCAAATTTTGGCCTTAGTAATATTTTGTCCAAACATAGTTTAAGTTCGAAGATAAGCCATATCCTTCAGGTACCTCCCCAACAAAATTTCAAAAATGTTCGGAAAAATTATTCGTGCGGTAACTTTTGAAGGGAGTGGCCGAATTGGTCCATACTTAACACATCTTAATATATCTACGAGATATAGATCAGGTCCAAATATGGACTATATTTGTCCACTTCATTCAGTACCTCCCAAACAAAATTTCGGATAAGTTCACTTTAAGACCTGCTATCGAATCACTTTTATTTTTGTTGAAGCAACTTGCATTCGCTGCCTCAATTATGATGGTAAAAGTTTTTTCAGGGGCAAAACCACACTTCTTAAGCAGACAGCCCAAAGGGAGTAAAACCCCCCTATGGCAACGTATGTAGTGGCTGGAGATCGATTTCCATAATGGTCAATGTCGATCCATTCTTTTAAGTAATTCCCCCGCAAAACTTCTGCTCTTTAATCTAATCAACATATTTATCGGTTCATGCGTTCAAAATTTTGAAAACCCTCTAAATACCTACGTTTTATGGGAAAAATTGTTTCAATATACACAGGCTGAGGGTATATCTCTGTCGGCCAAGCCGACTGATACTTTTTTTACTTGTTTTTTTAGTATTAAACTACAGTCAATTACAAAAATTGTAAGTCCTGTTTGGTAGAGGGATTCAAATAAATACATTTTTATACCCTCAGCCTTTAGGCTAAAGAGGGTATTTACACTTTGATACGACCAAAAATGTGCCTCATCGAAATAATGGTTTTAGACCCCAAGTATGTTTGTACGATATCCGTTTCAGACAATTTTGAGTAGATCTAGCAATGTCCGTCCGTCTGTCTGTCTGTCTGTCTGGCAGGCTGGTGCGCACGATAACTCTCGAACGGATCAATCGATTCGTTTCAAATTTTGGGTATCGAAATATTTTGTCCAGATTCGATTTAAGTTCGAAGATGGGCCATATAGGTCCACTCCTTCAGGTACCTCCCCCACAAAAGTTCGAAAATGTTCGGAAAATTTGTGCGTACGATAACTCTTGTAGGGAATAACCGCTTTGGTCCATACTTTGCACATCGTGTAATTTCTACCAAACTTAGATGAGTGGACCAATATGGGCTCTATTGGTCCACTCCTTCGGGTACCTCCCACACAAAATTTCGGAAAAGTTCAGTTTAGGACCTGGTCTCGAATCGCTTTGATTTTTGTTTACGCAAGTTGTATTTGCTGTCCTCTATACGACGCTGTAAGCTTCATTAGGGGCAAGTCCATACTTCCTGAGAAAATAGCCTGAAAGTTACAAAAAACCTTATGACACCGTGTGTAGTGGTTAGAGCGCAAGATAACTCTCGAACGGATCTGCCGATTCGGTCCAAAATTTGGCTTTCGTAATATTTTGTCCAAACATAGTTCAAGTTCAAAGATGGATTATATCGGTCCACTCCTTCCGGTACCTCCCCCACAAAAGTTCGAAAATGTTCGGAAAATTTGTGCGTACGATAACTCTTGAAGGGAATAACCGATTTGGTTCGCGCTTTGCACATTATGAAATTTCTACCAGACTAAGATGAGGATCCAATATGGACTCAATCGGCAAACTCCTTCGGGTACCTCCAATACAAAATTTCGGAAAAGTTCAGTTTAGGACCTGCTCTCGAATCGCCTTGGTTTTTGTTGTAACATCTTGTATTCACTCCCCTCTATACGACGGTATAAGTTTCATCAGGGGCAAGTCCATACTTCCGGAGAAAATAGCCTGAACGGTGTAAAAAACCCCTATAACAGCGTGTGTAGTGGTTGGAGGGCAAGATAATTCTCGAACGGATCTGCCGATTTGCTCCAAAACTTGACCTTCGTAATATTTTGTTTAAACTTCGTTTAAGTTCCAAGAAAAGCCATATCGGTTCACTCCTTCTGATACCTCCCCCGCAAAAGTTCAAAAATGTTCGGAAAAATTGTGCGCACGATAACTCTTGAAGGGAGTGATCGATTTGGTCCATACTTTGTACATCATAATATATCTGCCAGATATAGATCAGGTTCGAATATGGACTATATTTGTCCACTCTTTCGGGTAACTCCCACACAACATTTCGGATAAATTCTTTTTGAGACCTGCTCCAGAATCAATTAGTTTTTTGTTGAAGCAACTTGCATTCGCTGCTCCAAATACGATAGTATAAGCTTTTTCAGGGGCAAAGAGTCTGAGAGGGGTTAAGAGTCTGTTCGAGGATTCTGTGGAAATTTTTACCGAAGGTTTAATAGTGGCCCTGTTTACAGCGATATTATGTTTTTTAGGCAAGTATGGTACAAAAGTCCTATCTATCGATATTTCCGCAAATTTTCGATCTTTAATCCACTCCATTTTTTTGTCGGTTCTTACGCCCAAAAGTGTTTCACTCCACACATGCTGAGGGTATACATCTGTCGGCATAGCCGACTGATACTTTTTTACTTGTTTTAAATGCATATTAATAAAAGAATAAAGTAATTGACTGACTGACTGATTGATTGATTGATCATCAACGTCCAGACGTAACGGTTGAAGTTAGAATCTTGAAAATTTGGGTAAAGGCCTGGGTACATAAGCCTCTCGGCTTTCTTGCTTAATTCATTTCTGGTAAAAGACCAAAGACCAAGTTCGACCTAATTGAAATGTGGTTCTGACATTTCTTTATTCTAGAAATGAATTAATTAAGAAAGCCGTGCGGCTTATGTCGCGAGGCCTTAAGGGTCACTCTCGGTCTAAATGTGTCAAATAAGGCTGCATGTTCCTACTAGAACGGTACGAAAAGTACTAAAAGGTACTAAATATGGTACCATTTGTATTTGGCGAACGGGAAGAGCTACAATTCTAAAATTTGGAATGAGGGTCACTGATGGAGTGTAGGATAGACGAACGACGGGGTTTTTTTGAAATTCCAACTATAAGTGTACGAAAAGATCTAAAATGTACTAAATTTTGTACCATTTGGTATTATGTGGGCGGATAAAGCTACAAGCTTGTAATTTGGAATGGGAATCAAGGTTAAAAAGCATGGTAGAACAAGAAAAGGTAGCAGCAATACCCAGCTGACTGAACTGGGTTGTAGTGTTAGTGTCAAATTCCATTCGAAATTTTATGTATTTATTTCTATGTTCGATGTATATTAGGGATATATATTTTTGAAGAACAAATTTATTCATCAGAAAAAAAACTATTTCATATAAAGACGGCTTCATATCATTGACATGTAACCTCCTCCAGGTCCGAACGACATGCCGCACACTAAAACACCGCTTATAGAGGCGGTACAATATTTGTTAATATGTGTGGTATTTTCTTAAACTTGAAAATAATGAAGCCCTAATAAACATGTGCTTTTTTGTTTTCAAAAGCAAATGATTGAAACATCTTCTCTTTTTTCAATGAATTACCAGCGACCCGAAACATTTTTGCAAGTATTCTACTTTCTGCGAGAAATTATGCATTTAGTGGAATGATATGGAAACATTCAAATTGAAAATCTAACGAGTTTTCATTCATGTTTTCCAAAATATTCAATCAAATGTGAAAAATTATTAGTTTTTTAAATTCCAATAATTTATAGACATTTCCTTGTTTTGTTTACATTTACGTTGACACTAAGGTTTACAAACAAAAACAAATTCCTTTGTGGTTGTTGTTCGAGTTGTATTTGTTGTAGTATTAACTTTACCTTGTATTTGTTCTACCATGGTTAAAAAGTAGGGTTAATATATGGAGGTGTTTTTGTAAATATGTACTCATGTGTACGGAAAGTACTAAATGGTACTAAATTTGGTACAATTTGCTTTTGGGTGAACACAAGGCAAATTTATATATCGTCTGCTCCGTCGGAAAAGGTCGTAAGTCCCTCTCAATAAATTTTTCAGGAGGAAGAAAAACATTCCAGCGCTTTCTGTATTAAAAATTTTATTATGGTGGTAAAGGCAGTATTTTTCGTTTATTTATTCCGCTTCAATATATGTACTTTGTTTGATAAAATTCCATCGCGTTTGGGAGATAATTGGAAGTCTTTGGACTTACGACCTTTTCCTTGTACAGTTTTGTATTTTTGTAGGGACTTACGACCTTTTCCTACATTTTACGGACGTTTTTAAAATAAAATATTTATACTTTACAAAACAATGTGGAAAGGGTATTATAAGTTTGTTTTGTCCAATATTCGTGTAACATCGCGAAGTATTCGTCGTAGACCCCCTCCCCTTGCCATTTTTTCATATCTTGATGAGATAAAGCGATCTAGCTATGTGTGTCCGTCTATCCATTAACAATTGTAATAAAGCTCCAGGCCTCAAATTTGGACCGATCGTCACGAAATTTTGTGGAGAGGTCGGGTTCCGACCAGAAGTGACCCCATTAGATGTTGGTTATGATCGAAAGGTGTGAAATGGACCAAACCCACAATTTTTACCCGACTTTGTAGCTGTCCTGTAGATCGCAGTAATATTCCGATCGGAGCGAAATTTTAAGAATGATTTCAGTTCAAGACGAAGAATAAGCTTGCAATTTAACATGGCGATGAGATAATTATTAGCGGGTTTAATGGACCAAAACTTTTGTGTGAAATCTTATATATAAAAGACAATGTGTGTATGTTTGTATAGACTCAAAAACGGCTGAACCGATTTTTTTTGAAAATTTCAGAGAATATGCAAGGAACAACCGAGGTGAAAATAGGCTTTATAGTTTTTGAATTTAGGAGGGGGCGGGGGCAGGCCCTATTTTTTAAAAAACGCTTTTTTGCAAAAGTTATGAAAGTATCGGTCAGAAAATTAATTTGCGAGGCAACGGTTGCTGAATCTCCGACCCTAAGTTCCATGTAATTTTCAGATTATGCACAGGAATGTCCCTTGATGGAAGTAGGCTATATATTTTGTTGAATTTCGGAGGAGCGGTTTAAAACGGTGCCCTATTTTTTAAATGCGCTATATATATAAAACTTACGAACGATTCCGTTTCTCCCATCCTGGGTACATATTTTAGCAATAAGACCCGACCAGAGTAAATGACAAATGTGACAAATGACGTTACCTGGCAACCCGTCATTTCCCTTGGATCAGACCATCTCCCCATAATTGTCTCCATTAGCAGACCACCCGATTTCATCACCTCTGAACGCCGCACGTTCGTCAATCATAAAAAAGCTGATTGGCCGAGTTTCAGAGAGTTCACCAATCACCGCTTCAGAGAATTGCCCAATCCTTCAGATGTTCGGGTAGCGGAAAGGACGTTCCGGGACATCATCACTGCTGCAGCCGCTCGCCATATCCCTGCTGGTCGAATACCCGAAGTAAGACCAAATTTCCCAGCAGAGGCGACGGGATTAGCGAACGAGCGTGATGAGCTTCGTCGTATCAACCCCAATGACCCCAGAGTCAGGGAGCTGACACTGGAAGTTAACAGGCTGGTCGGCGAGCTTAAGCGGAACAAATGGTTAAATCATCTGAAGAGCTGCAACATTGGAGCCGGTATAGGTGAATTGTGGGCAACGGTTAAGTCACTCTCGAACCCTGGAAGAAGGGAAGATAGGACGTAACGTTGACTGACCCGAAGAGGTGCGCAAGTAATTTCAATCGACAGTTTGTCGAGCATCCCGAGAGTGACAGGGCGAAGAGAAGAGTATTACGTCGCATCAGATCTCTTCCTGCCGAGGATGAACCACCACAATTTACAATGGATGATGTTGCCAATGCCATCAGGAACGCTAAATCATCCAAAGCGTTGGGCCCTGATGGAATCTCCATGGTAATGTTGAAGCAGCTGGATGAGCCGGGAGTCGAGTATCTCACCAAAGTCTTCAACTTGTCGCTAGCCACCCTCGTTGTTCCCGAAGTCTGGAAAATGGGCAGGGTGGTCCCACTACGGAAGCCAGGCAAGGATGCCAGCAAAAGTGAATCGTACAGACCGATTTCGCTTTTGTCGCCCGTAGCAAAGACACTTGAGGCCTTGATCCTCCCCAGTATCAGATATAGCTATCAAGTTGCCGATCATCAACATGGATTCCGTAAGCAGCACAGCACGACAACAGCGCTGCACGCCATTACCACATATATCTGTAAAGGACTCAACCAGAGACGGCCGTGCGATAGAACAGTGATGGTGGCGCTTGACTTATCAAAAGCCTTTGATACAGTCAGGCACTCCACGCTGTTTGAGGACATTGAGCAGACAACCCTCCGGCCAAGCTTGAAACGTTGGATAGTCAACTATATGTGTGGACGCCAGTCGTACGTGGAATTCAGGAATAAGAAGTCCAAACCCCGTAGAGTGAAACAGGGAGTTCCCCAAGGTGGGGTGATATCTCCGGAACTGTTTAACCTCTACCTCTCCTGTATTCCACCCCCTCCAGACGGCATTGAGATCGTGACGTATGCGGATGATTGCACGATCTTGGCGTCGGGTACTTATCCTGATGACATCTGTAAGAGACTGAACAACTATTTAACTGATCTTACCACCTTTTTCCATTCGAGGAATATGCAGATTTCCCCCACAAAATCTACAGCCTGTTCACCACATGGACAGCGCAGTTTGGACGTGAGTTGAATGTCGTGGTCGACGGTAGCAGAATTCCGACCACAAACTGCCCTAAAATTTTAGGGGTCACATTCGACACTACATTCACGTCGTGCGCACACGCCACAACTATCTGCGACAAGTTGAAAAGTAGGAACAAGGTCCTCAAGTCTCTGGCCGGCAGCACTTGGGGTGCAGATAAAGAAACCTTGTTGACCACATATAACGCGATAGGTCGGTCTGTGGTAAGCTATGCGGCTCCAGTCTGGTCCCCGAGATTGTGTGATTCGAACTGGAAAAAGATTCAAACTTGCCAGAATGCAGCCCTGAGAACAGCGACAGGGTGCCTCCTCAAATCTTCAGTGGACCATCTACATGAGGAGGCAAAAATTCTTCCTGTAAAGCAACACAATGAGATGCTTTCGTTGCAGTACCTGCTTGGATGTTATCGTGTGAGCCATCCCGATCACCATCTTGTGGGTAGGCCCGGCCCATTCAGGGAGATCAGGAAGGATATCCATGCTCTAGAGGGAGAGGTCCAACGATACAGGAGAGAACCCTTAGATCAACAAGCATATCAAGCAGGATTGAATAGCATTCACACGGACGCAGTTGCCAAGGCCTTAAGCAATTATAGTGTGAATAAAGTACTCGGAGTACATCCTCCATCTATCGCAGCTGAGGAGCGTCAGCTGCCACGACAAACTAGAGTAGTTTTGGCTCAACTACGCTCGGGATATTGCAGTCGCCTAAATTATTATTGGGCGGAAATCGATCGCGCCGTGCAAGACATCTGCCCAGTATGCGGCATGGGCCCGCACGACACACAACACCTTTTTAACTGCGCCGCCAAACCTACCCATCTAACTCCAGTGGATCTATGGCTACATCCCATCGAAGCAGCCACTTTTCTTGAACTGGAGATAGACCCAGAGCCAGATTGATCAGAGGAACGAACAAATAAACATAACAAAAACACTGTTACAACAACAACAACAACAACCAGAGTAAAATTCTAAGTCGGTGTAACCATGACCGTCTGTCCGTCTTTTGAAATTAAGAGTTTCTATTACTTCTTGGATGTTTGGTATTGACATCATCAGAGCTTTCAGAATCACCGTGAAAACCATAGGGAACTAGACCCATGACACCATCGTCTAATTCAATTCCAAATTCATACTGCTCTTTGTTAGCAAAAACCATGATGACTTCTTAGTTTAATAATTATAGAATTACTAGTGGACCCGGCGAACTTCGTCTCGCAGTCATTAAAGGTACATTGAAGTTGATTATTTTCCTTGCAATTCATTTATTGTCATGGCTATTGCGAGACGAAATTACTTAAATTCGAATACATTTTATATTTGTTGTTATATTAAAGTTGTATTCCGTTTATAACGTATATATTATTCATCATAAAATTCTTAGTCGATATAGCCTTTTGAAATCAAGAAACAGCTCGCATAGCTTTCATTTTGGTACAGACGTTTAAATTACTCCTAGGATGTTGATATAACCCATTTTCAAGGGTATATCGATCCATGTTTTGATATAGCCCTCATAGAACGCCACCTCACGATTATAGGTGTTTTTAAGGGTTTTAGTCACATTTTCTCACCGAACTGGCTCAAAAATTCCGTATTAAGTATTCTTTGGAGCTACATAATATTTCCCCATAAAATTTTCAGTATAGATCCACGTTTTGATATAGCCCCCATAGAAGATACCTCCCGATTTTCAGTATTTTGAGTATTTTAGCTACATTATCCTACCGAAATTACTGAAGTTTTGTATTTAGTATTCGATATGGGTAATAATTCATACCAAGAATTGTAGGTATAGGTAGTGTACTCTTTAATATAGGCCCCATAGAAGAGGTACATTCGATTTTGAAGCTTTTGGCAAACATTATTCATTTTAATACCCTCCACCATAAGATGTTTGCCATCCCGTTCATTCATTCATTACAACACTACTTTATGTCTGAGAATAAAGTATATACATATGTATATTATTGATCAGCATACACTTCTAATTCGATTTAACTATGTCCGCCTGTCGGTCTGATGAAATGAACATAGAACTCATAACGAATTACATTTTATTTAGTCATTTGTAGTAATCCTAACATAATTAGCTTTAATCTCACATTTAAAGTTTCCAGTGGTCAGAAAACTCCACGAAAATTTTTTGGCATATATCCCCATTTCGGTATACCCCTAACATAAAAGTACATCCTGATCTAATTTGTCATTTAAGGAGGCTTGTATTTAAAAAACTTATCGGCAGAAATTTTAGACATTGGTCCATATTTTCTTCTGACAGAAAATTCAGTAATTTGGTATTGTTGGTTGTCAGATTGGAAGGTACAACCATGCCGGTCGATGTGATTTTTTAAAAGATTTTTCTACTGTAGTGACGGTAACTTGGTATTTCGGATTCTCAATGGGTAGAAAACCTCGACACCGAAAATGATCAATATAGGTTCATATTTTTGTATATATCCCAATGAATGTAACATGGTATTTCGGATTCGGAATGCGTAGAAAATATTGATGTCTCATTCGTATTAAAACTGGTTTAAAAGAAATTTAGCAGTTAGCATATTCCACGGCTCCTGGGAATAAGTCTTAGAGTTTAGTATTTTCAAAATCGAACAGAAACTAATGGTTCCGTTTTACTAAGGTACAACTCGTGGTGGTGGGTATAAAAAATTGGGCCCAGCCGAACTTGCTTCTTTCGGTTTAAATTACCACAATGAAGAGAATTTGAGGCAAGCATTGATCTAATCAAAAGCTTTGGAAACTGATGTACATTTGACGGTTTTCTCAAAAACATCCGATCACAGAACCGACATACCTTCAATCAACCTTTTGCATTTATTATCTGTCTTCATAACCACCTCGGTTTCGCATCTCGTTATTCATATTAAAAATGGATCCCTTGATTACGCACGAGCTCTATGCAATGATGTGAATAATGCAAGTTGTTGAGTTGATGAAAATAAGAATGTGTTAACAAAGATCCAAATCGATGGTGAATTTGGCCGTGGGTATGTGGGGTCGATGTCAGGTTCAATCCGCGTTCTTCAATAATATTAACTTCGAATTCATTTGAAAACATCTGTTATATTCTGCCTGGAACGCTGGCGTACTTCCTATTAGATTTTTCAAAAATAACAATCCAGAGAATGGTATCATCAATTGAAGCTGCTAATAACCTCTTAAAATTAAGACCAAACTCACGTCTTTTAAAAAAATTTTTCGCAATTATTTTGCACAAAGAATTGTTTGAATAAAATGAAAACTAACATTTATTAAATTAAAAAAAAAAATTATAGAACTTTTAAAAATTGACATAGAGATCTTTTAAAAAGTCAATAGCATGTGTTGCATACACCATTTTCGCCAAAAGCCTGTAAAAAAAGTGACACGATACACTCCGAACGCAAAAGCTCGTGAGAAATGTGTGAAAAAATTGACATTCTTCAAAAAATATTTTTTCAAATTTTTCGCAGATTTTCGAGATTTTTTTCGGTTTTATCCTTTTCTGCCATGGGACCATTCCGAATTGGTGCGAATTGTCAAAATCTGTTCAGCCGTTCTTGAGTTATAAGCGTAGTAACTAACATCATTCTTTTTTATATATATAAGATTATAGAATCATCTTTATATATAAAACTCAATTGTCGTTTGTTGGTAATTGAATCAGTTGAAAGCGGCTAGAGCGATTTGGATATTTTTTTGTGGAAATGTTAGTCATAGTCCAGTTTAGGTTTTTATGCAAAGAAAAATTGGCCACGCCCACTTTTCCGCCCACTTTTGTAAATATGTTATATCTACGGAACTACTCAATAGATTTTCCTGAAATTTGCAGGGATCGTAGAGTGATGGCCCCGGATGAAATAGGCTACATATTGAATTTCGGATCGGGCGGGGTACCTCCCCTATGCCCTATTTTTGTAAAAATGCAATATTTGCAACAATTACAAATGTATCGCCTTAAAAATTAATTTCCGAGTCAATGGCGATTGTGTCTCCGATCTTACGTGCTTATTTGGGGCATTAAGACTGGACAACGCCCACTGTTTTAAATATATTATATCTACGAAACTACTAAATCGATTTTCCTGAAACTTTCAGCGAATGTACAGGGTTGGACCCCGATAAAAATAGGCTACATTTTTTTTACTTTCGGATCGGGCGGGTAGGGCATAGGTGCCCTTTTTTTTGTAAAAATGCAATATTTGCAACAAATACGAATGTATCGGTTTGGGAATTTATTTGCGAGTCAATGGCGATTGTGTCTCCAACCTTACGTACTTATTTTGTGACAAAGAAAATTTGACCAAGCCCACTTTTACGCCCACTTTTTTAAATTTTCTATTTTTATCATTTCTACAAAAACTACTGAACCAATTTTCCTGAAATTGCCAGGGAATGTACAGAGATGGTCCCCGCATAAAATAGGCTACAAATTCAGTTGAATTTCGGAATGGGCGGGAAACTTCCCCTATACCCTACTTTTTTAAAAATGTTATATTTACAATAATTACGAATGTATCTATTTGGAAGTTAATTTGGGAGACAATTGTGGTTGTGTCTCCGACCTTACCTACTTTTTTAGGAACCACAGACTTGACCATACCCACTTTTTAAAATATGTTACATCTACAAAACTACTGAACCGATATTCGTGAAAATGTCAGGGAATGTAAAGGCATATTTTCTTGAATTTTGAAGAGGGCATATTAAAAAAAACGCCTTACCTTTATGAATAAAAATAATATGCTGTCATAACCCAACTTAGGTTTTTTGGAATGAAAAGTTTACCACGCCCCCGAAAACAGGTTACATATTTTATTGAGTTCCAGAGGGGGCGGGGTACCACCCCTATGCGATATTTTTAAAAAAACGTTATATTTGCAAAAATTATGTATGTATCGGAATAAAAATTTACGGATTAATCTACAATCTAGGTACTTCTTTGGGGCCTATAGGCCCGACCAAACCTGTTTTTTTAGTATGTCATAACTCCAATACTACTGAAGGGATTTCCATAAAATTTGCAGCAAAAGCTCAATGTTTGCCGTTGTTATGTGGGGTACCTTCCCCATGCCTTTCTGTTAAACGCTATATGTATAAGCCAAACTTATGATTATATCGGTTTCAGCATACATTTTGGTAGGCAATGAAGTTGTGTGAACCCTAGGACCGGACTAGGCCCACTTTTTTAATATGTTATATCTTGAAAACTGATGACCACGCCCACACTTTTCAAAACATTATTTTTCCAAAACTACTGAACCTAATTTTCAGAAAATATTTAGGAATGTCCCGTGGTCCAAAATGCTATATATTTGTAGACGAATTTCGGGGCCTATTATTTTATAATCGCTTTATTTGCTAAACTTATGAGTGCATAGGGTTGCAAATTAGGTTTCGAGACAACGGTGGTTGCGCCCCCGATCAAGAAAAACTATATATTTACAAATGTACTTAAATGGTGAGGTTCAACGGTCCATCAGCCATGAAAAGCTAAAACATATAGGTCCAAATAAGCGCGAGAATTCGATTTAATAATTTTTTTAACTTTTATTATTAGATCGCTTTAGGATAAAGACAGTGACATGGACGATAATAAATCCTAAAAGGCAAAAATTGGCGAAAAATCCGACAAAGTCCGTAAGAGAAAAGAAAGGTTACAGACAAAATCTGTTGATAAATTTAAAATCCTTCTCGGTTTGACAATGGACCGAAGAAGTGAGGTAGAAAATACCTACTTTTGAATTAAAACTCATTACGACGGGCCAGCAACGAGGACCGGGGTCTGCTAGTTTAATAATATAAACATTGCACTTACCCGTCCGTTAGAAGGTATTACTTTATTGAATTCAGAATACACACTAATCTCGTTATGTGAATGTCCTATGTCCTATGAATGTCCCTCGAGAAACCACAAATGACCAGTTGATAAAGTTAAGTAAGATATACGACAGTAAAAACAGTAAAATTTTTGGATTTTTTTTAAATTTTTCAATATATGAGGTATTTGAACACATACAGCATCCCAATTTGTATCAATGAAAAGGCCAGAAGTCCATCTTTCATAATCAGTTCGCTTATAGGGGAAAATAGATTTCAAATGTAAATTTTCGTTGCAATATAGAAATTATCACATTTTTGTTCAAAAGTATGGTCCACAGGCTCCGCCAAATATCATCCGATTATCATCCAAAAGTGTAGGCTAGTTCTTTACATTGTACCCCAACCATGGATGACGTTAAACATTATATATGAACTACATTAGCTGTAGTATTCTTTTAAAGTATACATTTTCCTGTGGACTTACGACCTTTTCGTACTCAAATTTGTACGTTTTGTGGACTTACAACCTTTTCCGACAAGGGCAAAACATATAGAAAAACGCGACATACTACCATTTTCTTTGTATCATACGACGTGTTTTGACTTGTACTATCATCTTGTAACAAAAACGCGATTTCCAAAAAAAGTGGACTTACGACCTTTTCCGACGGAGCAGACGATATGGTAAATGAATGAATTACAACAACTAACAAATTTACAAAAACAACATTGTTGTTATTGAAAATTTAATGCCAAAGAAAATATTAGCGGTATTCACTCATTGTGGTAGATTTACAACTCTTGTTAATGTACTATATGTACCAGGGTTTTTTACAACGAAGTGTGAATGTCTTTTTTGTGAATATCGTAAACAAATCAAAGCATCTTAACGTCGTCGTAGGTGTATCTTTTAGTTTCAGTTTTATTACAATTTTTCATAAAAAATTGTTTTTTTCTTGGCCTCCACTCTTTTATTCTTTTTATTTTTCCCATTTTTCTACCAAAAAAACAAAACTCCGACATAAATAAAACTCACAACAAAGTGACGGCACAACAATCAGCTGTTCTAACCCTTGTAAAAGTACAATGGAATGTTTACAATACCTTTAGGTCGAGTAAATTAACAACCCTGTGGTAAATTAAACTTTCATGTATTTTGTTGTTGTGGTATTGTAAACACTTGTAGATCTACAATATTAACAAGATGTACAAGATCTACAATGCCACTTTACCAACATGAGTGAATACCGCTATTGAATAATGGGGTCGTTCTAAAAATTTTCTCAGGAAAAACGTAAATACATTTTGAAAATCCTCTAAAATAGAACAAATTTGGATCAAAATGTAAATATAAAGTAAACAGAACTGTCGTAGATTATTGTTATTACACATGAAAAGAAGTATTTTATGGTAGCAAATTCAAATTTCATGAGTAGACCTTATTACATTTTGAAAACCAAATTTACAAAAAACAAGTAAAAAAGTGTCAAGCCGACAGATATATACCCTCAGCCAATGTGAAGTGAAACTTTCACCTACGGACAGATCGAATGTATTTAAGGTCTCTTCAGAATTTTGTGGCCCTTTTTGGACATTTGAACTTGCCGACAAAAATGTGGATTTAGAATTAACTGCACTAATGTTGAACTTTTGTGGGGGAGGTACCCTTAGAGAGGACCGATGTGGGCCATTTTAGAAGTTAAACTAAATTTTGACAAAATATTAGGAGATCCAAAGTTTGGACCAAATTGTTTGCCTCATTCAGGTGATATCGTCCTAGCATTTTAGTGACATTTTTTAAAGAAGAAGTACCGGAAGTTGTGGACCGGTATTGCCCATGAAACTAAGGTTGGATATAATATGACGAAGACCAAATGTTGGACCAAATCGGTTGAACAGTTCGAGATTTATCGTGCTCTCCGAAAGCTACATATGGTGACATAGGGATTTTTTTACACCTTTCGGGCTGTTTTCCTAAGAAGTATGGACTTGCCCCTGAAAAAAACTTTTACCGTCGTACTGGAGGTAGTGAATGCAAATCGCTTCAACAAAAATTAAAGTGATTCGAGAGCAGGTCTTAAAGTGAACTTATCCAAAATTGTGTGTGAGAGGTACCAGAAGGAGTAGACAAATATAGTCCATATTCGAATTTGATCTATATCAGGTATATATATTATTATGTGCAAAGTATGGATTACATCGGTCACTCCCTTCAAGAGTTATCTTGCGCACAACTTTTCCGAACATTTTTGAACTTTTGTGGGGGAGGTACCTGAAGGAGTGGACCGATATGGCTTATTTTCGAATTTAAATTATGTTTGGACAAAATATTACGAAGGCCAAATTTTGAACCG
This sequence comes from Musca autumnalis, assembly GCF_047663935.1. Classification (NCBI taxonomy): domain Eukaryota; kingdom Metazoa; phylum Arthropoda; class Insecta; order Diptera; family Muscidae; genus Musca; species Musca autumnalis. Next base: position 151,617,005 of record NW_027411644.1, read on the forward strand.
AATCGGCGGATCCGTTCGATAGTTATCTTGCGCTCCATCCACTACACATGGTGTTATAGGGGCTTTTTGCATCTTTGAGGCTATTTTCTCAGGAAGTATAGACTTGCCCCTGATGAAACTTGTACCGTCGTATAGAGGGCAGTGAATACAATTTGTTGCAACAAAAATCAAAGCGATTCGAGAGCAGGTCCTAATCTCAACTTATCCGAAATTTTGTGTGGGAGGTACGCGAAGGAGTGGATCGATTGAGTCCATATTGGAACCTCATCTAAGACTGGTAGAAATTTTACGATGTGCAAAGTATGGATCAAATCGGCTGCTTCCTTCAAGAGTAATCGTGCGCACAAATTTTCCGAACATTTTCGAACTTTTGTGGGGGAGGTACCGGAAGGAGTGGACCGATATAATCCATCTTTGAACTTGAACTAAGCTTGGACAAAATATTACGAAAGCCAAATTTTGGACCGAATCGGAAGATCCGTTCGAGAGTTATCTTGCGCTCCAACCACTACACACGGTGTCATAGGGTTTTTTGTAACTTTCAGGCTATTTTCTCAAGAAGTATGGACTTGCGACTAATGAAACTTACAGCGTCGTATAGGGGACAGCGAATACAACTTGCGTAAACAAAAATCAAAGCGATTCGGGACCAGGTCCTAAACTGAACTTATCCGAAATTTTGTGTGGGAGGTACCCGAAGGAGTGGACCGATTGAGTCCGTATTGGAACCTCATCTAAGTTTGGTAGAAATTACACGATGTGCAAAGTATGGACCAAATCGGTTATTCCCTACAAGAGTTATCGTGCGCACAAGTTTTGCGACAATTTTTGAACATTTGTGGGGGAGGTACTTGAAGGAGTGGACCTACATGGCCCATCTTCGAACTTAAATCGAATCTGGACAAAATATTTCGATACCCAAAATTGAACCGAATCGATTGATCCGTTCGAGAGTTATCGTGCGCACCAGCCAGCCAGACAGACAGACGGACAGACAGACGGACGGACATTGATAGATCTACTCAAAATTGTCTGAAACGGATATCGTACAAACATACTTGGGGTCTAAAACCATTATTTCGATGAGGCACATTTTTGGTCGTATATCAGCCTAAAGGCTGAGGGTATAAAAAGCAAAATTACAGCTGATTGTCACATCCACCTTATATAAATGTGCCTTGGTTGAACCGATAGAGCTGGAATCCTGAAATTTGGAATTAATATTACTGTAGGAGTGTAGGATTGAGATATAGAGGTCGTTTTGGAAATTCGAACGTATGTGAACGAAAAGTACTAAATGTTACTAAATTTGGCACAGTTTGGTTTTGAGTGAATCGATAGAGCTGGAATCCTGAAATTTTTATTAAGGATTACTGTTGGAGTGTAGGTTTGAGATATGAAGGTAGTTTTGGAATTTCGAACGCATGTTTACGAAAAGTTCTAAATAGCACTAAATTTGGTACAATTTGGTTATGAGTGAACTGATAGAGCTGGAACACTGAAATTTTGATTTAAGATTACTGTTAGAGTGTACGATTGCGATATATGAGATATGAAGGTAGTTTCGGAAATTCGAACTAATGTTTAGAAAAGTTCTAAATGGTACTAAATTTGGTACAATTTGGTTTTGTGTGAACCGATAGAGCTGGAATCCTGAAATTTGGATAAAAGATTACTGTTGGGCTGTATGATTGAGATATGGAGGAACTTTCGGAACTTCTATATTGTACAAAAAGTTCTAAATGGTGCTAAATATGGTACAATTTAGTTTTTAGGGAACCGATAGAGCTGGTATCCTGAAATTTGTATTTAAAATTTTTGTTGAAGTGTAGGATTGAGATATGGAGGTCGTTTTGGAAGTTCGAACGTATGTGTACGAAAATTACTAAATGTTACTAAATTTGGTACAATTTGGTTTTGAATGAACCGATAGAGCTGGAATATTGAAATTTGGTTTCAAAATTACTGCTGGAGTGTAGGATTGAGATATGGAGGTAGTTTTTGGAATTCGAACGTATGTGTACGAAAAGAACTAAATGGTACTTAATTTGGATTTGAGAGAACCAAGAGAGCTGCAATCCTGAATAATAAATTTGGTACAAGTTGGAGTTTGGGTGAATGGTTAGAGGTGGATTCTTGATATTTCCAATTAAAATTATATTTTGAGTGTAGGACTTTGATATGGAGGTTATTTGGTATTGGTTGTATGGATAGAGCTGGAATTTGAAATTTGGTATTAGGGTCATTGTTGGTGTTTAGGGCTGAGAAATTGAGTTTTGGAAATACGTACTACAAGAGTACAAAAGTTAATAAATGGTACCACATTTAGTATTGTGTGTAGGTATAGAGTTAGTAGATTTCTGAATTTTGGTACTGGAAGCAGAATTGGTGTGTTGAATTATGATATGGAGCAATTTTTAAATACGTACCGAAAGTATACGAAACGTATTAAATGGTACTAAATTTCGTATAGGCTGTAACGATATAGTTGTAATTAGGTGAGTTCGTTTTGGAGCTAAAAGCGTACGGAAAGTAATAATTGTTTCTAAATTTGGTATAAGATGAAAGGATAAAGCTGAAGTTCCGATATTAGGGTCAACGCTGCTGCGTAGGTTTAAGATAAGAAGGTTGCTTTGGGAGTGAGTCCTACAGATGTAAAACAGCACTAAATTAGGTGAACCTTGGTATTGGGTGTAAGGATAGAATTGGGATTCTGAAATTTGGAATGATGGCACTATGGATGTTTTTGGTTTGGTAGTACGAAAAGCAATAATTGTATATCGTTAGTATTGGTAAGGTTAGGAATCGAATTATGTAAATTGAAAAAAGTTTTCAAATTTTGCTTAATGAATACTAATTTTTTTTTTTCAAAATAATCTGGGTTAATCCCATTTTTGTTGTTTTAGTATTTTAAAAACAACTAATTTATTAGTGGAGAAATTTTGGCATTGTTCGATAAGCGGTAAGGAAGGGAAGAATGGGGTAAATAAAAATTCTGTTTATAACCATTTTTCTATAAATGAAATCTTTTCGCTAACGAAGTAGAGGGCACATGCTAGTTTGTTAATAAAGTTTTTCCTTAATACCAGTGTGAAACATTTGTTACTTACTACATTTTGTTATTGTTTTCTTTAGGACTTTATTTTAAAAATATTAAAAACTACTTTATTTTTCGATTTTGCAAATGGTTCAGCAATTATTGTACCAGCATCAGTGGGCATTACTAAATGAAGTTCTTTGTGTCCGCGATAGGTTTAGCCAAATTCATATCCTTCTCGTATTTAAATACGAAATCTTCTAGAGAAATTTGAAATTTGACCTTCCAACTTAAAAATATTATTACACAAAAAATAATATAACTACATGGACCATATTTTGCAAACAGCTATGATTTGAAGTGTTTTAGTGCTTCATAAACTAAAAAATTCTTTTTGTTGAATTATGCCAAACCCCTAGTAAATGAGGTGTAAGTTGACGAGTTTTAGAGATATCAGCATGCAAATTTGACACAAATAAAGTAGAAGTCTTAGGAAAAATAGAAATTGCTAACTCGGAAAACGCATTTTTTGAGTTATGTCACTCTTTGAGTAAATGAGCGATATCGCTTTAATATTTGGTAGATTATTCGGCTCGGATGCCCATTAATATAATTTCCAAGCTGTAGTTTTGGAGAAAAGAGTGGGCGTTTTCATCTGTTTTGCATATATAACATATTTAAAAAGTGGGCGTGGTCTGGTATCTTGGCTCCAAATATGCCCCAGGTCGAAGATACATCCCCTTTGTTTCCCAAAATTAATGCTAAAACCGAAATGGTCATAAGTTTTGTGAGGTAGGTGTCCCACCTACTCCGAAACTCATATACATTCGAATTTCATGAAAAACTATTTAGTACTTTTGGAGGGACAGACTATTTGATACCCTCCACGATTTCAATATAATTTGGTGAAGTTTTTTATGAAATCGGGCGAAAATATATATGACAGCTATATCCAAATCTGAATTGTTTTCGATATATTTATTTCTGTATCAGATTCCGTCACAAATTCCAAATATAATTTAAATTTGACATAAATGACATATTAGGTGCATCAAATACATTAAATCCGCCGAAAATAACATGTGGGAGTTATATTGGAATTTGAACCGATTCTTGCCAAAATAAATAGCGTTCGTCCTTTGGCCAAAAAAGGTATTTCACAATGTTCATGCGAATCGGACAATAAATGCGACCTGCACTTTGTTTACAAAAACACATCAACAGACAGACGGACCTGCGTAAATCGGCTCAGGTAGTGATTTATATATTCCTAAGAGGAACTATGGACCTATCTCGTTTCCTTTTGCATGTTATAAACTAATAGACAGACATGATACCCCTTATCAAAGTGTGATGTAGGGTATAAAAAGGGCAAAGGCGAGGTACCCCACCCCTCCGAATTCTTCAAAATATATATTTTTCATGCTCATCGCCAAAATCATTTCCAACTATGTCACTGTGAGTGATTTCGTTCTTCAGCATTCCTAATAAATCTCTACACGTGTTAACAATCTTGGACTTGATAGAGCAGGATGTGAGTGCCTGAAGTGCCGCCTGGCTGTCCACAATCACCACTACCAGTCTCTGGGACCACACAAGTTGACCTGAATCAGTTCCAGGGTATTTACAATAGCTAGAACCTCCAATTGGAAGACGCTACAGAAGTGATTCAATTTATAAGACCGAACTCATCACTGAAGAGTGCGGCTTCTGTGCCCTCTTCCATTTTGGATTCATCTGTATAGATGGCCATCAATTACTTACGATTTGATTCAATTGAGAGGGTGTTCCAATATGAGTTTTGCCTACTTACACTATCATTAAGTGAAAAGTTGTTTATCATCAACATGTTTTTCCACCAATTCCGACTACAAAAAACATGTTCCCCATCCGTTATATGCTTCCATAACGGTCCATTTCCTGCTTTAGTCAATAAAGTAGCATTAAAGAGTATTAGAAGTACCAGCGAAGGGAGCAATCTGAATTAAAAAGAAGAAACAAAAGAAAAATATAAAAAAATACAGAGTCAATACAGTGTTTTTTTTTTTTTCATTTCAGTTACAAACCTTAAGTAGCGATGCAAAAATACTTGAATGTAAAGCAGTATACATTTGGTTGGTTTGGTTTCCGGCTTAATAGGGGTTTGCTGATCAAATCTCAGCTTCAAGAAAAATCCCGTCAATACGAAAAATATTTGTATGAGAATAGGGCCATTTTGGAATAAAATCGCTACACTTCGTTGTAAAAAATCTTCAAAAAATTGCGGATTTTGCATGGGAGCTGCCATGTGCAACATTATCACGTGGGCCCAAATTACAAAGAAAATGGTAAAGGCTCTATAGAAATAGGTAAAGTGGAAATCCTTGTTGCCAATTTTAGATGAAGTTAGTTTTTTATAATTTCTCGTAATTGAAAAGGAGGTTAATAGTGTAGAACCTAGAAGAAAAAAGGTTGATAGATTGTGGTTACACTGAATGATTTGACTTTGATCCTTTCGCATACCTACCCATCGTATCAAAATCTTTTATGTAATGATCGTCGACTTGTTGATTTGGCAACGATTTCCGGCACTTTAGAACAAAATCATACATCGATGAGGCAACAGTAAAAATCACCAATAAACTCAATAATGAATAAACAAAGGCATCCAAATATCCTGAAAATACAGACAGTATGCAAAGCTCATATTGGTACACTCTTTAACAATGAATAAAATCGTTTAATAATTCTATAATTAATATGCAGTTATGAAATAAATGATAAATAACTCTCCTAAGTCCAATTTTTGCAAAACTTACTAACGTATTGTGTCTCCGACCCTACGTCTGTTGAGATCCAGACACAGCTCCCAGTCAATTTTGCAAAATTATGAGTAGATTGTTACGATATCAAGCAGCATTTGGTTTGTTCCTTTACTTTTAAAAATGGTAAAACCGGCAAAAGTAGTAGATTATAGTCGGAACACCTTCTTATTCCACCATGATTGGAATATTGACAAGAAACAAATATAAACTCACATGTGACATTTTTTTTGTTATCAAATAAAAAAAAACAATTAAAAGTATTTTTAAATATTCAACCAACAACAATGGGATTAATAGTACGTTTATATAAATATGTCCGGATTTAACAAACCCACTGGGTTTCAAATGTCATTTCCATTGCCTATACGTCAAATAAATCCTCATAAAGAAGGTTAACCCTGCAAAAACCTATAATATAAACAGCCAGACTATTTTGAAAAAATCAAAATAAAAGAAAAGAAAATAATTTAAAAAAGCGATTAACGTTGCTGTTATCTATTCCAGTAAATTGTTTAGCTATCTATAACCAACATTCCACACTATTATCATACGTTTTTGGAAAATACATTTGTCCCTGTCTTATTTCTATACATACATATGTCCTTGTCAATATTTAAGATTGGGCTTTATAATTTCGTATACTTCTACGATGTTTGGTAGTGAAAATGCACTATATGGGTCCACATTATGATATAGCCCCCATACAACGGTACATCCCGATTTTTTATTTTGAAGGTTATAGCCACATTGCCTTATTAGTCTCAATAAACTAAATTAAATTAAATTACCTTACCGAAATGGCTGAAAATTGTCTAAATGCCAAAGAAACGTTTCCAAAGAAATTTGTCAATATGGGCCCATTTTTTATATAGCCCCTATACAAGGGTATCTCTCGATTTTCGGCATCGTAAATGTTTTAGCAACATTATCTTACCGAAATGCTTGATATTTTCTATTTAGTCTTCATTAGTGCTTCCAAAATTTCCCCCAGAAATTTGTCAGTATATGTCCACGCTTTGATATAGCCCCCATAGAACTTTACCTTCCGACGTTCGGTAGTTTGAAGGTTATAGCCACAGATATTAGAAATGCCTGAAATTAGGCATTTTGTATTAATTGGGGTTTCCACACATTACCCCAAAAATGTGTCAGCATAGTTTCATGTTTAGATGTAGCCCCCACAGAACGGTTCCTCTTGGTATTCGGTATTTTGAAGGTTTTACCCAGGTCATCTTACCCAAATGGCTGAAATTTGTCATTTAGTATTTCTTGGGGCTGCAAAATAGTCCCCCGGAAATTTGTTATTATAGGTGGTACACGTTTTCATATAGCTACGGTGACTAACCGTTCTCTATTATAAAGTGCAGTACTCTATATTACGTGTCCGCCCTCTATTTTTTTACGTACTCAATTTGTCCTCTATTTTCATTTAAAGTACTCTCATTTTGATTTGTTTTACAAATACATGAGAATATATACATACATACATATTCAAGCCAATAAAATTAGAGAACACTAGGCAGAAATTAAGGGGTTTTAGTCACTTATGGAGCACAAAAGAAGATACACAAGATACATGATACAACATTTTTAGAAGATTTGTTTTTCGTCCCATAGGCCTTTCGGTCGACATACAGTGACTGCCACTGAAAATGATTCAACCTGAAATAATAAATGTAAACGTTGATATCTTGGTAACGAGTGGAGATTTTTTAACAATCCAAAAAACAATTTTGTAGACTGAAAAGTTGTTTTCAAGATGGCATACAAAAATATTCCACTTACAGTACCGTTATACTAAAATTTTATCGGACAACAAAAAATGGCCATTTTTAAAATGAGCATTAAAAATGATGTACCACAATAATCGATGAAAAATTTCCAAATTTTTCGCTTTGTATGCCATTTTAGTAATCAGAAAGGCCAAAAGAGGGCCTGTATATATTGACAATATTTAATAGAGAAGCTTTATGGTCATTGGGAACCTCAAACGTAAAATTTCAGCTAGTTCGGGCAAAAAATGGAGCTAAAAGCCTCAAAATACCTTAAATCGGGTGGTACCGTTATATTGGCTACACCTAAACGTGGACCCATATAGCCCATCTTCGAACTTGACCTGCCTATGGAAAAAAGACACTCTGGTGCAAAATTTGGAGTTCTATCTCAATTATTGCGGACGCTAGATTACAACAGTCGGACATGGCTAGATCGTCTTAGAATTTTACCCTGATCAAGAATATACATACTTTATAGGGTCGCAAATGATTAGTTCGATGTGTTACAAACAGAAAATACAGTCTTAATATACCCTCCATAGTATGGTGGAGGGTATAAAAAACGTTATTTTAAATTCAGTTTTGAATAACGTTGATTTATAACATGATTTACGGTTTGGTTTTTGCCAAAAAACTCACGCACAAGCATCGCCGCCAACGGCGCAAGACTTTAAGGTAGTATTCCTTGTTGACCGTACGACCTTGTGGCAAAAATTCATGATGAACCAAGCTATTGCAGTCGATGAAAACAGTGAGCAAAACCTTTTTCTTTGATCCAGTTTTTCGAATAGTAAAAAATCGAAGAGCATTTAAATTTTCATCAATGCACAGTGGATCCACCCATTGGCCAAAAATAAAAAAATGAATGTCAAAATTTTAGTACAACATCTGGCAACTATGACAGCTATGACATGGCCCTTTTTAATATTATATTAATTTTTGTTTCATTCTAACGCGATCTTCTTAAGAATAGCTTCAAAAGTCGAAACATTTGACTAATATTTTTTGTTGTGAGTTCAACCTATATTTTAAGTGCAAGCAAATATATTCAAAATATCGCGAAACAAATACGTATGTATAGCAAAATATTATAGTGGATTTTGAAGGAGGAGGTAATAGCTTAATTTTCATTAAAAATAGTGTTTTAGCGTGTTGTGGAATTCTAGTTAGCTGCATATTTTCTTAGTATATTTTGTAATGCCAATTCGATCATATACTTAAATTTGACCTAAGGTTTTAGTCATGATGCCCACCAGTGCCCACCTCGGGAATAATTTTCCAAAGTAGTTCATGGGTTTAAGATTATTCATTATAAAAATCAGCTACCATCTAGTGCCAGACTATAAATGGTGGGCCGCTGACTAAAGCTACTCTAGATTAGGGTTTCTGTGGATATATTAGTGTATAACTCTGTTATCTGACCACGTACATTAACATAATTGGTACCAGTGGCAAGATGAAGAAATCTTCTTCCACGTTTGTCTTACGTTGGCGGTACGTGCCTGCCAGGAAGAACGCTATAAGATCTATATTAAAAATCTTACCAATTTTCAGACAAAAATGTTGATTTTTTAATCCGCTAAATTGGTTAAATTTTATGTTGTTTTGGAGATTGTTTTGTTTTCCCAAGCCTATTTTTGCATCATAAGATAATCGGGACCTTTGTTCATGTCATTTTGTATTAACAGCATAAAACAATTCTTACCGTATACCCCCTCCAGAGGGGAAAGGGGGGAAAAAGTTACGCTCGTGGTTTCTTAAAACACTCTTCGCAGCAGCACAAAGCTGTAACCGGCGCATTGGCTTGATTTTTACACTCTAAATATTTTTGGCCACTTTCTCCATACAAGTGGATCCAATGTGCAATGTGGATATGTACTCTATTTTCATCCCAAAATATTGGTCAACATAGATACGAGCCCTAACCACTATTAATTCGTACACATAGCATTTTTCAACAATGTGATATTAAAATATGTATATCTTCAGAACTATAATGACTACACAAACAAATTTTTATTATTCTTAAAGATAATTTTATTCTCTTTAGATATATATTAATAAAAATACATATCAAAAAAAGGTCCCTTAAAAAAACAAACAAAACGAAAGTTCATCATTTTAAACAAAAATATTGTGACCACTATTAATTCTTACAGTCACCAATTATCATTGTTAGAATTATGTTACGCCATCATTGTTTTTTACAACGGTATCGACCACTTTGGCATGGTACCGACTAGCTTTTGACAATCTTCTCGGGTTATCGAGTCCCAAATTTTCTGAATTTTGGACGTTAACCCGTTAACAGTCCGTTGGGGCTAATTTCGAAGCTTTATTTTCATAATAGCCCACAAATTTTCTATTGAATTAAGGTCTGAACAGGAGGTGGCCAATCCAGGACATCGACTTCATTTTCTTCTAACTACTATTTCGTATTTTTGGCAGTATCGGAAAAAACACCATCCTGTTAGAATATATATTCCCCATAGTCTGCTAATTTCGATACAGATGGTATCAGATTTTCTTCCTGGATTTTTAAATATTTTTCTGCATTTACGATTCCATCTATGAAATGGAGCTGACCAACACCTTTTGAAGACATACATCCCTATACCATAATGCTTGCTGAAAACTTTACTGCACAGTTTTTATTGGATGCCTCGGCGCTTTTACGTACTACCATTTTTCTTACATAACCAAAACATACATATATCAAACTTGGATTCGTCGCTAAAGATAATGCTGCCCATTGTCGTTGTACTCAAAATCTTCTCTTTATACCCTCAGCCTTTAGGCTAAAGAGGGTATTTACACTTTGATACGACCAAAAATGTGCCTCATCGAAATAATGGTTTTAGACCCCAAGTATGTTTGTACGATATCCGTTTCAGACAATTTTGAGTAGATCTAGCAATGTCCGTCCGTCTGTCTGTCCGTCTGTCTGTCTGTCTGGCTGGCTGGTGCGCACGATAACTCTCGAACGGATCAATCGATTCGGTTCAAATTTTGGGCATCGAAATATTTTGTCCAGATTCGATTTAAGTTCGAAGATGGGCCATATAGGTCCACTCCTTCAAGTACCTCCCCCACAAATGTTCAAAAATTGTCACAAAACTTGTGCGCACGATAACTCTTGAAGGGAATAACCGATTTGGTCTATACTTTGCACATCGTGTAATTTCTACCAAACTTAGATAAGGTTTCAATATGGACTCAATCGGTTCACTCCTTCGGGTACCTCCCACACAAAATTTCGGAAAAGTTCAGTTTAGGACCTGCTCTCGAATCGCTTTGATTTTTGTTTACGCAAGTTGTATTCACTGTCCTCTATACGACGCTGTAAGTTTCATTAGAGGCAAGTCCATACTTCCTGAGAAAATAGCCTGAAAGTTACTAAAACCCTATGACACGGTGTGTAGTGGTTGGAGCGCAAGATAACGGATCTGCCGATTCGGTCCAAAATTTGGCCTTCGTAATATTTTGTCGAAACATAGTTTAAATTCAAAGATAAGCCATATCGGTCCATTCCTTCAGGTACCTCCCCCACAAAAGTCCAAAAATGTTCGGAAAAATTGTGCGCACGATAACTCTTGAAGGGAGTGATCGATATTATCCATACTTTGCACATCCTAATATATCTACCAGATATAGATCAGATTCGAATATGGACTATATTTGTCTACTCCTTCTGGTACCTCTCACACAAAATTTCGGATAAGTTCACTTTAAGACCTGCTCTCGAACCACTTTGATTTTTGTTGAAGCGATTTGCATTCGCTACCTCCATTACGACGGTAAAAGTTTTTCAGGAGCAAGTCCATATTTCTTAGGAAAACAGCCCGAAAGGTGTAAAAAATTCTCGAACTGTTCAACCGATTTGGTCTAACATTTGGTCTTCGTCATATTATATCGAAATAAAGTTTCATGGGGCAATACCGGTCCACAACTTCCGGTACTTCTCCCCAATATTTAAAAAATGTCACTAAAATGCTAGGACGATATTACTTGAATGGGACAACCAATTTGGTCCAAACTTTGGATCTCCTAATATTTTGTCAACATTTAGTTTAATTTCTAAAATGGCCCATATCGGTCCTCCCTAAGGGTACCTCCCCCACAAAGGTTCAACATTTGTGTCTTAGTGCAGTTAACTCCTAATCCACATTTTTGTCGGCAAGTTCAAATGTCCAAAAAGGGCCACAAAATTCTGAAGAGACCTTAAATACAATCGCTCTGTCCGTAGGTGAGAGTTTCACTTCACATTGGCTGAGGGTATATATCTGTCGGCAAAGCCGACTGACACTTTTTTACTTGTTTTAGTCCATAATAGGCGTTTTTAAGAGCTGTAAGCAATGGCTTTTCCTTGGCCTAAAATGTATATAAATTATCAAGTTGATTTCGAAATACCGGCTTAATCTTTAACTTACTTTATAGAAATTATAACCTTTTCATTTGCTGTCGGGCCCACTCACGTTCTAAGGGTTTTCCAATTGCTTCAGACTACTTAATGGCTATATCTCGAATGGTGCTTCTGCGATTTATTTTAATGATATTTGCCGTAGCTCTTTTGTCGCGAGGACTTATTTTGGAAGTCCGGCCTCTGTTTGAAACATTATTGCTTAAAATTTCTTAATATTTTCACTTTTTTTCATATTTTCTTTTCTCATATTTACTTTGTATTGTAGATCTTGGAATTTTAAGATCAGTCGAAATCTGTCCATATGTCGTTCCAGATTTGAATTTATCGACGATTAAAATTCAAATTTCCTCCGAAATAGGTTTGCCACCTGTCATTTTTAGAAACGATGAAAATTAAAATAAAATAATGTGAAAATTTCATCTTTTTTGACTCCTTTGCATTTCTATTCTCTCATTGTAACGATAAATTTAAATTTTTTGATTAAATTTTTCTTTTTCGTTTAGCTTGAACGCAATTTATAAACTGAACGAATAAATAGTGGTCAAATAATTTGCAGCTATAATTAAAGGCCTTTGTGTTCACTCAATATTTTTAGCATTTTAACACTGATTTTAATATTATTTCTATGTAAGTTTAGAGGAAAGTGAAAAAATACCTGGTGTACGAATTAAAAGTGTTTAGGGCTCGTACTAAACTTATTGCAAACTTGCAGTTGTGAAGTATTTTTGAAGTCTTTTTAACTATCAAGTCAGCCTAGTGTCTCTGGTCTTCATAGAATCCTTCTTCAGTACACACACATATACAATCGGAATCTGAAACAGCAATGTCCATAGATAGGAAAAATCCAAAAACAAGATAAAATCGCTGGAGGGATTTTTAAATAAATCGCGGTCAAAGCTCACATTTTTAGGTTGCTGTAAACACATCCAACGTTTGTGTAAAGTTTTATGTCATTTCTGGTAGATGAATAAAGGCAAAGTGCTGCCAAGTTTCAATTTTTTCTTTATTCTTCTACCAGAAATCACACAAAACTTTACTCAAACGTTGGATGTGTTTTCAGCTTTAGAGCGATTGCAAGGTATCTACAATGTTAAAGTGTTTTCACAGTTCTTACGTGCAGTTAAATTGCCATCTAAACAGTAACATCTTAGACAGTAAAACCGTATAAAAAAGATTAATATACATTTTATATTTACCGATATTTGAGTTATTTTCAGGGCAACTACAATATTCGACAAATGTTGTCAGTGTTAAATTGTATTTGCTTTGAAATATAAAATTGGCGCATTTATCCAACATATTTTCCTCTTTCAAAGCAGCCTCATTCGAATCATCTCTGTGAATATCCTGATAGTATTGGATAACCTAAAGCACAAAAAATAATAACAAAATCAAAAAACCATTAAACACACATACATGGATACCAAATTATATTTTCTTACCTCATCGTAATATGTAAAATTACGATCGTTCTTAACTTTACTTTGACGAATATACGGGGAGTTCCTTAACAGTTCCTTGCACTTGTCCACACATAGACCCATAAATACATAATCATGCCGGTACCGAAACAAGGCATCTTTGGAATATTCCTCTATTTGATTCCACAATTCAGAGTCATCAGGTTCAATTTCGGAATATAGTAAACAGTACGAAGAAGATGTCGTCTCTGATCGAACAAAACACTCGTCATAATTGTCGAGAGTGAACAGGGGAGGTAGTAGGCGATATGATGTTACTGTCGAAATAAGAGTGAAAATGTAGAAAATATTAATATGCTTCTTCTTACGAAAGTTGTAGAAGGGGACTTGTTCTGAACCCTTCTCAGCAAATATTGTATATAATAAATTGTATTATATTTCGGATTAGATCCCAGGCCAGACGATTAACGTCAAAGTTGGATATTAATCTTTCGTATAATACAATAAATTATATTTATTGAAAAAATCCCAACCGGACGATCAACGTCTAAGCTGGATTATTTCCAATATTTATTCGCCGAGGAAGTGAGGAAAAAAACAATTCCGCTTTATTTTTAAATAGGTCTTTATTCGTCAATAGTTGATGAGGAATGACATAAAATTAAACAATGTTCTGCCTTATATATGTAACGAAATGAGTAAGAATAATAGAGTTGAGACTAAAAGTAATGAGTGAGAGTATTAAAATAAACTGAGTATTAATTTCAGTATTGATTGAAAAAATTAAACGATAACTCTTTTGAGTAATAAAATGAAACATTCTGAGTGATGTATAGTCACAAGAGAAAAGTAAATAATTTTTACAGTAAGTGGCGAAAATAGTCACACAATGCAAAAATAATCGAAATGATGTAAAAACAGTCACATTAAATACATAATAATTATTAAAATAATAAAATATCATGGCTGCTAATATATGCGGCCGCTACAAAGTCCAAGTCCGAAACAGAGTAATTTCACTGAAAAATAACATGACAGCAAAAGGAAACTGAAATTAAAAACGCTAAGTTGATTAACCTTTAACTGTGGAGGTGGGGGTAAATTTTACCCCGCCGCTTATATTTTGGTAACTACTCTCGCATGCTTTGAGCGATGGGTCTAATTTTCCCCGTATCTTCATATTTCCTTGGCGTAAGTAGTCAGTAATATTTTGGTTGTCATATGACTAGCAAGTGAGGAGATATGGTTACGGTGGTGTAAAAATTAACCCACGTCCAAGTTCTTGTCACTGTGGCATATTTTACCACCACCTCCAAACTAACGTAAGTATCCTATGTAAAAAAATGACCCCACATCCAATACGACGTATGAATTTCATGAAAATTTTTTGACCACACGTCAAATTTGGCGTATGAATTATATATTCTGCATATTCAATTATGCCATTTTCAAAGCAAATCAGTGTTCCTAGAATAAGTAAATTGCTAGAAGAGGACGATACGTTCAGCAAGGTTGACGGTGATGGTCGATCCTGAATTCAACATAACCAAAGGCTACCTATGTGAAATCATTACTAGGATCTTTGGCAAGGAGATCAATAGCCCCATCTTAAATATATCCCAGTGACTCGAAAATATGTTATATATGCTTAGTAGGTATAAAAAATTACACATACCTGTTTCTAATCAAATAAAGGAATGTAAATGGCTTGCAGCAAACCCATATGTATGTGTACAGTGTACGATCAATATGAATGATAAATCAACTATTTGCTACCCTGCAGTGTTTTTGAATGATCTCTGTATTTTTATTTAATACGTACGCCTGTCTGTCAAAAAATTTAATTTCACGTTTTAAAGTATTGTTATATTCTTTATTTTTTATAAAAATAAAATATCGAGCAGATTATGAAAGTAGAGCTAAAAATATGAGACACGTGTATCGGCGTTTTTAAAGTTTACGTCGGAAAGTAACCAAAATAGGCGTGGCAAGTTCCGCCTATTTTTAATTTCTTCGAAATATTCGAATTAAGATATCTTGAAATCCTTGCATTTCAGGTATATAGTGTCTTTGACAACTTTACTCAGGAGGGTATGGGGAATATTTTTGATAAAAATTTTAACCCTCATGCGGTTCAACAAAGTGGTCTTTTTTGTCCTTTTTTTGAAAATCTTTCAAAAACTCCTTAAAAATGTGATCGTATCAAATCCAAATATTCTACAAAATTGTTCGCCATTTGGTGTGGTCCAAAAAATTACAATGATGGGACTCACTCCTACTTTGGTGGCATTTACGTAATTAACTATAGCAATTGACGTAAATAGCTGTATCATGAATGACCATAACGAACCCAGTTAGGATGTATTCATTTATGTCCATTGCTATAGTTAATTACGTAAATGCCACCAAAGTAGGAGTGAGTCCCATCATTGTAATTTTTTGGACCACACCAAATTGTATATGTGAGAGCCCATATGACACCTATATTTTCACTGGACCATAGCCGTAGACCTCTAATATATTTTCACATACAATATAAGCAACCAATGGCTTATCCTAAATACGTAATTTAAGTTAAAAGTATTAAAAATACGCAATTTTGGCAGGTCCGATCTGGGTTTTCTATATTTTTCAAATATATATTCACCACAAGTGTTTTTAAAGCTATTTAAATTGAACACACAACATCTTCTGTATGAATTTATAATGAAAAACCATCAATAAGATATTTATATTTTTTAATCACAACGACAATCTGGCTAAAAATTGTAAAATACAGCCTTAAACCCTACACCAAAAACAAGGGCCGCTAAGAATGTTATACGTTATGGTTACAGATTTCTTTTATTCAGAGACTCACAATGAAATTTCTTTTGGAACATTTCTTTCTTTAACAATATTCCCAAAAAGTAAAGGATTTTGTTAGATTTTGATCCAGTATGGAATTATGTAAAATTAACAGCCCAAATTAAAACATCTATATATATAAAAATGGTGTAAAAAATGTATAGTAATTCATAAAATGAGAACGGCTGGGCCGATTTCTGTAAAATTTTTTGTCAGTTATTCGTATTTTCGAGGAGAAGGTCTTTACGGAAGAAAAATTTGGAAAATCTCTCTGGAAAAGTCGGATAATTGGAAAAATCGAAAATTGAGTTTTTGTATGAAATTTTATTCCTTAATAGCGAGACGAAGTTCGCCGGGTCCGCTAGTATATAATAATATAATAATATATATAAATTTGTAATCTAATTTTTTAAGGAAATAGTATACATAGATATATGGTTTATTTTGAAACTCATAGTCAAATTTTGTGTTGAATTTTTCATCTATTGACACTTTTCACCTATAACCAAGTTTTATATTACTTCCTTGTATCAACTCGAAAAAAGAAGGAAAAAAATTTCATCAACAAAATTGGGAAATATTTTCATGTTTTTTCAGTAAAATTGATACTGCTATTTTCATGCTATAAAATGTAAATAGACATTTCATTTCTTTGTTGACCCATAGTGAAATTTGATGAACAATATTTTTGTCTCTGACATCATCTCTCTAAAATTATGTTTTGTGGGACAATTTTGAATAAACTCAGATGAAGTCCGACTTTAACCCTAAAACGAGGTTTTTCATTTTTAGAGATTCCTGGCGATTAGACAAGAGTTACAGATTTGGTGTATTCTGAGACCTATAGTAAAAATTTTATGGCGAAAAATTTTGTAGAATATTTGGATTTGATACGATCACATTTTTAAGGAGTTTTTGAAAGATTTTCAAAAAAAAAAGACAAAAAGACCACTTTGTTGAATCGCATGAGGGTTAACATTTTTATCAAAAATATTCCCCATACCCTCCTGAGTAAAGTTGCCAAAGACACTATATACCTGAAATGCAAGGATTCCAAGATATCTTAATTCGAATATTTCGAAGAAATTAAAAATGGGCGGAACTTGCCCCGCCTATTTTGGTTACTTTCCGACGTAAACTTTAAAAACGCCGATACACGTGTCTCATATTTTTAGCTCTACTTTCATAATCTATTCGATTCTTCCCATAATTTTGAGAAAAATTGAATTTTGTTGCACAGTGTTATTATTTGCTAACTCAATACCATACAAAAAAGGCGAAATATGTATAGGTGTAAAATTTACCACCATGTCAAAAGTACGTCCTACATTTTCACCTCCAAAGTTAAAGGTTAAGACGAACGAATTTTGCATCAAAGCAAATATGGCGAACACATGAAATCATGTATAGTATACATTGTATACTAGTCTTATACCAGACTATGAAAAATGTTAGTGTTTATGGGCAAGAAGGGAAAAAGGGAGCTCCTTCACCTCCGCTCTCTCCTAAGATTTATAATCTTACAAAATTTTACATTTAAATATCATTAACGTTTGCCTATAGTTCCAGGGGTGCCATGTTGGTGGTTTTCCCGCTACTTGTGGTGATTTTTGACGTACAAAAACCACTGTTTAAGCAGGAATGTCAACTGTTTTAAGGTAAAAATCGCTACAGACCTATGGTGCGTATGTGGCTGTAGCGATTTTTACCTCAGAACAGTTGGCATCCCTGTATAGTTCTGTACGATAACTTTCCCAGATATAATTACTCAGCAAGTTCCAGCAACCTCTCGCAATGAATTTTAATCTCTCAAACTCTCTCAAGCAAGAAAAATTGCAGAAAGTTTTCGAACAACATTTTGTGAGAACTTGCAAGAAATATGAAGGCATGGACCTACACCTACAAATGGTGGAACGTTTTATACCCCCAACGAAGGCTAAATACCAAATTTTAGTAATTTCGGTGGAATATTGAGGCCACAACTTTCAAAATACCGAAAATTGGGAGGTACCGTTCTATGGGGGCTATATGAAGGCGTGAAACTATACCGAAACATTTAGAGGGGAAAGTTTCATACCCTCTCCGAAGACTAAGTACCAAATTTCAACTATTTCGATGTGATAATGTGGCTAAATCCTTCAAAATAACGAAAATCGGGAAGTACCGTTCTATGGAGGCTATATCAAAACGTATACCGATATAGCCCATTTCCAATACCAAATATCCTAGGAGTAATAGAAGCTTATATACCAAATCCAAACTCTAACTTAAAAATGTCGAGCTGTATCTTGATTTCAACAGACGGACGGACATGCTTATATCGACTTAGAATTTTACCATGATCAAGAATATATATACTTTTTAGGGTCTACGATGAATATTTGGATGTGTTACAAACGGAATGACAAATTTAATTAATTTATTAGTGGAGAAAGTTTGGCATTGTTCGCCAAGGCGTAAGCCAGGGAAGACTAGTTTCGATCCTCGCCACAAGATCTCATCTGTTCCCTTGTTTCTTGTTTGTGGATATTCTTCAACGAAGTTATTTTTCAATATCTTCTTCAACAAAAAACTTTTTATACCCAAAAAGAACAAAAGAACATAGAAAAAAAGAACAAATTATATAGAAACATCGTTGAACGCTTCTCCTTAGTTGTGAAATAGAACACATTTTCCTCAAAGTTGAAATCATCAGCGGGAAATCGGCATCTAGAATCAAATGATTATATAATGTAATAAATAGGTACATCCATAATTCAAATATACATATGTATATTAGGGCTATAACCAAAAAAATACCACCACATAGCCGTGTAGAGCATGGAAAACTATTATGAAATACGGCGTCAATTTTTCTCTATCGCGAAAAAAGTTTCCGCACCAAATGCATTGAAGTTCAGTAATGCATTTTTTAATTTTAGCTGTTATGACAACATATTTGCTTTTAATTAAAATTTTTATTTTTTTGTAATCTAATTTAAAATCATTATCAAAGCGTTCTGGACCAATTTGTTCTCAAATCGCGCCATTTCGGAGCATATTAGGAACTTTTGATACTATTGCAATTTTTGCTTTTTCTTTATAAACTCGTGAATTTTATGTTTATATTTTTTGTACCTACCGGACAAAAGAATATGGGGTCATTTGCAACGAAGTCGCGAAAGTTACAGGCTGTTTTTGTTGACTTTGCCTGTGAGAATCGTATATGTTTTTTACAAAAATACAACACCAGTACCACGTGGGGAATTTTGTCCTAATAATGAAAACGCGTTTCTAAGATCGATTTGGTGAAAAAAGTTTCCGCGCCGACTGTAATTACTAAAACCCTTTTGATATTTTTTCTACTTATAATTTTAAATTTGCTTTGTTTGAGTAAATATTCATAGAAAAAATACAATTCTCACAGGCAAAGTCATTAAAAACTGTCTATAACTTTCGCGAATTTGTTGCAAATGAAACCACATTCTCTTGTCCGATAGGTACAATAAATATAAACATAAAATTCACGAGTTTATAAAGAAAAAGCAAAAATTGCAATAGTATCAAAAGTTCCTAATATGCTCCGAAATGGCGCGATTTGAGAACAAATTGGTCCAGAACGCTTTGGCAATGATTTTAAATTAGATTACAAAAAAATAAAAAATTTAATTAAAAGCAAATATGTTGTCATAACAGCTAAAATTAAAAAATGCATTACAGAACTTCAATGAATTTGGTGCCGAAACTTTTTTTCGCAATAGAGAAAAATTGACTCCGTATTTCATAATAGTTTTCCATGCTCTACACGGCTATGTGGTGGTATTTTTGATGTTTGCAAAAAAGTGCAAAAAGTTATAACCCTAATGTATATATGTATATCAAAAATGTATGGATGTAATAACCAAAAGCACAATTTCTTTAAGAAAACACAAAACACTGATTTATTCACTCACTTTACCGTCTTTAGTCAACGATTTTATTTAGAACACTGAAGAAAAACGAACAACATAATTAATACCATTTTTTTCTTTTCCTCTTCGCTTGCTACGTTAGTTAACAACAACAAATCACGAAACACACTTGTTTTAACGCATACACACCTCCAAAAACCAAACTTTTACCCTCCTGTCTTCGCTTCTGCTTCTTCTATCACACCATACACACATCTCTTTATTATAAAACAGCATTCGGCAGTCGCGAGAGCACTGTTGTTACTCCCTTTGACAAAAACCCTCTCTCCACCCATAAAAAATATGTTGCTACCCAAACAAATAAAATTGAGATATGTTACATAATGTTGCAAACATATATTTGTTTGGATACAAAAAATTATGTTTGGATCCAAATATATATTTGTTTGCAATCAGTCCCTAACAAATATTTGTTTGGATCCAAACATATTTCTAGCATATATTTTTCTGCGTGTATCGATGTAGATTTTCATGGTGACACTAAAATCGGATGCGGACAAAAACTGTATGCATATATACGTCTTTTAATGCTAAGATGCTGCCGATGCTAGATCTTAGCGTCCAAATTATATTTCGAAAAATATACATATGTATGCAAATTAAAAGATATGGTATTGTTGTACATGAAAATCACATGCGGACAAAATGATTTTGATAATTACGCGACTTACACATATTTTAAAATGCATATAATTTAAAATGGGTTATGTGAAATCTTGAGATATATTCTCAGCAACCCAATAATCTTCCTCAATAGGAACGCCATAATATAAATGTCTATAAAGTAAAATCCGTCTATTTTATTGGGAGATTTAAGCAAAATGACGGAAGTATTCCTTTAGATTTTGCAATATTTTTAACTCCATAATGCATATGAAAAAATATTTTTTCACACAAAAAATTATTTTTTCACCAAAATACATGCTTTATGACCGGTATATGGACCTTTATTTTGAAAAATGTTGACTTATATTCGACATTGTATCAATTTTATGTACATTTCGCGAATTCTGAGTAACATTTTATATGTATTATGCAATCTACTCGCTGAAGTCACTTCGAGAGAACTTTTTAGTAACAACTGTGCTCATTAAAATAATTAAGGCCTGGGTACATAAGCTGCCTTGCATGCTTTATAAAGTCTCAATGTTATCGTGAGACGATGGTGGGGGTTGTGTTGTGGTTTGTTGATACATTGTCAATGTGATGGTGAGACGATGAGACCGATGAAAATGTAGGGAAAAATTTGTTCTAACTTAAAAAATATGTTGGTTTGGTTTGGACACAAACAAATTATGTTTGGATCCAAACATATATTTGTTTGCAATCAGTCCCAAACAAATATTTGTTTGGATCCAAACATATTTCTAACATATATTTTTCTTATAATACTTATTGTGTAGGGTATAAAAATGTCCGCACAAACCACGTTGAAAAAAAAATTTTTTTTAAAATACTAGGAAATGAAAAACATTTTTCTTAAAAAATTATTTCCTGTTGCACCAATGGATAGCACTTTGCTTATTAATGACTAAAATAACTTTTATTTCATTTAAATATTAAAAAAGTCCCGCACAAACCACTTTTAGTTTTTATGATATATGAAATAAAGTTATATATAATATGAAATGATATATACAGTGTCAGCAAAAATGAAAGCATCCCCTTTTTAAAATGAAATTTTTTAGGAAAACAAAGTTATAAATCTATTTTTTATTTTATTTATTTATATCTATATTATTGGAAAACACAAAAAAGGAATTCAGAATTTAATAAACAAAAGCTAAAATTCAAAAAACATTTTAGGTCGCAAATATAAGCGGACAAAACTAAAGCACCCCCCAATTTGAAGTAAAACAAAAACTATTGAAATCAATATTTCGTTGTGTATCCTTTATTCTGGATGACACAAGCAAATCTTTTAGGCATAGATGATATTTAATTATTAATTATTGCAGCGATATTGCTTCCCAGGCTACTTTTGCGGCTTCAAATAAATTTTCTTTGGTTTTGCAATTTCTTCGTTTGATTTTTGAGTTAACGATCTCCCACAAGGCAACATCGTGCTTTTTAATACGTTGAAACGATCCTTAATTTAATTAATTTTATGAATTGGTCCAATCCCATGGTCAGAGGAAAAATCCCAGGCCATTATGTTCCGCCTCCATGTTTTACACTGCCTTTGTAATATTTAGGATTCAACCGTTGCCCATTTGGTCCACGCATCATGCCATCTGAATCCTTCAAATTAAAATTAGAGTAATCAGAAAACATCAGAGTCCTCCAATCTCCAATTCAGATGGGTCTTGGCGAATTCCAGTCTGGCTCCTTCATTTTTTGTGAATATGAAAGGTTATTTTTGCTAGTCGTCGGGCGGGATACTTCCCCCATACCCTATGGCATCAGTTGAGAACGGCTGGACCGATTTGGATAATTCGTTTTGTGAAATGTTCGTCATAATCCGGCATAGGGTTTTACGCCCATTTTACGCCCACGTTTTTTTTTTCTTTCAATTTGTATCTTTTCTACAAAAACTAATGAACAGATTTTTCTGAAATTGTCAGGGAATGTACAGGGATGGCTCCCGGTTCAAATGGGCTACAAATTTTATGGATTTTCGGAAGGGGCGGGACACTTCCCCTATACCCTATTTTTAAAAATGCCATTTTTACAATAATTATGAATGTGCCGGTTTAGCAATTAATTTGCGAGACAATTGTAGTTGTGACTCCAACCTTACGTACTTATTTGGGACCCAAAGACTTGACAACGTCCACTTTTTAAAATAGGTTGCATCTACAAAACTACGGAACCGATTTTACTGAAATTTTCAGGGATGTACAGGGATGGCTCCCAGGGAAAATAGGCTGCATAGTTTGTTTGATATTAAAAAAAGCTACATTTTCAATACTAACGAATGTATCGTTTTGAAAATTTACGAAATAATATAAAATCTAGGTAAATCTTTTGGGTCTAAAGGCCCGAGCACGTCTACTTTTTGAAATATGTTTTATCTCCAAAATCCTGAACCAACGATCAAGGTCTGCCGTGGCAATGTGTACTTTATGAATTTCAGAGGAGGTGGGGTACCTAACCACGCATTTCTTTCAAACGATATATGTATATGCCCAACTTCAGGAATGATACGAGGTTCAAAATGCTATATATTTGTTGATGAATTTTGGGGGCCTGTTGTTTGTTCGGCTTGCAAATTAATTTTCGAAACAACGCACATTGGGCCCAATGGCAGGTTTCTGAGGCAAAAAGTCTAGTTTTGAAGTCATATATTTGTATAAATTAGTAACGGGATTAGATTCTTAACACTTTGAGCCACTTAGAAACAAAATCATTTCAACCTGGCAACGCTTCGTGGTCACATACCGAGCTGTCAAAGATATTGCATGTTACTTTGTAAAATTTTATAAAAATTTATCCAACGAAGAACAAATTTGTTTCGCTCGGCAATTAAAAACCGCTGATTTAATAAACAGTTTTTTTAATGGATAAAACGTGTAAAGGTATATAAATTAATATTCTGATTAAGAAATAAAAGAAGTTAGATTTGGTAAGGAATATTTGAAGTAGACTTGTGGTGTATTTTTTGTGTAGTTCGTATTGTAGTTTAAATAGTTTTTGGAATAAAACTCGCGGTATTGCGACGTATTGTCGAAACTATATATATCTGATAGAAGGTAATAGTGAGTACTATATGTGTAAAAAAATTTCATGTCCGTATGGATCCGAATACTTATAGAAAATTACTTACAGATAGCGTGACACTTAAAAATGTGTATATTTTAATTTATTAGATTGGGTTGGGACTGGACGATGCTCAATATGACACAAGTCGCCAAATTTTATAGTAATCTTATCCGAGTTACACCAAGCATTGAAATCTTCAATATTCTAGATCTTTAAATTTAATAACTGGTACTACAAACACCTACTAAATTTCAAGATCTTAACCTGTAATTATAAAGTTTTCAAATAACGGACGCGATCGCGGTTTTCTACTTCCAAAACATAAATTAATGATAGAGGTCACAATTACTATTGTTTTGTATACCAATGCGTCTAATAATCTCTGAGATTTCGCGTTTGGCTAAAACTTGTTGTGGGGGAGGTCCCCCACCCCCTCCATTTTTCGGTATAAAAAGTACCTTACGATCTATTCTCAGACCTTATGAATCTACAAACAAAATTTTATCAAATTCGGTCCAGCCATTTCAGAAGATTTATA
This sequence comes from Musca autumnalis, assembly GCF_047663935.1. NCBI lineage: Eukaryota > Metazoa > Arthropoda > Insecta > Diptera > Muscidae > Musca > Musca autumnalis. Next base: position 151,641,502 of record NW_027411644.1, read on the forward strand.
TTTCGAACATCATTGTATACCTGAAAAGGTTTCTATATATATGTAGATATATATCTGAACCGATCAGAGCCAAATTTTCAGGACCTGATTCTAACCTGAACAGGATTTACCATATCAAATTTTAAGGCGATCGGATGCAAATTGTGACCTTTGTGGGGCTTAAATATAAAATCGGATTAAATCGGATGAAACACATACATGAAAACTATATCTATATCTGAACCGATTCTTACCAAATTTTGCAGAAGTACTTTTATGCCCATTAAAAACATTGGAACGAAATTTGGTAGCTCTAGCTGCTTCCAGTGACTTGTTGCCTCAAAAACCTGTCATTGGGCCCAATGTGCAACGGTGGTTGCGCCCCCGATCAAATGTTGTTTCTTGGTGCCCGATCATGGTCGGTTTTTAAGTATGTTATATCTCGAAAACTAGCGAACCGATTTTCACAAAATTTTGTGGTATGAATTTCGAAGGTGGCACGGTATTAAGAAAAATGACATATTTACAAATTTCCTTAAAAGGTGAAGTTCAACGGTCCATCACCATGAAAAACTATGAACATATACGGCTCAATAAGAGGGAGAATTTGACTTAACCATTTTTTTAACTTTTATTATTTGATCACTTTAGGACGATAATAAATCCTAAAAAGCATCAATGGGCGAATCCGAAAAGTCCGTAAGCGAAAAGAAAGGTTAAAGACAAAATCTGTTGATAAATTTAAAATCCTCAATGAATAAATCGGTTTGACAATGGACCCGAAGAAATGAGGTAGAAAATACCTATTTTTGAGTTGTAAAGTATAAACTCCTTAAAAAGTTGTCATTAAAACTCAATACGACGGGCCAGCAACGCGGACCCGGGTCAGTTAAATATCTGCTTGCAGTGACTCCAAAAAATGATGAAAAGTTCTGAAAAATAAAAACTTTAAAAGCTTTTTGTGCGGAAGCTTTTTTCATCGCATCACTTTATAATTAAAATGTTATGTAATAAAAAAAGTCATAACCCTAATATACAAATATAGGACGTTTATAGCGTGTTTGTGGAGCATATACCTGAAATCGGCCGAAAATATATATGGGAGCTATATCAAAATCTGAACCGATTTGCACCAAAATTGGCACATCTCTTTGGCATCTCTAGGCCGACTTTAGTCGCCCATTCCAATTTTCATCGAAATCGGGTGTATATAACGAGTTAGGTGCAGCAAATATTTGAAATCGATTGAAATTATATATGGGAGCTATACATAAATCTGAACCGATTTTCACCAAAAGCTATAGCATTCTTCCGACGGCTAAAAAATGATCTTCCCCAATTTTCAGCCAAATCGATCAATAAATGTGACCTGTACGTTGCGAACGCACGGGCGGAGATTCGGACATGCATAAATCGACTCAGAAAGTGATTCTATGCATATCTTTATAAGGAACTATGTTTCTATTTCTTTTCCTTATGCATGTTACATACAAATTCACTAACACATAATACCCCTTACCACAATGTGGTATAGGGTATAAAAATGTTAAAAGGCTTTAATTTAAAGGGATTGATTCGATTATTGTATATCATTTTTTGATTGTTGAAAAATATTAAACTACTTCGATTTGTTTAAGATCAGATTTTTATATTTAGTTTTTGAGACTTTTTGTTTTCAGTAATAAAGTATATAAAACAAATATTGATGAGAATACTTAAAACTATATTGTATTATTTTAATGTCATCACTAAAAGATTTTGCAGCTTGCTTACACATTTAAATGATGATCATTAACAAGTTTATAAACAATAACTTCTTTAAGTGTACAGTGCTTGCTCCCGGCACTTAGAGAAACTTATAGAGCTGTATCTATGTGTGAATAAAAAAACTTAAAAACTACTTATTTTACTTAAACTAAGTATAAAAAAAAATTAAACTAAATAATAAAAGTAAAAAAAATATCCCCTATGGATACCGGGAGTAGAACATATATAGAAATCGTGACTAGGACTATCGATTTGTTCTTGTAAAATACTAATAGCAGAAAGATAGTTCGTTTTTGTCCAGCCAAATTCTTTTTCGCTTTCTAGAATATTTTGGATTAAACAGTTATTATGATATGAAAGTCTTTCAACAAAACGTTTCATTAAATTTATGGAATACTGTGACAAAGGTGTAATTTTGCTTTCTCTATAAATATATTCATTAGAGTATCGCTTATTCAATGCGCTAAAATTTCGTCCTAAAAACTTGCGGAGAACGTGTCGTTCAAAAATCTCAAAATTTTTCATAGTAATTGGTGATATGCAAAACCAAATTGTAAATGCATACAAAAGTACGGGACGTAAACTCACTTCCTATAGATAAAGTTTAGATTTTGTAGACAAAAACTTATTATTGAAAAGAATTGCAAAAGCCCCTTTTACACGATTAGCTCCTGATGCATTGCGAATACATTGCTCTTTGAAACATAAATTTTTATACCCCATTGCGAATAAAAATTACTAACATGATTTACATGCTGAAGTGCTACTGATGGAGATTCATCATGGGCATAGAGTAGTGAGTCGTCAGCATAAAGTATTCCCTTGGATCCATTTACTTCATGAGGAAAATCATAAATAGAAATATTGTATAAGTGGGGAGCCAAAATAGAGCACACCGCATGACATAGAACCTTCAGACGATACTACATTTCCAATCTGAATACAGAATTTTCTCTCATCGAGAAAACTCTTGAAAAGTTTAACTATCGAAGAATGAAAACCAATCGAAATCATTTTATATAAAATACCATTATGATATGTCTTATCAAAAGCTTATTCAATATCGAGAGAAACAGCAACTGTGCAGCGGCGTTCTCTTAGGTTTTGAATAATGTCGTTATTAAATTTTAGAAGGGCGTGTACAGTGGAATTGCCTTTTTTGAACCCAAATTGATATTGAGAAATGTATGAATCTTGCACTCCTGAATCCATTTTTATACCCTCAGCCTTTAGGCTATGAAGGGTATATACACTTTCATACGGGCAAAATGTGCCTCATCGAAATAATGGTTTTAGACCCCAAGTATGTTTGGACGAAATGTGTTTCAGACAATTTGGAGTCGATTGAGCAATGTCCGTCCGTCTGTCTGTCTGTCTGGCTGGCTGGAGCGCACGATAACTCTCGAACGGATTAAACGATTCGGTTCAAATTTTGGCTTTCGTAATATTTTACCCAAACTTAGTTTAAGTTCGAAGATGGGCTATATCGGTCCACTCCTTGCGGTACCTCCCCCACAAAAGTTCGAAAATGTTCGGAAAATTTGTGCGCACGATAACTCTTGAAGGGAGTAACCGATTTCGTCCATACTTTGCCCATCGTGAAATGTGTACCAGACTTAGATAAGGTTTAAATATGTCAATAGTTAAATATTCTAAAGCTTTCACGGGAAATTTTTTAATTAGGTAATTGGATTATCCACACCACAAGACTTCTTGTTATTGATGAACTTTACAATTTCTTGAAGTGCATTTAAAGTCGTGAATGTAGAGCTGTTCTGATTGTTTAATGCTGTAGTAACTTCATCAAAATCCGTAATAGTATCAGGGGCACTAGATATGGTCTGATGTATAGTGTCATCTACATAGGATGTATTTCTATTTGCTGGAGAACTTTGATATACGGAGGCAAAATGATTTCTGAGAACATTTAATTTTTCATTTAAATCCGTTATTCTATTTCCGTTTGCCGAAATTTCTGTCACTTTCGATCTATTCTTATTTCCTATGATCTTGAGAAGATTCTTTAAATGATCCGACGCTACAGACTTTGAATTTCTCCTTTTGTGCTAGACGTTACAAACTCATTAATATAATAGTCAATTTCAATTTCTCAATTCGTGTTTCTAAAAGAAGTGAAGTCTTCAGGCGGATCTAGGATGAAGTCAAATTGTGAGAAGGAAATTTGAAGTTCAAGAGGTAAATGATCTGAAAAAGTGGACAGAGTTCTAGTTGTAAAATTTTGGTTGCATATCAAATTGGTACTAACCATGAAATGATCTAAGTGGGAAGAACCACCCGGATAAGTGGGATATGAATATATAAATAAAAAAAAATCTACGTAATTCAACAACAACAAATAAAACTAATAATTAATATGTATTGAAAGGTATCAAACAAATGTTTTCAAAATTTTATGGAGGTTCCAAAATATTCCATGTTTCCGGTAAATGCTTAAAAATTATGACATTTTATGAATTTTGTTGTTAATAAGGATTAGCTACTAACATGTATCAGCAATATTAGGCATAGAATATTCATACTAAGAGGGTTACTATATGGATCAATGGGCTGCCAGATCGTATTACATGTAAACAATGTCCTATAGGTTTTTTAGTTCACCAGGCCCACTGTAGGCCTATTCTGTAACTTTTATCGATTGAAAAGTTGTTAAAATTTATTTTGTTTTTGTAACAACTACAAAACAAACAAATGAAATTGTTGTAAAATAAACAATGAGTAAAGTTGTTAAAAAGTTACAGAATAGGCAAACAGTGGGCCTATTCTGTAACTTTTTAACGACAGTCGAGTTGTTATTTTTATCGCCAGGTTTTGGGGTTTGCACTAACGATAGTGTTATTCTGTAACTTATGTTAAAATATAATCGAAAATAAATATTTTAAAATTGTATCTCTGGAAATTGTTGTTGTCAAAAATAAAGAAAATATAAAAACGAAGACATGAAAAATATAAAAAACGTATATCCCACGAAAATTACGCCGTTTTTATAAAACTAAGTTGAATAAACTGTTCGAGTGAATGTCCAGTGTATTTCAAGTAAGTGTAAATGCGTTACAATGAAACAAGAACTGCTTACGTACAAACGTCTTATTGTAGAATGGCCCATCTTATTGGTACCGAATTGGCGAAAGGAGAAAATTTTCAGAAGTAATGGCGTCATGAAGGAATAGGAGAGTTACGGTCAAAGTTATTAGAAAAGGCCAAATTCACGCTGATATGTTAATGGTTAATTGCAGATAGCATCTGTTTCATGTTAATTGCAATATACATATTCACATACATATGTAGATGTTGGTTGAACCTAAAGTTGCGATGAAAGCACCAGAATGATGGCATTAATAAATACACATTTTAAGACGAAAAACATGTTTCTGTTTCATTTTGGTTTTTAACCTACAGTAGACTTCGTCTATAATAACGGTCAAAAATCCACGAAATTCGGTCGGTATAAGCGATAATCTCTGTAGTTGATATTCGTTTAAATTATATAAGGCGGACAGAAATTTTGACTTTTCAATTTCGCCGTTATCAGTATGTCGTTATAAGCGATTGTCCAAGTCGCGAAATAACGATTGCCGGTTCTCTCATAAAATTGTTCCTAAGAGATCAATCATATATAACTTATTCAAATGTCATTTTCAATAACAACAAATCGGCGACAATTTAACAACACAAAATTTATTGCCGTTTATTTATCGACAAAATTTTAAATAACAATGAGTAAAGTTGTTTAAAATGTTTCAGAATACCAAAGTCGATAAAAATATGGTTAAAAAATTTAAACAACTTGAGTGTCGATAAATTGTGATAGTGAAATGTGAAATGAAAACTTTTATAAAGGAGAAAACTGTCAAATGAAAGAAAGGAAATATTTTTCAATTCAAATTTTCATAGAACAAGAATGCAGGGGCTGGATGGACTGCCATCAGGAGGGTTGCCAGCGATTACTATCCTATTTTATTAATACTGACGACAATTATATGCCTTTTACTACAAATGTCAAAATAATTATGCCTAGGACTGTAGTTTTGCCTTGGATATTTTTTAAAAAATAACCCATTATTTTTCAACTTACTGGTAATACAGAAATTATATTGTTTACATAACTTTTTAATTGGCTATTCGAGTCTTGTGGCTTCCATTTTTTTATACCCTCAGCCTTTAGGCTATGAAGGGTATATGGGCAATATTATTGAAAATTTAACATCGTTGAAGCCAAGGTTTACCCGTTTATAACTCGCGAATAGTGGTTGTATATTGTACAATTTAAATGCTTTTGGATAAAATGAAATGTTTTTAGACTTGGCAAAAAATATTGGGTTTCAAAGTTGATTTGCGTGGAAGCTGTGGCTATATTTATGTTAAAAATGGATAAAAATGGGTTGAAGCCAACGTGACTTTTTTTGTTTTCTCTCGATTTGTGATTAAACCACACTTTTTACGATTTTCCCGTTAAAGTAAAAGTAGAAGGCAACTAAATAAGGATAATCTCACTAATGTGTTACTTTTCAAAATTTGATCTGCGTCTACCATTAAATGATGCTGACATTTTGAAGCCAGATTTTAAGTGTTTTTTGAAATTTTCTTATAATTTCGTTCCGCAAACAGGTTTTTCAAAAAATCATATATAGGAATGAAGAACTCACGATTCTGATTTATTTGATATATGTGTCGTGAATGTAGCCTACACAGCTTCAGAGAAATCTGTATCCAAATACGAAAATTTTGTGTGAACAAATTTCTAAAAATCATATTTTTCGGGCCTAATTTTTACAATTGGCATTCGATTTACTCGTACTTGATTGCAAATTTTTGATTTTTACGTTGCGGATCTAATAAATCAATACTCGTGAAATTCCATCTACTAAAACGCGAGATACGAGAAATTCCAAGGTAGGAAAATCACCTAATATTGTTTTTGAAAATATCGCGCATTTTATCGCGTATTCTCTCGGCAGCTTGCACTGCTATGAAAAAACTAGTGCAGGATCTTCCTTTTTGCGGAAACAATGATTTAAAAACTTCACTGATAAGGGAACTACATTCATTTTATCCCAAAAATAGTGTGTGATGCTACATCCACGGTTCTTGACTGATTGCCTTGAAATAGGTATATATCGATGCAGATTTTCATGGTGACACTAAAACCGGATGCGGAACGAAATTGTATGAACTTTGCGCAAATTAGCGATGTTTTATAGGTTTTTTAATGCTAAGATGCAGCCGATGCTACATCTTAGCGTCCAAATTATATTTCGAAAAATATATACAAATTAAAAGATATGGTCTTGCTGTACATGAAAATCACATGCGGACAAAACGATTTTGATAATTACGCGATTTACACATATTTTAATAATGCATATAAGTTAAAGCGGTTTATTTGAACTCTGTTTCCGTTTAAGAAGTCTAATGATTTATTTCAACAACCCGATAACTTTCCTCAATGGGAAACCTTCTATGTGAATGTAGATAAAGCAAAATCCACCCATTTTCTTGGGAGTTTCAAGAAAAATAAAAGAAGTACTCTTATAGAATTTTTCCAATATTTTCGACTCTAGAATGCGTGTGAAAACTATTATTCCAAACCAAAATTAGTTTTTTGTAACACAAATATGTGCTTATTTTGGCTATAATATCCTAACTACTATCCCGATGATTATAAGTTTGGTCTCATTTGATTCCCCGTGAAGTCTTTATTTAAAACTGCTACTTTTTTGTAATTTTTGACGGGTATATGGAGCTATATTTTCAAAAAATTTGGATTACATTTAAAATTTTGTCAATTTTTTGTAAATTCCGCGAATGCTGAGAAACATTTTACAAGTATTATGCAATGTACTTAATGACGTCACTTCGTGATAACTTTTTAGTGACAATTGTGCTCAATAAAATAATTAGCGTGTTTATAATAATTTTTTCTTAAAAGCAGAAGTAAAACCGCGATAACATTTGTCCGCAACAACCAAAAATTTGCTCGCGAGCGGATTTGTACTGGGGAATTTTTTCTTAACCTATGTACCAAAAATCGTTAATGTAGCGCGAAAAGAAAAAAATCAATTTTTTGGAAATGGAATATGAAATAATTGGCAGTTTTGCCCATATACACTTTCATACGGGCAAAATGTGCCTCATCGAAATAATGGTTTTAGACCCCAAGTATGTTTGGACGAAATGTGTTTCAGACAATTTGGAGTCGATTGAGCAATGTCCGTCCGTCTGTCTGTCTGTCTGCCTGTCTGGCTGGCTGGAGCGCACGATAACTCTCGAACGGATAAACCGATTCGGTTCAAATTTCGGCTTTCGTAATATTTTACCCAAACTTAGTTTAAGTTCGAAGACGGGCTATATCGGTCCACTCCTTCCGGTACCTCCCCCACAAAAGTTCGAAAATGTTCGAAAAATTTGTTCACACGATAACTCTTGAAGGGAGTAACCGATTTGATTCATACTTTGCCCATCGTGAAATGTGTATCAGACTTAAATGAGGTTCCAATATGGACTCAATTGGTCCACTCCTTCAGGTACCTCCCACACAAAATTTCGGAACAGTTCAGTTTAGGACCATCTATCGAATCGCTTTGATTTTTGTTTTAGCAACTTGTATTCACTGCCCTCCATACGACGCACAGTGCGAAATATGAGCACTTTAGCGGAACTTTGCTAATAACTTTTAAAGGAAAGGACGTAGATTCCTAAAATTTTGCAAAAATTTCTCTTATATTAGTGGTTAGTGTTTGGCTCAAATTGGGCCACATAGGCCCGCGGTTTCCCGTAGCGTTCATGTAACGCCGGCTGCCGTTTTTACGTTTTACATTCATTTTTCAATCGATTTCGCTGCAAATTGATATATTCAGTTTTCAGCGGATAGAAAACTTATGTACAAAATATTTTCAATATAGGTTCGCGTTTAGGTATAGCCCCCATTGAACGGTACCGGTAGATGGGACCTTTTTAAATGTTACAGACACATTTTCCAATGTATTTGGTTGTATTTTAGCACTTTATGTTCTTCGTAGATAGAAAACCACTGTGTGAAATATCAGCATCGTAGATACGCGTTTTTGGTATAGCCCCCATATGACGGGTTCCTCCATGTTAGGTATTTTAAAAGTTGAAGACAAAAATTGCAACCGATTTTGATGCAAATGTGAATTTTAAGATATTAGCGAATAAACATCCTCCTCACATAAAATCTGTCAACATAGGTCCACTTCTGGGTGAAGCCCCACAACCCTAAACATCCATTAAGGAGTAAAATGTCAATAATTTTTTGTTTTCATTTGTAGCTATAATGATTATTGGTCTATTTAGCAGGTCTGTATCATTAATTTTATTAATAATGTCTCTCAGATCAAGTTCAGGTTGGAACTGCATTACAATTTTTAACGTATAATGGTACTTGTACCACAGCATCCAAAAATGTTACACTATATATAAATCACCAACATTTACAGGTCAAAACTATGAAAAATTGCGAGAGGATTCTTAATTTAACAGAAATCATCATTTGTTAGAATTAGTGAGTCCATTTCTTCAAAACACAGTCAACAATGGCGTTCATTGTCGCGTTTACCTTCCATTTTTGGAAAATGCGACTGAATGAAATTCCCGAAGTCTATATAGAAAATCTTGAATATCTCCAAAGACCGCGCGATACCGCAGCAGTTTTATAGCTTTGCGAACAGAGGAGAATCCAATCTTTCAGATTATATATATGTATCTAAACACGTGAATGTACGGAACTCACTTTTGAAATGTCCACGGAAAATAAAAAATTATAATTTTGAAAACATCAAAAAATCACTTCTTTCCGACTAAAATTGCACGAAAACAATAAGGGATTTTTGCATTTTTTAAAGTGTAAAATATCATAATTGTTTTGTAAAATATTAAGAAAAATAAATCATGGCATACTGACTTACCATTTGTCCACGCCACTCCATTTTTTTAATGAATCAATAATACATTTCTTACAAAAAAAATTATTAAACAAAAATGCAACTTTAAGTGCATTTTTTAGTCGTTTCGTGGAGTAAATCGGCAAACTGAGTATAGACCATTTACAGTAGAGTACTTAGCTAACGAATTCAATAAAAGTTTAATTAATTTCATGTACTTTGAAAATCCCTTAAAGTTCCACTAAACTTCCCAAATTTTGCACTGTGCGACGGTACAAATTTCATCAGGGGCAAGTCCATACTTCCTGAAAAAATAGCCTGAAAGGTGCAGAAAACCCCTATGACACCGTGTGTAGTGGTTGGAGCGTAAGATATCTCTCGAACGGATCTGCCGATTCGGTTCAAAATTTGGGCTTAGTAATATTTTGTCCAAACATAGTTTAAGTTTGAAGATAAGCCATATCGGTCCACTCCTTCAGGTACCTCCCCCACAAAAGTTCAAAAAAGTTCGGAAAAATTGTTCGCACGGTAACTCTTGAAGGGAGTGGCCGAATTGGTCTATACTTTACACATCCTAATATATCTACCAGATATAGATCAGGTTCAAATATAGACTATATTTGTCCACTCCATCCGGTACCTCCCACACAAAATTTCGGATAAGTTCACTTTAAGACCTGATATCGAATCACTTTGATTTTTGTTGAAACAACTTGCATTCGCTGCCTCAATTACGATGGTAAAAGTTTTTTTAGGGGTAAGTCCATACTTCTTGAGCAAACAGCCCGAAGAGTGTTGTGGCTAGAGATCCACTTCCATAACGGTCAATGTCGATCCATTCCTTTTAGTATCTCTTCCGCAAAACTTTTGATCTTTAATCCCAATCAAAATTTTTGTCGGTTCAAACGCCCAACATTTTTAAAACCCCCTAAATACATAGTATTTTGGAAAAAAAAATTGTTTCAATATACACAGGCTGAGGGTATATCTCTGTCGGCAAAGCCGACTGATACTTTTTTACTTGTTTTTTTTGACATTGGCACTGCAGTAGCAATTTTTTGAGCGGCACTGTGTGTTGGTTCTGCAAGGAAAAATTTGATTTCTTCTTACATACCTTTAGTTTTACTTCTTCTTACATACATATTTTGTTATTCCGGTGATTAATAGGTTTTTTTTGGAATCTTAAGGGTGAACATTACTAACTAATGCATTTTCTCCAAAATCTGATTTTCAGACCTTATATACAGAATTTTCTTCAGCACTGACACCTCTTTTGAAAAAGCACTCAATCAGCCTCAGGTTTACATCGATAATTCTCTTATTAACAAGTAAGAATGTATCAACCAATCTTCTTCGTAAAGGACTCGAAATATTAAATTACGTTAAACTAAGTTTGAAAGAAATTTTTGAAAAAGTTTTAGAGTTATCTTGCACAATAGCCATTTTAGTATGTGCCGGGAGAATTTTGGTGCTTGGACCATTATCTCAGGAAGTATTGACTTACTCCGGAAAAAGATTGTACCGTTGAAATTGAGGCCGCTAGAACGAATTTTGTGTGGGAGGTACCCGAAGGAGTGAACCGATATAGCTCATATTCCAACCTGATACATGACTAGATAAAATAATATTATGTGCAAAGTCTGCACCAATCAGAAATACTGCGAGAATATGGACTTGCGCAAGAAAAAAATTGTACCGTCATAAAGGGAGCCGCAAGGACAAACTGCTGAAAAAAAAATTCAAGACGATCCGAGAGAAAAACATTGTACCGTCCGTCGTAAAGGGAGCCGCAGGCACAACTTACTGAAACAAATTTCAAAACGATCCGAGAGGAGCTCTTATACTTCTCTTTAACCGAATTTTGTGTGGAAGTACCCGAAGGAGTGGGCCAATATACTCCATATTCGAACTTGTATCAAAGTGTATACCCTTTCTAGCCTGAAGGCTGAAGGTATAAAAGTAATACTGATAAATTTACTACCCGACCGATATTAATGCCGCTTTTACTAGTTTTTTTCTTCAGGTTGTTATAATTACTTCTTTTTAGGATTTCATTTTCATGCTTTCATTTTAAGTTTTGTAGTATTCAAATTGGATTGTAACTCATATTTGTTTAACAGCAAACTTTATGTGGTGGATTATAGCTTATATTCTTATAAATTGGATTTTTTCGATAAGACTATGAAACGAATTTTCCATATGTTAAATAATTATTTTCTTTACACTATCAAAGCATATCAAATTTCCTTTACTGTAGTATATAATATTTGTTTTACTTATGTATATAATATGTAAAAATTATTTAAATTTTTGCACATTTAATCTCTGGAGATACTTTGTCTTACTTTTCATTTTTATTTACTTTTTATTACTTATTTTTACATTGTTCGAACTCACAATTTGTTTGACCTTCCGTTTTTGTGATTGCAACTATAAACAGCACAACACTTAACCACTGCGACATCATGTATTTAGACTTACTTCTCGTTACTTCAATACCGAAATAAACTACCTTTAGATTGTATATACTTTCGAATAGGCTCTATTTCTACTTGTCACGCACAAATTTATTCTTGAATGATGCTCCGTATATGATTAAATATTTTCAAACTATTGGCGAAATGAGACATGCTAAGCTTACAACGAAACGAACTGGCTAAATAGGAAATGTGTTGTAGCGTTAGCTACAGGTTAAACATAAAATCAAATCTATTTTTAAGTACCTTAATATTGGGAGGTCATGGCACTACTTTCAAAAATAAGTTAATAAATTTTAGCAATAGCAAAAAATAAACATAATTTTTTGTATGTAAGTCAAGCTTAATCTCGTGTTTGTTGTTTTCAAATTTAAAAACAACAAATTTAAAGTGGGATGAATTTAAAATTGATTACTTCTGGGGATGGCAGAGAAGACTAGTTTCGTCCAACGCCACTTGGACTCATCAGTTCTCTTAGTTCTTTGTATTAAAACAAAGAACCCTTCCCCACTTTTGTGACGACTCGAGCTCAAGAATAAGTGTGACTGATGAATTCGTTTAAATGCGAATTCAACCGAAACACCTAAATAAAAATAGGTAAAAAACTTTTTAAGTTAAACGGTTTTATGTTAAACATACATTGCAATGTTTAAGATAAATGTACTAAAAACCAAAAAATAATAAAATAGATACAGTCGTGGGAATTATAAACATATGCATAGACTGGACTAAAATAAAACCGTGGGGCACTTCAATTGTCTACAAATTATCGACTTAATGTGCGATAGAAGAATCGTTCATCGTTAGGCAGTTGACCCGCAGACGGTGAGGAAATTACTTACTATTTTCTTGCTCATGGAAATTCCAATAGTTATACACTCCATGTAAATAAAAGAGATGTTTCAACTAGTTTATCGTTGGACATTCACACTGCTGGCTGGCGAGGAATCGTTTCACTGCTCGTAGTTTGTCTTTAATCGACAAAGTACTACTCGCTCACCACTATGAAACCCTAAAACTCGCTTATAATCGAGTTTGCTAGCTTGTTTCCACATTCTAGCCCTACTTATCACACGTCCATCGTTGTCGGTTGAACAACTGCCTAATTATAGTGTAACATTACAAAACAAACATTTTAATCAACGATTGTAGACAATTGACGTGCATATGTTTATAATTCCCACGACTGTATCTATTTTATTATTTTTTGGTTTTTAGTACATTTATCTTAAACATTGCAATGTATGTTTAACATAAAACCGTTTAACTTAAAAAGTTTTTTACCTATTTTTATTTTCTAGTTTTTAGTTTTTATTTCGCATTCTGTTTAATTCATTTAGTGCTTCATTATTGCAAGGTTTCTTGCCCGTTAGTTTATTGCAGTCCAGCTCCTCTATACGTAGTCCCTGCAAAGATCTTACTCTACTAAGAGCCACGTAGGCTTGACCTTCTTCAAACAGTTTCGCACCTAAGTATACGACTGCGTGATCCACAGTGCTGGCCTGCATTTTATGTATTGTAGAAGCCCATGATAGTATTAAAGGCAACACACATCTGTGTGTATAGCTCCCGTAGTTTTGTTAACCTGGCTTTATATTCTTCAGGCGTTTCTGACGCTATCATCTGTGTGTATCGCTCACGTTGCTTTGTTAACCTGGCTTCATACTCTTCAGGCGTTTCTGACGCTTCATTTGTGTATATCGCTGACGTTGCTTTTTTAACCTGGCCTCATATTGCTCAGGTGTTTTTGACGCTAATTGTTCCCGTCGTTTCTGTAATCGACTATTTCTATCACCTTCACTTTCTTTAGCTCGTTTTGCTTTATACTTTTCTTTCGCTTTTTGAAGCCTTCGTTTACGTTGTGTTGCAGTTTCTGTTTTATTTGTGTTTGTATTTTTTATATATTTTTTTTACCATTTTGTTCCCACGAGTAATGCACATTTAAACGGTCGACCCCCCAGAGGTCCAATAAAGGGGCAAGGCTATGTACAACAAGATGCGCCTGAGTCTTAAGGGGAAACGCTAACGACATATCATTTTTATCCACCCTAATGCCATACAGTTCTCGGCGCGTTTTAACCTTTCACCTTAACTTGGGTGGTGTACCGCTAACGCCACACAGTCCTCAACACGATAAAAAATCTTGACTTGGGTGGTGGATTCAGGCTGGATGAATCAGATATCTAAATTACAGATTCAATTTCTAAATTTAAATCTTAATTATACGCCATTTAGTGGCTGCGCCCATCTTAAATATTGAGGTTGTATAGTGCACTGTATTCTTCTTGTCAAGCCCTTTTATTTGATACCCATATTGGTGGGATTGATAAAAAATTGTTATCAGCCATTTGGTAGCGGCGGCCATCTTATATTTCATTTTTGCATAGTAAATTGTATTCTACTTGTTGAGACCTTTCATTTGATACCCATGTTGATGGGATTGATAAAACCTAAGTTATCCGCCATTTTGTAGAGGCCGCCATCTTGGATTTTAGTTTTATATAGTACATTGTATTCTACTGGTTGAGCACTTTCATTTGATACCCATATTGATGGGATTGATAAAACCTACGTTATCCGCCATTTTGTAGCGGCCGCCATCTTGGATTTCAATTTTTTATAGTATATTGTATTCTGCTTGTTGAGCCCTTTCATTTGATACCCATATTGATGGGATTGATAAAACCTACGTTATCCGCCATTTTGTAGTGGCCGCCATCTTGGATTTAAATTTTTTATAGTATATTCACCCTTATTACGGTTGGCGTAGTCGTAGACGTTCAAGTGACGTAGACGTTGTCGTAGGCGTAGACGTAGGCGTAGTCGTAAGATACATTTTTATATGATGAAAAATTATATACAACGAAATTTTTTGTCTTTTATAGCATTTTATATCCTAAAAAAATCGAAAGAAATACATTTGTTATTCCCAAAACGAATTTCTTGGTTTAAATACATTTTTTTTTTTTTTTTGATACGACAAATCGGTATTACGTTTGGCGTATCACGACAAATTGGTATTACGTATGGCGTTGAAATACGAGGAAAAAGTCGTGACCGATTTTGTAAACGACAGCATATAAAAATAAAAACAAATTAATTTCAAAAGAATTTTTTGGCAATGGTTATTAAGATATTTTGGAAAATAACTATAATAAATACAAATTTTACTACTTTGATTCATTTTTATAAGATAAATTTCGTGTCTTTATCAGATGACAAACTTTCTATTGAAAATCTGTTAGAGTCCTCATATAACGATTGAAGCAATGTAAATTTCTTAGTTCTTGCTCAAAAGATGATTTCAAACGAATTGTTTTACAATTAAAAAAATATAAATTTTTTAAATTTTGTATGAGAAAAAATTGTCGTTGTCGTAAATGTTACGTGGTACCAAAAAATATACCTACGACAACGACTACGCCAACGACCACAAAAACGTCTACGCCAAACACTTATTTTGATTGTAAAAACTGTAGGGTTAGTTTTTCTTCTGAATTAAAAGTTTAAAAATGATCTACTAATAATTCTAATAATGTTAGTTACCAAAAGAATTCTTTAAAAATTGAAATTTTTGCTTTTTTGTACAAAAGCATACATAATACCAATTAGACGTTACGACACGTCAGCTTGCAATTTTGGATACGACAACGCCAACCGTAATAAGGGTGATTGTATTCTGCTTGTTGAGCCCTTTCATTTGATACCCATATTGATGGGATAGATAAAACCTACGTTATCCGCCATTTTGTAGCTGCCGCCATCTTGGATTTCAATTTTTTATAGTGTATTGTATTCTGCTTGTTGAGCCATTTCATTTGATACCCATATTGATGGTATTGATAAAACCTACGTTATCCGCCATTTTGTAGCGGCGGCCATCTTGAATTTATAATGATAATGAATAAACATAATTGTATTGTCACCAAAATCCAAAGTGTATACAAAATTTCAGATTAATTGGTTGACAGGAAGAGGGTGAAATTTGAATTACTAAATTTGACCCAAGAATAAATAATAAAACAAACGGGGTGAGCTAAATAAAACCATTTAAAAATCTCGTAGCCGCATTTGTAGACCAAATTAATAACTCCCACTGTCATGTGTCTCCACATTGCAGAGAATGCACATAACTATTTTGATAGTTGTCGATAAATAACAACAACCAATCGTCCACGGTCATGGTGGAATAAGAAGGTGTCACATCAAATCATGTCAAACGTCAAATTTGCTCACAATAATGAATTACTGTGAATTGCTTGCTTACATTTTGTATGTGATTTTATTCACAATAACGCATTTTGACAACTGGTATGAAGATCAGCTGTTTTTGGCTTTACACCTTATTATTCCACCATGGTCCACGGTGCTTTGTGTCTATTTTTAGATTCACTTTGGCAATTTTGTTGAGATGTGTGTTTTACTTACTATTTGTATGTAAGTCAAGCTTAATCTCGTGTTTGTTGTTTTCAAATTTAAAAACAACAAGTTTAAGAGGGATGTAGTTAAAATTGATTACTTTTGGGTATGGGGAGCACAAAAAATCGTAGTGTTCCGACTGCGGAGCACTAACAATTTTAGTGTTCCGACTGCCGGATCACTAAAAATCGTAGTGCATCACGTGTTGAAACATTAAAAAATAACAAAGGAATTATGTTTTCTTAGGAAAATGAAATATTTGGTTAAATTTGATTAATAAAAATTAAGATAAACTGTTACATCCATGTATGTTTAAATTAGTTAAACACGTTACAAAATTTGGTCAAAAATATGAAAATAAAATAATATTTAGTTTTTGAAGAATGAAGCACAAAAATCGTCGTGTTCCGACTGCCGGACCACTAAAAATCGTTTTGTACTATAAGGTAATGCACCATACATGAATTTATTATGATTTCTGAGGAAATAAAATATTTTATATATACATATATTCAATAAATAAAAATTAAAAGAAAATGTGAAAAACATCTGATTTGGTTTTTGGACAATGGAACTCTAAAAATTGTAGTGTTCCGACTGCCGGATCACTAAAAATTGTATTGTAGTGTACCACGTGCAATACAATAAGGTAATGTACCACACATGAGTTTATTATGATTCGTGAGGAAAATTTGACATTTTATGTTTTTTTTTTTAATAAATACAAATTAAGAAATAAAAATTAGTAGGAAATGGAAAATCATCTGACTGGTTTTTGGACAATGGAGCAGTAAAAATGTTACTGTTCGATGTTTAGGTAATCATCTGTTTATTATGATTTATGAGGAAAATTAAATATTTGATGGCTTTTGGGTCAAGTAAAAATTAATAAATACAAATTAAGATGGCCATGTTATATCCAGGTACTTAAAATTAGTTACAAAATTTGAGAACGTTAGTAGAAAATATGACAAGATGCATGCGGTACAAATTTTTATAAACCACAAACATCCCATACGGGACAAGGGAGACTTCTTTCATATCAACGAGTGCAACCCGATTCATATTAGCTCAATGATATGGGACCTACTGTTTATCGCCGAGTCCGAACGGCGTGTCTTAAGACACCACTTTGTAGAGAAGTTTTACATGGCTGAAGAAACATATACATATTCGTATAATGATTGTCTTCTTGATCTTCATGAATTACTTAATCTTTTTAATGTGAACAAAAGAAATAACGAACGGAAAATATTGATAACAACACAATGTTTGCGAAAATTGTACCTGTAACTTTTTGTATCAAAAAACAAAATTCCTCAATGAATGCAGTTGAAGAAAGTATGTGGATTTTCCCAAGTAGACTTGTACGTTTGAAGTCACTTATTATTTTGGGGAAATAACACCTGTTGATATTTGTACAACAAACAAAATCACTCAATGAGAATGTGCTGATTTTCCGCAAGTAGGATTGTACATTTAAAGTCAACTTTATGATTTCGGGATAAATATAACCACACACTTATAATTTTGGTGAAGTTGTACCTGTTGCCATTTGTACAAGAAACAATATTCATAAATTATATATATATAATGTATATGCTCAATGCTAATGGTAAAAGTTGACGGTATTTTTAATTACCAGTTCAGTAACGACTAAGTTATCTGCTGAGGTAGTATTATGTTTATTTAAAATAAAATTTTTTTGTTAAACTTTTATGTTTATATGTATTTATTAATTTGAATTAAATATAAATAAATAAAATTTATTAAAATCTGTTATACATTTGGGATATAATTATAGGAACATAAGTATAATGTACAAAAAATCAAAACGGCCTTACAATTTTTCTAAAGCAAAACCAAAAATATTTAACTTGAAGATATTTTGTGCCCCAGAGGATTTTTATTTAAATTTTTAGATGAAATATTTATATATTTTAGATATTTTTATTGGTACCACAAAGTAGCAGGCAACTTTACTATGTGTTATATAAAAACCCGACATAATTATGTTTATTTTTGTGTTCATAATAAGATAGTGTTATTATGAAAACAAAAATAAACATTTTTATGCCACTAAATTTTGGACACATTTACATGTAAAATGCCTATCAAAAAATCTAACATTTCCACACAGATCATAACAACCATATGTGTGGTTCATTACCTTTACGTTATTTGTTAAGTGTTGCGGCTCGTGGAACACTACAATTTTTAGTGCGCCATTGTACAACAAGATGATTTTTTTTCTAATTTTCTACTAAAGCTAAATAATTTAAAACACGTGCATTTTATTTATTAATTTTTATTTTTAATTTTTACTCGTTCCACAACCCATAAAATATTTAATTTTCCTCAGAAAGCATAATTAACAGCGTTTCGATTTTTAGAGATCCGGCAGTCGGAACACTACGATTTTTAGTGATCCGGCAGTCGAAAAACTACGATTATTAGTGCTCCGCTGCCGAACACAACGATTTTTATTGATCCATTGTTACGATTTTTAGAGATCCGGCAGCCGAACACTACGATTTTTAGTGATCCATTGTTTCGATTTTTAGAGATCCGGCAGTCGGAACACTACGATTTTTAGTGAGCCGGCAGTCGGACACTACGATTTTTAATGATCCGCAGCCGAACACTACGATTTTTATTGATAAATTTCTTCGATTTTTAGAGATCCGGCAGTCGGAACACTACGATTTTTAGTGATCCGGCAGTGGGAACACTACGATTTTTAGTGCTCCGCAGCCGAACACTACGATTTGTATTGATCCATTGTTTCGATTTTTAGAGATTCGGCAGCCGGAACACTACATTTTTTAGTGATCGGGCAGTCGGAACACTACGATTTTTAGTGATCCGGCAGTCGGAACACTACGATTTTTAGAGATCCGGCAGTCGGAACACTACGATTTTTAGTGATCCACAGCCGAACACTACGATTTTTATTGATCCATTGTTTCGATTTTTAGAGATCCGGCAGTCGGAACACTACGATTTTTAGTGAGCCGGCAGTCGGAACACTACGATTTTTAGTGATCCGCAGCCGAACACTACGATTTTTATTGATCCATTGTTTCGATTTTTAGAGATTCGGCAGCCGGAACACTACATTTTTTAGTGATCGGGCAGTCGGAACACTACGATTTTTAGTGATCCGGCAGTCGGAACACTACGATTTTTAGTGCTCCGCAGCCGAACACTACGATTTTATTGATCCATTGTTTCGATTTTTAGAGATCCGGCAGTCGGAACACTACGATTTTTAGTGCTCCTCAGCCGAACACTACGATTTTTATTGATCCATTGTCCAAAAATCGAATCAGGCGTTTTTCACGTGTTCTATTATATTTTATTTCTTAATTTGTATTTTAAAAAAATTATAAAATATTTAATTTTCCTCACAAATCAAAATAAACTTATGTATCCACAGTCAGTTGTGCTAAGGAAGCGAGCAACAATGCTTAATATCAGCATTCGGCATACAACAACAACATTTTGAGCAAACACTGTTGTCAGTCCATGGTTTTTCAATTAGTGAGTGGAGAGAGAAGCTCTCTTTGCTTGCTCGCGAGTAAAGAGGTGCCTAATTCTGCTTTATATTCATCTGCCGTGGTTTAACAATGGGAATGTTCGCTTACCACTACTAATGCACGAAATATTTTGAGCATCTCTGTTCAATAACAATAAGTGTGTCTTTGTACGTCATAATTTGTTATAATTATTACGAAATATTATTAAATTCTGATTTTTTACACAAAAGCTCAGTAAAAGAGAGCGAAATGAGAGAACAATTTTGACAGTTGTTTGCTGAGAACACGCTAAAGGTTGCTGGAAGAATTTTTCAAAAATACTACAAATATTAGGTTTAACCTATATTTATTGATTATTTTATTAATATGTTAATTATTTTTTATTTACTTTGCTTAAAATTTAAGAACTTTTTCATTGCTTTGGAGTTAGTTTTTCTTTCATATATTGTCGCTTTTCTTTTTGTTTTGGTAATCAATTGTTACCTTGCTAAAGTTTACTAAATGCTTTCTTTTTACTTTTTTCTCTATTTCCTTATAATTGTTCTTATTCTCTGAAAACAAGTTACTGAGTAAACCTTACTAAAAAAGACACAACTATTATAAATTTGTTTACCTTCGAAAGAGTAAAGTTAATTGAGAGACGTTACTGAGAACTTGCTGAGTACTTGCATGTACTTTTTACTTGCGAAGTTATTGAACAACCTATTTTTATTTGTGATATTTTGCAGTTGCAATGCACGAAAAATGCATTAGTGTGCAACTGAAATATTTTGACGTAATCTAAAAATTGCAATGCCTTAGTACGTTTCAGATGTCAGCTTAATTTACTGAAATCAACCCAATTGCAAAGTGTTTGAACGTTTCAGAAATCAGCCCAATTTACTGATAAATGCAATTTCCCAGCAAAAAATCCTTACTAAATAATGGGTTTTTTATAGTATTTTTTGGTAGACGACTACCAAAAAGAGTCGTAACCACTTACAAAACCCCCAACTAACCCATTATGTTAATTTTTTTATGGTATGTTTCTCTAAGACGATTCGAATTCAAATTCGTTCGAACTGCTACCAAACTCCTGTTATTGTAGAAAAATTTTGTTTGACAATTAAAAAAATAATCAAATATTTACCAAGAAGCAGAAGTTTGGTAGTAATTCGAACGAATTTGAATTCGAATCGTCGTAGTGAAACAGGCCATTAATAATATTATTTTGAAAACAAAAAAAAACATAATAAATCTTATATCTTATTCCAAAGATACACAATAACAAATATAACATATTGAGATACGTAGAAAGTACATGGTAGATTCGTGAGAAGCAACCACAAATTTCCTGGGTATTGCGTTAGTGGGTAGCCTTGTATTTTCCAGTGTTGTCTTCTCATTACTGTCTTTGGCGCCAGATATTCTTAAGAGACAGATTTCATTTCTCCAACTTCTTCTTTTCTTCCGCTGCCTTTAACCACTAAAAGTAAAAAATAAGTTAAGATACGTTGTTGACCTCTCTCTTTCTCTCTCTTGAAACGCTATCGCCTTTAACTGTCCTTTAATTACTAACCTCTTTTGAATAATGTATTTACAATATTATTTATTGGATATTCCACAAATAATGCCACAATGAGAGCCACAATTGCCGACAATACGAAACTCAAAACGATTTGGCCGAACTATTGAAAAGTATATACATACATATCGTCACCATAAATGCCGGAAGACGTAACCGACATGGAAATGGAAATTCGTTTTTTGATGGAATCTGATATATTAAGCTAAAATACATGCTCTGGCAAAATTTCAAGCTTCTACGTTTAAAAATAACGATCCTATTCAAGAAATGCCAATAGACGTAACAGCATACTGTAATTTTCATAGAACACAAAAGGCGTAACCCACATTATTTCAAAACTAAACAGCAGTACAAACAATGTATTCTTTGATATTTGCAGCAATTATAATGCCAAAGGGAGGGCTTATTGAATTAATGTATAATTTCCACGGGGCGGATTCGGTTAACCGGTTATTTGACCCGAAAGTCCAGGTTCAAAACCGGGTTAGACCCAGTTCTACTGAACCGATTACTGCAAAATGGGTAAGGTATGGAAATACCTATCACATGGTGTAGTTACTTTAACAGTTTTGTCTTTTACTCGGCTTATTTCTCCATATGTGTAATTTGACTCTTAGGTTATCATATCTCAAGAATGGTAGCTTTTTTCAAAAATCACAAAGACCATTCTTTTAGTTAATTTTTAAGGCATAACTTTGACTTTAGACGGTTTTTACTGATCTTACAGAAAAAATCCATAATTGAAATAATGAAGATGATGACAGAAGACCTATGCCCTGATTTAAATAAACATCTAAAACGCACGTATGGAAAACAATATGTTAACCGGACAAAAGGAAGTGGTTATTCGGAAGGCAATGCTCGTCCCGATATTGTTCATTTTTCCAAGAGAAAGAACGAACGGAAATGTTCAAAATTTGAGACGTTGATACGAAAACGTGTATGTGGTCAAAATTCACGTCGTTCTAGTACAAAGATGTATTCTTTAAATACGGATACGATTAGGCTGTAAATTTGCAAAAGATGGTCTGGTCAACTAACCCATGGTTTAATAGAGATCAACTGATTGTAATAATCGAATAGGTCCAGACAAAAACGCAAATTTTCTGTATTGGTTTGGATTATACAAAAAGACAGGAAATCCTACAGTCACTGCGAGCATTGGCTTTTGATCATAGCAGTATAATCTTTTTTAAACTTGATATCAAAGACGAGTAGCAGATTCTACCATAGAGAAGTCCGACAAATTTTGAGGCAGTGAATGCTCCTCAGATGTACACACAAAGGCTAAAAGTTTCAAGAAAGAAATTTCAACACCTGCAAGACTTAAAACGCTTAATTCCAAGTGATTGTCATTACTTTTATGACAACATTCCTTATGACAATTACAAGTTACATTTAAACTGTTGCAGATCACTTAATTTATATGAACTATATTCTGTCAATAAATTGACTTAAATACAACAATAAATATAATATTCCAGATTTAATATCGTCTAATACAATTGAAATTATAAGTAATTATAGTGATGGTTGGAATAAACAGTTCACCTAATTGTGGTCCATTGAAATATCAACGTCAAGACTGGGAATTGAACCCAACACCGTCAGATGGCTAGTTTAAAGTTCGCTTAACCGCGTAGGCCAATAAACCAGTCCTAATTTGTTTATAATTTTTCATTTATACTAGTTTCTTCAAATGTATACTCAATAAATTGTAGGTTACGTCTTTTAGTATTTCAGAAAAATACAATACCAGAAGACGTAACCCACACAGCTTCTAACATTCTGGAAAAAAATGTAATTTTTTTCAAAAAATATATTTCTTCTCTGTCTTAAACCACGATACTAAAATTTTTCGATATTTTATAACACCATTTTCATTTTACAACGTTTTTTGCTTCTCCTGTAAAGTTTTATTTTTGTGGGTTACGTCTTCCGGCATTTATGGTGACGATATAATTAACAAACAAACATACATGTAGGATTTTATACTTTATTTTTTGTTTTGAAATACATACCAAATAGAATTCGGTGATGTAAATAGGTTGACGGAAATATCCGAACGTTATTCTTATAATGTTCACATGCCACATATACATTTGAAAAGTTAGTCTACCCAATAGGCGGAAGGCACTCATGTTAGCGATATCATAAGCAAGCCCTGTAAAATAGACATAAGAATATTAAATAACAATGAAAATTATGGCCCCGGCACATACGGTCCGTTAAGCGTTGCGCTACAACAACCACATGAAAACTTCAAGAACAAACATGCCATCACTTACACATTTTTCATGTGGTTGTTGTTTTTAACGCGTGACGCGACTCACAACGTACCGTATGTGCCGGGGCCATTACAATAAAAATGTTGAGTTTAAGAGGAGTTTATTGGTAAGAATGTTACAAAAAATTAAAAAATGTTTACAAGAAAATCTCAAAGCCTTAAGGCCCCGGCACATACGGTCCGTTGAGCGTCGCGTTGTAACAACCACATGAAAACTTCAGGAGCAAACTTGGCATCTTTTACACTTTTTTCATGTGTTTGTTTCGGCCGCTGCATATTCGGCGCGTTGAGCGTTGCGTTACAACAACCACATGAAAACTTCACAACGGAACGTATGTATTTGGCCCATTTGTTTCTCACGCGTGACGCGAAGCACAACGGACCATATGTGCCGGGGTCATTACTGTAGACTTAATAATGTTCTGGATTTTATTCTCGTTCGCATTGTATTGTGTTACGGGTATACCTACTTGCACAAGTTAGGGCCAAACCTATAGCTCTGCGTGTTGCGTGTGCGTTCAAAAATACAAAAACAAAACACATGTATTTCAAATTGAAATTGAAATACATGTATTTTGTTTTTGTATTTTTGAACGCACACGCAACACGCAGAGCTATAGGTTTGACCCTAACGTGGCCCCCCACACGACGGTACAAGTTTCATCAGGGGCAAAACCATACATCCTGAGAAAATAGCCTGAAATGTTAAAAAAACCGCTATGACATCGTGTGTAGTGGTTGGAGCGCAAGATAACTCTCGAACGGATCTGCCGATTCGATCCAAAATTTGGCCTTCATAATGGTTTGTCCAAACTTAGTATAAGTTCGAAAATAAGCCATATCGGTTCACTCCTTCAGGCACCTCCCCCACAAAAGGTTAAAAATGTTCGGAAAAATTGTGCGCACGATAACTCTTGAAGGGAAGGACCGATTTGGTCCATACTTTAAGCATCCTAATATATCTACCAGATATAGATTAGGTTTGAATATGGACTATATTTGTCCATTCCTACGGGTACCTCCCACACAAAATTTCGGATATGTTCACTTTGAGACCTGGGGCCTAATTATGTGATTCGATATCGAGTTGTTTCTACCTGAGTACTCAAAGTTGGGATGACAACATTTGTTATCGAGTAAAATTATCGAGAAATTGAGCATAAATTTGCGAGTAATTTCTCGAGGCCAAATTACCTATCGTAAACAAATAAAATGAAAGATTTCCTTATTGTCTTTTTGTTTAAAATGTAAAAATTGTTGTTTGTTGTCGTTTTATAGAAGAAAAACGATGTTAGTAAATAATTGGCAGCATTTTTTAGACAATATAACAAGAGAAATTGGGAAAGGTCCTTTGCAGTCGTTTTGAGAAATTGTGATAAATTTAGAATTAAAATGCATGCAATCATTAACCAAAAATTACTTTTGCAGTCGTTAAAAAATAAGCATTTCTGGAAAAAAGAAAAAAATATTTAATATTAATAGTCTTTATTGTATAAGGGAAGTACATTTTAAACATTTCATCTCCCGTTGTTTACCAAAGGAAATATTCTCTCAGAGAGGCTAATGCAAAACATCCACCAAACTCTCTCTCATTTATTTTGAGAGAGGATTATTAAGGTAGATGTATCAGCAATCCGTTACAACAATGTCAAAAAGATTTTGCAAGAATTAATAATTTTCTTATTTCCATAGCACAACTTCATTCCGAAATTATTATTGAATATATTGTTCAACAAATTCCACAAATATTTACATTTTTCATTCATAATTTAGTTTTTTTTTTTTTTTTTGGTTCTTGCTATCAAAAAACACCTTTTTTACATCTACCTTCATCATATTCCCTATAGTACACATAGGTTTTCATAGTTCGATTACCGGTTACTCTCGAAACATTCGATCAACGATTTCGATCGAATCTCGTCATGCCGCTTTTTTATCGTGTCGAAATCTTTTTCACGAGCAAATACTCGATCGAATCGAATCACGTAATTAGGCCCCTGCTCTGGACTAACTTTGATTTCTGCTGAAGCAACTTGCAATCACAGTCTCAATTACGACGGTAAAAGTTTTTTATGGACTTGCCATACTTCTTGGGAAAACAGCCCGAAAGTTGTAAAAAACCCCTATGGCACCATATGTAGTAGCTGGAGAGCACAATAACTCTGGAACTGATAAACCGATTTGGTCCGAAATTGGCCATCGTAATATTATGTCCAAATGGGCAATACCGGTCCACAATTTCCGGTACTTCCCCTAAATATTAAAACAAATGTCACTAAAATGGTATGCACGATATCTCTGAATGGGGCAACCAATTTGGCCCAAACTTTGCATCTCCTAATATTTTGTCCAAATTTAGTTTAACTTCTAAAATGGCCCATATCGGTTGTCGCCTTAGGGTACCTCCCCCACAAAAGTTCAACATTTGTGTCTAAGTGCAGTTTAGGGCCAGTTCGAAGATCCTTTGGAAATGTATACCGATGATGTTCGTTGTGGCCATGTGTACAGCGATATTATGTTTTCCGTGGTCAAGTCCATGCTTTCTGGCATAGTGGTTCAAAAGTTATATGAAATGACTAGTGGGCGCGATATCTATCGAAAAGATATGGCTCCATTCCTTCAAGTGTGTACCTCATCCGCAACACTTTTGAACTTTAATCCTCATCCACATTTTTGTCGGCAAGTTCAAATGTCCAAAAAGGGCCACACAATTCTGAAAAGACGCTGTATACATTCGATTTGTCCGTAGATGAAAGTTTCAATTCACATAGGCTGAGGGTATATCTCTGTCGGCAAAGCCGACTGATACTTTTTTACTTGTTTTATCCTACATCAATATGTGGGAAGGGTATTATAAGTTGATTTTGGTCCAAAAGTTTGTAACTTATAGAAATAATGATCGCAGACCTATACTAACACATATATAACAAAATGAATGCCTCGACGGGCAGAGTCGATCTATGTGTGTGTCCTTCCGTCAGTCTGTCCATTTAAACTTTTAAAATCACGCAATTTTGATCGGATCGCCACCAAATTTCGGTCGGATAACACTGCAACATTTTTAAAGTAATCATGTGCAAATAATTTGAACAGAGGATTTTTTTAAAATACACACCCAAACGACAGAAAACCCTAGTTAGGTTTTGGAGAAAAAATGAACTCAAACATTTTTATAATATAAATTCCATACTTTGTATACATTTCACACCATATCTCCAAAACTGGTAATTTTTTCTTAATGTTTTCTTTTGGGAAAACATTCGCTGGAATGTAATACACGAATCTTCTGAACATGTTATTGTATATTTTATTATACGAGTATTTTATATTTTCAACGACAATGTAATAAATATGTCAAAAATGTTGTGAAATCCCAAATGCGAGAATAAACCGCTCGTGAATTCGGTTTAAAAATAAATGTGCCAAATTACATCGAAATCGGTTCAGATTTGGATATAGCTCATATATATGTATATATTTTCGGCCGATTTGCTGTTTTTGCACCAAACCCGCTATATACGTCCGATTTTGATAAAATTTGGAATGTGTGACGGAATTCTGTCTAGTAATAAGTGTACCGTATTATATGGAAATCAGTTAAAATTGATATATATCTCCTATATTTTACATATTCACAGTGGTGTAGGGTATCATATAGTTTGCCCGCCCGAATATGATCCTTTCCTTACTGGTTTTACGCTAGAACGTTTTGTTAAGCCAGGCTCGGGTTGCTTTATTTATGTTTACCTGAGGAATTGTTGAGAACATTATTTGAAATATTTTTTCTAAAAGTTAATTGGTTCAGCTACCAAAAGTTTAGCTTGTATTTGTTCGGTGTGTTCAACGGTTAACTTCTATTAGTCTAGGGCTACAATATTGCTAAAGACAGCAAGGATAAATTCGTATTCGTTGCTGTGATAAAAGCCCGATAAATGCAAAAAAATAGTTTTAGTTTTAGGCCATAAAATCCGAACTGGATCTGAGAGGACAAAGCCCTACTAGGGTTTTTGTAGTCTCAATATATACTTTTAAAAATGAATACTAGAAGTTGTTGGCATTTTCAGTAGCCAAATGGAGATCAATTGTTTGAACTGAACTTTTGGGATCAGTGGCAGGGTTAATCTCAAACAATTAATAATGGAATAACTCTATTGGAGTTCTCACCCACATATATATTAAGCAGTTCCGTCATTTAACCGCTACTTTATTGTAATTTGCATCAAGTAAACAGTTTTTTCTACACATTTATAAGATATTTTACCGAAATTTGTCCTGCATAAATTAAAATATGCACCAAAAATTTAATTTTCCAATATTTAACACCATATGCTCATTTTCACCCACAAATACTATCCGATCAACATCCACAATTATTATAATCTTATAAATAAGTCTTCTAGCGTGATTTTTTGATTAAAACTGTGGACCCCGGTATATATTAGGCTAAAACTCTGTTATCTAACCATGTTTATCAATATAATTGGCATCAACAGGAAGACCAAGAATTCCTCTTCTAGGAATAAATATATAGTCATCATATTAAAAAAATTGGCAATTTTGACCCAAAAGTTTTGATTCATTAAACTCGCTAATTATTATCTGATCACCATGATAAATTGCAAGCTTCTTCTTTGTGTTAAACTCAAATCATTCTTAAAAGTTCGTGCCGATCGGAATATTATTGCAATCTACAGGATAGCTACAAACTCGGATACAAATTTTGGGTTTGGTCCATTTCACGCCTTACGATCATAACCAATATCTAATGGGGTCATTTCTAGTCGGAGCCCGACCTCTCCACAAAATTTCGTGACGATCGGTCCAAAATTGAGGAGTTTTATTACAATAGTTAATGGACGGACACACATATCTAGATCGCTTTATCTTGTCAATATATGAAAAAATTGCAAGGGGAAGGGGTCTACGACGAATACTTTGCCATGTTACACGAATATTGGACAAAACAAACTTATAATACCCTTTCCACATTGTTGTGTAAAGTAAAAATATTTTATTTTAAAAAATCCGTAAATTGCAGAAAATGGTCGTAAGGCCAAGTTAATATTATAGCCTTTTGCAGGGTTAACCTTTTTAATGAGAATTTATTTGACGTATACGCAAAGGAATTGACATTTGAAACCCAGTGGGTTTGTTAAATCCGGTTATATATAAACGTACTATGAGTCCCTGCAAAAATACAAAACTGTACAAGGAAAAGGTCGTTAGTCCAAAGACATCCAATTATCTCCCAAACGATATGTAATTTGATCAAACAAAATACATGTATTGAAGCGGAATAAATAAGCGAAGAATTCTGCCTTTACCACCATAATAAAATCTTTAATACAGAAAGCGCTGGAATGTTTTTTCTTCCTCCTGAAAAATTTATGAAAAGGGACTTACGACCTTTTCCGACGAGACAGACGATATATTTTTATATATGAGATATTGCAAATATCTATAAATAAAAACAGTTATGAATTTAATGTGAAGTATAAATGTTTAAATCCGTTCTAAAATAATTCATTTGTGCATTGTTTTTATCCATTGAAATTTGGGGCAATGAATTATAAAGATTTTTGCGGTTAATCGGTGTAAAATAAACAAAAATTCCGGTGTTTTCCTTTCCCGGATAATGGAGGTTTACAGATACCTGATTCCGGATTATCGAGGTTCGAATGTATATACATATGTATTTTATGAGCGCTTAGAAAAGGCATATGGCCGGTGTCCTGCCCATGACATTAAAATTATTCTAGGCGACTTCAATGTCAAAATTGAAAAGGTTTCCACAATGAAACATTTGACAATGGAATGATTCCGTTAAGCTTTCCAGCGTCAAAAACATTGTAGTTAGCAGCACCAGATTAAAGCATTCGAGAAGTTTGTTTGTATCTACCAAATTGTATTTTTACCATTTGCTACTGTCCACTTAACACATTAAAAAAATACACTTAAAATTTTTTATACTTACATCCAAATTTTAACGCCATAGTCATTATGGCAATTCCACAAAAAATTACCCAAAAATTGCGATAAAATGCCGAATAAAGAGCTGGCCAGATAGAAGCCTCCTCGGGCTTTTGAAAATAAAATAGAAGGCCGGTAGATAAAGTTCCAAAACCTACTGAAAGAATTGCCACCAAATATGGTATTTGAATTTTAAGGTCGTTTTTGTACTTTTCACATCGTTTCTTCAATTCTTGAAATGTAGGAGATTTTGCGTATATTTCGGCACATATTATACCTACTAAGTAACCGCCCAGATTGCCATAAATAGGGAAATAGATTTTGTTTAATGTTTCCACATTTTGAAAATAGAAATAGCGATAGTATCTGCAAATTAAAACAAGAAACATAATCAATAAAACGCATTTTACATATAACATGTTTTATAAAACATGGATCATTTAAGTTGTCAATTCCATACAATATCTGTCAAATAAATGACGTAAATTCCCAAAACACATGTTTTATGTGCAAGTGTGAAATGCGTTTAAAACTATGTTTACATTTACGAAATCCACTCGATTTCAACTGTCAATTCCTCAAACGTCAAATGAAATCCAATCGATTTCAGATGAGTTTTCATTTGACGTATACACAAAGGAATTGACAGATGAAGTCGAGTGGATTTCGTAAATGTAAACATAGTTCAAGTATGGATATACATTAGGGCTATAACAAAAAAAAAAAAAACACGTCAGTACCATTTGCAGAATATTGTCCTAACAACGGAAAAGCATTCTTTAGTCCTATTCGATGAAAACAGACCGCACTGAAAACGATTTCCAAAGGACTTTGGATAATTTTCTCGTTGTAAAATTTGGTAATTTTTTATTCATATGCTTTATTTACATTAAAATAACCCCGTGGGAAAATGGAGAATATATTACATTGATAATAAATAATTTATAGCATTATATGATTTACATTATAGAATTTGTCAAAAATAATCGAGAAAAGAATGCAATTTGAGCAAAAATTAATTATAACACCGTTGTTATAGGATGCATTATATTAATCATCCCAATTGAAGCGAAATGGTAATTTCATTTGACGAAATTTACAGATTGATTACCGTCTATATTCCAGAATCTGTATATGATGGAATGTGTAGTTTCATACTTTGTTTTTTTCTTGATTTTGTGTCCCGTTATTTTCGGACGACTTCATGTCGCGTCATTGTTAACTTTGTAAATTTGTTTAGTTTTGTTTCATTCGTGTGACAGTAAAGATGTACGTTTTTTAAATGTATTCAAAGCGACATTGGAGGCGTTTAATACCAAATAAAAAGAAACGTTGTGCAAGTACATACATCAAATGAAACCAAGTAAAATTGTTCAACATTTGCAAATTAAATACTTTTATAACATAAATATTAATATAAATTATTTTTTACAGTAGTGTCAAAGTGCGAAGGATATGACGAGAAAGAATACATAAAGGAGATTAGAAAGACATTCCATCTGACTAAATTAAGACAGTTTAATAGTTGGTTTACTTTTAAGAAATCCGCTAGATTTCAATTGTCAATTCCATTGCTCAAACGTCAAGTGAAAGCCAATAGATTTCGGATGAGTTTTTATTTGACGTATACGCAAAGGAATTATCAGTTGAAATCCACTCGATTTTGTTTTTGTATTCTAAGAATAGGTGCATATATTTACTAACCTTTGTTTATTACTAATAAAAAAATAATAAAATAATAAAAAATTTAATTAAAATATATATTTTTTAAATAAAAAATATATAAATTTAATCTATTATGGGGGAATAAATTAAATAAATAATCAATTATATAATGTATTCTTGAAATAGTGTCCAAACATGTATTATATTGAATGCATTATATTATGAATCACTTAGGCAAACAAAAGGAATGCATTATTTTCCTAGGACATGCACCGTGTTAACAATAATGTATTCTGGAATCAATAAATCATAGTGTTTATGCATTACCTCCTCGTTTACCATTGCTTCCATTTTCCCACTGGGAAGTTAAACATTTGGCACTATGCGCCCACGATTTGGCGTAAAGCAATAAATAAAATAGACGCTTATTTTTATTTATTATGACCGTGTTGTTATTATTCTTGCTTTGATGTGTATATTTGTATACCGGGCTGTTTCGGGCTTAAAAACCAACAACAACATGGTATCTGATTTACACAAGGAAAATCACATCTCAAAAGCGGAAAAGTTTAGACTAATGTGCAATGCCGCTGAAGCTCCTGAATTATATGGTTTGCCGAAGATTCACAAGAAAGATTTACCACTCAGGCCGATTTCATCCTCCACACAAGTACCATGCTATAACCTCTCCAGATACATTGGAAAAATTTTAAGACACATAATCTCACCACATTTAAACGTAAAGAACTCAATGCAATTGAAAGAAAAGTTAAATGATATAAGTTTGGATGAAGATGACATTCTCGTTTCATTTGACGTGGTATCATTGTTCACCAATATACCTATTCATTTAGCCATTAAGAACATTCTGGACAAATGGGAAACATTACAACAACACACGACGATTCCGAAGCGAAGATTTCTTGGACTTTTACAATTCTGCTTAATAGATAATAACTATTTCAAGTATGACGAAAAAATTTACCATCAAACTTATGGTATGCCAATGGGCAACCCCCTATCGCCAACAATAGCCGACATTGTATTGGACACATTGCTAAATAACATTAGCACGGAACTCAAAGAAAAGGGGATTGAATTCAAATTTATCTGCAAGTACGTTGATGACATATTTGCCATCCTGGACAAAAAGCATTTAGATACAACTTTGAGACTATTAAACTCATATCACAATAAAATAAAATTCACGGTGGAAATGGAAGAGAATAACCAAATACCGTACTTAGACATGAAAATAATAAGAGATGATACGAAGATAATAACTGATTGGTACACAAAACCCACAGCATCCGGACGAATGATAAATTATTACTCTACACAACCAAAGAACATGAAAATAAACACAGCCAATAACTTAATCAAGAAAGTTTTTTATACAGTATGCAAAGTTCATATTCGTACACACCTAAAAAATTAATAAAATCGTTATTAATTCCATATTTTATGTGCAAATATGAAATAATTGATAGGAATTACCATAAAGAAGAAAGATTTAAGAATAACAAAACAAATTTTTAATTTATTCCGTCATTTAGGTATAGATGGCGCCTGTGTGGGTGGCAAAGTTCGTATTCGTACACCTAAAAGCACTATATATTTGGAGTTTTTAAGGATTTTCAAAGCAAAATACCGCACATTTTTGTACTTTTCTTCTTTTGGAATGCCTCTGCTATAGAAATATGTAAAAATAACGGTCATTTTATTAAAAATTTGGCATGAACAAAAAGTCGGACGAATATTTGAAATACATAAGAAAAATGTTCTAGATATGATTAACTATTGCAATTTATTCCAGAATTTTGGACGAAAATAGCTAATAGCGGTCCTTCTGTAACAATATTCAAGGTCTAATATGAAAACAAATGTTGTCAGCGTTTGGAAATGCAAAGAAACGTATTCCGGGCTTAGGCAAAGTACACACATTTTTGGTTTATACTTGGTGAAAATCGCAAGTTTCGTTTTATATTTGACATTAAATGTATTGAAGTTTTAGAATACAGTTTCGAAAATCATTTTATGTCGAAAACTGTGAGAAATTGTGAAGAAACATGAAACTGTACAAGTTTTCATACTGTCTGCGTGCGACTGAAATTCTACGCTTACTATGAACGAGGTTTATGACTGCCAAAATCGTGAAAATAATTGTTTTTACTTCTTGAAAATTATATTTCTTTACCGAAGGATCCAAAATGAGTACAAAAATGTCAAAAGAATGAAATAAATTGTACAGGAAAGAGCGTGGGGTAACCTTTTGAAGAAATGCATTATTTTCGGGGAAATTTTCTTCCTAAAAAAATTATTATTCATCGTAATTTCCGATATGTCTTGACATAAAATGATTTTCGAAGCTGTATTCTAAAACTTCAATACATTTAATGTCAAATATAAAACGAAACTTGCGATTTTCACCAAGTATAAACCAAAAATGTGTGTACTTTGCGTAAGCCCGGATTACGTTTCTTTGCATTTTCAAACGCTAACAACATTTATTTTCATATTAGACCTTGAATATTGTTACAGAAGGACTGCTATTAACTATTTTCGTCCAAAATTATGGAACAAATTGCAATAGTTAATCATATCTAGCACATTTTTCTTAAGTATTTCAAATAATCGTCCGACTTTTTATTCATGCAAAATTTTTAATAAAATTACCATTATTTTTACATATTTTTATAGCAGAGGCATTCCAAAAGAAGAAAAGAACAAAAATTTGCGGAATTTTGCTTTTAAAATCCTTAAAAACACCAAATATATAGTGCTTATAGGTGTACGAATACGAACTTTGCCACCAACACAGTCGCCATCTATACCTAAATGACGGAATAAATTAAAAATGTGTTTTGTTATTCTTAAATCTTTCTTCATTATGGTAATTCCTATCAATTATTTCATATTTGCACATAAAATATGGAATTAATTAAGATTTTATTAATTTTTTAGGTGTGTACGAATATGAACTTTGCATACTGTATAAGCGATGAAAAATACATGACTAAAAACACAAACAAAATAAGAGAAATCCTATTAAAAAATAACTATCCAATAAACATTATCAACAAACTAATAAAACAGAGAACTGCAAATTCAGAAAATAAACCAGAAGAAAAACATCTGGACGATGAACGAAATTTTATCAGTGTTCCATATATTCCCAGATTGACAGACAACAACATATTAGCAACCATGATAAACGACAACAACACATCAGTAGCTTATAAGTCAAATCACCCACTCCACACTGTATTCTCCCGAAAAACGAAAACAGACAAATTACAACAATGCAATGTCGTGTATGAAATACCATGCATTGGCAGAGAAGGGGAGAAGTGCAACAAGGTGTACGTCGGTACGACGAAGAGGAGGCTGAGTGTTAGACTTAGTGAACATGAGAACGACATAAAGAAATGCAAAGAAAATACAGCTTTATCCCAACATACTAAACAGTGGGGCCATGTAGCAGATTTTAAAAATGTAAAAATACTTGATAGAGAGAAAAACGAAAATAAGAGATATACTCTTGAGAGTCTAAGAATACAAGAGAGAATGTGTGAATGTATGAATACAAAAGAAGACAAGGATAATACTAAATATCAATACTCGGTTGCAATATTTTGAAGAGGACGTTCTGTGATTTAGTTTAAGGTTTTGCTGCAATATTTTTATTTTTATTTAAGTTTGTGATTATTATTTTTATTTATACAAAAATTTGTGTTGTGAAGTCCAGTTTTTTTATAATTAAGAATAATACCACGACTATGTAAGAGAAACTAATTGTAAGTAAAACTTTAAACTAAGAAATTCGAAATATGATTTGGAACTAAAATGAATGTTTTGTCTTAGGATTTTCAATAAAGACTCCTGATGAAGTTGGAATCAAACCAACGAAACGTAGAGTAAAAATGAAATAAATTAGTTTTATTTATCTCATGTACATCTGACCGAAACAGCCCGGTATACAAATAGACGCTTAATTATCGCGATTTGGAAAAAATTCTGTATTATATTTATAAAGAATGGTGGCATATTGAATTTAATGCCCTAGACAGAGTTAATTTGCATTAAAAATTCCTTAATTTGAATTATTTTTTCACCCTGACAGCCGATAGTTTCTGCATTTATGAAACAGCTGTTGGTGTTGTTGGTTTGTACCCAGCAGACCATTTCATAAAGATTTACAAACGTTCCGCTAAATATACAAAACAAATATACTTTCTACCATTGACTTTCTCACACGAAAAAGCCAAAATATATTTAATTAATTCGCGATATCTTTGAGTCTTTTTAACATTATAAAACTGTCGCAAAACTGTAAAGAAACATTTGAAGAAGATATTATTTTCGATAGAATTGTTATGGTGGGTAATGAAATGTTTGTGAAAATAAAAATTGTAAAAATAGATTTAATAGCAGGCGCGACAAACGCTATGCTATTCGCGAAAGACCACTACTTATTTGAAAGAAACGTAAAAATTGCTGATCTGTTTTCCTTTTTTATTTTGATAAACATGGACATTTAACAAAAGACAATTGATTTTCAACAGCATTGCCAAATTAACATTGCTAAATTCAGTATAAATTCAGTTTGATTTTGTGCATTAAAAATGTGGATAATGTTCAAATTAATTTGAATTAGGGCTGTTAATGCAAATTAAGACTTCCGTCGGTCTAGGCTATAAATTTCAACAAGAAATAGCTTATTTAATAACGCTTTGCTATCACAATGGAAAACATAAAATAAATAACTGCAATGGAAAACTTGTATGGAATCGGTAGGGAAACTTTTTTTAACGGGTATGGGAAAAGTGATAACGCATTTCATAATATTTTCAATGCTCTACATGGATATGTGGCGGTATTTTTTCATATTTGCAAAAAATGCAAAAAAGTTATAACCCTAATGTACAAAGGTATATACATATCGTCGGTGTCATGCTTAAGTGTTCCATACGCCATTTTTGACATTTTGAGATAAAGGTATCTTACAAGGTTTTGAACCATGCTCTTTCAGATTTTTTGGTCGGATTTTCTCTATCTCTTATAATTTCTGAGATATTCAGATGTAAATTTGTTCCATATCCGCTTTGTGACCCAAAAAATCTTGTCGTTTTGTTCCATATCCATAAAGCCTGGCGCATGGAACAAAACAACTTTGAACTTTTTAGTTCCATATCCATTTCATTTGGCGTATGGAAGAAAAAGTGACAAAAACGAATTGTTCCGCACCAAAAATGATGGCGTTTGGAACAAAAAATTGCCAATTTTTGCCAAGTTACGAATAATGTGGCGTATGGAACAAATTGTTTGAAAGGACTTGGTTTAAAAACTGAAGAATAATAATTTCTAAATCCAAATAGTTTTGAATATTGTATTGTTATATGAAAAACGAAAATGTATCAATCGTTTAAACAAGAAATCCCTAGTATAAAGACAAAATTTTGATGTAAAAACGTTCATTCGACTTGAAGCTAGTGTGGACACCGACTACAAAAATGGTATTATAAGAAAAACGCGTTTAAATGTTTTATGTTACCTTAGAAATGCAAAAAATCAATCCGTTTTGTCCGATCGAAATTTTTACCACAAAAAATGGTGATAAGTGAAGGCAATACCTTAAACAAATGTTAAGGATGCCTATAATAATGGTTCTTATTGTTTTTATATGAGAAAAATAAATGTTTCATTTAAAGTCCTGATTTTTCAACTCCACAGTAGCACTTCATATAAGGGAGGTGGAACACGATTGATAAAAAGTGTTTTGGTTGAAATGTGACAAAATGTGTTACATGTGACACAAACTGCTCAAAACATGAAAAAACAACATGGAACAATTCAGCAACTTTTTGCAATTGTAAAAATTGGTCATAACTTCTAGACTATCACAGATATCTGGCTAAAATAAACTACTGATATATTCTATGAGTTTAGTTAAGTAGAACTGAGCTCTTAAAGTATTGTATTATTGCACCATTTTTATCCTGTATGGCCTTAAACATTAACTTGAGTTTTTCTCGAATCAGGCAAATGGCGTATGGAACACTTAAGCATGACACCGACGATATGTATATACAAAATAGTCTACTTACTCTGGATGTACACGGGAAAACGCATCCAATTTGAAATAGTAGGTAATGACACCGGGGATAATTATTGCACATAGACCTATTAGTGTATACAAATATTTTTTGCTTCTTTTAAATCTGAAATGAATGTTGTAATGGATATCACTGTAATTTTTATAAAGTTAACTTTTACAGCTACGTGGACATACTTTGCTGTGACAATTATGATAAGAAGATACAATTCAAACAATTGCATGTCTGCAGCCAAGTACCAGGTTTGATGAATACACTAGAAGAGAAAAAGGCATTAAATAGAGTATACCGTCGAACTTCTCTGTAACGAAATTTTCTCTACAACGAGTACACAATTAAAACACAACTTTTCCCATCCATTTTCACCTTTTTAAACTCACTACAATGAACCTCCCTATAACGAAGTTGTTTTTTTCTTAATGCATCACTTTTATTTGTACCAAGGCCAAGGCCAGCTGTGAAACCACTTTGTAGTAAACTTATTATTGTTGTAATTTTCCCTACAACATAAAGCAAAGTTTGACATAACATATTCCAAATATATTATTTTTTCCTTAATAGAGCGAAGGTCATTTATAGTGAAATTTTTAATTAATTACACTGCGACACAAAATGGAGC
The DNA here is from genome assembly GCF_047663935.1 of Musca autumnalis. Classification (NCBI taxonomy): domain Eukaryota; kingdom Metazoa; phylum Arthropoda; class Insecta; order Diptera; family Muscidae; genus Musca; species Musca autumnalis. The sequence continues at coordinate 151,679,826 of NW_027411644.1, forward strand.
TGAAAATCTGGGGCAGAGATAATTCCTTGGTGAGAATATTATGAATCCCGAAGGACAGGTCCGCCTACAGTCGAACTTCCGAGTGATTACGTGATGAAGTTTCTGCTGAACACCCTGTAAGGCATCTGAAATTAGCTTATACCTTTGTTAACTGTTGTTTTAGCTTATTTATGAGATGACATGTCTTAAGTCAAATCGAATGAGGATTATTTTCATAGAGCATTTCCACCGTCTAACTCGCATCCTTCAATGTCCTTTCTGTCCCTTATTTTAAGCTGAAAAACGTCATCTTGTGGCACTTTTATAGCGGTTCTTAAAATAAGGAACTAAAAGAAATTGAATGAAGCGAGTTAGAAGGTGGAAATGATCTACGAAAATAATCCTCATTTAATTTGACTGAAGACATGTTATCTCATAAATAAGCTAAAACAACAGTTAACAAAGATATAACGCTAATTTTAGATGCCTCACAGGGTCTTCAGCAGAAACTTCATCACGCCATAACTCGGAAGTTCGACTCACGGCGGGTCTCTCCTTCAGGATTCTTAATATACTCCTCCAGGGCTTTCATCCCCAAAAGGAATTATCTCTGCCCCAAAATTTCGGTTCACAGTGTTATCTGCACATTCAATATACCTTGATGTGTACCATGCACATACCCCTATTATTATAAGTTCTCATTTGTTTTTGTTTGGATTTTCGAACAGCTTCGTAGCCTTCTGGTTACTTTGAAGTTAAAAGCAATAATAAATTAGCATTAACGTTTATTGTAAAACGCGAACCCGGGGCGTTGCTGGTCCGTCGTTATGTTTTTAATGAAAACTTTGTATGCCTTTTATAACACTGTGACACAAAATGGAAGTCAAAGTCTGGGGGGTGGAAAATTTCTTTTGGAGATGAAAGCCCTTGATGAGTATACTAAGAACCCAAAAGGTAGGTAGTAGTATTGGAAGTATAATGTATTGAAAAGAGTGGATGTGGTCATCAGTTTTCAAAATAAAACATATTTAAAAAGTGTGAGCGTTTTTTTAGTTATCAGTTGTGATAGTTGTCAGAATTTGTTGTGCTTTTTTATAAATTTAGCTTTTCTTTAGTAAATTGTGTTTTTGTGTGATCAGAAATTATTTAATTATTGTTATAACTGGTTTCACTATACTGTGCTAATTGGTGTATTGAATTTTAACCTTTTTAAACCTGTTTGTGCTAAGATATTAAAAGAAAGACGTGGGGATGGTACCCCACGAAATTCATAAAATATACAGTAAGCGTTTACACCTCTCAACATTTTTTTATTGCATTATTACAGCGACATAGAGATATTATACGTATATCATATAAATATAACTTTTTTAAGTATTTTGTGGTAAATTAAATTCATAAATTCATAAAATATACAGTAAGCGTTTACACCTCTCAATATTTTTTATTGCATTATTACAGCGACATAGAGATATTATACGTATATCATATAAATATAACTTTTTTAAGTATTTAGTGGTAAATTAAACCCAGAAAATATTAGACCCTTCCAACGTTTCATTAGGAAATAATTGAAGATTACCAAAATAACCCAAAATCTGAGGCGTCAACATAAAGTTTACACTTTTGTCAATCGCAAGATTTTTATACCCTTAGCGTTTATGCTAACGAGGGTATATACACTTTCATACGGGCAAAATGTGCCTCATCGAAATAATGGTTTTAGACCCCAAGTATGTTTGGACGAAATGTGTTTCAGACAATTTGGAGTCGATTGAGCAATGTCCGTCCGTCTGTCTGTCTGGCTGGCTGGAGCGCACGATAAGTCTCGAACGGATGAACCGATTCGGTTCAAATTTTGGCTTTCGTAATATTTTGCCCAAACTTAGTTTAAGTTCAAAGATGGGCTATATCGGTCCACTCCTTCCGGTACCTCCCCCACAAAACATCGGAAAAGTTCAGTTTAGGGCCATCTCTAGAATCGCTTTGATTTTTATACCCTCAGCCTTTAGGCTAAAGAGGGTATTTACACTTTGATGCGACCAAAAATGTGCCTCATCGAAATAATGGTTTTAGACCCCAAGTATGTTTGTACGATATCCGTTTCAGACAATTTTGAGTAGATCTAGCAATGTCCGTCCGTCTGTCTGTCTGTCTGTCTGGCAGGCTGGTGCGCACGATAACTCTCGAACGGATCAATCGATTCGGTTCAAATTTTGGGTATCGAAATATTTTGTCCAGATTCGATTTAAGTTCGAAGATGGGCCATATAGGTCCACTCCTTCAGGTACCTCCCCCACAAATGTTCAAAAATTGTCGCAAAACTTGTGCGCACGATAACTCTTGTAGGGAATAACCGATTTGGTCCATACTTTGCACATCGTGTAATATCTACCAAACATAGATGAGGTTTCAATATGGACTCAATCGGTCCATTCCTTCGGGTACCTCCCACACAAAATTTCGGAAAAGTTTAGTTTAGGACCTGGTCTCGAATCGCTTTGATTTTTGTTTACGCAGGTTGTATTCGCTGTCCTCTATACGACGCTGTAAATTTCATTAGGGGCAAGTCCATACTTCCTGAGAAAATAGCCTGAAAGTTACAAAAAACCCTATGACACCATGTTTATGGGTGGAAGCGCAAGATAATTCTCGAACGGAAATGCTGATTCCGGCCAAAATTTGGCCTTCGTAATATTGTTTCCAAACTTAGTTTAAGTTCGTAGATAAGCCATATCGGTCGACTCCTTCAGGTACCTACCCCACAAAAGTTCAAAAATATTCGGAAAAAATGTGCGCACGATAACTCTTGATGGGAGTGACCGATTTGGTCCATACTTTACACATTCTCATAATATCTACCAGATATAGATCAGGTTCGAATATGGAATATGGCGTGGACAAATATCCACTCCATCCCGTAACTCCCACACACAATTTTGGATAAGTTCACTTTAAGACCTGCTATTAAATCACTTTGATTTTTGTTGAAGCAACTTACATTCGCTGCCTCAATTACGATGGTAAAAGTTGTTTCAGGGGCAAGTCCATACTTCTTGAGAAAACAGTCCGAAGGGTGTACCTTTTCCGAAAAATTTTTGAACTTTAATCCTAATCAACATTTTTGTCGGTTCATACGAAACCCTCTAAATACATAAGTTTTTTTTTGTGAAAAATGTGTTTCAATTTGCACATTCTGAGGGTATATCTCTGTCGGCAAAGCCGACTGATACTTTTTAACTTGTTGTTTTAGCAACTTGTATTCACTGCCCTCCATACGACGGTACAAGTATAGCCTGAAAGTTGCAAAAAACCCCTATGACACCGTGTGAGGTGGTTGGAGCGCAAGATAACTCTCGAACGGAGCTGCCGATTCGGTCCATAATTTTGCCTTAGTAATATTTTGTCCAAACATAGTTTAAGTTGGTAAACATTTTTTCAGGGCAAGTCCATACTTCTTGAGCAAACATCCCGGAGGGTGTAAAAACCCCATATGGCACCATATGTAGCGGCTGGGCATCCACTTCCATAATGGTCAATGTAGATCCATTCCTTTTAGTATCTCCTCCGCAAAACTTTTGATCTCTAATCCCAATGAACATTTGTGTCGGTTCAAATGCCCAAAATTTTTAAAAACCCCTAAATACATACGTTTTTTGGGAAAAAAATGTTTCAATATATACAGGCTGAGGGTATATCTCTGTCGGCAAAGCCGATTGATACTTTTTTACTTGTTTTTTACTTCTTTAACAAAATGATGGGATATTTTTGCTTTTGAACTTAATTTCAGCACTTTCGAACCTCCAAACAATAAATCAACGAGTGTTTTAGTGTAATACCGCTTTCGTATAATATTGACATAAAATAGGCCCCTATGTAAGTTTTTGCAAATTTTTTGGGCAAGTACTCTATGGATTTGTAGTGTAGAGACTTCAATGGGTGATCCGATATACATAGGAGTCAAATATAGCAACATGTTATTCATAAATATAGTAGAGTTGGGCAATCTCGTTCAATTGAACGATCCGGATCACTGTCCTCGTTCAAAGACGAATGAGTAACATCATAAAAGCTAACGTGTGAAATTAAGTATACGTAGTTTTGTCAAAGAAATTACCGGTGTCCATTGAACGAGATAGTTAGACATCGGATTTTTGCATGTTTTTTATTTCTCATCCGATTGGACTCAAATTTTGGATCTAGGCGTTTTGAGGGTCAATTTTTCGATATATGGGGTCATATCAAAAATATGCCAAAAATATGCAAAATATATGCAAAAAATATGCCAAAAAATATGCAAAATATGCAAACAGTTTTTGGTCGAAAATCGTCAAAAAAGTCGTAAAATTTACAATTAAAGTTGGAAAAAATCATCAAAACAACTTTAAAGTGTCCTAAATTAAGACTGTTGGTCAATTAGGGTATATGGTATTGTAATACTATTTTTATTGTTAAACTATGCAAAAATATAAAATTTGATAAAATATCAATCATTTTATATAAAATTAATATTTTCTTTCTCTTAATTTGTAGCTTTAGGCTGGTTTTAACTCAAAGAGAAGAAATCGATGTCGGATTTTTTTAGGCGGGGGTGCCGCCTAAACTGTTTACTTAGATTAGATCTTAGATAGATTTAAGATTAAGATTGCCAATTGAGCACCATTGGAATAAGTTAACACGTGCTACTGGAGCCTCGAAGTTATGAAAATCTCGTCTCTCTCGGCGACCCATATTTGTGGAACAGTTAAAGCTATTTGCCCGTATTATGCATTAAAGGCCATTCTGTTTATTTTATATTAAAAAACTAAATGCGTAAGTATAACTGAATTTGAGATAGAAAGCCAGTGTCCCGATTAACGTGACTACGTACGCCTTAGGGCGAAAATGGAGCCTATCTGGGTATAGCCGACTACTTGGAGAACGCTTTGTTTTAGTTGTTCGTCCTTTGTAATTAATTGGTTGTAATCTGTGTTGAGCTCGACTCGGAGTTAATGTGACTTTTTTATGAATTTCGAACAGTTGTTCTTTTGTAAGTTTGGGTCGAATATTTCCGGAGAAGTTTCCATCTTCGCTTTGTTAAGATTTTTGTCGCCATTTGACTCATTACGGTGTTTTGCACTGTCGGATCAAACAATGCCAAGCCATCATGTTCAGGACTAAGATACCACAGGTGATTTATCATTTTTTATTTCCTTTTTCTGTCTATGTTTTCGTATTTCAATAGATTTTCAATGAGATCTAGGTCTTCTTTTGATGCTAAACGCTTCGTAGAATCTGAAGAACCATCTGTCCCGAAAATAATCAAGCGCAGCTTCAACAAAAACTCCTAACCATGAAATTGTCATTGCTGCTGGATCCCTGTAAAGTGTCCTATATGAACGTTAGTCGTATCATTTTTTCTACAGTAGAAGCTCTCGGAGAGGACCCCAACAAATATATGATCTTTTGAAGCTTTATCCATTTATTCCGGAGAATAAACAGTGAAAAATACTAGCAACAACTTCAAGGAAGATACCCCAAAACAAGGCTATTTGCGTGCACTGGCATGGAAAACTATTACCAGGTATTCCCAAAACAGTGCAGAAAGAACGGGTTGCCGTTCTGGTATCATCTGGTATGGGGGTAAAGAACAACTCCTGGGCGTTCCTGAAACTGACAGTAGCTCAGGGGAGCAGTGTACGAATGCTTAGAATAATGGGGTCTTACCAGCTTAAGCAGATGTTAAGTCGAGAGCTTCTGTACCTGCGTACAGATTTATAAGAAGTATTGTTGAGAGGGATTTTTGACTGCAAGTTTGGCAGCACATCCGGACATCAAACAAACATATTCACGCGATTGCTATAAGAATAGTCTGCGATTGACAAATCCATGTTCGATGTAGGCGAGAATGTTTTAAAACTACTTCCCAGCTGACTTCCCAAGAACAAGAGGTCGTAGAAGCACTTTGTGTTTTCATTTTTCGAGCCCGGTTTAACGCGCCCAGAACATTTCCTATTTTGTTTATTTATTTTATATCAAAGGACAACAACTGAGTGTTATAAATGAGAGTGTGGGTTATTGATTTTACAAAACCTATAATGAACAAGATAATGGTTATGTAGATATAATATTGGATGGATTGGGTAAACATAATCAATGGGTTGAAAAGGATTAGAGACAATAGATTGAGTTTAATACAACAAATAGTGAAATATTGTTAGGGTCCAAAAATATTTTTTAGGTCCAAAAAAATACCTAAACCGCATTGAAGATTTATTGAAATACGAAACAAATATCAGATAAAGGAAATAACAAAATGATATATCATATGTGGTATCTTAGTCCTGAACTTGTTGGCCTGATCTGATAGTTCAAACCACCGTCAAACCACCGTAAAGAGCTAAATGCGACAAAAATCTTAACTAAGCAAGCAGAAGAAGATAGAAAAAAACCAAACTAATAGTACGGTTACACTAGTGTTTTTATGCCGGGTTAACCCACTTCGAGAGGATTTTTTTGACGTTTGCGCTATGGAATTGACATTTGAAATCCAAACCCACTGGGTTAATCCGGCTAAGTGTAACCGGGGTATAACAAAAGAACAACTGCCGAAATTTCCAGAAAAAGTCTACCAGGCGTAATTACAGGGTATACTTACTTGTTGTTCAAGAGATTAAGCATTAACTCCGAATTTCTTAAAAGAGATCCTGTAACTTGACCGCAGAACATCAATTACCAGGAAGGGTAAAGGATGTTAAACAACTTGAAAGTTGTGAACGACATAGCATAGCAAGAAGTCGAGTTCATCACCAAGTAGTCATCTTTACCCAGATGTCTCCAAAATCACATTAAATATGAACAAAATGTAAAAGACATTTGTTTTCATTCCCAAAAATTGATAATATGGGAAGAAATAAAAAATAATTTAAAAAATTTAAGTTACAATGTTTTATTTATAAAAGCACTTAAAACTAGAACATAATTTTTAATGATGGATTCTCTCAAATAAAACGCTGGTGGCCGTTTAATATTGCCACAATTTTTAATTCAAATGCAAGCGTTTTATTTGAGAGATTTAGTTTAGTTTTAAGTGCCTTTGTAAATAAAACACTGTAACTTATTTTTTTAACTATTTTTTATTTTAACTTTTCAGCATTTAATTTTTTTGACCACTGGGAACCTCATAACAAAATTATAGCCAATTTAGGCCGAAAATATAGATAAAAACTTTAAAATACCTGAAATCGTGTTGTACCGTTAAATAGGGGCTATACCAAAACCTTGACCTGAGTCCAACATTTTTAGCGAGAAAGTTTTTGTACCATTGGGAACCCCAAATGCCAAGTTATAGCCAATTCGGCCTAAAAATTTAACCAGAATCCTTAAAATACTTTAAATCGGGTGGTACCGCTATATGGGGGCTCTAAGAAAAAATTTACCCATATTGGTTTTGGTTTCATATTCATGTATTGTCATTCAAGTCTGAAAAGTGTGCAAAGTTTTAGTTCGATTGGTCAACTACAACTGTGTGGAAAATAAGTTACTAGGCTTGAACTAAACAGACACAAAAGCAAGTTAAATTAAATACTGTAAAAAGGGTTTTTTTCACAAGAGACTCCATTTTCACCCTAAGGCGTTTTCGGAACATTGGCTTTATTATCTTGAATTCAGTATTACTTACGTATTTTGTTGTTCGGCAAGAAATATTAAGAATAGTATGGCATTTAATTTAATGCATAACACGGGCAAATGGTTTTAACCGTTTCATAGATATGGGTACCTGAAGTCGTCAAATAGCCAAAAAGCCGAGATTTTCATAACTACGAGGACCCAGTGGCATGTGTTAACATATTCCAATTGGGCTCAAAATTCAACAACCTTAAAAACTAACCAAACTAAACACTTTAGAGGAGTGCCGCATAAAAAAATCCGACATCGATGTTTTGAGTTAAAACCAGGCTAATGCAACAAATTAAGACAAAGAAAATATTGAATTTTAAATAAAATATTTGACAATTTAACAAATTTTATATTTTTTAATAGGTTAATAATAAAAAATGGTACTACAATATACATATAACCATATTTTTATATCCACACTGTGGTAAGGGGTCTCAATAGCATAATAATCTGCTAAAAAAGTGACGTTAAACGGCCAACAATTTTAATTTAGGACACTTTGATGATTTTTCCCAACTTTAATTGTCAATTTTACGACTTTTATGACGATTTTCGGCCAAAAACTGTTTGCATATTTTGCATATTTTTTGCATATTCTGCATATTTTTTTTGCATATTTTGCATATTTTTTGCATATTTTGCATATTTTTGCATATTTTGTGCATATGCAAAATATGCAAATATTCAAAATAAATACAAAATATGTCCCTGCCATTGAATTTAGATTTCTTTGAAACGAATTTTGGTCCAATCAGAATCTTCGTATCTCTATTATTAAAAAATATGCAAAATCCGATGTCTAGAGATAGTGATCCGGATCGTTCAATTGAACGAGATTGCCCAACTCTAAAATATAGTCGAATGCGTTAGATCCCTGGTATTAGCCTTTGATATTAGCCCCATTTCTCTAGACTAGGGTCTTTAATATCATGTCAATAATGTTGGAAGATATTGTTCTCATATCCCGGGACCTATTAAAGCCATTTATCCGCACTCCGTTACTGTCATGGACCCCCTGAACATACAGACGACTTAACAGGAAACAAGAAGTGAGAAAGAATGAAGCATGTTACTATGAATGACGAATGGTGTCGTGGAAACGGGTTAATTCGTATACGTCATTCAACAGGCGAACAACGTAATTCAAACGCTCGAGAGAACAAGCTATAACAAATCAATTAGAAATACTCACAGTAATGCTTGGTTTACATTTCCGAAATCCACTCGATTTCAACTGTCAATTCATTTGACATTTTATCAATGGAATTGACAGTTGAAATCGAGTGGATTTCGTAAATGTAAACCAAGCATAAGGAGGGAGTACAATATATGGTCTGTTCCAGTACTGCAAGAATCTACTAATTTTTACTATTTTCAATAACATAATGGAAAAAATGTTATCGTAGTAAAAAGTAGTAGCTTCTTGCAGGTTCTGGAAAAGAGCAATAATAAACAAAAATGTCAAAAGATTTAAATATTGTCAGTCTAATAAGACGCATACCTAAATACGTCCGTATACCCAAAGCGAGTGTGGTGAAAAAAGTAGAACGCATGTATTTTCATGAATACTACTGAAATACGTCGAGCGTATTTTATTTCAAGTTGAACAAATTCAACTATGACAGAACGTATAGTATGTTGTGTGTGTTTGTTTTGTATTTTGAAAACAAAAGCCAAAGGAAATTTATGCTCTGTTCCAGAACCTGCAAGAAGCTACTATTTTTTACTACGATAACATTTTTTCCTTTATGTTATCGGAAAAAAATAGTGAAAATTAGTAGTTTCTTGCAGTTCTGGAACAGACATTTATTGCTCTGTTCCAGAAGCTACTATTTTTACTACGATAACATTTTTTACTTTATGCTATCGGAAAAAATAGTAAAAATTAGAAGATTCTTGCAGTTCTGGAACAGACCAATAATAAAATTAAAAGAAGAAGAAAAGGTAACTTAGTTCGAAATTGGCTCGGCCTTCTTTATTCTTTTATCAGATGCAAGGCAAGCAGGCGCGGCAGCTTATGTACCCAGGCCTTTATACGGACGCTCCAAGAGCGCTTTTGTGGTAGGATGGTGAAATATTTGAGTACGTAACGTTGAATGTTAGGTATGGGCGTAAATTATACATTTGTATCGATCAAATCGGCAATTAATTGCATTTTGATTAATTTTGAGATGTGTTCCAATATGTATTAGTGTTGCCTATTGTGTATTGTTATGGCTATATCACACCATATGCTTTTTCACATGTATGACATCAGGTCTGTATATTAGCATACCTAAAGTGACAACATACATGTAGCCATTACTTACACTATCATTAACCGAATAGTTGTTTATCATCAAAATGTTTTTCCACCAATTCCGATTGCAAAAAACATGTTCCCCATCCGTTATATGCTTCCATATTGGTCCATTTCCTGCTTTGGTCAATAGAGTAGCATTAAATAGTATTACAAATACCAGCGAAGGAAGGAATCTGAATTAAAGGAAAATACAATAGAAAAAGATAAAGATACAGACTCAATACAGTGTTCATTTAAATGACAAACTTTAAATAACGATGCACAAATACTTGGATGTACAGCAATACACATCTGGTTGGTTTGGTTTCCGGGTTAATGGGATTTTGCTGATCAAATCTCAGCTTCAAGAAAAATCCCGTCAATACAAAGAATATCTGTATGAGAATAGGGCCATTTTGGAATATTATCATCACACTTTGTTTTAAATAATCTTCAAAAAACTGCGGATTTTGCATGGGCACTGACATGAAATACATTAATACATGGGCCCAAATTACAAAGAAAATTGTGAAGACTCGGAAGAAATACGTGAAGTTGAAATCCTTGCTGCCAATTTTAGATGAAGTAAGTTTTTTATAATTTCTGGCAATTGAAAAGGAGGTTAATAGTGTAGAACCTAGAAGAAAAAAGGTTGATTGATTTTGGTTACACTGAATGATTTGATATTAAGACTTTCGCATACCTACCCATCGTATCAAACTCTTTTATGTAATAATCGTCAACTTGTTGATTTGACAACGATTTCCGACCCTTCAGAAAATAATCATAGATCGATGAGGCAACAGTAAAAATCATCAATAAACACAATAATGAATAAACAAAGGCCTCCAAATATCCTGAAAATACATACAAATTAAGATTCACATACAATCACGTCTGGGAACATGTGTAAAATTCTCTTTACCGTTTCAAAAAAAAAGTAGGTATCAACTACATCAATGATTTTTAGTATATATGTAGATTAAAATCGCCATTCCAAATCTGTTTTTTACCCTCAGCCCTAAGCTAAGAGGGTATATACACTTTGATACGTCCAAAAAAATGTGTTCGAAATAACGGCATGTTTCGACGAAAATCTTTCAAACAATTTGGAGTCGATTTTACCATGTCCGTCCGTCTGTCTGGCTGGCTGGTGCGCACGATAACTCTCGAACGGATCAACCGATTAGAACCAAATTTTGCACTTCGTAGAATTTTGCCCAACTTAGTTTAAGTTCCACGATGGGCCATATCGGTCCACTCCTCCGGGTACCTCCCCCACAAAAGTTCAAAAATGTTCTGTAAAATGTTGTGAACGATAACTCTCGAAGGGAGCAATCGATTTCTACCAGACATAGATGAGGTTCCAATATGGACTTTATTCTCCTCCTCCATTCAAAATACTTCATATCTACAAATTTGAACCTGGGTCCTCTCCAACAAACAGACAATGTTGTCGAAGTCCTAGCGTTCTAAGCCACTGCCAACCTATTATATTCTTGATATGATATCAACAAACTTCCGAAATGGAAGGCATTACAATTCATGAAGGAAACCGCCCGTCGATTGTACATGTGTATGTATTGAGAAAATTATTCCTAGACAATACACTAGGGTGACTTGATACAAAAAAAAGGCTTCAAAAATACTTCATATCTACAAATTTGTAAAAATGGTGGTATAAATAGAAGTTATCAAAATCAGCCTTTGTCTTCTAGCCATTTACATTCAAAATATGCCTGATGAGCTGGCTTAAACCACCAGCGAAACGATCGTAGCATAGTGGTTGGGTGTGTGGCACTTCGCTAAAATTCATTTTTCAATACAAACTCCTTAGGCCATGTTAGCTCGATTAATTCAATTAATTAATTAAAAGCTCTGATTTTTGCTGTAGCAAAATTGGCCTTCGTAATATTTTATCCAAACTTAATTTAAGTTCGAAGACGGACAATATCGGTCCACATCTTCTAGTACCTCCGATACAAAAGTTCAAAACTTTTCGGTAAAATGGAGCGCACATTAACTCTCGAAGGCAATAACCGAGATGGTCTATACTTTGCAAATCGTAATATTTCTGTGAATCTTAGATAAAGTTCCCAGTTTAGGGTCAGATCGCAGATCTTCGAAAATGCATACCGATGTTACTCATTGTGGTCCCGTTTACAGCGATATTATGTTTTTCATGGGTAAGTCCATGCTTACTAACATAGTGGGCCAAAACCTCTAAGTTATACGGTGGCCAACTGAAATGACTGGAGTGCGCGCTATCTATCAAAAACAAATGACAATTAAAATAAGATCCACTTCCAAAATGGACTATGCCTATGCATTCCTTCACGTACCTCCTCCCTAAAACTTGAGCTTGAGCTTTAATCCAAATATATCTTTGTCGTCAAGTTCAAATCTAAAATTTCAAATCACACAGGCTGAGGGTATAATTCTGTCGGCAATGCCGATTGATACATTCTTACTTGTTTTTTTCCCTATCAAAATTTCTTTACGAAAAATGGGGTTTACTTTTTCTATTTCATCAGTTTGTTATAAACTATTTCAATACATTTTATATTTACCTATATTGGATTTCTTTTCAGGGGTACTACAGTATTCCACAAATGTGTTCAGTGTTAAATTATATTTGCTTTGAAATATAAAATTGGCACACTTATCCAACATATCTTTATATTTCACAGCGTCCTCCTTTGGATCATCTCTGTAAATCTTCTGATAGTATTGGATTACCTAAACCAAAAAATAATTCATGAAATATGTTCACGATTATATATTTGAATTGCATTTTCATACCTCTTCGTAATATGTAAAATTACGTTCGCTCTTAACTTTACTTTCACGAATATACGGGGAGTTCCTTAACAGTTCTTTGCACTGGTCCACACATATACCCATAAACACATAATCGTGCCGGTAACGAAATAAGGCATCCTTAGAATATTCTTCTATTTGACACCACAATTCTGAGTTATCAGTTTCTATTTCGGCAAATAGTAAACAATACGAAGAAGGTGGCTCTGATCGAACAAAACACTCGTCATAATTGTCGAGTGTGAACATGGGAGGTAGTAGGCGATAGGATGTTACTGTCAAAATGAGAATTAAAAATCAATAACAATAAAGCAATAATGCAGTAAACATTAAAACGAAAGTCGAACATACAAAATAAAATTAAAATGAAATAGGACTTGGGAAAATCTATATATATAAAATTGAAATTTGTTTGTACGTTTGTTTGTTTGTGCCTTATAGACTCGAAAACCGCTGAACAGATCTTACTGAAGTTTTTAAGATACATTGCTACATGGCCTGGAATGAAAATAGGCTATATCATTTTTTGAAATATCGCGTTGATCTGGAGATAAGCATCAAAACCGGAGGTATCTCCAAAAAATTTAGATTTTGTATGCAAATATCTTTAGAACTGTTACAGATATAATCTCCAAATTTTGTATGTGTGACGGAATTTGATGTAGAAATAAATTTACCAAATTATACTTAAATTGGTTCAGATTTGGATATAGCTCCAACATACATATATTTTCGGCCGATTTCCTTAATTTATGTACCAAACATGCTATTTATGTCCAATTTCAATGAAATTTGGAATGTGTGACGGATCTTGGTCTGGAAATAATCGTGCCACATTATATCAAAATCGATTCAGATTTGGATATAGCTCCCATATACATATATTTTCGGCCGATTTCCTTATTTTATGCACCAAACACGCTATATATGTCCAATTTGGAATGTGTAACGGAATTTGGTTTAGGTATAAATGTGCCATATTATATCAAAATCGGTTCAGATTTGGATATAGCTCCTATATATATTTTCTGCCGATTTCATGTATTTGAGGCACCAAAAACGCTATTTATATCCAAGTTCAATAAAATTTGGAACGTGTGACGGAACATGGTCTAGAAATACATGTGCCAAATTATATCGAAATCGGTTCAGATTTGGATATAGCTCACATATATATTTTCGGCCGATTTCCCGCATTTGATGCACCAAACACGCTGTATATGTCCAAATTCGCTGAAATTTGAAATGTGTTACAGAACTTGGTTTAGAAATAAATGTGCCAAATTATATCGAAATCGGTTCAGATTTGGATATAGCTCCCATATATATTTTCCACCGATTTCCTGTATTTTATGCACCAAGCACCCTATGTATGTCCAATTTCAATGAAATTTGGTATGTGGGACGGAATTTGGTATATAAACAAATGTGCCAAATTATATCGAAATCGGTTCAGATTTAAATATAAAGCACCCATATATATTTTCGGCCGATTTCCTGCATTTTGTGCACCAAACACGTTATGTATGTTCAATTTCATTGCAATTTGGAATGTGAGACGGGATTTGGTGTAAAAATGAATGTGCAAAATGATATCGAGATCTGTTCAGATCGGAATATAGCTCCCATATATATTTTCATGTTTTTGTTACGTATGTCCAATTTCAATGAAAGTTTGAAGATACTTAGAAGTTCAGAAGGAATTGACCAAGGCTACAGCTTTAAATATTATATCTTTGAGAGACTTCTTGAGAATAATGTTTTAATATGATATAACTAAATCATTATTTGAGTAAAAATTGTGAATACGAGTGGGAGTTATCCTAAGAGTAATTTAAGATATCACAACATGTTAATATGTATATGACCTGGAAATAATAAGTCCTATTTATATAATAAATTACAACTATCCTCAAACCTGGTTCTATTCTTAATTTTATTCACTCCAAATCCAATCTGTACAAATAAAGAGAAATTAATACTGTAAGAGTATATAACTACCGTAGGAATACTTATAGTCGAAAAGGCTTTAGGGGAGTGTTACCTCCTGAAACATACAAAAATACCATAGTAGCTCCAAAACAGCCCTGAATGGGTAGAGAACGCCTTCATATCTCCTATATTTATACGTTAAAATATTAAAAAATCATTCCATTATATTTTATCTAAGTCGGGGTAGCAAAGCGCACCGGGTTCAGCTAGTAATATTATAAAAATAGAAAATTCACAATCACTTTTTAACAAGGCTTGGAAAACTATTGGGTGCACAAACTTTTCTGAAGTCTGCATGAAAATTATTTGGATACACATTCTTGATGATATAGTGGATACACATCCACTCGATAGATACGTCAGATACGTCAAATAAATCATAGTTCTAAATCCACTGGATTTTATTTGACGTATATTCTATGGGATTGACAGTTTAAATCATAGTACAAGTTCATAGTCTAACAGGAGTTTTAGATGACAATACATGAACATGGAATCAAAACCAATATTGGTCCGTTTTTATAGTGTTTTAACGGTGTTTTATTTAAATTGCATTTCAAATCTGGTAACTCAATTTTGACACAGTTGCAGTTGACCAATCGGACTAAAACTTTGCACACTTTTCAGATTTGGATGACAATACACGAATATGGGCCCATTTTTTCCTACAGCCCCCTTATAGCGGTACCACCCGATTTCAAGTATTAAAAGGATTTTATTTCATTTTAAGGCCGAATTGGCTGTATTGCCTTTTTACTTGTTGACTTTTTTCATTATTGAAATATGGCAGGTGGTAATTTTCCAATAGTAGGGAAAATTACCACCTTATAATTTCATCATGGTAGTAACTCAAATCCAATGTGATTAGACATTTACTAGGCGTTTACACACAGACAGTATTGGCCAGACAATAGCAAAGTTACAAACCATTTTCACCAATAGACTCGGAAGAGCAAAAGAAGAAAGGGAAGACAATGAAATCCTTAAACAGCACACAAGCCCTATAATTTGTGCCATATTTTTCTTCTCCAACTTGTTATAATTTAGCAGATGTCCGAACTACTTCTTTTGCGACAGTTTCATGTTTAATTTTCAAAAAAAAAAAAAAAACGTTAAGATAGGAACAAACCCTCTTCTTGACGAGTTCTTGTGCCAACAGCAAATAAACAATTTGGTTGTTCGCAAATTTAATTATAACACATATTCGTTAAACAACATTTAAATTTGTCCGCTTAATAGCCCGTTTAGACTAGTCATTTTAAATCGACTCGATTTCTAAATCCAACTTTCAAATCCTAGTTGTTTAGACTAGTCTAAAATGATATAAGATGCCAGTCAGCTGATATTTGTTTACGTATACATACGCGAATTTGCAAAAAGAATGCTTGAAAATTAACAAGTAAAAAAGCGTTAAGTTCGGCCGGGCCGAACTTTTCATACCCTCCACCATAAAATATTCTGAACTAAAATGGAATAATTAGTTTTCATTCCTGTCCCCAACTTTAAGTGGGTACGTTAAAATGTCAGATAATGTACATAAAATGCTTCATTCGGGAGGCCCTTTTTTATGGTGCCTATATCTAACTATGTATGTTGACAATTTTTGGTGGGCTAGAAATTGGGAGGTGCCGTTATATAGAGGTTAGTATAAAACATGGAC
This sequence comes from Musca autumnalis, assembly GCF_047663935.1. Lineage (NCBI taxonomy): Eukaryota > Metazoa > Arthropoda > Insecta > Diptera > Muscidae > Musca > Musca autumnalis. Next base: position 151,696,217 of record NW_027411644.1, read on the forward strand.
TTATGTTGACAGTTTTTGATGGGAGCCTTTAATGTCAAATAACTCCTAATTCGGTTAAAAATTGTAGCTAGAATCCTCAAAATACCGAAAATCGGTACATAACGTGGGAACTTCAAATGTCATTAACAGCTAGTTCGGGGGTATGTGGGCTATACGAAAATATGAACTTACATGAACAATTTTTGTTGCAGAATTTTTGTTGGATTTTATATTTCAAATTACAAAAAGTTCGTCCAAAAAATAAAGCTAAGGTACGGAAAATCGGGAGGTTTGTTTTGGGGCTATACCAAAACATGGACCTACGTTCGGTTAAACGTTTTAAATAAAATCCTCAAAGTACCGAAAATAGGGAAGTATCGTTATATTGGGGCTATGTTGAAAATTGTTGATGCAGATGTGTGGTGACCACTACAACCTTCAAATTGCAAATTACAGTTAGTTCGGTTAAAAATTGTAGCTAAAATTGCCAAATTATTGAAAATTGGGAGGTACCGTTATATGGGAGCTATATCCGAACATGGAGTTATGTTGACAATTTCTGATGGAGAGGTGTTGTGACCACTAAGAACTTCAAATGTCAAATTACTGCTAGTTCGGTTTAGTATTGTAGCTAAAATCATCAAATTACTGAAAATCGGAGGTACCGTTATATGGGGCTTATCAATACATCGACCTTTCTTGACAATTTTTGGTGGAGAGGTGTGGTGACCACTAAGAATTTCAACTGTCAAATGTTCAAATTACAGATATTTCGGTAAAACTTGTAGGTAAAATTCTCAAAATACCGAAAATCGGGAGGTACCGTTGTATGGGGCTATACCAAAACATGCACCTATGTTCATAATTATTTCGAATTTAAGTTTTTTGCTCACTAAGAACCCTAAATATGAAATTATAGCTAATTCGGTCTAGAAATGTGAATTTAAACGTCAAAATACCTAAAATCGTGCGGTAACGTTATATGGGGGCTATTCAAAACATGGACCTATGTCTACTAGTTATTTAAGTTTATTGACATTTAAGAACCCTAAATGTCAATTTATAGCTAAATCGGTCTGAAAATGTAACTAAAAACGTCAAAATACCATAAATCGGGGGTACCGTTATATGGGGGCTATACCAAAACGTGGATCTATGTCCACAACTTTTGTTATATAAGTTTATTGACACTTAAGAACCCTAAATGTCAAATTATAGCTAAATCGGTCTGAAAATGTAGCTAAAAACGGCAAAATACCGTAATTCGGGGGGTACCGTTATATAGGGGCTATACCAGAACGTGGACCTATGTCCACAACTTTTGTTATATAAGTTTATTGATACTTCAGAACCCTAAATGTCAAATTATAGCTAAATCGGTCTGAAAATGTAGCTAAAAACAGCAAAATACCGTAACTCGGGGGGTACCGTTATATGGGGGCTATACCAAAACGTGGACCGATGTCCACAACTTTTGTTATATAAATTTATTGATACTTCAGAACCCTAAATGTCAAATTATAGCTGAATCGGTCTGAAAATGTAGCTAAAAACGGCAAAATACCGTAAATCGGGGGGTACCGTTATATGGGGGCTATACCAAAACGTGAACCTATGTCCACAACTTTTGTTATATAAGTTTATTGACACTTAAGAACCCTAAATGTCAAATTATAGCTAAATCAGTCTGAAAATGTAGCTAAAAACAGCAAAATACCGTAATTCGGGGGGTACCGTTATATAGGGGCTATACCAGAACGTGGACCTATGTCCACAACTTTTGTTATATAAGTTTATTGACACTTAAGAACCCTAAATGTCAAATTATAGCTAAATCGGTCTGAAAATGTAGCTAAAAACAGCAAAATACCGTAAATCGGGGGGTACCGTTATATGGGGGCTATACCAAAACGTGGACCGATGTCCACAACTTTTGTTATATAAATTTATTGATACTTCAGAACCCTAAATGTCAAATTATAGCTGAATCGGTCTGAAAATGTAGCTAAAAACGGCAAAATACCGTAAATCGGGGGGTACCGTTATATGGGGGCTATACCAAAACGTGAACCTATGTCCACAACTTTTGTTATATAAGTTTATTGACACTTAAGAACCCTAAATGTCAAATTATAGCTAAATCAGTCTGAAAATGTAGCTAAAAACAGCAAAATACCGTAAATCGGGGGGTACCGTTATATGGGGGCTATACCAAAACGTGGACCGATGTCCACAACTTTTGTTATATAAATTTATTGACACTTAAGAACCCTAAATGTCAAATTATAGCTAAATCGGTCTGAAAATGTAGCTAAAAACGGCAAAATACCGTAAATCGGGGGGTACCGTTATATGGGGGCTATACCAAAACGTGGACCGATATAGCCCATCATCGAACTTGACCTGCCTGCAAACAAAAGACGTATTTTCCCAAAATTTCAGCGTTCTATCTCCATTTTTGTGGATGCTAGAGTGATTACCACAGACGGACGGACGGACGGACGGACGGACGGACGTGCACCAATCGACTCAGAATTTTACCCTGATCAAGAATATATATACTTTATAGGGTCGCAAAAGAGTATTTCAATGCGTTACAAACGGAAAAACAAACTTAATATACCCTCCATACTATGGTGGAGGGTATAAAAATGGAATGGAATGCTGCAAAAAATAATCTGACAAATTGATATTAAATATGTTGTTTAGAATTTATATTAAATTAAAGCTACATCCATTTTATTTTTATTTAATATTTTTTTCTATTTTTCCGCTTCTGTTTGTTTTTGTGTGTTTGTGTTTACAGTTATTTGAAAAATGTAAATAATAGGGTTATGACTTTTTTACAACCTCACATAACTGTGTCATATTTTGATGAGCTTTTGCATAAGATTAGATAAAATCTTAATTACAAGGTGATTCGATAGAAAAAGCTCACGCAAAAAAAGTTTTTATAGATGAGCTTTTTGGAAAAAAAATTTTGGAGTCCCTTTAAGCACATAAATAACTCAAAATAATCGTTAAATCCATAGGACATATCCAGAATGACATAAGCATTTGTTTCTCACCAATATTATCGTCATATTATTACATATATATCATTTTATATCATATATGGCTTTATTCCATGTATAACATAAATTGGAAGTGCTTTGTGCGGGACTTTTTTCAATATTTAAATGGAATAAAAATTATTTTAGTCATTAATAGGCGAAATGTCACTTATTCGTGCAACAGGAAAAAAATTTTGGAGCAAATTTTTAATAGGCAAAAGTTCATTCACTCTCGCTACAGGGAATCATTTTTGAGAAAAAAGGTCAAAAAGTCAAAACCCTAGTAAATAAACGACACATGAAGTAGTTGCCAATTTTCGTACAGCCTGCAATAGTTGCATTTTTAGGAGCAAAAAGCAGTGTTGTATATCAAAATATTTCGATTTAACATTTGATTTAAAACAAATCCAAGTTTTGAGTTGATTTAATTTTGTATGGTAAATCAGGGTGGATTTCGGTGGATTAAGCACTTAAATCGTGATAATGCCCTTAATCATCGTATAAGGGTATAGTCTAAACGGGCTATAAACGTGTGGAACGAATTCACATAGTTTTGTAAAACGAAAATATAAAATTTTTTCATTATTTTATTAAACACTAAAATAAAGAAATGTTTTATATGTAATCTTTCACGTATAGTCGCGGGAGGAGTCGTTGTATTTGTATTTATTTTCATTACTTATGTTTACATTGTTTGAACTCACAATTGGTTTGACCTTCAATTTTCGTGATTGCAAATATGAACAGCACAATACTTAACAACTGCGACATCATGTATTTCGACCTACTTCAAGTTACTCCAGTACCGAAATAAACTGTCTTTCGATTGAATATACCTTCGAATAGGTTCTATAAATTTTCTACTTGTCACGCACAAAGTCATTCTTGAATGATGCTCCGTATGTTATTAAATATTTTCAATCTATTGGCGAATTGAGACATGCTATGCAAACGAAACGAACTGGGTAAATAGGAAATGTGCTGCAGCGTTAGCTACAGGTTAACCATAAAGACAATCAATAGCATTAACAGAAAAATAAATCGAACATCAAAACTTTTCAAATCTATTTTTAAGGTACTAAAATAATTTAATAAAATTTAACAATACCAAAAAAAAAAAAAAAAAAAAACAATTAAAATTTACAATAAAATTTGAAAATAGATTTATATTAGCAGTAAACCTGTTTAATGACATTTAACGATGTAAACATATTATAAAATAACTGATAAATATGAACATGTTTACATCAGAAATTTTTGCCACGTTAACCTCCTTTATGAGTATTTATTTGGTAATTTGGATTTACTAAATCAAAGTACCATGTAAGCATTCTACATAGGTATAACACATTCCATCGTATATGACTTATCCATAATTCCTTCGATAAAGACAAGATTCCCTTCAGTGGAAGCACTCACACAGCCCCATAATCTAACCTAAATTCCTAACTTGGTAATGTTTGTTGGCACCATCCACGACTTCTCAAACAAAATAATAACAAATTGTTTTGAACAGATTCTAACAAATTGGAATGAATGATATAGCTTGGATTCCATACTATAGATAATACAAAAAAAATATACAATTGTTTAAAAACGAACGGATCCGAAAATTCTTTACTCCAGCGTTTTATAAAATCCAAACTTTTGTATGCCTTATCAGTGATCAATGAAATGTGATCTCGGAAATAAGGTCTGTAATCCAAAAGGATTCCAAGATCATTCATGGAAGACACAGATTCGATTAAACTGTCATTAAAGCAATAAGTTGATTCTACTTTATTGACTCTAAAAAATTCCATATGCACCAGTTCGTTTATGAATAAAGTAAAAAAGTACTGTTCCAAGATGACTCCCTTGCGGAACCCCAGAACTTACGTAGACCTTTGTAGAGATTGCCTTACCAAATTTTACCATTTGTGATCTGCCAATTAAGTATGATTTTATGCATTCTAATAAAGAAGTACTGAAACCCATGTTATGTAACTTTAGCAAATAATAAATTGTGGTTCACCTTATCGAATGCCTTACTGAAATCAGTGTAGACACAGTCAGTTTGATATTTTCTTCTAAAGCCATCATTAACAACTGCAGTAAGCTCTAAAAGATTAGTAATTGTTGAGCAACGTTTTCTAAATACATGATGACATTATGAAAAAATAGGCGATACTTGGAATGATATTGAATCTGTAACCAAATTCTCAAAAAACTTTGGAACAGCACTAAGCTTCGCAATTCCCCTGTAATTAGAGGCATCAACTCTACTGCCTGATTTGAATAATGGTATAATATATGATTCTTTCCATATTTCGGGAAAGTTACCTGATTGTAAAGATTTGTTAAACAGAATGCAGAGAGGTAGTGGGAGATTCTCGGCACAATGCTTCAATATACATACATGCTAGGATTCCGTCAGGACCGGGAGTGGTTATATTTTTAATACTTTTAAAGTGGCTTAAAGCAGTCGAAACATCAAAACTTTGAACATTAATGAATGAGGTTTCTGAAATAAAGTAGGGATATTGGAAAGTGTCATCATGAGTTTTTGTGGAATACGTGGTTCAAAAAATAATGCAAATGTATTTGAGATTCCAACGTCATCATCAGCAACAACTTTTCAAAATTTTAATATTTTTGGAAATCCATTATATCGGCGTTTGTTGTTTATAAAACTATAGAAGGATCTTGGATTTGTCAGCATTTCCGGTTTCATTGTAGTTATATAGTTGTTGTGCTGTAGTTTATTCAAATCATATACATATATTGATCTACTAACAGAATAATTTTTAAAATCCAAATGTGAACCACTTTTCTTGAATTTTTTATAGAGTATTTCATGGTGAACCAACATTTTTAAATCTGCCGTTTTCGGAACTATGCTTGATATGGAAAATTATAGAGTACAATAAAACATTTCTAACATTTCATCTAAAGTATTTAGTTAGTTAAGAATAGCTCAATCAATTGAGCTCAGAAGTGACATCAAATCAACATAGTTTGTTCTTGAGAAACAATATATAGGTTTTGTGTGACAAGTTTTGTAGGTGTATGAATATAGTATTGATGATGGAATTGAATATTAAAAGAAGGATGGTGTTCATCTTGGTGTCCTGACTGACAAATAAAAGGTCAAGTAGCTTCCCAAATGAATTGCATATACAATTTGTGATAGGCCTATACTCATTAATTGACCAAGACACTGTTTTGTATTTTCATTCAATTCAGTAGTAAGAATTCTTTTTTTTTTATCGGAGTTTTCAATCCACTTAATATTGGGCAGACTGAAGTTCCCGTGAATGATCAAAATGTTAAAGGCATGGTGAATGAATGAAACGTGTTTTATATAGGTGTCAACGCTTGAACATGGGGCGATATATGAACATGTTATGAAAATCGTCAAATGCTTAAGACGAATCTTAACAGCGACTGTTTCAATATCAACCAGTGTTGGAAAAGATATTTCAGTAACAGAAATTTGGGAAGAAACGGCGATAAGGACTCCACCGCCTCTACTTCTTAAACGGTCGCTCCTAAATATCTGAAATTTTAGACAAAGGACTTCAGCATGTTGTTTAACATTTTTTATTTTTTATCGAAATGTACCTGAATCTTGCTATTTTAAGTTAAGACACTAATCGATGCCTTAGTTCCTCAAACTCGTATCTTAAAAATATACCAGTAAGGAAAGGATCAAAGTCGGACGGGGCCGACTATATAATACCCTACACCACTGTGAATATGTAAAATATATATGGGAGCTTAATCCAAATCAGAACAGATTTTGATATATTTCCCACATTTATTTGTAGACCAAATTCCGTCACATAGTCCAAATTTCATCAAAATTGGGCATACATATATAGCGTGTTTCGTGCATCAAATAACTCAAATCTGCCTAATATATATATGAGAGCTATATCCAAATCTGAACCGATTTCGATATAATTTGGCACACTTATTTCAAGGCCAAATCCCGGCAAACATTCCAAATTTTATTGAAATCGTACATATATAGTGCGTTTCGTGCATAAAATACCTAAAATCGGCCGAGAATATATATAGGAGCTATAGCCAAATTTGAACCGATTTCTATATAATTTGGCACACTTATTTCTAGACTAAATACCGTCGCACATTCCAAATTGAATTGAAATCGGACATATATAGCGTGTTTCGTGCACCAAATTCCTTAAATCGGGCGAAAATATATATGGGGGCTATATCCAAATCTAAACCGATTTCTATATAATTTGGCACACTTATTTCTAGACTAAATTCCGTCGCACATTCCCAATTTTATTGAAATCGGACATATATAGCGTGTTTTGGGCACCAACTGCCTTAAATCGGCTGAAGATATATATGGGGGCTATATCAAAATCTCAACCGAATTTTACCAAAATAAATAGCATTCGTCCTTTGGCCAAAAAAAAACTATCTTCCCCAATTTTCATGCGAATCGGACAACAAATGCGACCTGTACTTTGTTTACAAAAATACATGGACAGACGGACATGCGTAAATCGACTGAGAAAGTGATTCTATGTATATCCCTAAAAGGAACTATGGGTCTATCTCGTTTCCTTTTGCATGTTAAAACTAATGCACAAAGACATAATACCCCTTACCACAAGGTGGTGTAGGGTATAAAAATACAATTGAGTACATACATATGGTAAAAACCAAAATTCCTTTGCAATTCTATTTGAAAAAAAAAAAAAATAAAAAAAATTGCGAACGCATCTAGAATTTTCGGTACAGAGTTTAAGGAAAAAATTCTTGTTTTAAATCTGTTCGCGTCCACAAAATATGCGCGCAAAAGTTATAGCTGTTTTTATTCTCATATAAAAAAATAATTAAAAATGTCTTATTTGTTGTTATGAGAAAATTTATGCATAAATCGTTAACAGCATTCCATATCTATTCGTAGAGTTTAAATATTTACTAAATTTATTATTATTATTTTTTTTGGCAGAAAATCAACAAATAATAAACAAATATTGAAGCAAATTCAAATTATCCTGTCCCAGAGTCTGTACAAGGCCCCAGAAAATAAATTAAAAAATATCTGCGAAATCTAGGCAATGCGTTGAAAAATATGAAACCAAATGTATAGAGGTACATAAATCGCATATTATTGCAATAACAAAAGAGAAAAACTTATTGTTGGACAATAGTGTTGCAGATATATTTTTTGTTTGATGCGAAAAATTAGAAAAAATATTTGGGAGTTCTCCGACTATTTCCCTAAATTCCAAACGATAATTAACTAAAACTTCATCAAGAATTATGGTTTACCATCGCAAAAGCTTAGTTGCTTACCGTGATAACTTATAAGGATAGGAAATTAAGGGTAATATTGAAATTACCATCATTCAAAAAATATGAAAATTAAAAAGCCTGCAATTCGCGAATTAGTTAAAATCAGCTGATGCGCATGCGTTTTTGGATACAGCGAATCAGTCTCGTTCAATATTTATGCATATTTCAGTGTTTCACGTAGCGGCCATTGTATGCCGTCAGTTGCATCTCCCAATACCAAAAACCTTAAAGTGGGTAAAAGTCGAGCAGTGTACATACGATTTTGATGCGCATCCGGTTTAACTAGCGCCCATAAAAAATACGTCAATATACACATATTCCAAATAGATTCTTTAAGATCTGCGGATGTGCCTCCACATTCTATTTTGCGTAAAAAACCCATATAAATCGCGTATCTCTGTAATTTGTGACACGCGTTTTCGCAAATATTATAATCGCGTATAAAGGATTTAATTTATATAAAATTTATTAAATAAAATAGCGGTTTAGTATGCGGATTTGTCAAAAAATATTTTTGCTGATTTTCCTATTTTCAAAGTATATATTCGCGGTTTTAGTGGATGGATTCGAAAGCGGATGAGCTTATTAGTTCCATCGCGTAAAAAAACTTTACGCGGGGTTCAAATAAAATTGAATGACTGTTGCAAACTTTACACGCAAAAATAGGTTTTTTAAGAAAATTCACGCATGAAATTTTGGCCTTTAGGCTCCAATTACTAGGATGCTATACGGAGCACAGTCATGAGATATACATTCAACGACGTAGAATCACGAGTTATATAATCCTATTATGAGTTTGGAACATTATCTTGTTGCGCGTCCGGATTATTAAAAAAATTCAAAAAACCCCGAAATTCCGGCTTCTAATTCAATAAAATGTAGGGTTAAGCTAGAAATCGGAAGAGAACATACAAAAATTTGTTGGCTTCAACCCATTTTTCTACAGTCACTTCAGAAAAACACCATCTAGGGTATCAAAATCGATAAAATATTGAAACATTTACATAATTGCTGAAATTCTGGTCAGTATCAGCTAAGCTATTGGGAGTCGAACCAAGTAACTTGTTGCAAAAATCTTCCAAATATTGTTCTCAACAATTCTTCAGAACATTCTGAAACTCTCAAATGCTGACTTCATGTTGTTTTAGCGCTATTTTGCATCATATCTTTTACAACACGTATTTCAATCACACCAACAGTTTATTCTCGCATTTCGGATTTCACCACATTATTGACTAATTTATTAAATGGTCGTTGAAAAATATACTGAAAACAAGGTGATAGAGGCATTTTACAACAATGACATGTTCTGAAGAGTTGTGTATTACACTCCAGCGAATATTTTTCCGAAAGAAAGCATTAAGAACAAATTAATGGTTTTGGAGATATGGTGCGAAATGTATACACATTATGGAAATTGTCGATATTTTATAAAATTTGAGGCAATAAATGTTGTTTTCAAGTTCACTATTTCTCCAAACATTTTATTCTTGTTCTTATCTACAAATTTGCTTTAGAGGTCAGAAGAAGCTTCGCATTGGTTTCAGAGATATAGCCCCGAATTACTTTAAAAAGTCAATATTTACCAAGTTTAGATGGGGCCATAAAATCCAAGCTGGATCTGACAAAACAAAACCCAACTAGGGTTTTTGTTGTTTGGATCTGTACTTTCGAAAAATCCTCAGCTCAAATTGTTTGCACAATATTACCTCAAAAATGTTGCACAGTGTCATACTATATGGAATATGTTAACAGTTCGCGAATTCTGAATGGGTGAAGCTCGGATTCATCGATTGTAAAACATTTTTAATTTTTATTAGTAGGAATAATATGCTAATCTTTTTTTGTTTAAGCGTTTCATTTATTGAGAAACGAGTTTGAGACAGAAAATCAAACATTGTTAACAATTTCTTGACTACGTTTGCTTTTAGAAAAACAAAAATATAATTACCTTTGTTGTCATTCAAGCCCCAACAATAAATCTTCTTACGAAGCGTTTTGATAGGGACATTTTATTTAAAATCAGGTGTATATTGGCTTCTTCCACAAGTAAAATATCAAATTTTCGCCATACGATTATATGCTGATATTTATCCGAACTATGAGTTTTATACCACACAATGCCCGCAAAACTACGACATAACTTAAAAAAACCGGCACCAACAAAATAATTGGGTAATTCTATGAAACTCGTCGAAGGGGGTATTGTTGGCTTGAATGGCAACAATGGGTGTTGAAATTTTTGTTTTTATGAAAGCAAACATGATCACGACAATGTGTCTGCAAACTATTTTCAAAGAAAAGTGCAAACAATTTTGTTCTATGCCCTAATTTTTACCTCTATCAGGGCAACGCCGTTAAAGACTAAGCTAATAGAGGACTTTCCATATATCAATAGATTGTTTGTATGTGCTGTGGACAAAACCCTTAATGATTTTTCATAGTCATTTTTTGGAAAATAACTTCAAAAACTATAAATTTCTAGCCAAATTGCCTGCAAAGGGACATTAATTACAATCATTCCAAAATTACGTGTGGAACATCATTTTTCTATCGGAATCAATGACAAAACTACTGAAATCGGTAGGGAACCAATTGCTCCACCATTTTGCTTACTAAAATGGCACAAAAAGCGAAAAATTTGAAAATTATTAATCGATTATTGTGGTGCATCATTTTTACTGCTCAATTTAAATATGCCCATTTTTTGATTTCTCTATAGCGCACACGGGCGCCTAATCGCCTGATACTTTAAATATTTAAATATTTTTTTTATTTGATCCAAGAACCTTATATATGAAATTTTATGGCGATCGGTTCATTAATCCGTGCCACCTGGTCGATCTTTGTTTCCATAGTAATTGGTATGTAGCCAATGATGATTTTTAACGAAAATGCTCTTAAGGCCACATTTATGGTTCAATCGATGAAAAATTTTACCAATTTTTAGATTTAATTAACACTTTCCATAATTTGTTGTAATTTAATAGAGTGCATAATATTAGTCGTGTTCCTTTACGTGCCTGAGGTTACCAGTTTTTAACACTTTTTATCCGCAAAGTGTTTCTTACTTTTAAAAGCATACAATTTATATAAGAGCAGTTCACCACTTTTACCATTTTTTGCCACTGTTATCATTTTTAAAAGTAAAGGGCTGCTCATACAACTACAAACATAGTCTGATTTAATAAAATTTACGAAAAATAATTCGTATAAATACATTCTTCAATAACACGGACAAGCTAATAATTACTTGGGTTACTGCGTTCAATAAGAAATCAACTTCCGATTGTTATGATATTTTTATAGAAAAAGTAACAGGTATTCTTAAAGATAATATCCCTGTTAAAAAAACTAAGCCTTACAAGTTGCCGTGGTACACGAAAGGACTTAAAAAACTTAAAAATCTTAGAAACAAGTTCCATAAACGTTTTATGTTGTATAATGATCCTGAGGATGAAGTCAAATATAAACATTATTTAAGGGAATTTAATTTTTTTTAAATAAATTCCTATACAAGCAATACATCATAACCAAAGAAAATGAAATTAAAGCCAATCCTAAATCGTTTTGGTCTCTCGTCAAATCTAAAAAGAAGTCATCTGATATTCCATCTACGGTCATGTATAATGGTTGCACTTCACAATCTGGTTTTGATATTGTCAACATGTTTGCAAATTTCTTTAAATCTAATTTCGATCCTTCAGTATGTAATAACTGGACTTATTCCAACTATGTATCTATGATTAACGTAGGTAGCATATCAGTCTTAAATGAGGATGTTTTGGATGGTATTTCAAAGATTAAAAATAGCTTTAAAACTGGTGCTGATGGGCTCTGCGTGCATTTTCTTAAGAACTCTTCTACTTGTATAGCTCCTATATTAACTTTTATCTTTAATCGCTCCATTAAAGAAGGCATTTTCATTGATAGATGACAAATTGCATCGATTACGCCAATATTTAAAAGTGGTAAGAGGGATGATGTAACTTGTTACAGACCTATTGCAAAATTATCTTGTGTCTCAAAACTATTTGAGCACGTTATCCATAAAAAATTGTTTTTCCTATGTAAGTCTTTTATCTCACCACACCAGCATGGTTTTTTTCCTGGAAGATCCACAACATCTAATTTGATTCTTTTCACTGAATTCTGTTTATCAGCCTTTGAGCGTCGTTTTCAAGTTGAAGCCATATATACAGATCTTGCTAAAGCTTTTCATAAAGTATCACATCATATTTTGCTTGCTAAGTTACAGCAAATCGGATTCCATTCTAACTTTCTGCGATGGATCTCTTCTTATTTGCACAATAGATGGTGTTCAGTTAAGGTTGAGAATTTCGTTTCTACTCCTTACATTCAAACATCGGGGGTGCCTCAGGGTAGCGTGTTAGGCCCGTTACTATTTAACTTATTTATTAACGACATTTCGTCCTGCTTTAAAAAATCGAATTTTCTTCTTTACGCCTATGACCTAAAAATATTTCATAAAGTGGAGTCTTTTGCTGACATCTTAGATTTGCAGAATGATCTAGACAATGCACAGTGGGCAATTTTACAAAAAACCTGGCCAAAACTCTAAAAATGAATGGATTCAAGCCTAACCTTGGTTTCTTATGTTTTTCGGGTCGCTGATTTCATTTTTCGTATTTTTTAACCCTTAGACGGTCATTGAGGGGGTCTTTCTGGTCCCTTCTCCTATTAAATGAGTTCGTATCGGATCAAAATATTCTACAAATTTGTTCGCCATCAAATTTTACTATAGGTCCCGGAATACACTAAAACTCTATATCTTACCTAAATTCCAGAAATATGCAAAATTGAAAAAAAATTAGGGTTAAGGTCGTACTTCTTGTGAATTTAGATAAAATTGTGATACAAAACATCATTTTGGAATAATGGCGTCAAAGACAATAATGTTCTTCGTTAAATTCCACTATATGTCACCAATGAATTACAATTTGTGTAAGAAAAGACGTGCAAGTATGATATTGAAGTTTCAAATTTTATTCCGTATTATTTTTGATAATTTAAAAAATTATAAGTTATTATAATAATTATAAATATGATGAAAACGGCCAAATAATAAACATATGTATATTATATAATTTCTGAAAATACACACAAAAGGTTATTACTATTCGCTGTCAGACTCGCACTCGTCTGATGATTTTTTTTCCTATGGTGTGCAGTAGGACTTTGATTTCATTTTTTTGATCTGAATGTATTGTAACTGGTCGTTTTCCTTTGTTGGATAGGTGCTTTTCCAAAAGTCTGATTTTCTCATTAACCAAAGGATTACACATGCAAGTAACTTGCAGACAGTTGTGTATACATATTATAGTCGAAACTTCAATTTTTTCGAACTGACACTTGCATGTGTAAACGTTCGGAAAAAATTGAAGTTACTTTCAAAGCACTTACATTGATTACTGACAAGTAAATTTTGTCGGCAGTGAGGTTGTTAGTTGGTGTGCCAGTGAATATGTGTGAGTGTATTGGTATTTTTCGAACTGTCACTTGCATGTGTAAACGGGGGGTTAGTGGTAAATGAAATTGCTGACACAATGCATTGAAAACTTCATGACGAGTGCACTCTATACTATTTTCTGCCATTTTGAATCACGAAAAGATGTATATAGTCAGTAATACTTGAAACACATCTGTTACTTTCGAGAAATATTTTCAAAACTAATTTATATATCTCAAAAATTGACATATTTAACAATGCTGACCATAGTATGCTCTGGTATTGCACTTTCTAGAATGTATACTTTGCAATACGTGTTATAATTAATAGTAATGCTATATAGGAATATCAAGAACTTTTGTCATATACTCCTGAACAGACTGATACATGTATATACCTGCAAGACAAAATGTGGCATAAAAACGAGAAGGGCAAATATGGGCAGGATGTTTCGATGTAATTTGGTAAAAAACTCTTCCCTTTTTATGAAATGATAAGTTACATAGCCCAACTCGATCTTACTCATAACTATTTTCATCGCTTTTAGTGAAAATTTATCTTAAAAAAATGAACAAGTACAAATATCAATTATTGAAAACGCGCACTTCATTCGCGACACTGAACGTTTTGAATACGTTTCGCATACCTTTAATTACAATTACAAAAAAAAAAATAAAACAAACCGCTGTTTATTTTGGATATTATAAGATTTTAATAAACAACTTAAATATTGAGAAAATTTTTTTTTCTAAATGGGGTCACTTTGGCCCCCTTTTTATACCCACTTACTAAACAATAAACGTATATATTTTTGCACAACTACACGCAGTGGACTCCTGTAAACAATATTTGACACTATTTAGGGTAAATTGATGCAATGGTTTTTTCGATTTTTGGCCAGGTTTTTTGGGAAATTGGCCACTGTGCAATGTTCTAAATTGGTGTTTGGAAAATAAGCTAATTTTAAATCTATCGAAATGCTTTCACTTATCGTTTTATAGATTAATAAATCCCATCCAATCTTCATTTAAAATTGGAAGCTGTGCACTGAACAAATTGACATCAACTCGTGACCTTGGAGTAGTTTTTGACTGCTCGTTATCTTTTGTTCCACATATTGAGCACATAGTTTCTGAAGCATACAAAGCCCTTGCATTCATAAAAAGAAATTGCCATGAATTTACTGATCCCTGCACTATTAAGTTGTTGTATACAAGTTTTGTTAGATCAAAGTTAGAATATGCTTCCATCGTCTGGGATCCTAGTCATATTTCGCATGTATCACGTATTGAGCGCATTCAAAAGCTTTTTACTAAGTTTGCTCTTAAATCACTCTTCCCCCTAAACCTCCCAACATATCGATCCAGATGTTTGTTATTGGGTTTACAGAGCCTAGATTGTCGAAGAAAATGTCAATCTGCCAAATTTATTTATGATTTAATTAATAATCATGTTGATTCGCCAGAACTGTTGGCCTTAATTCCATTTTCTGTGCCGCCAAGAAGTTTAAGATATACCGAGTTGTTCAACATTTCGTTGCATCGTACCAATTATTCTCGAAATGGTCCATTAACGCGTACCTTGTCAAGCTTAAACCATTTAAATATTAAGTTTCAAAAAGAAATGAAGCCCAGCATTGAATTTAGCACTTCAAAACAGATATTTAAATCAACAATTTATTTTGCTTTTCAACAATAATATTGTAATCTTAGTCTGTAAGGAATTGAATTTTCCATTGACTATAATAAATAATAATAAT
The DNA here is from genome assembly GCF_047663935.1 of Musca autumnalis. NCBI lineage: Eukaryota > Metazoa > Arthropoda > Insecta > Diptera > Muscidae > Musca > Musca autumnalis. The sequence continues at coordinate 151,711,800 of NW_027411644.1, forward strand.
AATAATAATAATAATAATAATAATTAGCATAAGCATTCATTATTTTCAAGAGAATCAAGTTTCGTTTATTCTCCAGTGGCTACACAAGAATTTTTAATTCAAATATGATGTTTTTGTCGAGTAATGTTGGTTTGTTGGGTTGTCTTGTGCAATGAAAAAAAAATCCCAGTTGTTCGGGTAACTAGGGAATAACTAGCAATTTTGTTGGCTACTGGTAAACACAACTAGTTACCACCCAATCTACTCGCAGTGCTATAGACTGGTGAATTTAACATGGGGTCATAGGTCCTCACTGCATTACCAGTAACCACCCAATTCGATAGTCGTGAGAAAGGCAATTGTCCCCTCACTGCATTACCAGTAACCACCCAATTCGATAGTCGTGTGAAAGCCAATTGTCTCCTCAGTGCATTACCAGTAACCAGTGAATTCGGTAGTCGGAAATGATAGTCAAAATTACTAGTAAGTTGAAGTCAGATAAATGGGTAAATGCATACATATATGCATTAGATACACTTTATTTTATTACATGGAGTGCAAAAATTTTACAAAGGGCAATATAATCTTGTATACATATTGATATGATAGGTTCACCTTGATCCTTGATACTGGAACTTGTGTGTGACTACTTGATACAGCGATTTATGTTTATTTGGTCCTTGGAATATTTTTCTCATGTGTCCTTCAAATCATTCAAAATTTCCTGAAAGAAAATGTATTGAAGTTTAATAAAAGGACGTGATAATGAGTTGTGGGGTGATATGTATCAATACTTACCACAGATATATTATAAATATTCTTCTTAAATTATTCGCCTTTCTATGATTTAGCTCGTAACACGTTCTTGTTTTGCATCTTAAATTTTTTGCACAACAAACGCATCAAAATACGTTTTTCAATAATGTATAAACAAAAAGAAAACAAATAATATTTACAAAGATTACAAGAGAAAAACATTGTCGATTACACTATCCATAGGTAGTCTATAAAATAGTCAATATATTACATGCAGCATTACCTGTAACTAGTGAATTGACATGATAGGCAGGGAAGCCCATTTCCAGTGACAAAATCAGGCCATAGGCTATTTTGTGTGCCATTTTTGGATGTAAAGTAACTGGGATCAATGAGTAACTAGTTACATAAGTATGTCAAAGTAGGCTATTGCTATTTATTGAACAACTGGGTTGTCCCAATGGGAAAATGTAATCGATGGGAATCGAGCGGGTAATACAGAGCCACTATGTTCTATTGATTACCGAATACATTATTCGTAACACGGTGCATGTCCTAAGAAAATAATATATTCCTTTATAGTATCCATAGAATGCAATGTGTAATCAATGGATTAGAATATACTCTTTTATAGTTCAGTAGGAATATCTAATAATTAAAATTAACCACCATCTATTTCTGTTTCCTTTATTATTCCACTTGGGAACATAGGGCTTCTATAATACATTTCCATCTTAATCTATCTTGACATATTAATTTTATTTTATCGAAAGATTTATTTATCTGGTTTAATTCAGTCTTTATGGTTCTCCCCCAAGTATTTTTGGACGTTCGGGTCGACGGTTTCCCTGTGGGTTCCACTCCAAGGCTGTTCTGGTGATGCTGTTAATTGGTTTGCGCAATGTATGGTCAATCCATTTCCACTTTCGTCTTGTAATTTGTTGCAGTATTGGATCTTCCTTTGTCTGTCTTAAGAGTTCGTCCTTTGATATGGTGTTTGGCCAAAACACTTTAAATATAATGCGCAAACATTTGTTTACAAATGTTTGTAATTTGTGTGCCACGCTTTTGGTCATTAGCCAAGTCTCGCCGCCATACAGTAATGTTGATTTTACACAACTGTTAAAAATCCGAAGTTTCGTGTTCTTTGAAATGTGTGCTGATTTCCACGTTCTTCTCACGCGACCCAATGCTGCTCTTGCTTTCTTTATCCGATTTTCAACATCGTCGTTTACTCCACCGTCTGCAGACATGATGCTACCGAGGTAGCAGAAGCTTTTTTCGTATTTTATAGGATTGTTGTCAATCATGAAGCTGTTTGCGTTGGTATTATTTATTCGCATCGCGTATGTTTTTGCTGTGTTTATTTCTAGACCCACAGTTTCTGCAATTTTTACTAAGTCATCTAATTTGCTCTGCATTAGATTAAAGTTGTGTGACAGTAAGCATATATCGTCGGCATAATCAAGATCTTCCAAGTGTCGGTCAAAGGTTCAGTTAATACCTCTTTTTTTGGAACATACATTTACCATAATCTCATCCAAAACTGCTGCAAATAGAAGGGGGGAAAGAGGGCAACCTTGTTTTAACTCCCGCGTTCGTATGGAAGTGTTCACTTGTGAGGCCGCAGTGACGAACAGTGAGGGTGGTGCTCTCGTACATTGCCTTGATTATATTGATTATTTTTTGTGGCACCCCTTTCGCTGCTAGAGTTGCCCATATAGCTTTACGGTTTATTGAGTCGAAAGCTTTTTTGAAATCAATAAATATGAGATATAGTAGTGTTTTCCATTCTATAGATTGCTCTATTATTATACGTAGTGTGTTAGTTTGATCTAAGCAGCTTCGGTTTGGTCGAAACCCTGCTTGTTCGTCACGCAGAGATTTCTCTATGCTTAGCAATCTATCATTTAGAAGAATGGACATTATTTTGTAAATAGTGTTTAATATAGTGATGCCTCTCCAGTTGTCGCATATAGTTAAATCATTTTTCTTCGGCAGTTTTATGATGGCTCCTTTTGACCATGTAGTTGGGAATTGCTCGTTTATCCATACTTCTTTCATATGCTGTTCTAAGATTTTTGCTGATGCGGTGGGATTTGTTTGGAGTAGTTCGGGCGGTATGCCGTCTTCTCCTGGTGATTTATTGCGCTTCAGTTTTAATATGGCGACTCTTATCTCTTCTACGGTAGGTATATGTACAGCAATCGACTCGTTAATGGGGGTATTCGTATTCAAATGAATATAGGAATTATAATTGTTATCTTGCTCAATATTGCTTATACGTTTGAAGTGTTGTTTCCATAGATGGATTTGATCCTCCGGATTGGTGATTATTTGGCTGTTGAGATCTTTTAGCCCTCGACTAGCTCGTAAGCTGTTGTTGCATAGTCGGCCTATTACCTGGTGGATCCTGGCATCGTTCGCTCCTGCTGCAGCCTCAGCTTCTATGGCTATGTTTTCAAGATATTTTCTTTTATCGGTTCTGGCTGCTTTTTTTACTGCCTTTGCTTTTATTTTGTATTCCTGGTTGGTATTGGCGTCTCGGTGTAGTTTTTCCTTTAAGGTATTCCTTTCCTGTATTAATTTCCAGGTGTTGTCAAATATCCAGATCTTTCTTGCTTCTTTTTGCCGGTATCCTATTTCCTTTTCCGCAATTGTTTTCAGCACGTTCACTGTTTCCTCCCATGGTTTGTTGTTGGTGGGTATACATGTTTCCAAGAGTTCACTGACCGTCTCTCTTTTCTGAATATGATTGTTGAGTACCTTCACATCGAGTTGCCTCTCTATCTTTTTCGATTTATCTTTATAATTTCGACGAAGCTTTATTTTAATAGTGCCAACTAAAAGTTCGTGGTCTGTGTCCATATCTGCTCCTCGCTTTGTGCGCACGTCCTGTAACGACCCTCTCCATTTACGACTGATGCATAAGTGATCGATTTGATTACGGGTTTGATTATTTGGGGATGTCCACGTGTATTTGTGTATGTTTTTGTGGGGAAATATAGACCCACCTATTATGAGGTCGAAGATTTGGCAGAGATCTATTAGACGATCACCGTTGTTGTTCTTTAAGCCTAGGCCGTGTTTTCCTATTACGTGCGCAATGCCCTTATTTTCGGTTCCGATTTTTGCATTAAAGTCTCCGATGAGCACAAAAATGTCGCGATTAGGGATGTTTCGCAGTGTTGCGATCAGTTGGTTGTAGAACTCGTCTTTTATTGAGGAGTCAGCATCCTCTGTCGGAGCGTAACATTGTATGATGGAGACACTTTTTTTGATGTTGCTCCGGAATCTTGCAGTAATTATGCGATCTGATATGGCACGCCAGGAGATGAGAGATGTTCGATTTTACTTCAATACAACTCGTGGTGGAGGGCATAACACGTTCGGCCCAGCCGATCTTAACGCCGTATGTCCATATTTTTATTGATGGTGTTCTTGAAGAATATTAATTTGCTAAGATATAAAAGCTGTGATCTATTCGAATTGTTGTATTCTCCAAAATTATTGTATGCAATATTAAAAACTGTATAATGTATAAGTGGAAAATGGAGTATATTAGGATTGGAAGCCAGTAATAACTATGGTATCAATGTTCATATAAGTACGCCTCTAATCATTGTTGCCACCGTGTTGCAATTGTGAAGTCGTGTACTCAAAAGGTCAGCCGTATAAAAATTCGCTATAAACGGATTTGTTCTATTATTAACACGCTCTTCGAAACATAAGAACAACATACCATAAAAATATAATCGGACAGCACTCTTTGATATCAAGGAAGCTTTGCTAGGATGGTAGTGCGAAACATATATTTTATATAACCTCCGCAAATTAGTCAGGAATAATTGGATTTTGATTGCATACATATAGATATTCTTGAACAGCTGCCTTATGCCGTATATGAATTATTGGTTCTTTCAAGATTTTGGCGCAACGTCTTTTAAGATGTTTGATATTGCTTTTTGACCCTTTTGTATTTTACCCCTAATATTTTTCCAAAGAGATAACTAACGACACAACTACACATAAAGGGAGTAAGTACTTCATGTTTGCTTACTCTCTGTCACGTCTATGCCCCACGGATTCGATTTTCCATAGTCCCGGGAATAAAAAAAGTCGGCAATTCCCAAACTCTAGTCCAATCAGAATCTTCGTATCTTTAATAAAAAAAATATGCAAATATGCAAAATCCGATGTCTAGTTATAATTATATATGTACATACATAAATAAAACCCCCATATAACGGTTCCTATTGATCCAAGTTGCTGTACAACGGATTTTCAAATTGAAAAAGACAAATTATAAGGGAAGGAATTTTATAATAATGAAAGTAATTATATTAATTTTTATTTAATAACATTATAAACTCGTATATACATATCGTGTATCTTGTTCCAAAAACACACTATGACAAATTCAACACATAAACAATCCATAAAAGGTACATAGTACATTTGTTAGGGCCAGCGACATACATATTTCCTGAGTATGCTGTCAATGAAACCTTGCGTCTGCCACTGTTGTCGCCTCATTATTGTCTTAGGTGCCAGAAATTTTAATTTTCATTTCGCCAGCTTCTTCTTTTCTTCTTCCGCCTTTTACGACTAAAAGTATAAAATAAGTTAAGGTGTATATCTCTTGTGTAAAACGCTCCCGCTATTATCCTTTAATGACTAACCTCTTTTGAATATGGAATTTATAATATTAGTAATTGGATATTCCACAAATAATGCCACAATGAGAGCCACAATTGCCGATAATACGTAAGACAAAACGACTTGGCCGACCTGTTAAAATGTGTATTTAATTAACACACGTGTTTTGTTTTGTTTTGAAATATACATACCACGTAGAATTCGGTGATATAAATGGGTTGACGGATATATCCAAACATTAGTCTTATAATGTTCACGTGCCACATATACATTTGGAATGTTAGTCTACCCAATACGCGAAAGGCACTCATGTTAGTAATATCATAGGCAAGCCCTGGAAAAAGACATAAGAATAAATGCAAGACAATAAAAAACGTTGACTATTTTGATATCAATCATATAGGATAATGCGACTAAAACCTTGAAATTTCGACATTTTCAAAGGTATAATTCTATGGGGACTATCTAAAAACGTGGACCTATAATGACAACAAATGCAACCACTTTGTTTGTGTTGGGTACACACACGAGAACTTCTCTCCCTCTCTACCCAGCAAACCAATCGTACCGAAATCGGCACAAAATTCTGACGATACGTCCGATTTCTGATCCGAAATCGTAACGACATCTTAACGAAAGTTGTATGAAGTGGTTGACATAATTTCGGAACGAAATGTCGGAGCGAAATCGGATCGAATTCGGTCAGAATTCGGAACGAAATCGACAGAAAATCCTTGGGAAATTCCTCCGAATATTCGTACAGACTTCTGAACGATTTCGGAATAATGTCGTATAAAAACCGGAGGTATCTTCCGAATCTTTGTAAAGATTTTTTTGGAGTAATATCGTATGAATATCGAATGAAAAAATTTCTGACGCTTGATTAATTTTTCTTTGTTATGTTTTTTATTGGAAGATTCTAAATTTCAAACGCATCTAATGAGTTGCACTGTTGTTATCATTTTGTAGTTATATTTGAGTCAACACTAGGTTGAATTTTTATATGTTGCATTTATATTTAAAATATTTAAAAATTGTATATGCGAATTTTTTTTGTCTTTAGACAACAGACTAAAATTTTGCTTTTTAGATATATACAAAAGGTGGTTGCTATGCGAAGTGAAATTTGTTTCCGACATATCGATCCGAATACGTACCGAAATCGGAAGAAAGTAGTAGCATATTCGAAGGGAAATTTAATTCCGACATTCTCTCCGAAATTGGAACGATATCTGCACGAAATCCTTTACGAAAAATCGCTAAGAAATCGGAACGAAATCTGAACGATTTTGATTCCGAAATTGTTCCGATGTGTCGGATATCAGACATTTGGTTTGCTGGGTAGATAAACATCATGTGCGTTAATTCATTGCTAAAACAAAGAAAATGATCGGTGGTGAGCGTAACGTTGAAACACGCCACAATTTAGATTGTGTGTGTTCACACAGACACGGCTCAAGAGCCCAGTAGTGCGATTCCCAAACTCATTTTTTGAGTTACCGACAAAAATCGGTAACATTAAAACGAAAAATTATGAATGAAAGGTTCAAATAAAAGTTGACAACACTGTTGATGTCGGTAGAACTTTACAACTACTTTTTATTGATCGCTAACTTACCGAATAATATCGTTAACTACCGAAATTATAAGCATTTTAATTGCACCGACAAATGTCGGTAATTCAAAAAATGAGTTAGAGAATCGCACCGCTCTCAAGCCACATGTTGAAACTTTCATACGAAACTTTCACAGCGTTTGGAAGACAGCGGGATGCAAGAGCTCCTTTACCTCCTTTACCTGTACATTAAGCACATATGTATGTATATATCTTAAAGAAACTTTAATGTCAGACTACATAACCAAAATGGCATATTATTTTGTTCCTCACTAATTTTATCGCCATACTATTACATACATCACAGACTAATAAAGATATAAACGCCTGTTTTGTTCGAAAAAAGCTTTATAACAGCCGTCACTCGGAGAATATGCCAATTTCACAGCCACTCTGTTCAACAAATGGACGGCGCAGTTTGGAAGAGAGTTGAATGTCGTGGTCCACGGTAGCAGAATCGACCACAAACTGCCCCAAAATTCTAGGGGTCAAATTCGATACCACGTTCAAGTCGTGCTCGCACGCCACAGCTATCTGCGACAAACTGAAAAGTAGCAACAAGGTCCCCAAATCCCTAGCCGGCAGCACTTGGCGATATGTCGCTCTGTGGTAAGCTATTCTGCTGCAATCTGGCCCACGGGATGTGATACTAATTGGAATTGCCTGTCAGAATGCAGCCCTGAGAACAGCAAAAAGGTGCCTCCTCAAGTTTTCAGTGGACCCTTTACATGAGGTGGCAAAGACTCTTCCAGTACAGCAACACAATGATATGATTTCGTTGCAGTACTTGCTCGGGTGTTATCGTGAGAGCCATCCCAATCACCATCTAGAGGGTAGGCCCGACACCTTCAGGCACATCTTGAAGGATATCCACGCTCTAGAGGGAGAGGTCCAACGATACAGTAAAGAAACTCTAGATCAATATGCATATCAAGCAGGTTTAAATAACATTTACATGGACGTACTAGTAAATCCCCAGATATCGCAGCTGGGGAGCGTTAGCAGCAACGATAAACCAGAGTAGTTTTGGCTCAACTGGGGCCCGCGTACTTCCCTGAATATATGTATGTATGTACAGTTAAAAAACATATAACCGGAGTCCTGCCCATGATTATTCCAGGCGATTTTAATACTAAAATTGGAAAGTAATTTTTTTGTGAATTCTGAAACTACAATGTTCATAGATGAGAAAATAAAAAAAATGCCGGAGCGCTTTTTAAATAATTCGCGATTCATGTTGACATATTATCTACAAAAGTGATGGTTACGATATTTTGTAGTTTTTAGCGTTATTAAGATATAGAAGTTCAAATTATGACAATGGATTAACTGTATCGCCTCCCTATAAAACAATGTTATGACTGCAATTTCCCAACTTAAACTTATATCTCTCAAAAATGGTACAACGTAGGAATAGATTACGAAAGTAAATCTTGTAGAGAATTTTTACAGCTACAACATATTTTTTAGTCGCATTTCGAAAGGACTTGCGGTTTTCATTTAATTCTTGTTAAGGTGCCCTGTGCATAGCATTGTAATATAAAGATGCGATACAGTCAATCCATTGTCCTAATTTGAACTTCTGTATTTCAATAACGGTAAAAACTACGAAGTTATCATAAAAGTCAGTCTTGTAGAGAATTTTCATAGTTACAGCATCTTCTTTAGTCCCATTTCGATAGGACTTGCGGTTTCTAAGCAAAATTGTGAAAACTTAAAAACCCCTTAAAAATTTCAACTTGAATCGCGATTGGGAGTCCTGCCCATGATTATTCCAGGCGATTTTAATACTAAAATTGGAAAGGAATTTGTTTGTGAATTCTGAAACTACAATGTTCATAGATGAGAAAATAAAAAAAAATGCCGGAGCGCTTTTTAAATAATTCGCGATTCATGTTGACATATTTAAGGGGTTTTTTAGGTTTTTACGATTTTGCTTGGAAACCGCAAGTCATATCGGAATGTGACTAAAGAACATGCTGTACTATTAAAATTATCTACAATGGATTAACAGTATCGCCTCCCTATAAAACAATGTTATGACTGCAATTTCCCAACTTAAACTTATATCTCTCAAAAATGGTACAATGTAGGAATAAATTACGAAAGTAAATCTTGTAGAGAATTTTTACAGCTACAACATATTTTTTAGTCGCATTTCGAAAGGACTTGCGGTTTTCATTTAATTCTTGTTAAGTTGCCCTGTGCATAGCATTGTAATATAAAGATGCGATACAGTCAATCCATTGTCCTAATTTGAACATCTGTATTTCAATAACGGTAAAAACTACGAAGTTATCATGAAAGTCAGTCTTGTAGAGAATTTTCATAGTTACAGCATTTTCTTTAGTCCCATTTCGATAGGACTTGCGGTTTCTAAGCAAAATTGTGAAAACTTAAAGACCCTTAAAAATGTCAACATGAATCGCGATTTATTTAAAAAGCGCTTCGGCGATTTTTTTTTGTTTGTTTTTTGATTTTTTTCATCTATGAACATTTTAGTTTCAGAATCCACAAAAACTTCCCAGGTGTAAGCACTTTCCACTTAAATTTGCTTCAAGAGCACCGTGATGTGTAATCAGGAGGTAACACAACACATTAAAAAAATACATTTAAAGATTTTTTATACTTACATCCAAATTTTAACGCCATAGTTATTATGGTAATTCCGCAAAAAATTACCCAAAAATTGCGATAAACTGACGAATAAAGAGCAGGCCAGATAGACCCTTCCTCGGGCTTTTGAAAATAAAATAGAAGGCCGGATGATAAAGTTCCAAAGCCTACTATGTGCATTGCCACCAAATATAGTACTTGAATTTTTAGGACATTCTTGTATTTTTCACATTGTTTCTTTAATTCTTGAAATGTGGGAGATTTTGCGTAAATTTCTGCACATATTATACCTACAAAGTAACCCCCTAGATTACCATAAGTAGGGAAGTAGATTTTGTTTAATGTTTCGGTATTTTGAAAATAGTAATAGCGATAGTATCTGCAAAATAAAACAAAAATTAACATAATTAATAAATACGGCTGTACGTTAGATCTACATATAACACTGTCCGATAGCCAAAATTACACGTTTGAAAGTATAGGCAAGTAAATGACATTTTTAATTTTTCGTTTTCTCATCGTTTAAACCTTTTAGAGGTCAAACAAATTTCAAAGGTCAACATTTTTCAAAAAAAATATTTTAAATACTAGTACTCGTCGTACAATGCTGGTATTGGTGTCATATTAAAGAGGAGAGTATAGACTTTATATAATAATTATAAGTTATTGCATTCCTGGAAAAAAAAAAAATACAAATTATTGCATTCCAGGATAAAAAGGACATTAAAAATATTCTTGAAATATTAAATCAAAAGTGAGCATTTTTGGCAGGCGCATATCTTCTAAACCGCGAAGTATTTTAATTTGCTCATGGAGGCAAAGTTGTAGCTCTTGTCATAAAGAATATAAATTCTGGACACATGAAATCCACCAAACCTCATCTTCATCGTCTTCTATAACTTTTTCTATGGGTTTGACCTTAACGATTTTGACCTTGAAAATGAGGTTTGGTGAATTTCATTTGTCCACAATTACTGTTCTTTATGACAAGAGCTACAACTTTGCCGACATGAGCAAATTAAAATTCTTCGCGGTTTAGAAGATATGCGCCTGCCAAAATGCTCACTTTTGATTTAATTTTTCAAGAATATTTTTAATGTCCTTTTTATCCTGGAATGCAATAATTTGTAATTATTATATAAAACCAAAACTCTCCTCTTTAATATGACACCAATACCAGCATCGTACGACGAGTACAAGTATTTAAAATATGAAGCATTGTGGCGTTTTTTTATTGGGATAGCGTTTGCAATTTTGTTTTTTCAAAATAGTCTGGCTTAATCCCATTGTTGTTGTTTTAATATTTTAAAACAACTATTTTATTAGTGGAAAAGATTTGGCATTGTTCGCCAAGGGGTAAGGCACTATAGTTTTCCCTGCCTTACCCCTTGGCGAGCAATGCCAAATCTTTTCCACTAATAAAATAGTTGTTTTAAAATATTAAAACAACAACAATGGGATTAAGCCAGACTATTTTGAAAAAACAAAATTGCAAACGCTATCCCAATAAAAAACGCCACAATGCTTCAAATTGAAGACACTGGCACGACGTGTGTTGTTTTTGCTGTAAAGCAGACCAACCAAAATTTTGGTGTGTGCATTCGTCAAAATTCGACGACACATACAAGTGGAAGAGGTTTGAATTGTTTTCGCAGACACTTTCGTCGGAGTTGTATGAGGTTGCCAAGGAAAAACTTCTCATTGAACTTTTTTCTTTGCTTACCTTTATACTTCGAGCTGACGATTGATGTTTGGGTATAAAAAGTTTCTTGTTGAAGAAGTTATTGAAAAATAACTTCGGTGGAGAATATCCACAAACAAGAAACAAGGGAACTGATGAGATCCAGTGGCGTGGATCGAAACTATAGTATTCCCTGCCTTACCCCTTGGCGAACAATGCCAAATCTTTTCCACTAATAAAATAGTATTTAAAATATTTTTTTGAAAAATGTTGACCTTTGAAATTTGTTTGACCTCTAAAAGGTCAAAACGATGAGAAAACGAAAAATTAAATTACCATTATACTCCACTTTACCTATACTTTCGAACGTATATAGTCCAGTTCAAGTGTAACAAAATTCTTTAAGAATTGTCAGACGGTGCACAGTGTCCGATTTTCCAAAAAACCTGGCCAAAAATCGAAAAACGAAATTTATCAATTTACACTAAAAAGGGTCAGATATTGTTTATAGGATCCCAGTGCGTGTAGTTATGAAAAAATATATACATTTCTTGTTTAACAAGTGGGTATAAAAGCAGGTCGAAGTGACCCTATTTGGAATTTTTTTTCAATATTTAAGTTGTTTATAAATCTATGATAATATGCAAAATAAACAACGGTTATTAAATATTTTCTTTTTGTAATTGTAATGAAAGGTATGTGAAACGTATTTAAGATGTCCAGTGTCGCCAAAGAATTGTGCGTTCTTTAATAATTGATGTCCGTACTTGTTAATTTTTTCCAAGATCAATTTTCACAATAAATTATGAAAATAGTTACGAGTAAGATCGAGTTGGACTGTGTAACTTATCATTTCATAAAAAGGGAAGAGTTTTTTATTAATTCCCATCGAAACATCCTGCACATATTTGCACTTTTCGTTTTTATGTGATATTTTGTCTTGCAGATATGTACAGATTTTCTTTGATTCAGAATGTCAGAATATAGGATAGGGTCACTTTCTGGCGTTTAGTTATAATTTAGAGTTTTGATGTATTCTAAGACCTATAGTAAAATTTTATGGCGAACAAATTTCTAGAATATTTTGGTCTGATTCCATTAAATTTTATAGGAGATTTTAAAGATTTTTAGAAAAAGGGACCAAAAAGACCCCTTTTATGACTCGCACGAGAGTTAATTATACCCTCAGCCTTTAGGCTATGAAGGGTATATACACTTTCATACGGGCAAAATGTGCCTCATCGAAATAATGGTTTTAGACCCCAAGTATGTTTGGACGAAATGTGTTTCAGACAATTTGGAGTCGATTGAGCAATGTCCGTCCGTCTGTCTGTCTGTCTGGCTGGCTGGAGCGCACGATAACTCTCGAAGGGATGAACCGATTCGGTTCAAATTTTGGCTTTCGTAATATTTTGTCCAAACTTAGTTTAAGTTCGAAGATGAGCTATATCGGTCCACTCCTTCCGGTACCTCCCCCACAAAAGTTCGAAAATGTTCGGAAAATTTGTACGCACGATAACTCTTGAAGGGTGTAACCGATTTGGTCCATACTTTGCCCATCGTGGAGCGTGTACCAGACTTAGATCAGGTTTTAATATGGACTCAATCGGTCCACTCCGTCGGGTACCTCCCACACAAAATTTTGGAAAAGTTCAGTTTAGGAACATCTCTCGAATCGCTTTGATTTTTGCTTTAGCAACTTGTATTCACTGCCCTCCATACGACGGTATAAGTTTCATCAGGGGCAAGTCCATACTTCCTGAGATAATAGCCTGAAAGTTGCAAAAAAAACCCTATGACACCGTGTGAGGAGGTTGGAGGGCAAAAAAACTCTCGAACAGGTCTGCCGATTCGGTCCAAAGTTTGGCCTTAGTAATATTTTGTCCAAACATAGTTTAAGTTCGATGATAAGCCATATCGGTCCACTCCTTCAGGTACCTCCCTCACAAAAGTTCAAAAATGTTCGGAAAAATTGTGCGTACGATAACTCTTGAATAGAGTGGCACATACTTTACACATCCTAATATATCTACCAGATATAGATCAGGTTCAAATATGGACTATATTTGTCCACTCCATCCGGTACCTCCCACTCAAAATTTCAGATACATGTTCACTTTAAGACCTGCTTTCGAATCGCTTTAATTTTTGTTGAAGCAACTTGCATTGCTACCTCAATTGCGATGGTAAAAGTTGTTTCAGGGGCAAGTTCATACTTCTTGAGCAAACATCCCTGAAGTTCTAAAAAAACCCCTATGGTACCATATGTAGTGGCTGGAGATCCATTCTTTTTAGTATCTCCTCCGCAAAACTTTTGATATTAAATCCTAATCAACATTTTTGTCAGTTCAAACGCCCAAAATTCTTAAAACTCCCTAAATACATGCGTTTTTTGGAAAAAAAAATTGTTTCAATATACACAGGCTGAGGGTATATCTTTGTCGGCAAAGCCGACTGATACTTTTTTACTTGTTTTTTTAAGAAAAATATACCTCGCATTCTTGTCAGTAAAGTTGCCAAAGACATTATACACCTAAAGTGCAAGGATTCCAAGTGATCTTAACTCAAACATTTCCAAAACTGTAGAAATGATAGAAGCTTGCAACCCTATTTTAGTTTCTTGGTAATTTGGCAAAATTGATACCGATATTTTCTTTGTATGTAATGGAAATAGAGATTTCATTTCTTTAATGACTTATAAATTTAGCGGAAAACATTTTTGTCTTTGATGCCATTCTTCTAAAATGATGCTTTGTATGACAATTTTGCCAAAACCCATATAAATTACGTCGTTAACCCTAAAATGTGTTTATAATTTTGCATACTTCTGGAGTTTAGGTAAGATATAGAGATTTGGTGTATTCTAGGACCTATAGTAGAAATTGATGGCGAACAAATTTGTAGAATATTTTGATCCGATAAGATCACATTTTATAGGAGGAGGGACCAAAAAGACCCCTTAAAGACCGCCTGGGGGTTAAATAATATCAAAAATAAATTCAGCGACCCAATAAACATAAGAACCAAAGGTTAGGTCAAAATCCATTCATTTTTAGAGTTTTGGCCAGGTTTTTCGTAAAATGGGACACTGTGCGGTGTAATCAATAAAATACCATGTCGCACAGTGGGAAAAATTCAGATGTAGCATGCAGAAAATAAAAGTCGATGTTTACTTGTATGTTTATCCATAATTATGATAAGAATAGCTTTAGTTTGACAATTTTACTTCAAATATTGATATTTTTAGTCGTGTTGTATTTTTATACCCTCCACCATATGGAGGGTATAATTAAATTTGTCATTCCGTTTGTAACACATCGAAATATTCGTCGGAGACCCTATAAAGTATATATATTATTGATCAGCATAAAATTCTATGTCGATTTGACCATGTCCGTCTGTCTGTCTGTTGAAATCAAGATACAGCTCGCAATTTTAAAGATAGAGAGTCAAAATTTGGTACAGAAGTTTTTATTACTTGCAGGATGGTTGGTATTGAAAATGGGATATATCGGTCCACGTTTTGATATAGCCCCCATAGAACGGTACCTTTCGATTATCGGTATTTTTAAGGTTTTAGCTCTATTATCCTACCAAAATGGCTGAAATTTAGTACGTACTCTTCTTTGGGGGTATAAAACTTTCCCCCAGAATTTTGTCGGTATCGGTCCACACCTTCATATAGCCCCCATAGAACGGTACCACTCGATTTTCGGTATTTTGAAGGTTTTAGCTTCATTATCACACCGAAATGGCTGAAATTTGGTACTTAGTCTACGTTGGTGGTATAAAACTTTCCCCCAGAACTTTGTCGGTATCGGTCTAACGAACGGTACCTCCCGATTTTCGGTATTTTGAACGTTGTGGCCTCAGTATTCCACCGAAATGGCTGAAATTTGGTATTTAGACTTCGCTGGGGGTACTCAAACTTCTACTTTAAATTTGTCGGTATAGGTCCACGCCTTCATATAGCCCCCATGGAAAGGTACCTCCCGATTTTTCGTATTTTGAAGGTTGTGTCTTCAATATTCCATCAAAATGGCTGAAATTTGGTATTTAGTCTTCAATGTGATATAAAACTGTTCGCCAGATTTATGTCTGTACAGGTCCACGCTTTTATATTGCCCCATTTCTGACTAAAATTCGTCGGTATAGGTCCACGTTTCGTTATAGTCCCCATAGAACGGTACCTGCCGATTTTCGTAATACTGAAGATTGTGATGTCAATATCCAACCGAAATGGCTGAAAATCGTTATTTCGTCTTCCTAGAGTTATAAAATATTCCAGAGGAGTATTATCAGTATAGGTTTTAGGTTTTAGCCACATTCTCTTACCGAAATATAGGAAATTTGGAAATTTAGTCTTCTTTGAGCCTAAAAACTTTCTGTCAGAAATTTGTCGGTATGGATCGACGTTTTGAAATAGCCCTCATAGAATAGTGCCTCACATTGTTTTACAGAAGTTTCTGAAATTTAGTATTGTCTTCTTCATACACGAAAGTAAACTAATTAAACCATTTTACTTCAATACAACTTGTGGTGGAGGGTATAACAAGTTCGGCCCGGCCGAACTTAACGCCGTTCTTACTTGTTTATATATGTATATTTTGGTATTGGTAAATCGGTACCTCCCGATTTATGTAATTTTAACGATTTTAGCCGACTCATCCAACTGAAATGGCTGAAATTTTGCATTTTGCTAATTTTGAAATAATCCGACAGAGGTACAGGTCCACTTTTTGCTATGACCCCCATAGGAAGGAGCCGCTCGATTTTGCTAATTTTGAAGATTTTAGCCTCATTATCCAATTGAAATAATTTTTTGGAAAATAATTTTAAAAACTAGAAATTTCTAGCCAACTTGCCTACAAAGGGACACTAATTACTACTATGCCAAAATTAGGTCAGGAACATTATTCTTTCTGTCAGAATCAATGACAAAACTACTGAAAAAGATAGGGAACCAATTAATCCACCATTCTGGTTGCCAAAATGACATAAAAAGCGAAAATTTTGAGAATTATTAATCGATTATGGTGGTGCATCATTTTTATTGCTTAATTTAAAAATGCCCATCTTTTGTTTCGTGCAAAATTTTAGTATAACGGTACTATAAACGGAATATTTTTGTATGCCACCTTAAAGACAACTTTTCAGCCTATAAAATGTTTTCAGAATTTCAAAAAAAAAAAATCTCAACTCGTTTCCAAGTTATCAACGTTTACATTGAGTACAGTCAACACTCTAGTTCAATACTGTACTAGCGTTTCAAGTAAATTTTTTGATTTTCTGCAGATCGGTACTTTTTCCACTGTGCGTCGGTACCATGCGTGGAATATTGTCAGTGATAATGGAAAAGCGTTCTTTAGTCCTATCGGGTGAAAACAGTTCCCGCACCGACAAAGATTTCCAAAGACTGGACTAGACTTTCTTTTTAATATTTTGATTTAAATTTTTTGAATAAAGATTTATTTAAGTTAAAATACACGCTTAATAATCGCGATTTGGACAAAATTCTGTACTAGGCCTATACAGAATGATGTTGAAAAGTTATCATATTGAATTTCAACAGCAAATGGCTTATTTAATAACAAATTGCCATCATAATGGAAAGCATAAAATAAATAAGTGCAAAAAATCTTGTGTGCATTCGGCGAGGGAACTTTTTAAGGGGATAAGTAAGGGCTATGTGGTGGTATTTTTGAGATTTGCAAAAAATGAAATAAAGTTATAAACCTATACAAAATAGTCTACTTACTCTGGATGTACCCGGGAAAATGCATCCAATTTGAAATAGTAGGTAATCACACCGGGGATAATTAGTGAACATAGAGCCATTAGTGTATACAAATATTTTTTGCTTTTTTTATATCTGAAATAAATGTTTTAATAGATATCATTGTTATTTTTATAAAGTTAACTTTTACAGCTGCGCGGGCATACTTTGCTGTGATAATTATGATCATAAGATACAATGCCAACAATTGCATGTCTGCAGCCAAGTACCAGGTTTGCTGAATACACTAGAAGAGAAAAAGACATTAAATAGAGTATACAGTCAAACTTCTCGGTAAAAAACGTCTCGGTAACGAATTCTTCTCCATAAAGAATACAAATTTAAAACACAAATTTTTACCATCTATTCTCACCTATTTAAACAACTTTTAATGCATACTGAATAATTATAACCTTTATTTGTGCCAAGACCAATTGAATACCCAGCAAACCAAATGTCTGATGTCCAACACATCGGAACAATTTCGGAACAAAATCTTTAAGATTTTGTTCCAAATTTTATAGGTTTTTGAATGGGACATCGTTCAGATATTGTTCCGACCCCACAAACTATATATTCTTGATCAGCGTGCAATTCTACATCGATATAGTCATGTCTGTCCGTCTGTGGTAAGCACTCTAGCGTCCGAACGGATTTACGTAGGTGGATGACATTTTGTGAAAATCTATTATATGTACGTAGGACTTTTGGTATTGAAAGCGGGCTATGTAGGTCCACGCTTTCGTATAGCACCCATACAAAATGACGCGTCGTCATTTGAAAGAATTTTTAAGATATTTGTCCAATTTTACCACCGAATTGGTTGTAATTTGGTTTGGTCGACTACAATTTTTGAGCTACTTATCAAATTATTACCATTTATTCTATAAAATAATTTTTGTTTTTAAAATTTCAAATGATAACTGATATTGTTCTGAAGGTTCTGTACTGAAAATGTACTTTGTCATCAAGTTGTCTAAGAAATATTAATTTTTTTTTTTTGTTTGAATACTCTTTTTAGAGAAAGTTCCAGTGAAACTGAATTCCTTCTTTATGCCATGCCAGTGTTTTGGAATTCTGTAATAAATATAAAGGTCTTGAGGCTTTAAACTCATTTTGTGTTCAAAATATTTACAAATTCAGTATTGTGCGGGTTAGAAGTACATAAAATGAAATGTCTATTGGACAATATATACGACATGTCAAAGGTTTTCCGTGGAGTATATCTCGAAAAGCAGTTAGAAAATTGTATTACTGCCTTAATAAAAATGTTGTATTCCTATTTTATATCAACTAAACAGTGGGATAAAATAATGGAGAAAAATGTCTTGTTGTGCATAATAAAGTGATAATATCTATTATAAATAGTGTGCCCATCTGAATTTTTTTCCTATCAGTAACAAATTTGTAGCTGAAATCAACCGTAAACGAAATTAATGCTCAAACTTTCGTTATATGGTATTGTATTAAAATCCGCTGTTATTTGTATTGTATATTACGGTGCTCTTGGACCAACTTTAAATAAAAGAAGAAAAACAAAAATTTGCTGGGAAACCACAAGCCTTATCAAAATGGAACTAAAGAAAATGTTATAGCAGTGCAAATGCTCTACAATATTGTTCTTATATGATATTTTCGTAGGTTTTACCATTTCTGAGATATAGAAGTTCAAATGTAAACAATTCACTGACTGTATCGTCTCCTTATAAAACAATGTCAGGACTACAATTTCCCAACTTAAGCTTATATATCTCAAAAATGGTACAACCGAGTAAAAAAATTACGAATCCCCATCTTGTAAAGAATTTTCACAGCTATACGATTTTCTGTAGTCCCATTTCGACAAGACTTACTGTTTTGAAGCAAATCGTGAAAACCTAACAAAAAACCCTAATTCCCTCCAGCGATTTTTTCTTGTTTTGGGATTTTTCTCATCTATGAACATTGCTGTTTCAGAATCCACAAAAACTTCCCAGTTGTAAGCTCCATTCATTTAACGTTGGTTCAAGAGCACCGTGATATTGAACCCGCAACCATTAGGGTAACGATAAAAATGTACCTCATCGAAATAATGTTCTTAGACTAATCATATGTCAAACAATTTGGAGTCGATTTATCCCAGTTTGTCCGTCTGTCTGGCTCGTGCCCATTAGAACTCTCGAAGAGATCAACAGATTTGGTCCAAATTTTGGATCTCGCAATATTTTGTCCAAGCTTCCTTTGAACACCAGACTTCAAAATGTTTCCCTAAAATCTAGAGCAAAGTCCAATCCGATTTTTTCGAGACCTACAGCAGGTTCGAATGTGGATTATATCGACTCACTCCAACACAAAATTTCAATTATCCGATTTGACCGAAACATCCTAAAATAACGTATGTACATATTAACCCCCTGTTTTTGTAAAAAAAAATATTGTTCTCACACGAAATGTCAAATTTTGTAGATCGATTTACTCGCCTTAGCACAAATTTGGAACGCTGATTTTTGAATGAGGAATTCTTAACTATATATAGAACGTATCTACGAAGAATTAGGTCTGTATGTCATCTAGGGGCCGAGCTATCGATGCCCAAATTATTACGAATATAGACGAACGAACAAAAAATAGTTACAAAAACAGGGGGTAAATTCTGAAGCTTCTTCGCTATACAATTCATAGAAAAAAATTCGATCTGTCTATTTATAAAAGTCTCAACTCACACAGGCTGAGGGTATATCTCTGTAGGCAAACCCGACTGTTACTTTTTACTTGTTTTCCAGAAAACAAAAGTTACGAATTTTCATAGTTGGCTTTCACGGACTCTATCACTTCTGGTAAAATAGTAAAGTTTTGGTGTTTTTATACACTTAAAGAATATTATTTTCTTACAATAATGCCAAACTTTTTTAATGGCACTGAAGTTAGTGTGTGATAAAGAAGAAACGGCGTTATGTTCAGATCGAACTGTTTATATCCTCCAAAAAATGTATATATCTATTCGACATATTCGCGATTGCAATCCCTGCGTTCGAACGTGGATCTATTTTCACCATTTTTTGCATGGAAATTCTCCCAACAAAATGATTTCCAAAATCCATATTACTGACGATATTTTTAAAAACTATGGCAATAGCCTCGAATATAGAAAATATTTCGAAAGCTATTCGCTGCGGGATTTAGAACCCAAAATGTCAAATAAGAGCTAATGTGGTTGAAAATTCTGGGATACACCAAAACGTACATCTATATGGGTAATATAAATTTGAAAGATTTTTTAGTTATTGCTTCTGTTCTGTTGGAGAATTTGGTTAAAAACTTTTGTAAGGAAACTATGCCGAACGTGGTCTGATATGGTTCATCCAAGGACAAATATATTATAATCAGTTCCAAATTTCAATCTTGTATCTAAAATATTTTGATCTCTCTCTCTTTTGAATGTCACGAAATTTTGTATGGAGGTCGGGTTCAGATCAGAATAGATCCCTATTCTTATTGGTGATGATCGTGAAATATTTAGCGGGTGAAATGGACCAGAAACATAATATTTATCCAATTTTCTAGCGGCTCTGTAGGTCTCAATAATAGTCCGATCAACGCGCAATTTTAAATAAGCTAAGAGTATATCACAAAGGAGTAGCTTGCAATTTGAGATGGCGATCGGATAATATTTAGAGGGTTAAATGGACCAAAACTTTTGTGTGAAAATTGTGGAAATTTGTAATATACAGCAGGAAGTGACATTCCGGACAAGTGAGATATACTTGAAAGTGGAACGCTTGACCTTTCAATTAATGCCAATTATGTTGGTGTGTATGATCAGATAACAGAGTTACAGCCTAATATATTCCGTTATTTGTTTGTAGTGTAGTAATAAATTCGCTAGAAGTCGCAATTATACATCAATAGTCACGAAATTTTGCACCGGGTAAGAGCATAGGTCGAAAAAGACGCCTACAATTTTGAATGATGATCTGATATTCTTTAATGGGTGAAATGGACCATTACTTTTGTATGAAAAATATAAAAATTTTATTTTTGTCGATATTTTAATTCCTTGAGGACATATATATTTCGCAAAGTAGCCTACATATGGAAAAAAAACTACTGACCTTTCCTCTGATGTAAATTGCAATAAAGTGTTTGCTAGATAACGGGCCTACTGCCTAATATATAATGGGTTCTGTGCAGAGAACCACATTTTTATCCCGTGCTAAATATTGTCTCTCCAAAAGTTAATGTAACACCACGAAATATTCGTCCTAGACCCCTTAGTTGGTATGCCAAAATTCATATCTCGACGAGATAAAGCGATTTAGCGATGTGTGTCAGTCCATTAAAAATTGTAAACAAGCTTAAGGCCGCAATTATGGACCGATTGTAACGAATTTTTTAAGGAGATTGGGTTCGGGCCAGAATAGAAATGATTAGTTTTTGGTGATGATCGTGATATGTTCAGGGAATGAAATGGACCAACAACAAATTTTAACCAATTTTGTAGCGGTTCTGTAGGTCAAAATAATAACCCGCAAAATTTTAAACAAAGTTTGAGTTTATGATGAAGAAGAAGCGTACAAACCAACGTGAAGATCAGATAATACTTAGCGGGTTAATGAGACTGAAACTTTCGTGTGAAATTGGTAAAAATTTCAATAACGTAGCGGTTAAACAACGGAAGTAGTAGTACTACATAAGTGGGTTTCATTAAATTTTCCTTTCCTGCTACAGAAATGTCTTTGTCATGCTAGATAACTTTTTGGTTTTGGTCATAAGTATTATACATTACATCTCTGATATTTGATAATTAAATTTTCACAATCATTGAAAAGAAGTTCCGTGGAGAGCGATTGTCCAGGGATAGTGGTATAGGGTATCCCATGGTCGGCTCCGACCGACTATAGACTTTTCTTACCAGGGTTTAAAATGCTAACACCATATTAGCAAAAGCACCGAATATTTGCAGCTTTGCCTGCTAAAATTTCTTCGAAAAATGTTAAGCAACAATGAAACACGGCAACATGTAGCAACAAATTTCACAAAAATATTGCTAGCGATGCTGATGCTATTTGATATTGTCGCTTTAATAAAAAAGCATCGGACACGCATACTCATATTTTGCAGCACACATGATCAACACATATCAGAAAAGAGAATATGTAACAAAGTTTCAACGGCTTAGCCATGTTTTCAGCAAACAATTGTTTTTGATATCAGGGTTACCAGTGTAATGCATTAAAAATCACGATATAATTAATTCCACTTTTTCGTTCAAAGGACATGTGGATGTTTGGTGAAGCCGTTCAAAATATATTTTTTTTATTTTTAAAGAATAATAACTAGTATTCTTTAGGTTCTACCATATCATGGGAGCATTTTGACATTAAATGGCATCTTTTTTATTACTGCGTTGGCAACTCTAATGACAAAAAACACCCTCTCTGGCTAATTGGCTAGAAAGCTTTCTATGTATTGATTTTTAAATAAATAAATAAATAATTCGCGACGAATGGTCAGCCGACTGATTATGCCTAACGAAAAAAAGATTAGGCGTAAAAAACGAAATAAGCAAAAATGTACAAAAATAAATATGCGTTCGGTTGCTTATTTAGCCGTGTGTGTGAATATTGTGTAGCAGTTGAAGTGTACAGCTAATGCTAATGTTTTTAGATGCTGTCTTTTAAACCCTGTTTCTTACTTGTTTAAATGATATATATATATATATATATATATATATATATATATATATATATATATATATATATATATATATATATATATATATATATATATATATATATATATATATATATCTTATATATCAAAAACTACTGAATTCATTTCGATGACATTTGTAGAAATTTCTCAAGATTTCCCGGAAAGAGAATCAAAATACTTCGAACAGACAATTAGGAGAATACGTGAATATGCAGTTTTCAAATTTCTTCAAGGAACATGGAATCAAAGAACTTGTTTCTATTGTCCTGAACAGAACGGATGAATCGAACCATTATGCATACTTCTAGATAGTGGTCTCGATTATCGTTTCTGTGCTGAAGCCGCAGCCACGTTCGCATTTTTAATTAAACGTGTATCTTGCCATGGGTCAGACAAATGCCTAGAAGAAATATGGACAGGACGCACACAAAATTTAAAATTTTTGAGAGTTTTTGGTGGTCCAGCGTTAGTGCACATTCCAAGAGAAAGGAGATCAAAATGGTGGGATACAGCAGTGAAAGCAAAGGTTATCGTTTATAAAACCCTGAAGGGGAGTACTTTTAGGACAATTTTCCGGCAAATAACAACTTTTATTTTGCTAAAAACGTTTGAAATACAATGTATACGGTATTATTTAGAGATTACAAAAGACATTTTTCAGTTAGGCTTTGATATTCACGAAATAGACCTCGATGACTGTCAGTTTTGTTTGTCAATGTGTACTATACTTCATGATGGCAAAATGTTTTAAATGGAGGTGTTAGTTTTCGTGGAACATGCACGAGTAAAGGCAACCGAAAATATTGTGCAAGATTTCTACTATCCTGATTTAGTGGATTATGGTGGTGTCGATTCAGGGGAGATTGAAGTTATTGTCCCATCAGGAGCAATTGATGTCCCTTCAAATCACAGTGAATCGACTCCTTCGCCACGTTATAGCGAAACCTATAATGACGATGAAAAACAAACCTGAATCGGAAACGGAAAGCGAATATGTGGATATTGAGACAATGCTGAAAGACGAACTGATAGCATATGATCGCCGGATATACATAAGTATTGAAGAACCAACTATACGCAGATCTGAACGAATCGCAAACAGAAATCAACCGTCATCAAGTTTTTGTGCGATGCAGTTTTTTTCATCCGATCCAGGAAGTTTCAAAGAAGCAACGTCTTCAGAAATCTGCGATGAATGAAGAAATCAACACATTGAAATCAAACTCATTGACTTACCTCCGGGAGAAAAGGCCATGTAGTGCAAATGGGTGTACAGAAAGAAATGTGATAATGACGGTAATCCAAAGAAATGGAAAGCTAGGCTGGTAGCGAAGGTTTTTACACAGCGAAGGTATAGACTTCAACGAAACTTTTCCGCCTTTGTTAGGTATGAGTCTGTAAGATTCCTTGTTGCCCTTGCTGCGAAATATAATATGGTGATCCACCAACTGGATAAAGTCAGTACCTATTTGAATGGAACCCTCAAAGAGACCATATACATATATGCGCCAGTCAGAAGGATATAGTGATGGTTCGAAAAAGGTATGCAAACTCGAAAAATCTTTGTATGTTTTGAAACAGGCCGGTGGAGTCTGGAACCAGACATCGACCAAAGTATATACCACGATACCAACAACGGGTATAGGCTTTATGTCGCAATATACGTGGATGATGTTCTATTTGTTTCTGATAACATCAAGCGTTCAGATTAAAAGATATATGAGAGGTATCAACAGTGCTTGGAATGAAGATAAACCGAGCCTTAGATCAGATAAAGATAGACCAAAGTAAATACATATCGGATGTGTTGAAGCGCTTTAGTATGGATGATTGCAACCCTATTTCAACGCAAATCGATATTAATAAAAAAACTATAGTCTACTATGAGACCAAAGAATGACTGAGAGAAGAAGGAAATGTCACGGATTCCATATACGCAGGCAATTGGATGTCTGTTGTTTGCATCACAGATATCACGACCAGATATATCATACGACGTTAATGTGTTAAGTCGTTTCAGCACAAATCCTGGCAAAGCTCATCGGGAGGCCATGAAACGTGTAATGCGTTCTATAAAGGGAACGGGAACACTTGACAATGGATTAGTTTACAGAACAAATAGTAAACAATCAAACATGATCGGTTATTGCGATGCTGTGGCAATGTGGATGACAAAGAAGCAAAAAACTGTAGCACTTTCATCAACGTCCGTGACAGCAGCTATTCAAGAATCTATTTGGTTAAAAAGCCATCAAATAATTTTGTGACAAAAAGGGGGCCATACAAGTGGCCCTGAATAACAGCTACTCAACCAGAACAAAGCATGTGGATATAAAAGCAAAGTTCATTAGAGAAAAAATCGGTAAAAAGGAAGTTACCTTAGAATACATCTCAAAAAACAAAATGTTAGGAGATGCCCTCACCAAACCTATATCAGCACAACAACTTAATAAGTTAATGAATTACTTTGGTCTTTTATAAATCCATAATATGTTAATTGATAATTTATTTCAAAACAAATGTTTATACATTCAGGAAGAGTGTATTAATTAGAACGGTTTAATCATTAGTACCTCTTGTGCCAGATTATGAAAATTTTCATGAAAATGTTTTGAGCTTATGGGTAAGAAGGGAGAAAGGGAGCTCATTCACCTCCGCTCTCTCCTAAATGCTAAAATATTTTCATGTGTTATTTTCAGTGTCTGGCACAAGAGTACGTTCACTTTGCTGTTAACATACTATACTCGATATGGTATGCCATGCATTTTATTGTATACATTTTTTTCCAAAACTAGTATACATATTTTCAGTCTCAATAAAAATTTTAAATCTATATATATAAAAAAGGATGATGTTAGTTACTACGCTTATAACTCAAGAACCGCTGAACAGATTTTGACAATTCGCACCAATTCGGAACGGTCTCATGGCAGAAAAGGATAAAACTTAAAAAAATCGCGAAAATTTGTGAAAAATTTGCAAAAATATTTTTTCAAGAAAGTCAATTTTTCCAGAAATTTCTATCGAGCTTTGCGTTTTGAGTATACCTTGACAATTATTTGGACAGTTTTTGGCGAAGATTGTATATGCACCAATTGTGAGGCTCCATTGTACGCCTCTGTTTTGTCAATTTTTGAAAGTTGTATAGAATTTTTTATTGCGAATCAAATCGATTGTCATTTATTTTCAAGCGTCTTTTTAGAAAATTAACAGCGAAAAGGGTTAAAAGGATTCGGTCAGATTCCGATTGAAAAGATGAAGATGACAACGCTGAAAGTGGTTTCCATAGTTTTGAGGAAAAAGGTACAAATCAATAAAATTGGTGGGTTATTTGAAAAATCAAGAGCTCCGAGGTAATTTTATTGAAAGTGAGGTTATGGCATATATGTAAGTATACCTTTAAACTGTAAGTAAAAACATATTCGAAAGATCAACTTCCGATTTATGCGGTATAAAATTTAAGCTGTTCAGATCCAGTCATGATACTAAAACATGATGTCCCCACTGAAAAGGCGTATGAATTCAATCAGTTTAGTTAAAGCAGAGCTGGAAGGCAATTACAAATGGCCAAATACATACATACATATGTACACTGGTACTGTTGGTACACTCTATGTCTGCACATCGAAAAAGGATGATATTCAAAATTTTAAAGAAAAAACAAGAAATCCGAGGTACTGGATATTTTTTGTTCGAATTATTTGACAAATATTCTTTATCAGGCGACATAAGTAGGTAAATACTTATTAAACGTTAATTAGTGTGTGATATTAATTTGACTATGTTATTCACGTCGGAAGTAAATATAGGGTGACGAAGTAATCGATAACAGTTACCAGAGCCATTGCATCTAATTCCAAACTTGCAATGCAAGTAGAATTCGGGAGATCACGTTAAACAGAGAAGTCAGAAAAAAACAGATAACGATGGGACCCCTCTGCTCCAAATAGGTTAATTGATTAAAATGCAAATTTATAAAAGCACTATATTCAGCATTAAAATGAAATTCCTACGATGGCATTCCTTCCTTCATGTTCAATTGCTTGAGTGAAATATCGTGTTCAGTGGCGAAAACAAGAATTGCAGAAAACCATCCATTATGAAACAAATAGGGGCTTTATGATATTATATTGCTCAACTGTGCTACCAAATATTTTTATTTACATCGCAAATCGTGTTATTTGCTTATAAAATATATCTTAGTCCCGATTTACAGTTGCCTAATTTGTTCGCGGCTATTGTCAGTTTATAGGAGAGAGAGAGAGTGGAGGAAAATAGAAACACTTTGCCTCTCAGTACCTTCTCTCTTCGTTAAACTGACAATTGCTTAATGTGCATCTACTTCAAAGATCGTCCTAAACAGTTCAAAATAAAGAAATGTATCGGTTTGGAAATTAATTAGTGAGACAATTGTGGTTGTTTCTACAACCATACCTACTATTTTAGGACCCAAAGACTTAACCACGGCCACTTTTTATTTATGTTACATCTAAAAATCTACTAAACCGATTTTCCTAAAATTTTCAGGGAATGTCCCCCGGTGAAAATAGGATACATATTTCCTTGAATTTCGAAGTGGGCAGGGTATTTTAAAAACCCTTAGCTTTTTATGGAA
Source organism: Musca autumnalis (assembly GCF_047663935.1). Lineage (NCBI taxonomy): Eukaryota > Metazoa > Arthropoda > Insecta > Diptera > Muscidae > Musca > Musca autumnalis. The sequence continues at coordinate 151,739,191 of NW_027411644.1, forward strand.
TAAAAATTTTATCACGCCCACTTTTTTCAACTGAACCGATTTTCCTGAAATTGTCAGGGAATGTACAGATTTTATTGAATTCCAAAGGGGGCAGGATAACTGGCCTATGCGATATTTAAAAAAACGCTATTTTTGCAAAACTTACGCACGTATCGGTCAAAATGGTATGGATTAATTTACAATCTAGGTACATCTTTGGGGCCTAAAGATCCGACCAAGCCTGTTTTTTTAATATGTTATATCACCAATACTATTGAAAAGTTTCCATTAAGTATGCAGCAAAAGCTCATTGATTGCCGTTGTTATGTTTATTTTATGAAATTCCCCACGCCTTTCTTTTAAACGCTATATCTACAAGTCAAACTTATGATAATATAGGTTTCAGCATAAATTTTGGGAGGCAATGGGGTTGTATGTACCCTAGGTACATATTTGTAGCCAAAATAGCGGGCCACACCACTTTTTAAATACTTTATATCGTAAAAAGTGATGATCACTCCCACTCTTTTCAATACATTTTTTTTTTCAAAACTACTGAACCAAATTTCATGCAATTTTCACAAAATTCTCAGTAATGTTCCGTTGTCCAAAATGTTATAAATTTGTAGACAATTTCGTTTGTTTTATAATCGCTATATTTGCTATACTTATGAGTGCATCGGCTTGCAAATTAATTTTCTACATAACGGCTGTTGCGCTCCCGGTCCAGAAAAACGATACATTTACAAATTTCCTTAAATGGTGAGGTTCAACGGCCCATCAGCCATGAAAAACTAACTTTTAACTTAACTTTTATAATTAGATCGCTTTAGGAAAAAAAGAGGGGGCATGGACGATAATAAATCCTAAACAGCATCAATGGTCGAACAAATCCGACAAAGTCTGTGAGAGAAAAGAAAGGTTACAGTCAAAATATGTTGATAAATTTAAAATCCTCCTCGGTTTGGTAATTTACCAAAGAAGTAAGGTAGAAAATACCTATTTTTGAATTGTCAAGCATAAAGTCCATAAAAATTTTCATTAATGCTCATTACGACGGGCCAGCAACGCGGACCGGGGTCTGCTAGTACAGTAATAAATTAAATTAAAAATTAAATTATTTTATACATTTGCTTCGATCAAATCGGGAATTCATTGCGATTTGATTTATTTTTAGAAGTGTTCCAATATTTATTAGTTTTTGTCTAATGTATATTTGTACTTACACTATCATTAACCGAATAGTTGTTTATCATCAAAATGTTTCTCCACCAATTCCGATTACAAAAAACATGTTCACCATCCGTCATATGCTTCCATAATGGTCCATTTCCTGCTTTGGTTAATAGAGTAGCATCAAATAGTATTAAAAATACTAGCGAAGGAAGAAATCTGTATTAAAGGAGGACACAATAGAAAAAGATAAAAATACAGACTCAATACAGTGTTCATTTAAATTACAAACTTTAAATAACGATGCACAAATACTTGGATGTACAGCAATACACATCTGGTTGGTTTGGTTTCCGGGTTAATGGGATTTTGCTGATCAAATCTCAGCTTCAAGAAAAATCCCGTCAATACAAAGAATATCTGTATGAGAATAGGGCCATTTTGGAATATTATCATCACACTTTGTTTTAAATGATCTTCAAAAAATTGCGGATTTTGCATGGGAACCGACATGAGGAACATTATTACATGGGCCCAGATTACGAAGAACATGGTGAAGGCTCGATAAAAATAGGTAAACTGAAAATCCTTGTTGCCAATTTCAGATGAAGTAAGTTTTTTATAATTTCTCGCAATTGAAAAAGAGGTTAATAGTGTAGATCCTAGAAGAAATAAGGTTGATGGAAGTTGCTGAATGATTTGACATTAGGCATTTCTTATACATACCCATCGTATCAAAATCTTTTGTGTAATAATTGTCGACATGTTGTTGATTTGTCAACGATTTCCGGCACTTTAGATAATAATCATAGATCGATGAGGTAACAGTTAAAATCACCAATAAACTGAATAATGAATAAACAAAGGCCTCCAAATATCCTTAAAATACACACAAATTAAGATTCATATACATGCCTTGATTCATACATACTTATGTATATATGTACATTAGGGTTATGACTTTTTGACATTTTTTCTCCAAAATTAATGTCCTGTAGCAGGGATGAATGAACTTTGGCCTATTAATCACTGCGCTATCGTTTATTCTATTGAAATATAAAAAAGTTCACGCACAAATCGATTTAAAAAATATATTTTTTCGAAAAAATGTATGAAATGAAAAAAGTGTTTTTTTTTCAATAATTTTTTGTTGCACGAATGAATAAATATAAGCCCACTAATAACTATAATAACGTTTATTCCATTCAAATATGGAAAAAGGTTATGCACAAACCATTTTGAAAAAATTTATTTTTTTGTTTTTTGTTAAAAAATTGTATTTTTGAATAAAAGCGCTTACGATTCTCAGAATTGAAGCAAATTAGTGAGACATACATTTTATGTCAGTTGAATTATCTCATGTGGCTCTAAAGTTTATTTTCAATTGTATATCTGCTTACAGTGACTTAAAAAAATTGTCCATAATTTTGATAAATACAAATTTTAAAATCATTTTGTGTGTGAGGTTTTTTCACAGAATCACCGAAACTCATCACGCTATGATACAGGGATATGAGGTTGTAAAAAAGTCATAACCCTAATGTACATACAGTCTACGAATAAAGTCCACATACACCCCAGCAAAAATTCGGATCCGTTAGTCATTACGTAACCCATTACAAAGTAATGTAAACAAGCTTCTTTTCGCATTACAAGTTGTGATGGACGTTTTGAACAAGATTAGTCAATTTTGTGTCTACTCCATCATTGGCACAACTTACTTTTCGCTACTGATATATTTTGGATAAACCCTAAGAAAAATGTCATAAACAGAAGGGCTATATAAAATATCTTCGACACACACATTCATATAGAAACGATTCATTTTGCCATGTTGACATTGGAGCAGATAGTTAACCTACTTCATTAAGATTTGTTCCATGTAGATGCGATGAAGTAAATAGTTTTGAATCTATTTATAAGTAAACGTATTACAACACACTGAAATAAATAGGTTTATGTTTAATTTGCGAAAAAAAACAGTATTTAGTTGGTAACATTTTTGTTTTTATAACTAAACTGTTCCGAAAGTCGGCACTCCTAGAATTCCCAGACATCATTGTAGTATTTCAAGCAGCTCTGAAAACCCCTACCCCTTGTAAAGGTCACTTGTCGACATAAAATGGCAACTTCTAGTGTTTGATATTCGCATTATCCGTATTAAGCAGGCTGTCATTGCTCTCAGTGCCACATATATCAATGTTCATCCCAATCACAATTCGGTGTTGACTAGAACTCCGTTTCATATTTTATCAGCATAAGTTCACTCCATCATCACTGAAACCAAACTAAACGTATAATTATTCCTGAGGAATATTATATACCCTTTTCTTTGCATCAGCAGAAGATTAATGGTTGTTGTTGTTGTAGCAACGCATATATGTTCGTTCGTGTATTATTCCAGTTATCAAGTTCCTCTGTATCCAGACTCAAGAATTCTGCAATCTGGACTGGTTGCGTCCATAAAGAATGAGGAGACAGGTGAGTGGGGTTAGCTGGGCAGTTGAATAAATGCAGAGTATCGTGTGGTCCCAATCCACATGCTGGGCATATGTTGGGTATCGTGGCGTCAATTCTGGCCCAATACGAATTGAGGCGGCTGCATCGTCCGGATCTTAACTGAGCTAAAACCACTCGTGTTTGCCTTGGCAGCTGTCGTTCTTCTGCTGCGATGGATGGGGGATGGTTTCCAAGTACGGCATTCACACTGTATCTTCGTACTGCTTGCGCAACCATGTTGGTGTGAATGCGATTCAAGCCTGCCTGATAGGCTCGTTGATCTAGCGGTTCTCTTTTATACCTTTGGACCTCTCTCTCTAGATCATGAAGGTCTCTCCTGACGTGCCTGGGTGGGGGGAGCCTTTCCATTAAATCGTGACAGGGATGCTCACTGCGGTAACACCCAAGCAGGTACTGCATCGACAACATCTTATTGTGCTGGCGCACCGGTAAAACCTTCGCCTCCTCATGAAGATGGTCCACTGGTGTCATGAGGAGGCACCCTGTTGCAGTCCTCAGGGCAGCATTCTGGCAGGTTTGAATCTTCTTCCACTGCGATGCGCTAATCTTTGCGGACCACGCTGGCGCCGCATAGCTTACCACAGACCGGCCTGTTGCATTGTAGGTGGTCAACAAGGTTTCTTTATCAGCACCCCAAGTGCTGCCGGCCAGCGACTTGAGAACCTTGTTCCTACTTCTGATCTTATTGCAAATAGCTGTGGCATGCGCGGACGACTTGAACATGCTATCGAACGTTACACCCAGTATTTTAGGGTAGTTAGTGGTCGGAATCAGTGCACCATCGACCAATATGTTCAGTGGGAGCCTCATCTCAGCCGTCCATGTGGTGAACAGCGTGGCTGTGGATTTAGCGGCGAATATTTCCATATTCCTCAGATGGAAGAACTGCACTAGGTCAGCTATGTAGACATTTAACCTATCACATATGTCATCGACGATAGGACCCGACGCCAAGATCGTACAATCATCCGCATACATCACGATCTCTATGCCGTCTGGAGGGTGTGGAATTTCAGAAAGGTAGAGGTTAAACAGTTCCGGAGATATCACCCCTCCTTGGGGAACTCCCTGTTTCACTCTACGGGTTTTGGACTTCTTGTTTCTGAATTCTACAAACGAATGGCGTCCACACATATAGTTGATTACCCAACGTTTCAAACATGGCTGGAGATTAGTTTTCTCTATATCCTCGAACAGCTTGGCATGGTTGACGGTATCGAAGGCCTTCGATAGGTCAAGAGCCACCATGACTGTTCGGTCGCACGGCCTTTTCTGGTTCAGTCCTCTACTGATATGTGTGGATATGGCGTCTAATGCTGTTGTAGTACTATGCATTTTCCGAAATCCATGTTGATGTTGGGCAACTGGAAAACACCTTCTCATCGTGGGGAGGAGTAGCGCCTCTAGGATCTTTGCTACTGGCGACAGGAGTGAAATTGGCCTGTACGATTCACCTCTGCTGGCATCCTTGCCAGGCTTCAGTAGCGGGACCACCCTGCCAACTTTCCAGGCATCCGGTACAACATGGGTGGCTAACGATAGGTTGAGAACACTTGTTAAATACTCAACTCCAGGTTCATCCAGCTGTTTAAGCATTACCATCGATATTCGGTGCGGACCCAACGCTTTGGATGATTTAGCGTTTCGGATGGCATTTGCAACATCGCTCATCGTAAATTGTGGTGGTACCTCCTCGGCTGGAAGAGCTCTTCTTATACGGCGCAGCACACTTCTCTTCGCCCTATCACTCTCGGGGTGCTCTATGAACTGCCGGTTAAAATAACACGCGCACCTCTTTGGGTCAGTTACTGTCACGCCGTTGAAAGTAACAGCCGTTCTGTCATCCTTCTTTTCCGGACTCGAGAGTGATTTAACCGTTGCCCACAATTTACTTATTCCTGCACCAATGTTGCATTGCTTCAAATAGTCTAGCCACTTTTTCCGCTTATGTTCGCCCACTAGCCTGTTGACTTCAAGAGTAAGTTCTCTAACTCTTGGGTCTTCGGGGTTCGTACGACGAAGCTCATCACGTTCATTTGCTAGTCCCGTCGCCTCTGCTGGGAAATTTGGTCTTATTTCGGGTATTCGACCAGCAGGTATGTAGCGAGCGGCTGCTTTAGTGATGATGTCTCGGAAAGTTCTCTCAGCTACCCGAGGATCTGAGGGGGTGGGCAATTGACTGAAGCGGTGATTGGTAAATTCTCTGAAACCTTGCCAATCAGCTTTTCCATGGTTCAGGAAAGTACGGCGTTCAGAGGTTATGAAGTCGGGTGGTCTGTTTACGGAGACGATGATAGGGAGGTGGTCCGAACTAAGGGAAATGATGGATTGCCAGGATACGTCATTTATCAGACCTGGTGCCACAATGGTGATATCTGGCGAGCTGTGGCAGTTTCCTCTAATCCTCGTAGGAGCGTCTTCATTCACCGCGCAAAACGTGGAGCTATCGATTTGCTCTGCCAGCGCTGTACCCCGCTGGTCATTACCTAGGACGGAGTGCCAAAGCTCATGATGAGCATTGAAGTCCCCTAGCACCAGACGGTTATCGCCCTCTAAAAGCAAACTAATATTGGGCATATAACGTCGGGCACAGCTATTCATCGGCGGTATGTACACATTAAGCAGCTCTACCTCGGCAGTACCACACTTTACTGCTACCCCCATACACTCCATGTATGGGTCACTAGAGCCAAGCTCAAGCGAGATAGGTCTGTACTGGACAGACTGGTGTATTAGGAAGGCAAGTCCTCCTCCTCCGCTTCTTGTGCGATCCTTCCGCAAAACGTTGTAACCATCACAACGTAAGCTACAGGTGGCGGTGAGCTTTGTTTCCTGGATCGCGGCGACCATGATGTTTTTCCGACTCATAAAGTCCACAATATCACTGACCGTTGCAATAGAATTGCAGGAATGATGCATTTCCGGGCCGTTGAACAACAACATGTGGTGTTAGATGCTGCATTTGTTGTTGTTGTTGGGGAGACTGCGGGGGCGTCTCGTATTCCGACGACGACGAAGAGTCAGACGACGACGTAGAAGACGCACTGGGTGATGCGCTGACGCAGCAAGCAGCAACATACCTGTCGCTGTAATCCCGGGTGCTACTAAGGCCAGAGCACCCACGAAAATGCACCCATTCCATACATCCATTACATCTCACCATTGTTGACATGTGGTGGATGCGGATCTGGCAAACGGAACAGATCCATACTGGCCCGGGGTTCATTTCTATCCCGGCACGGACCAGAAGAGCTCGGAGCAGGCATTCCGGGATAGATTGCCGCTCCCATGGTGAAAAAAATACACGAACACAAACACATAATTGTTGAGGTGACGGCCCCTGGTCGAAGATTCCTCCGAGTCAATCCGGTGCATAGAACCGGCCGTCGCGGGATTGAAGATTAATGGTTCATATCTCTGCTGGGTAAAAATCACAGTGCCTATCAGAACTTAAATAGCTATTATTTCCTAAAATACACTTTAGATAATTTTTTAAAGTATATTTTTGAAATGTGCAGAGGAATTTTGTTAAAAAGAACCCATTTTATTTTCTAAAAATGAGTTTATATACAAATATCGATAACACCCTAATTATAATTGGCAGCATTCTATCAATTTCGATAACAAAGATTTTATTCTTCCCTTTATCTGCATTTTCGTTGCATCTAACTTAATATTGATTGCCTTTTCAGGAATATTAATCTTCCTTCCCATCAAAAACCTTGAAAGAAATTAGATCTTTAACTCTGAACAAAAAATCCGTAATTATTTTTTTTTCATCCCATTGCCAATTTCATTTCAAAGTGAGCAACATTTTCTTCCACAACTATATTTGTCATTCACCCACCAAATTATTGAAGGTAATAAAACAATTTCGGATATACATAAAGTGTGAAAGTGTAACTATTGTGAAATATTCTAGGGAATTATTGAATTTGTTCTGTAGCCACCAAAAAAAAATCAGAGACTCCTGAAGTTCGACGTGTCCAAATGAAACCATTGCCTCATCCTCCGAAGCATATTGAGGAACACAAATCCCTACACAAGTCGTAATTTTGAAAGCTACCAAACTACCCAAGACCATATTACCCACAGGGTAATTGGTCTACCAAAAATCACACAACGTATTGCTTCCAACATTGTGTCCAACAATCCTCTGGGAGCGAAACTGGTCGTTTGGGTGATCACCCTAAACCGGCAGATAGCCGTGGGATCCAGGAGACAATAACTTTGACCACTGATGTGTGGCCCAGAACATTAAATTTTAAGAAGTCCTTCGAAATATATGAAATAGAATTTAAGGGAACCCTTCTAACGTTTACTCTAGAAGTACCAAAAACGGTTTTCAATTTATTCATTTTCCGACTGCAGCTTCCAATTCAACGGCTCTCGCAGTCCTTCTCATAACCAAATGCTCAGATGCTTCAATTTATTGAAAAAAATGCATCTGATCAAAACTCAAGTCGTGTACATTACAAAGTAATCTAAAAAGTAATGGGATACTTCTTAAAAAAATTATAAGACAAACCTACTTACTTTGCTCCTCACTAAGTAATGAGGACAGTGTCACAGTGAGTGTGTGTCCGACTATAAATCCTAGGATTGTGTGTTCAACGTCCACTGTCGGCACGCGTTTTTTTTTTTTTAAATTAAAAAATAACAGTTCTTGGTGCACACGTACACTGCACATTTAAGTTCTTAAGCAACTCTTAATGTTCGTGTGCGTGGCACAGTGTGTAGTGTCTTTGGCTAGAAAACAGAGGGTTCGTGTGTTCATTGCAGAGCGAGCGAAATAAAATAAAGTAAGAAGTGTGATACAAATAGAATTTTGTCCACCTTACTTTTCAACTTCTAGTGGCCACAGAATAACTAGTAATTCTAGTGGTCATAAAATGACTACAAACTGAGTGCGACACGCCCTTGTAAAAATAATGGGGAAGAAAGGGGGTTCGCGAGTAGTTACGGCTGCCAAAAATTCCTTACAAAACCCATGATTTTGGGAGACTTTTTTGCTGGGACCTATTGAAAGCTATACAACCCTATTATGAATACCAACTCCCCGTGAGTTTTCTCACTCTCTCCTTTAAGTTGCAACCGCAAAGAGACGAATGCAAGTTGCTTGAACAGAAATCGAAGTGTTTCGAGGGCAGGTCTTAAAGTGAACTTATCCGAAATTTTGTGTGGGAGGTACCCGAGGTAGTGGCCAAATATAGTACATATTCAAACCTGATCTATATCTGGAAGACATATTAGGATGGGTAAAGTATGGACCAAATCGTTCAATCCCTTCAAGAGTTATCGTGCGCACAATTTTCCGAACATGTTGGAACTTTTGTGGGGGTGGTACATGAAGGAGTTTAACTATATGGATTATCTACGAAAGTAAACTATTTCTGGACAAAATATTACGAAAGCCAATTTTTGGACTGAATCGGCACATCCGGCACATACGGTGTCATAGGGATTTTTTCCAGGTTTCAGGCAATTTTCTCTGGAAGTATGGACTTCCTCCAGATTAAACTTGCACCGTTGTATAAAGGGCGCTGAAAATAAGTTGCTACAACCAAAATCAAAGCGATTCGAGACCAGGCCCTAAACCTAACTTTTCCGAAATTTAGTGTGGGAGGTACCCGAAGGAGTGGACCGTTTGAGACCATATTCAAACTGATGTATGCTTTGAGGTAGTATTACCATATACAAAGTATGGATCAAATCGGTCATTCCCTTCAAGAGTTATCGTGCGCACAATTTTTCCGAACATTTTCGAACTTTTGTGGGGGAGGTACCTGAAGGAGTGGACCGATATGGCCCATCTTCGAACTTAAATCAAATCTGGGCAAAATATATCGATACCCAAAATTTGAACCGAATCGATTGATCCGTTCGAGAGTTATCGTGCGCACCAGCCAGACAGACAGACGGACGGACATTGCCAGATCTACTCAAAATTGTCTGAAACGGATATCGTACAAACATACTTGGGGTCTAAAACTATTATTTCGATGAGGCACATTTTTGGTCGTATCAAAGTGTAAATACCCTCTTTAGCCTAAAGGCTGGGGTTATAATCATGAACACAATATATTTTATACATAGTTTCCGAGAAATCGATTGTTTATTGACCAGAAATTTGAAAAAATACGCAATTTCCATAATTGGGAAAAATGGTAGCCTTTATGGGTACGCCACTCCCATACCTTTCAATTACTTGAGTCTAAATACCGCACCACACTCACGGTTTGCTGAATTTTTTGCGAAACAACGGTGATTGTGCCCCTAATCAAATATTTTAGATTGGCCCGACCAGAGGCACTTTTTAAAAAAGTTATGTCTCGAAAGCCAATTAACTAATTTTCATGAAATTTTCTGGAATGTGCCGTGGTACATGTAGCCATGAATTACGGAAGTGGCACGATACCTCCCCTATTATACTTATTATTATATGTTTATTATTATACTTACCTATACTTGATTTCTTTTCTGGCGTACTACAGTATTCGACAAATGTGTTCAGTGTTAAATTATATTTGCTTTGAAATATAAAATTGGCACACTTATCCAATATATCTTTATATTTCACAGCGTCCTCCATTGAATCATCTCGGTAAATCTTCTGATAGTATTGGACTACCTAAACCAAATAATTGTTCAGGAAATGAGTTAACCATTATATGTATGTATATTTGAATTGTATTTTCTTACCTCATCGTAATATGTAAAATTACCATCGCTGCTCTTAACTTTATTTTCACGAATATACGGGGAGTTCCTTAACCGTTCCATACACTTGTCCACGCATAGACCCATAAATATATAATCGTGTCGATACCGATACAAAACATCTTTGGAATATTCCTCTATTTCATACCACAATTCCGAGCTATCGGCTTCTATTTCGGAAAATAGTAAACAATATGAAGAAGGTGACTTTGATCGAACTAAACACTCGTCATAATTTTCCAGTGTGAACATGGGAGGTAGTCGGCGATATGATGTTACTGTCGAAATAAAAATTAAAAATCAATAATAAAGTAACAATGCAGTCAACATTAAAACGTTACAACGAAAGTCTAAGTTCACATGGAGTAGTTTCATTGAAAAAATAACATAAACGCAAAATACAATTGAAAATGGCCTTTTTTCTATAAAATGGTTTCCAGTAGCATGAATGAATTAATTTTTGCTTACGAGGACGAGTTTTAACTCCAATTGTGTTTTGTAGTCTCTTTGTGATGATTGAGACTTCCGACGAAGGATCAATTATGGCTCGAGCAACATAATTGTTGTGGTTGTGAACGACGTTTACAATCGCAGTTCCCAAGAGCACATCTCTATTTTGTGTTGTGTGCAGAACGTGGCGGTTATACGAGTTAGAGACAGAACTACCATTGGTTAAAATCGAACTAGTTTTGGATGTAGTTGATGAGGAATTCGACAAAGGAGAAGACTTTTGCAACGAGCGTGAGGAAGTGTCACTATTTGTTATGTTATGTTACTATGTTTGAACACAAAACCCTTTGTGTCAAATAATTGTAAAGAAAGCCAAACTTCTCCTTTGCATCCCAGCGAATCGCTCGCATCATCGATTTCAACCCAACCACACTCCATTAGTCGTTTCTCTCTTGTCGATCCATCTTCTCACAATTTAGTTATGCCTCCTATCGACATCGAAGTCTTTAGTGGAGATTTCATTTCATGGCCAACCTTTCGAGATCTTTTTAGTACAATTTTTATCAAAAATTCTCGCTTGAGTGACATTGAGAAATTATGTCACTTAGTTCAAAAAACCAGTTCAAAAAACCACTTAGTTCAAAAAACCAAAAATAGTTGTATTTCCGCTATGTCTGTTTACGACGTTGTAACGGATCATTGGGATCCAATTCTTGTTCATCTTTGCTTTCAACGTCTTCCTCAACATACAATCGCTGTGTGGGAACAAAGTGTCAAAAAGAAGTCGTCTCTTTCGACATGGAAACAATTAGATTCGTTCCTAACAGATAGAATACAAACTTTGTTGTGAATAGAAAACTTTACTGCCATGGAAAATCCCAAAACATCATATTCGCAAAATTGTCGATCATCTTCTCCAATTAGTCGTCCAAATTATAAAACTAACTCATCTAAACTGAAATCGTTGTTGAACCATACATGTGTGATGTGCCCAAATTACGGGCATCTACTTCGAAACTGTTCTCGATTTATAAAACTTTCGTTCGAGGACAAGTTTTCTATTGTTAAAAAACATCGCCTTTGCATTAACTGCCTCTCGAATGGGCACCAAGTTAAAAAATGCAATAGCAACCACCATTGTTCTGTTTGTAAAGGCAGACATCACCAGAGAACTGCGTAAGTAGCTGATTTTGACACTCATAAGCCACATGCAAAAAAACAAGCGTATGTGCGGCTTGCTACTCTAAAAAATATATGCAAGTGTTGCTTGCCATTCTCAAAATATGTACGAGTGTGGCTAGCCACTCAGAAAATAAGTTATTTAAAAATGGATATTTTTTGACACTTGCGTATGCTTTGCCAAGTAGTTTTAAATACGCAATTACATTTTCTGTTTTACTTTCTTGCTCATCGCACATCAAGTATTGTTTTCAACCCTTGTAATTCAACCGATTGTCTCGTGCTCTCCGAGAGAGTGAGAGCTAAGATCATTTTCTAACACTGATTTTCAAACGTTATAAGAACATGCAGAAGCACACATAACATTCCAAGCAAATAAAGAAAAGCATACACAAACGAAACAACAACAAATAAAATTAGAAATGTTTATTTTTTGTTATGTTGTGTGTGTGCTTCCACTTGATAAGTCACTTGGCAAACTATCTACGATTGCGAGTTTTGTAACAGTGCAAAATATGATGAATACTTGTTTTACTTATTACGCACAAGCAACGGTCTTGATGCGTCGCAAGTATTTTTGGTGGTGGTGGAAAAAATACAGAGTGCAAGAAAACACACGCATTAAAAAAGCAAAAGGCCCAAAAAACTTGTGCGTGCACAATTGGCTTACGGGGACAAGTAACTCATTGATGATCTCTGGACATCACACGCTACTCCATCGTGGCAAACATCTTAACACTTCGACAAACTCGTTGATTTTTCCCTCATCCAATCCTTCTATTCCTTCGGACTCCACTTCTAGTAGATTATATTCCATTCTAAATCTTGTTTCGCCAACCGGCAAGTTTTGCACTCAACAAGAAATAGAGATGTGCTCTTGGGAACTGCCATTGTAAATGTCGTCCATAATCGCAAAAATTATTCTGTTCGAGCAATAATTGATCATTCGTCGGAAGTCTCTATTGTCACAAAGAGACTACAGGAAACAATTGGAGTTAAAACACGTCCTGCTAATGTCACTCTGTCTGAAGTAAACAGTAGTAGTAATTCAAACGAAATTTGTTCCTTGAATTTAACATCACCCAAAAATTCTGCAACGGATGTGTTGGTCTCACCTAACATCTCGAAAAACTTCTTGTCGTTGTCTTCCAGTTCGAATCTGCGTACTAAATTGTCTCACTACGAATTAGCAGATACATTCGAAGACAAGCCAATTGATTTGTTATTGGGCGCTGATCTCTACTCCAAAATGTTGTCGCCTGAGTCGCCTCACATTGTTTCGAATTCGCTGACGGCTCAGAAAACTGTATTCGGTTATATCCTAACAGGCCCAACACCTTGTAGTCAAATTACAAAGTCGATGAAAGCGAACACTTTTAACTAAATCGTAGTTTAATTGCATTTGAAAATCTCGCACATTTTTTGACCATGCTCAATAGAAACTTGATTTGCGTACCTCTAACTTGAAGCACAACCTACTAACTCTAGTTTAAGTTTGCTCGCGAATTTAGTCTAACCCTGTTGCCTTGCAGATAGCGCGTCAAGGTGGGCGGCAAATGTATAAGTTCGATACATTGGTTACGCTAATGTATATGTTCGATACTTTGTTTCCCCTTCCGAGCATTCCAATTACCCACGCTAATTGGCCGCTCTTATGAGCCCTATGGGGATATCTTCTCTGCACTTCTTCCAGGAGCCTTATTCGCCTAGTTCGGATTGTAGAAGAGAGCTTGCTCTTTTCTACTCACTCTCCTGGAAGCCGCATTCGCTTAGTTCGGATGCAGAGGGGCGCTTTCCAATGCTGCGGTCGTAGTTGATGTCACGGCCTTGTGAACGTTATTCTGCCCACCTGCAACACACTTGCTATTTAACTTTCGAAGGAGTCACACTCCTATTGCTTTCCTTTCGTAGCTTCACATACAAAAGGTAATGTTTCTCATTCGCAGAAACCCTATACCAACAATAAACCGAAAATATATTTGAAACTGATACACTCGTGTTTGTCTTTTATTTCTTCTCTTTTCATCCCTGAGCTATCGATGGTCAGTGGTATCACGCCAACAGTAAGGAAAGGAACAAATACGGGCAATGCCAATAAAAATGTCCGGATTGTCGTATAGAACAATCTCACTATTTTTAACACTTAGAGCACGTAGAGTATTATATAACTACCACGAGTTATTTAATCATAGAAAATAATTTTTTTTTTACTATTCGTTAATTCAGACAATTTGATAATTCGGACACCGCCGAAACCTGTGGTGTAGGGATTGTCGAGATTATACTGTATATATGGGTGCAATATCCAAATCTGCATCAATTCTTACCAAAATAAACAGGGATCGCCCTAGGGCCAAAAAATCTCCAATTTTTATGCGAATTGGTCTATAAATGTGACCTGTACTTTGTTTTCAAAAAGACCTGGCCAGATGGATAAGTGCGAATCTATGCAGATAATCAAAAGGAACTGTGGGTCTATTTCGTTTCCTTTTGTATGTTGCAAACTCATTCACTAAGACCCTTAGGGTATTAAAATATAGTTATCAGTGCAATTATGAATAAAAATTCCGTGCATAATTTGTTTCCTTTCCCAAATTTCACAATTTTTTCCATATTTATGCCCAAAAAGGGAATATTTTTGTCGATTCGACTAGAATATGCCATCATGAAGCGAATCTAGTAGCTTTCAACTTTTAACAAATATTGATTTTAAAAGAGTTTCACTTTCTAAAATTATTTTCCGTGCGGAAATTTCGAAGGGAAATATTCATAATTGCCCTGTATATGATTTTATATGTTATATGTTTTTAGTAAAATATGAAAGATTTTATGTAATATGTATTCAATATTGTCTTAGTCTTAATTTCTAGCTCATTTGTTATTCTGTCAGACAATTTGGCCGAGCAGGAACTATCAGCATATTTGGATACGTTCATTTTGACATTTCTGATTGAGTTTTTGAACAAATTTGTATTAGAAAGCAACTTATGTTGTAATAAGAAGGCTGGGTTATAGGAAATTTTCTAAGTCTTTTAGTCCAAATTTATTGCTGTGGCGGAATAATAATTAATAACATGATAATCTGCTAAGAAATCAACGTTTAACGACAATAAACTTAATTTAGAAAAATTTTTGATGACTTTTCAAATTTAATTTGACGATTTTCGTCAAAAAAATTAGTTGCATATTTTGCATATTTTTTTGTATATTTTGCATATTTTTTGCATATTTTGTGCATATGCAAATATGCAAAAAAATAAAAATATGAGCCTGTCATTGCATTTAGTTTTCTTCAAAACGAATTTTGGTGCAATCAGAATTTTGTTATCTTTATTAATAAAAAATATGCAAATATGCAAAATCCGATGTCTACTTATTAATTACTAAAATAAAGTTTATTCTATTTGAATATTAAAAGAGGATGTTAATGCCAAACAAAAAAAATTTGGTTTGAAAAAATAGTTTTCAATGCATTAAAGAGTTAAAGGTACATGGAATAAATATATAGGAGTACTTCTTTTATTTTTCTTGAAACTCCCAAGAAAATGGGAGTGTTAGGCTCGGAGTCGAACCAAAATTACCTCGACTCCGACTCCATGCCAGATATTCTCACGACTCGGGCTCCGAGGGTAAATTCATATACCAATAAAAATGAATAAAATGTGGATATATATTTAACTTTTTCCTATATTTGGGCCATATATGTATGCTAATCTGTTTGTTTTTCCTAACAAATTCTTTAGAATGGTCTTTAATACTCAACTACAGAACATAAATATGAAGTAACATTCATGTTTATATTATTTCTACTGAATCTTATATTGAAAACAAGTGAGCAAAGGCTATAGTCGGGACGGGGCCAACCATGTGATACCCTACACCACTGCCCTTGTGCATAAACTTTTCAATGGTAAATATTTCTTTTAGGGAATATAATCTGACTACCACCAAAAATTGAAGAATTGAATGCATTATCTTTCTTTTTTGACCACCTTCGCCAACCTATTTTACACCAATGTAAAGGTAATATTTTCTTCTTCCAATAGGCTTTGCCGTTGAAATACCCCTACTAGAAGCCGATAAATTCACAAAGAATAGAGTTTTTCCCATTCCGACCCGTTAATATTATCCGACTATCACCAAAACTAATCTGTGGGGCCCCTATCAATCCCCAAAATTTCGTGAAGATCCGATCAAAAGTCCAACCTGTAGCGTGATTACAAAAAAAAATGGAAAAATTGGCTTTTGCTATATCTCGGTTGTTTGCCCACTTACGCCAACATACTTTGAATCAATATAAAGGAGATATTTTCTTCTTCCTTTGACGGGCGTTCCCTTTGGAATATTACTACCAGAAGCGGAGATATTCGCATGAGAAAAAAACGTTGACTTTTCTCCACATATGCTTTTTATACCCTCAGCATTTATGCTATGAGGGTATATACACTTTTATACGGGCAAAATGTGCCTCATCGAAATAATGGTTTTAGACCCCAAGTATGTTTGCACGAAATGTTTCAGACAATTTGGAGTCGATTGAGCAATGTCCGTCCGTCTGTCTGTCTGGCTGGCTGGTGCGCACGAACGGATTAACCAATCTGGTTCAAATTTTGGCTTTCGTAATATTTTACCCAAACTTAGTTTAAGTTCGAAGATGGGCTATATCGGTCCACTCCTTCCGGTACCTCCCCCACAAAAGTTCAAAAATGTTCGGAAAAATTGTTCGTACGGTAACACTTGAAGGGAGTGTCCGAATTGGTCTATTCTTTACACATCCTAATATATCTACCAGATATACATTAGGTTCAAATATGGACTATATTTGCCCACTCCATCCGGTACATCACACACAAAATTTGGATAAATACATTTTAAGACCTGATATCGAATCATTGTGATTTTTGTTGAAGCAACTTGCATTCGCTGCCTCAATTACGATGGTAAAAGTTTTTTTAGGGGTAAGTCCATACTTCTTGAGCAAACAGCCCGTAGAGTGTAAAAACCCCCTATGGTACTATATGTAGTGGCTGGAGATCCACTTCCATAATGGTCAATGTCGATCCATTCCTTTTAGTATCTCCTCCGCAAAACTTTTGATCTTTAATCCTAATGAACACTTTTGTCGGTTCAAACCCCCAAAATTTTTAAAACCCCCTAAATACATACGTATTTTGGGAAAAAATGTTTAATATACACAGGCTGAGGGTATATCTCTGTCGGCAAAGCCACTGATACTTTTTTACTTGTTACTTATTCCCACTCCTGAATATTATCCGACCATCGCCAAACTTAATGGACTTCTTCCTCTGTGAGATCCGCATCATCCGCAAAATTCGTGACGATCGGACCAAAATTGCGAACTGCAGCGTGATTACAAAAAAATCGGAAAATGGGATGCATTAGCGACTATTGTTGTTTGACCACCTACGAAAACCTACTTTACATCGTTGCAGGCTTTGCTTTTGATATACAGTATAGTCTCGATAATCCGGACACTCGTTAATCCGGACTACGCGGTAATCCGGACACTAGAATTTTTTACATTGTAGACTCTGTAATCCGGACATCACACATTTTTCTTACCTCGATAATCCGGACACCAATATTTTTTTCCTATTTTGAGTATTATGTTTGGTTTACATTTACGAAATCCACTCGATTTCAACTGTCAATTCCATTGTTTAAACGTCAAATTAAATCCAATGGATCTCAGATGAGATTTCATTTGACGTATACACAAAGGAATTGACAGTTGAAATCGAGTGGATTTCGTAAATGTAAACCTAGCATTAGTTTCTTATTTATTTCATTGACGTTTTCGTTCTTAGCAAAGTTTTTGGTCCAAATCTCGGCTTTCTGGCCAGCCAGTGTTGATACAGTCAATATGGAATTAAGTATCTGAATCTGTCAAATGATTTTCTCATCGTTCAACCATTGATGCCTGGGGCTCAATTCTGTTTCTATGAAAATGTGAAATGAAAACTTTTATAGAGGAAAAAACTGTCAAATGAAAAAAATATAAAGGAAATGGCTATGATAAGCAACAGTATTTAAAACCTAATGTTTTGTAGCCTAGTTCCCAGAAAGATCAATGTTGCGTGTTCTTTTCCTCTGAAAGAATTAGTTCATTCGCCCTCCGGTTAGTGAGAAAGTCCCTTGGGCCATGTAATGTATTCCAAGGACATTTTATCTAGAAATGTTTAAATCATTAAAGCGTCGGGTTTAAAAGATTAGTTTTTATTGGGATTTATAACTAAACGAGGAAACGAGTAGATACCATAGATTCAATAAACTAAAAAAATCGTATTGCCCCTTTTATTTTCTTTCTTTGACATTCAAAATCACTGACAAATAAGGATTGTTGTATTGCATTCTCGTAATTATGCAGCCAAAAGATTTGAATTCCATTTTGTCTTATTCGTAAGCTAAAACATTTATATAAAAAACATTTGTTTTTGGTTCGTCGACGAGATGAAGTCATTTGGTGATGTTCATAGAAATCGGTAAATATTCACCATAATGAGATGAGTGCACATGAATTCTGAAGTTCTATCGCGAGTCATAAGAGGCTCGTGTCCCATGGAATAGGGAAATCATTATATGTACATGGACTACAAAGTTTATATCCTTAAAATAATTTTGAATTAATATACACTAGTTGTAAGGAAGTTTTAGGTGACAAAAATACTTAGCAAATGTCACCTAACGATGGAGGAATATAAGACGTAAATTTGGTAGCCAGGAAAGCTGCCCTCGATCTTAAAATGGTCGCCACCCGTGATATTTGCTTAATATGAATTCGTTTACCTTAGATGTCAGGTTATTATATAGTAAAAGTCCCTTATTAATGATTTAAACCTTCAAAATATGTATTTATTACTACTCGGTAATCCGGACAATTCGATAATCCGGACATCGCCGAAACATGTGGTGTCCGGATTATCGAGACTATACTGTACCTATAAAAGAAACAGGGATATTGACTTTGAAATAAAACGTTGACCTTTTCTTCAAATAAGGTTTTGCCAATTCCGACCCTGAATATTATCCGACCACCATCAAAATCAATATGCTTCTTCCTCTGTAGGACTCCCATTAGCCCCCAAAGTTTCGTGACGATCCGATCAACATTGCGACCTGTAGCGCGATTTCGAAAAAAATGAAAAATGGGATGTATTGCCGATTATTGCTATATCTCCGTTATTTGGCCACCTACGTCAACCTACTTTGCATCATTGTAAATATGAGATTTTCTTCTTTCATAGACAGGCTTTGCATTTGGAAAGTCCCCAACCAAATCTGAGATATTCGTCATTATAACTAAAATCACAAGAATTTAAAGTTGGGTTTTATTTGCGACTATTGTGATATCTTCGTTGTTTGACCACCTATGACAACCTACTTTACATCGTTAGAAAGCTGATATTTGTCACTTTTATTTTCAGGTCTTGCTTTTGGTATACTTCTTAGAGAAAAAAGATTGTCTTTTTCTCTAAGTTTTTTGCCCATTTTGAGACCTAAGTTGCATCACCAAAATTAGTAGGCTTCTTCCCCTCCGGGACCCTCATCAACACGATCAAATTTGCAACCTGTAGCGTGATTACAAGGTTTAGATGGACAGACGGACACACATAGCCAGATCGACTCAGCTCGTCGAGACATTCATTTTGGTATATATAAGTATGGGTCTACGACCATTATTTCGATGCGTTGCAAACTTTTTGGCAAAAACCAGCTTACAATACCCTCCATACATAGTGGAGTAGGGTCTAAAAAGGAAGAAAATACAACACAAGTTACAACTTTGTTTTCTTAAAAAACATCATTTAAAAAATGTACTGATGGGGTGTTTTAGTTTTGACCGACACTGCAGCGCCCTTATCAGTGAAGTTTTTAATTCTCTGTTACTGCAAAAACGAAGATACAGCACTGGTTTCTTCATTGCAATGGAAACTACCCGCGATATTTTAGAATAATTTTGGGCTATTTTCCTAATTTGGAATTTCTCGTATCTCGCGTTTTAGTAGATGGATTTTCTCGAGTAATGATTTATTAGATCTTATCCATCAACAATTGTGTACATACAGTGGCACAGATAAGTAAGTATACGTACACCTAAATCGTTGGGTTTTTTTACACTGGTAGAAAGTTTACGCTATACAAAGTATGGACCAAATCGGTCACTTCCTTCACCAGTTATCGTGCGCATAAATTTTCCGAACATTTTCGAAATTTTGTGGGGCAGGTACCTGAAGGAGTGGACAGATATGGCTCATCTTCGAACTTAAATAAAATCTGGACAAAATATTTCTATACCCAAAGTTTGAACCGAATCGATTGATCCGTTCGAGAGTTATCGTGCTCACCAGCCAGACAGACAGACGGACGGACATTGCCACGTCTACTCAAAATTGTCTGAAACGGATATCGTACAAACATACTTGAGGTCTAAAACCATTATTTCGATGAGGCACATTTTTGGTCGTATCAAAGTGTATATGGGAAATGTTGCCAATTATTTCATACTAGCAGACCCCGGTCCGCGTTGCTGGCCCGTCGTAATGCGTTTTAATGACTACTTTTTATCGACTTTATGCTTGACAATTCAAAAATAGGTATTTTCTACCTCACTTCTTCGGTCCATATTTAAACCGAGAAGGATTTTAAATTAGGTTCAGTAGTTTTAGAAAAAATAATGCTTTGAAAATATTGGGCGTGGTCATCAGTTTTCAAGATATAACATATTAAAAAAGTGGACCAGGCCGGTATTTTGGCTCCAAATATGTACCTAGGGTGCACACAACTTCATTGCCTACCAAAATGTATGGTGAAACGGATATAATCATATGTTTGGCTTATACGTATAGCGTTTAACAGAAAGGCATGGGGAAGGTACCCCACCTCTTCCGAAATTCATAAAATATACATAATAACGGCTAACATTGAGTTTTTGCTGCAAATTTTATGGAAATCCCTTCAGTAGTATTGCAGTTATGACATATTAAAAAAACAGGCGTGGTAGGGCCTATAGGCCCCAAAGAAGTACGTAGATTAATCCGCAAATTTTTAATCCGATACATACATAATTTTTGCAAATATAACGTTTTTTTAAGTATCGCATAGGGGGGCAAATTAAGTTACAAATAGATACATTCGTAATTATTGTAAATATAACATTTTTAAAAAAGTAAGGTAAAGGGGAAGTCAACCACCCCCCCCCCCCCCCCTTCCGAAATTCAACTGAATTTGTAGCCTATTTTAAGCGGGGCCATTCCTGTTCAATCCCTGGCAATTTCAGGAAAATCGGTTCATTAGTTTTTGTAGAAATTTTCTTAACATTTTTACATTTTCTTTGCATAAAAACCCAAGTAGGGTTAGTAGGGTTATTGCGCGCAAATCGGTCCAGTCGTTATCAACTATGGCATCAGTTCAACTATACCAACGAACGATATTTGATTTTTATTTATAAAGATTTAAAAGTTTAGACAAATCGCTATTTTCTTGAAAATCCCTTCGGTAGTTTTGTAGATATAACCTAATTTGAAAGTGAGTGTGGTCGGATCTTAAGTCCTAAAAGAAGTACGTAAGGTTGGAGACACAATCGCCATTGACTTGGAAATAAATTCTCAAACCGATACATTCGTATTTGTTGCAAATATTGGATTTTTACAAAAATATGGCATAGAGGAGGTACCCGCCCGATCCGAAAGTCAAAAGATATGTAGCCTATTTTTATCAGGGACCAACCCTGTACATTCGCTGAAAGTTTCAGGAAAAATCTCTTCAGTAGTTTCGTAGATATAATATATTTAAAAAAGTGGACGTTGTCCAGTCTTAATGCCCCAAATAAACACGTAAGGTTGGAGACACAATCGCCATTGACTCGGAAATTAATTTTGAAAGCGATACATTTGTAATTGTTGCAAATATTGCATTTTTACAAAAATAGGGCATAGGGGAGGTACCCCGCCCGATCCGAAATTCAACCAAATATGTAGCCCATTTCAACCGGGGGCCATCACTCTACGTTCCCTGAAAATTTCAAGAAAATCTGTTGAGTAGTTTCGTAGATATAACATATTTATAAAAGTGGGCGGAAAAGTGGGCGTGGTCAATTTTTCTTTGCATAAAAACCTAAACTGGACTATGATTAACATTTTCACAAAAAATTATACCAATCGCCCCAGCCGTTTTCAACTGATTCAATTACCAACAAACGACAATTGAGTTTTATATATAAAGATTTGTAGTAATCCTAACATAATTTTCTAACTGAATTAGCTTTAATCTCACATTTAAAGTTTCCAGTGGTCAGAAAACTCCACGAAAATTTTTGGCATATATCCCCATTTCGGTATACCCCTAACATAAAAGTACATCCTGATCTAATTTGTCATTTAAGGAGGCTTGTATTTAAAAAACTTATCGGCAGAAATTTTAGACATTGGTCCATATTTTCTTCTGACAGAAAATGCAGCAATTTGGTATTGCTGGTTGTCGGATTGGAAGGTACAACCATGCCGGTCGATGTGATTTTTTAAAAGATTTTTCTACTGTAGTGGCGGTAACGTGGTATTTCGGATTCTCAATGGGTAGAAAACCTCGACACCGAAAATGATCAATATAGGTTCATATTTTTGTATATATCCCAATGAATGTAACATGGTATTTCGGATTCGGAATGCGTAGAAAATATTGATGTCTCATTCGTATTAAACCTGGTTTAAAAGAAATTTAGCAGTTAGCATATTCCACGGCTCCTGGGAATAAGTCTTAGAGTTTAGTATTTTCAAAATCGAACAGAAACTAATGGTTCCGTTTTACTAAGGTACAACTCGTGGTGGTGGGTATAAAAAATTGGGCCCAGCCGAACTTGCTTCTTTCGGTTCAAAGTACCACAATGAAGAGAATTTGAGGCAAGCATTGATCTAATCAAAAACTTTGGAAACTGATGTACATTTGACGGTTTTCTCAAAAACATCCGATCACAGAATCGACATACCTTCAACCAACCTTTTGTATTACACTGTGATACAAAAGTGGACAAAAATTTTTTGCAGGATTTCTGATGCACAAATTCGGTTTTGTGGGAGTCCATAGAAGACGAAAATACCTTTGGTTTCTTTGGGTCACTTCGGGTTTTGATTTTATAACGGTAAAAGTAGTGAAAAATGGGCTTTCTTGGATTTTCAAGTTTAAACGGACATTACTTCTTTTTTCCACAACTGATTTGCACACACTGTTTTTCATTATAAAGGGGAGTGTAATGCCTTTCGAACAAGCCATAGGTTTTTAAAATCGGTTAACAAATGGCTAAGTAATAGTGGTTTAAGTGTGACAAAAACGCATTAAAAAACAGTAAAATGTTTTTCCTTGTGCTCTAGGCTGCGTAAACGGCACCTAACAGTACAATTATTTACTGTTAGCAAGTAGGAAATTTAGTTGGCTTTCCAAAATGGGAAAACCCAACGAAATCGGTTGAAAAATGAATGCGTTATGGCATTTTTTGTGTTTCAACTTTTTGGTTTTTTTTCATATTTTCCTTTATAAAAGATGGGTATCTTAGCATGTATGATTCTAATTGTAATTATCCTGCTTAACAATTACGCACAAGGTATCAATGTTTTATAAAGGAAAATATGAAAAAAACCAAAAAGATGAAACACAAAAAATGCCATAACGCATTCATTTTTCAACGGATTTTGTTGCTTTTTCCCATTTTGGAAAGCCAACTAAATTTCCTACTTGCTAACAGTAAATAATTGTACTGTTAGGTGCCGTTTACGCAGCCTAGAGCACAAGGAAAAACATTTTACTGTTCTTTAATGCGTTTTTGTCACACTTAAACCATTATTACTTAGCTATTTGTTAACCGATTTTAAAAACCTATGGCTTGTTCGAGAGGCATTACACTCCCCTTTATAATGAAAAACAGTGTGTGCAAATCGGTTGTGGAAAAAAGAAGTAATGTCCGTTTAAACTTGAAAATCCAAGAAAGCCCTTTTTTCACTACATTTACCGTTATAAAATGAAAAACCGAAGTGACCCAAAGAAACCAAAGGTATTTTCGTCTTCTGTGGACTCCCACAAAACCGAATTTATGCATTAGAACCTCTGCAAATTTTCACTGTAGCACAGTGTTATTATCTGTCTTCATAACCACCTCTTATCGGCAGAAATTTTAGACATTGGTCCATATTTTCTTCTGACAGAAAATGCAGTAATTTGGTATTGTTGGTTGTCAGATTGGAAGGTACAATCATGCCGGTCGATGTGATTTTTTAAAAGATTTTTCTACTGTAGTGACGGTAACTTGGTATTTCGGATTCTCAATGGGTAGAAAACCTCGACACCGAAAATGATCAATATAGGTTCATATTTTTGTATATATCCCAATGAATGTAACATGGTATTTCGGATTCGGAATGCGTAGAAAATATTGATGTCTCATTCGTATTAAACCTGGTTTAAAAGAAATTTAGCAGTTAGCATATTCCACGGCTCCTGGGAATAAGTCTTAGAGTTTAGTATTTTCAAAATCGAACAGAAACTAATGGTTCCGTTTTACTAAGGTACAAGTCGTGGTGGTGGGTATAAAAAATTGGGCCCAGCCAAACTTGCTTCTTTCGGTTCAAAGTACCACAATGAAGAGAATTTGAGGCAAGCATTGATCTAATCAAAAACTTTGGAAACTGATGTACATTTGACGGTTTTCTCAAAAACATCCGATCACAGAATCGACATACCTTCAACCAACCTTTTGCATTTATTATCTGTCTTCATAACCACCTCGGTTTCGCATCTCGTTATTCATATTAAATATGGATCCCTTGATTACGCACGAACTCTATGCAATAATGTGAATAATGCAAGTTGTTGAGTTGATGAAAATAAGAATGTGTTAACAAAGATCCAAATCGATGGTGAATTTGGCCGTGGGTATGTGTGGTCGATGTCAGGTTCAATCCGCGTTCTTCAATAATATTAACTTCGAATTCATTTGAAAACATCTGTTATATTCTGCCTGGAACGCTGGCGTACTTCCTATTAGATTTTTCAAAAACAACAATCCAGAGAATGGTATCATCAATTGAAGCTGCTAATAACCTCTTAAAATTAAGACCAAACTCACGTCTTTTAAAAAATTTTTCGCAATTAATTTGCACAAAGAATTGTTTGAATAAAATGAAAACTGACATTTATTAAATTAAAAAAAAAAACAATTTTATAGAACTTTTAAAAATTGACATAGAGATCTTTTAAAAAGTTAATAGCATGTGTTGCATACACCATTTTCGCCAAAAGCCTGTAAAAAAGTGACACGATACACTCCGAACGCAAAAGCTCGAGAGAAATGTGTGGAAAAATTGACATTCTTCAAAAAATATTTTTTCAAATTTTTCGCAGATTTTCGAGATTTTTTTCGGTTTTATCCTTTTCTGCCATGGGACCATTCCGAATTGGTGCGAATTGTCAAAATCTGTTCAGCCGTTCTTGAGTTATAAGCGTAGTAACTAACATCATTCTTTTTTATATATATAGATAAATATGATTTCTTTTTAAACTATAACAAAAGTGTTTTTGTGAGGAACAAACATTCGACATTCAGACTGTCTTTGACACAAACGTACAAACATTTTCTCTTTTAAAGATATAGAACGATCTTATAAGGGCGAGTATTTGGAGTATTCTCAATCATGTATAAATGGGAATAAGAAGGGAAACCAAAACCGCTGAAGCGCTAAGTTTTAGGATCCTCCATTAAAACAAAATCTCCGAAATGCAATTTCTTGAATAGGACGTTTTGTTGAACGTGCAGGCTTGAAATTGTGCCAGAGCATGTATTTTGACTTTATGTATCATATTCCATCAAAAAACGAATTTCAGTGTTCATGTAGGTTACATCTTCTGGCATTTATGGTGACGATATACTCTTTAATTCGACAAAATGAGCCTATCTGAGCCTATTCTCCCCTTTAAAGAAGAGAATCAAATTAAG
Organism: Musca autumnalis; assembly: GCF_047663935.1. Lineage (NCBI taxonomy): Eukaryota > Metazoa > Arthropoda > Insecta > Diptera > Muscidae > Musca > Musca autumnalis. Next base: position 151,765,211 of record NW_027411644.1, read on the forward strand.
AATAAAGCTAAGATTGAGAACGTTTTTCCAAGAGTATATACTATCAAGCTGTTGTGACACCTTAAATTACTATTAGGGTAACTCCCGCTTGCATTGACAATTTTTAATCCAATAATAATAATGAGGATAAGGACATGTCCTAAGTAAATATAGGTAACTGTTTCCCTTCGCCCATCCCACCTAAGAAGTCTCTGATATTTATTAATTTTAGCCTTGATTTTCTCCAACTAAAAGCACACTCATATTATAATTATGACTTGTACAGACTTCAAAGGCACTTAAATGATGAATCAGAGATTCAATATTTTATTATTATTCCTCCACCCATGTGATATTTTTTAGCGAAAGGATGACTTGAAATCTGAGCGGTTTTCAAAATATTTTGTCGAACATTTTTCTAGTCCAAATTTGCACACATTTTACAACTCTCGATCGATTTCAATATATTTTATATATAGTCCCGATTCCTTCACACTTAAAAACATAATTGAAATTGGACGTACATAGCGTGTTGGTGCATCAAATACCTCAAATCGGCCTAAATTATCTGGACCTATTTCGATATATTTTGGCACATTTATTTGTGTGCAAAATTCCGTAACAAATCCCAAAATTTATTGAAATTGGGCATATGTATATTGCATGTTTGGTGCACCAAATAGATGGAAAAGGACTTATATATAGTCCCGATTCCTCCACACTTAAAAACATTATTGAAATTGGACGTACATATCGTGTTGGTGCATCAAATACCTCAAATCGGCCAAAATTATCTGGACCTATTTCGATATATTTTGGCACATTTATTTGTGTGCAAAATTCCGTAACAAATTCCAAAATTTATTGAAATCGGGCATATGTATATTGCATGTTTGGTACATCAAATAGATGGAAAAGGACTTATATGGGAACTATAATCTGAACCGATACATACCGTTGATTGCGGTAATTTCGAATTTTCAGACTCGCGGTATTGGAATATGAACACAACCGCATAAAAGGCATTTTGTCGTTATTTACGATTAGGTATTTGCTTTCCCAAATAATAAACAAAATAAAAATTGCTTCACTCGAAACCACTAAAAATCGTTAACAAATTTTTATCTTTTCAATTTCTTTTAAATATTTTATACTTTATTTATTTTAATATTTTACACTCAAATATTGATAAATCTAAAACATAAAATGTCACTTAAGTTTTTCACTAAGAAATTAAAAAAGGTGGAAATAAATAACTCGACAACAAAAGCCCTCAATCATGGTATAAGTAAAGAGGTAGATTTAAATGAAAAAAATCTATAGAACCCTTGTTTTTCCTGAATTCCTAAAACTTCAAAATAAAAGCAACAAGTGGATTTGTTTACAATACATTTTTCGAGTTGTGAATATGATAAAATGATTGTTTCAATGCAAATCTGACGAAATTTTTCCATACAAATGCCCTAAAAACAATTTTAAAAATCATTGAATTCGATCGTTTTTAAAATTGTTTGGCATACCCCCCCATACCATTGCTATCGCAAACGATCCGTTTTCGATAGTTTTGCGGATATTTTATTCGAAAACGACACTCGAGAACGAATTAAAAACGATTCATTCGTCGCTCAGTTTGTGGCAGGAAAACCTTCGAATTCGAATGTCGTTAATAATATTATTAGCGAATGAAAGATGATAGTTTTTACGATAGTGCCAAAAAAAACATTTTTGGCGGAGTTTCGATTTTATGACATGTTTAACTTTATCTGACGTCTCTTAATTTTTCTGTTATGTACTTTTTCTTCTTTGTAATGTTTGCGATTCAATGGGTGTAACAGTTTATAAACATTGTTGTCTTGTATTTGTAACCAAGCTATATGTTGTGTTTATCATCACTTCTTGTTAATATTGTTACGAATGTAACTGATAGGTTTAAGTTAGTTTAGTTTAATTTCCGTTAATTTAAAAATTTGAATTGTAACGAAAAGTTTTTATTACGCAGTTACTTTATTTAAGCAACAACAATTATCATGTAGAATTATCTTCATTATTCTAGATGTTCTTTACCTTTCATTAATGTGCTTTTGTTTTGTTTTGCCACAATCATGTAATTATTGTTTAGTTTGTTACTTCTTTATTGCACTTGTTTGTTGTTGTAGTTACGTCATTCCCCCATGTATGTATGTGAGTAAGGTTGTTCGCTTAGTGCGAATGTGCGTCTGTGTGTTCGTTGTACAGATTCGAGGTGTTGCCATATGCTCTAGATATTTCTCGAACAGGGAGGAGTTGTGTTTTAAGCGTTGAACTGAACAGATCGGTTAAAGAATTGCTGCGTGCTAACTAGAGACTAGCTGTGTGCTAAGTAATTAAAGTCGGTTCCGAATAAGTGTAATAAAGTAAATAAAGCATTGTAGAAACGTAATCTAAATCGAACCCTGTTTTATTTGGTACAAATCGTATCGGGGAATAAAACAACGTCTACACGGAGATTAGTTAAATCTAATTCCGTAACAATATTATAAGTATCATTTATATCGAAAATATTTGAAAAAAGCAAATGGGAATTTTTCACGAACTACATAAAATTATTTTTTAAAACGTAAAAATTTCCGAAGTAAAAAATATTTCTCGAAACAATTTTTCTTGTGAAGAAAAAACATTCGCAAAATGTTCGAAAATGATATCGTTTTTAAACTTTTGACGAACAAAAGAACAACGTGCTTGTGTACACCCGAAAAACATTTGCCAATCCTTCGACAGTGATATCGTTTTCGAAAGTTATGCCGGACATTCGAATAATATCCGCACTTGGTATGGGGGGATTATAAAATTATTATTACCCAACATACCAAATAACAAGTAAAAAAGAGTCAGTCGGCTTTGCTGACAGATATATACCCTCAGCCAATGTGAAGTGAAACTTTGACCTACGGACAGATCGAATGTATTTAAGGTCTCTTCAGAATTTTGTGGCCTTTTTGCGACATTTGAACTTGCCGACAAAAATGTGGATTAGTAGTTAACTGCACTAAGACACAAATGTTGAACCTTTGTGGGGGAGGTACCTTTATGGAGGACCGATATGGGCCATTTTAGAAGTTAAATTAAAATTTGCCAAAATATTAGGAGATCCAAATTTTAGACCAAATTGCCCCATTCAAGTGATATCGTCCTAAAAGTTGTGGACCCCATGAAACTTAGTTTGGATATAATATGACGAAGACCAAATGTTGGACCAAATGGGTTGAACAGTTCGAGAGTTATAGGGATTTTTGTAACCTTTCGGGATGTTTTCCTAAGAAATATGGACATGCCCCTGAAAAACTTTTACCGTCGTAATGGAGGAAGCGAATGCAAATCGCTTCAACAAAAATGAAAGTGAACTTATCCGAAATTGTGTGTGAGGGGTACCAGAAGGAGTAGACAAATATGGTCCATATTCGAACCTGATCTATATCTGGTAGATATATTAGGATGTGCAAAGTATGGATCACATCGGTCACTCCCTTTAAGAGTTATCGTGCGCACAATTTTTCCGAACATTTTTGAACTTTTATGGGGGAGGTACCTGAAGGAGTGGACCGATATGGCTTATCTTCGAACTTAAACTATGTTTGGACACAATATTACGGAGGCCAAAATTTGGACCGAATTGGCACATCCGTTCGAGAGTTATCTTGCGCTCCATCTACTACACACCGTGTTATAGGGGCTTTTTGCATCTTTCAGGCTATTTTCTCAGGAAGAATGGACTTGCCCCTGATGAAACTTGTACCGCCGTATGGTGGGCAACGAATACAAGTTGTTGCAACAAAAATCAAAGCGATTCGAGAGCAGGTCCTAATCTGAACATATCTGACATTTTGTGTGGGAGGTACCCGAAGGAGTGGACCGATTGAGTCCATTTTGGAATTTCATCTAAGTTTAGTAGAAATTTCACGATGTGCAAAGTATGGATCAAATCGGTTTCTTCCTTCAAGAGTTATCGTGCGCTCAAATTTTTCGAACTTTTGTGGGGGAGGTACCGGAAGGAGTGGACCGATATAGCCCATATTCGAACTTAAGCTAAGCTTGGACAAAATATTATGAAAGCCAAATTTTGGACCGAATCGGCAGATCCGTTCGAGAGTTATCTTGCGCTCCAACCACTAAAACGGTGTCATAGGGTTTTTTGTAACTTTCAGGCCCACTTTCTCAGGAAGTATGGACTTGCCCCTAATCAAACATACAGCGTCGTATAGAGGACAGCGAATCCAACTTGCGTAAACAAAAATCAAAGCGATTCGAGACCAGGTCCTAAACTGAACTTTTCCGAAATTTTGTGTGGGAGGTACCCGAAGAAGTGGACCGATTGAGTCCATATTGGAACCTCATCTAAGTTTGGTAGAAATTACACGATGTGCAAAGTATGGACCAAATCGGTTATTCCCTACAAGAGTTATCGTGCGCACAAGTTTTGCGGCAATTTTTGAACATTTGTGGGGGAGGTACCTGACGGAGTGGACCTATATGGCCCATCTTCGAACTTAAATCGAATCTGGACAAAATATTTCGATACCCAAAATTTGAACCGAATCGATTGATCCTTTCGAGAGTTATCGTGCGCACCAGCCAGCCAGACAGACAGACAGACGGACGGACATTGCTAGATCTACTCAAAATTGTCTAAAACGGATATCGTACAAACATACTTGGGGTCTAAAACCATTATTTCGATGAGGCACATTTTTGTTCGTATCAAAGTGTAAATACCCTCTTTAGCCTAAAGGCTGAGGGTATAAAAATAAAAAGTAATAGGACTTGAGAATAATATTATAAAAATAGAAAATTTACAATCAATTTTTAACAACCCAGATAGCATTTAGAAGACTGTTTTTTCAAAAATCACATTGAGGAGTCTTTTTAGAGTCCTTTTGGTGATCAAAAATTGATTAAGTCGCTTGTGTGATCAGAAAGGGACTCGAAAGTGACTCCCTGTAATGATTAAAAAGAGTTCAATTTAAAATACAACAACAAATGTGTAGCAATCACAAATAAATCATTGAGGTGTTTAAAATGTGACAATTTTTTGTTATTTATTGTCACATTTTGATCATCTGGAAGATTGAAAAATGCTTAATCAAAAAAGGGTCATACAGGTGTTTGAAAAGTGATTATAATTATGTATACTCTGATCATATTTTGAACAGTTAGGTGATTAAAAACTGATTGCTTTGTTTTATTTTTATTTGGTTGTAAATAAAAAAATAAAATTCTCATATACACTTTCTACAAAATTTTGATATAAATGTAACGTATAATATTAAAGGTACAGACAAACACAACACAACAGGTTTTGCCAAGTGAAATGAAGAAGCAGTATACTAACCACCAAGCAACATAAAGGATAATTAAAAGACATAACAAAGCAGAAAAGACTATAAAACAAAGGAAAGAAACAAAGAAGAATAAAAAGAAAATTGTTTTAATTTATTTCGTCTAACAAAAAGACTCATAAATGACTCCCTAAAGACTCATAAATGATTATAAACATGCCTCTAAAAAGACTCGAAAAAGGGTCCGAAATTAATCAACAAAACACCAATAAATGATTGAAATACGACTCGAAAAAGACTCATTTGTGATTTGTTTAGAAGAGTCGCCTGAGGTTATGTTTTCCTACCGACAAAGGAGTCATTTATGATCAGAAAATGAGCTCATATTCTAGCTTTTTTATCGTGCAGTCGGATCAAAAAAGACTCGAATTTGATTAAAATTTTCAAAAAATGCTGACTGGGAATGCTTGAAAAACTATTACATGCACAAACTTTTCTTAAGTCTGCCTGAAAAGTATTTTGTTAATTGACATTTGTTGATAAATTAGTTTTTGTAGAAACATTTTTGTTGATCTTTTAGTTTTTATGTAATTAAATGTATATCCGCGTTGTGTTAACAAATAAATATCCGTGTTGTGCTAAAATATATTTGCAATGCCAAAAAATATAAAAAGTGTTGAAATTCAAAATCGGCAATGAAGAAGTTCGGTTGAATTCTTAAAACCCAAAAAATTACGAATCCGAAGAAATTTTCAGGATTGGTGACATAAATAGCGGTTGTGATGAAAGTAGAAGTGAAAGCGAACAGAGTGAAAGTGATGAAAATTTGAATAATTATATAATTGACATTCATACATATGTTCCCATACACATCCCCTAATGGACAAGGGAGATTTATCTCATATCAATCAGTCCACGCCGCTTCATATTGACTTAATTATATGGGACCAACTTGTTATCGCTGAATGCACTTGTATAAAAGTTTTTCATGGTTGATCAGGAAATGTCGTCAACATTACGCTGAGGGATATTTTGCCACCGTTGGAGAGTATGATGTTTTTGCCCGACCTGAGAATCGAAACCGTGCATACAGAGTGCAAGGCGCACAACTATTGCACAAGAACGGCTATATAAAGTAAGTTCAATTTACAAAATTAACTGAAAATATTATCACTAAATTTCTACTTTTCATAGATGCCGCAACTCCAACGACACATTCATTCAAGACGGTTCGCGAAAAATCGTATAAAGATGCGAAACAATTATAAAACCAAAAAACGTAACTGTAAATATAATTATTTTAATTATATCATAGAGTGAAAACTTAAATCACTAATCAACTTAATTTAAATTAAAAAAATAACAATGATAAAATACACTACACACTTTGTTAATTTATAACTAAATCTCAAAATATGAACTGAATTTATAAAATTTTAATAAAAAATTAAAAAAATATATGTAAGCTTGTTTTTACTATTACAAGGGTAAGCTTAAGATAATATTAATTGCATAAGCTTGTTCTACAATTACAAGGGTAAGCTTATAAACAAGGGTTCCGTTTCGATTTTTCTACAATTATGACATAAGCTTTTAACAACTGAGTTCTCAAGTCTTTTATAAGCTTAAGGCTTATGTTGGTAAGCTTATTATAATATAATTCTCAAGCTTTTTTGGTATGTTGGGTATTTACAAACACCACACACACATACACATTTTGTGTATTTTGTTTTGAAGTTTTAGGAATACTGGAATGAAAAAATTTAAATTGACATAAAGCTTTGGCTAACCTTTCTTATTAAACCATGAGAAAATAATTAACGTCTTCAAAACATATTTTTGCAAATTTTCGCGAATTTTTCCCTATATCTACAACATAAACATTTTTCCCTATATCTATATCATAAACATTTTAAAACAATCGCGAAACAAAACAGTTGTAAATATGTGCATATATGTATACACTTTTCGCTAAAAAAATTGTAAAAGGTGGAAATAAGCAAGTCGAAATGTGAGGAAACAATTAACTTTCTTCAAAATAGGTGTGTTCGTTTACTCAACAATCTTGTAGTCGGCTAATGCCTTTTGCATTGTATTGTAGAGTAAACGAATAGCATCCAGTAACAATTTGTAAACATTTTGAGTAAACTAACACTCTGAATATATATTTGCAAATTTTAGCGGATTTTTCTCGAAAACAAATGGAAAAGGTGGAAATAAGCAAAACGGCTACAAAAGCCTGCAACGAAATGTGAGGAAATAATTTATTTTCTTCAAAATATATTTTTGCAAATTTTCGCGGATTTTTCGCGATATCTCAAAAATAAAATACGACATATCCTTCCTTGGATAAATGTGAACATTTTAAGACAATATTCACTGACAATCTTTCTTCAAAATATATTTTCGCAAATTTTCGCGGATTTTTCCCGATATCTCAAATATAAAATACTGTATGCAAAACTCACATTCGAGCACCCATCAAAAATGAGTAAAATCGTTATTTATGACAGATATGATAGAACAAGTGCATTTAAGGCCAGAACAGAATCAATCGTTGCTTGCTTTGCGTGCTTTCAAAATGTCAAATTATAAAGGAATGCTAGAGCCTGCTAGAGGGGAACGCAGCCGGATATGCAAAGGGGCTTTGTAATTTCAAATTTTTGAAGCAAAGCATGCAACGATTGATTCTGTTCTGGCCTTTATTTACTGGATATAGAATATTTAAGAATAATTTACCTGAAACAAAGATCTATTTTAATTAGTTCCATTATTTATGGTAGATGGCGTTCAGAGTCGAGGCAAAATTCATATTCGAACAACTTAAGGCACTACCCAGCAAAATGTTCTATGCCAAAGATGCCATTAAATCATGGGTGCAAGTGATCTGGCATGCCATCTTTTTAGCATCTTCATCGACGAATTTTATATGAGCGTGGACCCCAAAAGATGTTATTAATTTTTGGATCCAAAGCGTGTCATTTACACCAATGCTTTGACATGTCATTTTCGCCAATGCTTTGGCATGTCATTTCCAGCAATGCTTTGGCATTTCATTTTCACCAACCCTTTGCAATGACATTATCATTACGACGAGAGTTTTAACAACATCAAGCCTATTGTAAATAATTAATCTTATATATTTAGAAAAATGTGTATAAATAAAAACACAAAATTCAACTCTATTGGATCGATGGAATGGATTCAAATGCTGACGAAAAGATCGGATCTTTCACGACTTCCTTTACATGGGTTCAAATGCTGATGAAAAGATCTATCTTTCACGAATTCCTTTGCATTGTTTCAAATGCTAATGAAAAGATCGGATCTTTCACGACTTCGTTTGAACCAATGCAAAAGATGCCATGAAATCACGTCATGGCATGGAACCCCTTCCTTCAAATTTTGCTGGGCCCAGCAAAATGTTCGATGCCAAAGATGCCATTCAATCATGGGTGCAAGTGATCTGGCATGTCATCTTTTTAGCATCTTCATCGATGAATTTTATATGGGCGTGGACCCCAAAAGATGCTATTCATTTTTGGATCCAAAGCATGTCATTTACACCAATGCTTTGACATGTCATTTTCACCAATGCTTTGGCATGTCATTTCCACCAATGCTTTGGCATGTCATTTTCACCTTTGCAATGACATTATCATTACGACGGCAGTTTTAACAACGTTGGTTGTAATTTCTAGTCTCCGACAACCTCAAGCCTATTGAAAATAATTAATCTTATATATTTAGAAAAATGTGTATAAATAAAAACACAAAATTCATCTCTATTGGATCGATGGAATGGATTCAAATGCTGACGAAAAGATCGGATCTTTCACGACTTCCTTTGCATGAGTTCAAATGCTGATGGAAAGATCGGATCATTCACGACTTCCTTTACATTGGTTCAAATGCTATTGAAAAGATCGGATCTTTCACGACTTCGTTTGAACCAATGCAAAAGATGCCATGAAATCACCTCATCGCATGGAACCCCTTCCTTCAAATTTTGCTGGGTACCCAGTAAAATCTTCGATGACAAATCATGAGTTGAATCATGGGTGCAAGTGATTTGGCATGTCATCTTTTTGTCATTTTCACTCATGAATTTTATATGAGCGTGACCCCCAAAAGATGACGTTCTTTTTTGGATCCTAAGCATGTCATTTTAACCAATGCATTGACATGTCATTTTCACCAATGCTTTGAAATGTAATTTTAACCAATGCATTGACACGTTATTTTCACCCATTCTTTGACATGTCATTTTCACCAACCCCTTGGCATGAAATTTTCATGTCTTGTTTGGAAAATGGAAATGCTGTATTGAAATATGGTTTTCATGAAAAACAAAACTCTTTATTAATTCAAACGAATTCATGAAATAACTACAATTAATTTATCAGCAAAAAGTTTACATCCAAAATTGCAATGTAATCACTACCGCTGCAACGCAACAGATTACTTCCTCCGTTCTCCGCAACTGATATTCTTTCATCTTACAAAAGGTTTTTTCAATTATCTTCCCATCACCAGTTCAGATTTCGACATGGACTCCAAATGCACTCCTTTAAGTATTTTTATTTCGTAAATTACTTTTATTTTATAATTTTGTTATTTTATAACAACATTTTGGTAATTTATACTCTTTTGTTTAGTGACGAAAATATGTAGGGATCTACAACCCGGCTTGCTTTAGGGATCTCTAAGAACAAAATGTAACGAACGGGGAGGAGATACTTTTTATGGAAAATACCATTTATGCTTAATTAATTTATTTTTTACAGTGTTTTATTTAACTTGCCTTGGTGTGTATTTAGTTCAAATCTGGTAACTCATTTTTAACACGGTTGCAGTTGACCAATCGAACTAAAACTTTGCACACTTCTCAGATTTGGATGACAATACACGAATATGAAATCAAAACCAATATTGGTCCATTTTTACACTGTTTTACAGTGTTTTATATAATTTGCTTTTCAAATCTGGTAACTCATTTTTCACATAGTTGCAGTTTACCAATCGAACCTTAAATTTGCACACTTTTTAGATTTGGATGACAATACATGAATATGAAATCAAAACTAATATTGGTCCATTCTTACAGTGTTTTTACGGTGTCTAACTTGATGCCCTTTTCAAATTTGGTAACTGATTTTTAACACGGTTGCAGTTGACCAATCGAACTAAAACTTTGCACACTTTTCAGATTTAGAAGACAATACATGGATATGAAACCAAAACCAATATGGGTCCATTTTTACCTATAGCCCCCATATAACGTTACCACCCGACTTCTGGTATTTTGAGGATTTTGTCTTCATTTTTAGCCCGAATTTGCTGTAACTTGGCATTTGGAGTTCTCAATAGTCCAGGAACTTCCCCACTAAAAATTATGGACGTAGGTCAAGGTTTAATATAGCATCCATATAACTGTACCACCCAATTTCAAGCATTTTAATCTACATTTTCTGCTCAAATGGACTGTAATTCGGCATTTGGGGATCTCAGTGGTCAAAAAAACTATTTACTAAAAAGTTAAAAATAAAAAATAATTTAAAAAAATTAATTTTCAGTGTTTTATTTAGAAATGCACTTAAAACTAAAAAATAATTTGTCGCTTAGCCTCAATATATATATTCTTTCTCATGAGAGAATCTCTCAAATAAAACGCTTGCCGTTTAATTTTGCCACCATTCATAATTTAAATGCAAGCGTTTTATTTGAGAGATTCTATCATGAGAAAGAATATATATATTGAGGCTAAGCGACAAATTATTTTTTAGTTTTAAGTGCATTTCTAAATAAAACACTGAAACTTAATTTTTTTAAATTATTTTTTTATAATTGTTTCTTTCCAAAAGTCGTTTCTTCTTTATTTTCAGATTCTTGTTCCTTTTCGTTTCGCACTTTTTTTTTTCAAATTCCAAGAAGCGAGATTTGATTGATTTCATTCTATGTCAGATTTAGAACAGACAAGTGCACTTTTAAAATAGCAATGTGTGCAGTCCGATTCTATTTTTAGCTCGATGGTTGGGACTTCATTTTTATTGCAGACATTTCGAGCTTCATATAATACCAATTGTTTAGAAGTTTTAGTTGTTTGATATGCAGGAAATGTAAGACAACATCACGACGACAGTTCTAACAACTTTGGTCTGTTCCAGAAACTGCAAGAATCTACTTATTTTTACTACGATAACAATTTTTCCTTTATGTTATCGAAAAAAAAATAGTAAAAATTAGTAGATTTTTCCAGTACTGGAACATACCAAAATGAAAATAAACAGGTGTGTAAATAAAAACACGATGGAATGGGTACAAATGCTGATGAAAAGATCGGATCTTTCACGACTTCCTTTGCATTGGTTCAAATCCTAATGAAAAGATCGGATCTTTCACGACTTCCTTTGAACCAATGCAAAAGATGACATTAAATCACGTCATCGCAAAGAACCCCTTCCGTCAAATTTTGCTGGGTAGTTGTTCTATGACAAAATACGTGGTCCTTATCAAATATTCATGGTGTCAGCTCTTGCAAATTTAAGCCTGTCTAAGCTTATGGCAGGACATTTGTCATTTATGCGGGTGAATATAAACCAGGGTTTCGGAGTCGAGGTATTTTTGGCTCGACTCCGACTCCAGACGAGTTTTTTTCACGACTCCGGCTCCGACTCCGACTCCGGGTCGACTCCGAGTGTGATTCCTATACCACTAAAAATGAATAAAATGTTCACAAATTTTTAACTTTTTCCTATATTTTGGCCCATATAGGCTAATGTGTTAGTTTTCCTTAGAAAGGGCATTCCTTGGAATACATTCGAACATATCAATATTGTTTCTGCCCAATCTTACATTGAAATGTAGCAAAGTTAGAAATTTCTTGTCGGGTTTCCTTTTTTGTACGAGTATATTCTGGACGGATTTCTTACGTGTGACAAAATCTTTAAGCTTTCAAAATATGTGAAAATGAAGAGGCAATACAAATCATAAGGACTACATGCAATAAAAATTATAAGAAATGCATGACCAAGTTTCAAACTGGATATAAGCCAACATTTTAGTGTACTTAGCCTTAAAAAGAGACCCCCAGTTATAAAGCTCAATAAAAGCCATTTTTCATGATTTTTTTCCGAGAATTTTTTCTTCATCTGAAAGAGAAAAATATTACGAAGTTTTGAGGTCGTCTACGAAACCCTGTTTTTATTAAAGCATTTTGCATTGCAAATTCTAGCTCGAAAACTAATAAACCAATTGTCATATATTTTCGGAAATATTTTTCCGCTCGACTTAAACATTTGACCATATGTTCTATGCTATTTATACTTTCTACTTTTTTTGAAATTTATAAGTAGGGATCACCCCTTAAACTAAAATTCAGCGCTTATATTTTAAACTTTGGTGTGGAGTGGATAATTTTATTGAAATATTTGAGATATACACCACCCAGCACGAACACAGACGGATGTTTTCTGGAACTGAAAAATTAGCACACGATGAGATTTCGTACATGAAAATATTCTACAAAAATGTTGCTAGGAAATTTTTATGTAGTGTCGGTCCACTAGGACAATTGTATCGATATTATCATTGTATCGATATTATCATGTTTTCATTGTCCTTTATCGTTTTTACCCGATCCTTTCACAAGGAAACTCTATGATTCTGTATTTCATTGAATTTCGTATATGCTAATGATTGTGTAGAAAACTCGGATACACATGAACTATATCTGTTCCTGGCGGAGGGATCCGGTTAATTGAATGTCTACATCTAAAGCCCTCATTAAGTATATAATGAATCCTAAGCGAAAGACTCGCCGTTTGTCAGACTTCTGTGTTGTGGCAGGATGAATCTGCCGTTGACCAACAATGAATTTATGATGCCATAATTCAGAAGCGTAACCATCCGAATTTCATATATAGTTAATAGATTTTGCTAAATTTGCCGAAATACATAAACATTTACTTTTTTGAGAAAGTAACGGGATAAAGGACAATGAAAACGTGACAATATCGAGTTCTTGGATATGGGAAACCTACATATAATTTTCGGTGGAACATGTGAGAAGACCAGTAAGACTTTTGACGAAAGAAGTTAAAGGTCCAATCTTAATTCTATTGTCATAGAACTTTACTTTTGTTTGCAAAAATGTAAAGAATAAATTGGATCAAAAAAATAAGGAAGAATACACTACACTTCCGAGGATAGTAAATATTCTGTGAATTGTTCTTTAACTTAGTATAATATACCGTGTGCATATGTGCTTTCTTATACCTTTCTTTTAAAATAAATAATGATTTTAAAAATAAAAATTTTCTTGTTCCAAATTTAATGTTATATTTCTATAACGTGGAAAAAATTTTTGCCCGGAGTCGGAATCGAGTTATTTTTTTCGACTCAGACTCGGACTCCGACTCCAGCAAAATTGCTCGACTCCGACTCGTAGACTCCGACTCCGACTCCGAAACCCTGATATAAACACGTATCCTTCACTGAGTTGTTTAAAATACTATTGTAAAATTCATGTTACAACTATAATTATGGATAATCGCAACGAAAAATTAGTTTTTGAAAGTCGTAATGTTGGCAGACAATAACTTAATTTTTAGGCAAGTAATAAAATAGGGTATTTTTCCGCAAACTCCACAAAAATGATTGATTTATCTGAAAAGTAGGTCACTTGTTATAGAAAATAAAAATAAACCTTAATGTTTGATATGCATGGAAAAAAAATGGCAAAAAATATCTTGGATCATAGGCAGAGCGAATAAGTTTTGTTTAGATGGAATTTCGACGTTTAAATCCAGGATTCGTCAAGTGATTTTCCATAATTATTGTAATGACGGGAATTTCGGTGTCCTTCTCAAATATTCAGAACCTATTTATTTATGTGTTAATTTTCACAGGTATAAAAGAGAAACGTACTGCTATAAGCTTAGACAGGCTTACATTTTAAGAAGCTGGCCCCATTTATTTTTAATAAGATTAGCTATTTTAAGCAATATCCATCCAAAATTTGCCATTAATATTCATTTCCTGAACAATATTGCTTAGTTTTGTAGAAAATTTAATATATTTGTAAACAATTTAATTTTTTAAACAATTTCGAACGTTACCTTTACTAAATTTTATCTTTCTGTTTAGTGCCTTAAGGTGTTCGAATATGAATTCCCCGCCGGTCGACTCTGAGCGCCATCTACCGTAAATTATGGAACTAATTAAAATATATCTTTGCTTCAGGTAAATTATTCTTAAATATTCTGTATACCATAAATTAAAGCTCTTTTTTCTACCATATCTGCCATAAATAACGATTTTAAACATTTTTGAAAGTTGTTCGAATATTAGTTTTGCATACTGTACGTCAGATCCTTCCTTGGATAAATACAAACATTTTAAGACAAACGTGAAACAAATCGGTTGTAAATTGGTCGAGTTTTCGATTCACGTACGAACGCCATTTGAGTTTTATATAATATATAATGAGAATCGATCGGAATCTAAAGAAGCTAAATTTGTGTGCTTATATCAAAAATAATTTGTACCTTATTTTTCTTCTCCAACTTTTCATAATTTAGCAGATTACCGAATTACTACTTTTGACCTAAATTCTTGGAACGAATTCTCTTTAATTACAAGCTGAACCCGGTCCGCATCATTACCCCGCAATACATTTAGTTATAAGTCAAATTACGTCACACATTAAAAATTATATGGAAATCCGACATATATAGCGTATTTGGTGCATCAAATACTTGAAATCGGACGAAAATATATATTGGAGCTATATCCAAATCTGAACCGATTTCGATATAGTTTGACACATTTATTTGTAGGCCAAATTTTGTAACACATTCCAAATTTGAAGTCCGTATCTGTAACCGTTCTATAGATATTTGCATACAAAATTTACATTTTTTGGAGGATCAGAGCCGAATTTCAAAACTTTTTATAGCCTATGTTACTTTCAGGCGATGCAGTAATATACCCTGAAAATTTCAGGAAGATTGGTTCAGCGGTTTTTGAGTCCATCAATTTCAAACAAAAAAAAAAAAAAAAAAAAAACATACAAACATTTTTCGACTTTATATAGGTACATAGATTTTATGCATATACACATATAAACCTTCACATATAGTCACGGGAATCACTTTATTTTAATTTTTATTTATTTTACATTTTTTACATTGATCGTTCGCACTCACAATTTGTTTGACTTTCAATTTTTGTGATTCCAAGTATGAACAGCACAATACTTAGCCAAAGCGCCATCATTTATTTAGACCTGCTTCACGTTAATTCAATACTGAAATAAACGTTATTTCGTTAGTATATATCTTAGAATTTGTTTTATCAATCTTCTACTAGTCACTCATAAATTCTTTCTTGATTGATGTTCTGAATACGATTAAATATTTTCAAGCTATTGACGAAATGAGGCATTCTAAGCAAACGTTACGAACTGGTTAAACAGGAAATGTGCTGCAGCTTTAGCTGTAGGTTCGTTAACCACAGATATAATCAATTGCTTTAATAGAAATTAGGAACTACCTTGTCAGTTAGGCAGCATATGCAGTTTTATTAGTTTGTGTATAACAGGACAAAACAGAACAGAACCCAGCAAAGCAAAATCGGAAAAACATCCGAATTCGATCCGAAAGTCGGAAGATACATCCGAGTTTGGATGCTAATTCGGTCCGAGCTCTGACCGAAAGTCATGTGGAGTGATTGACGTGTTCTCTGACCGAAATTCATATGAAAGTAGGAAGTTTTTACAGACTTTCGGCCCGAATTAGGTCCGAATTCTGACGAACTATCGTATGAATTTCTGATTTATTAACCAACGTTCAGACAGATATCGGTCCGAATTCGGAAGTTTTAGACGTCTTTCGGAACGAATTCGGTCCGACTTCTGATGAACTATCGTATACATTTTTGATTTATTTACCAGCATAAAACTGCATAGTTTATTCATGAAAAATTAAAATTCTAGCACTTAAATGTTTGTTAATCTACTATAAAAATATTAAAGGTTTTAATATCATCTAAGGCTGTTAAATGTTCGTGCGCCAATTGGTAGGAAAAACCAATATTGGAGAACAACCAATTCCTTAACAAAATCTGTGAAATGTGTGAAACAATTGGTATTAATATGTAAAATACACCTGTAAAAGTCAATACAAAAACATAACTTTGGCAATATATGTATATATCACGGTGCTCTTGAATCAAATTTAAATGGAAGGTGCTTACACCTGGGAAGTTTTTGCGGATTCTGAAACTCCAATTTTCATAGATGAGAAAAATCAAAAAACAAAAAAAAAAATCGCCGGAGCGATTTTTAAATAAATCGCGATTCAAGTTGAAATTTTTAGGGGTTGTTTAGGTTTTTGCGATTTTGATTGAAAACCGCAAGTCCTATCAAAATGGGAATAAGGAAAATGTTGTAGCAATCAAAATTCTCTACAAGATTGACCCTAATGATATTTTCGTAGGTTTTACAACTTTTAAGATATAGAAGTTGAAATTGAGACAATTCAAATTCAATTCAATTCTGTAACATCTCCTTATAAAACAATGTCATGACTGCAATTTCCCAACTTAAACTTATATCTCTAAAAAAATGGTACAACCTAGGAAAAATTACATAGCCAGTCTTGTAGAGAATTTTGACAGCTATAAGATTTTCTCAGGTCCCATGCCGATAAGACTTGCCGTATTCAAGCAAAATCGCGAAACCCTAACAAAAAACCTAAAAATGTAAACTGAGCTTCTTTATCTCACAAATGGTACAGCCTGAGAACAAATCATAAACGTCAATCCTATAGAGAATTTTCATAGCTACAACCTTTTCTTTAGCTTCATTTCGATTGGACTTGCGGTTTCCAAGAAAAACCGTGAAAACCTAAAAAACACATAAAAATGTGAATTTTGAACGCGATTTAATTAAAAATCCCTACAACGATTTGTTTTTGTATTTTTCTCATCTATAAACATTGCTGTTTCAGAATTCACAAAAACTTCCCCTGTGTAAGCGGTTTTCATTAAAAGTTAGTTAAGGCGCACCCTTCATAACATTGTTTTATAAGGGGTCGATACAGTCAGTGCGTTGTCCCAATTTGAACTTCAATATCTCAAAAATGGTAAAACCTACGAAAATACCGTAAAGGTCAGTCTTGTAGAGAATTTTCATAGCTACAACATTTTCTTCAGTCTTATTTTCATATGACTTGCGGTTTCTAAGCAAAATCGTGAAAACCTAAACAACCCCTAAAAATGTCAACTTGAATCGCGACTTATTTAAAAAGCGCCCCGGCGATTTTTTTTTTGTTTTTTGATTTTTCTCATCTATGAATATTGAAGTTTCAGAATTCACAAAAACTTCCCCTTTGTAAGCACCATCCATTTAAATTTGATTCAAGAGCACCGTGATATAAGACGTATGACTTTCCACGGAATAGTGTTGAAGTCTGACGACTTTCATTAACTTCATAAAAATAAAAAATATGTATAAGGGGCCTATATCGAATCGTGGACCTATACCGACGAATTTTAGTCGGAAATGGGGGCAATATGAAGGCAGGTACCGACAAATTTCTGGGTAACAGTTTTATATCACCAACGAAGACTAAATACCAAATTTCAGCCCTTTCGGTGGAATAATGAGGCCACAACGTTCAAACCGAAAGTCGAGAGGTACCCAGCAAAATGTTCGATGCCAAAGACGACATTCAATCATGGGTGCAAGTGATCTAGCATGTCATCTTCATCGATGAATTTTATATGAGCGTGGACCCCAAAAGATGACGTTCTTTTCTGGATCCTAAGCATGTCATTTTAACCAATGCGTTGACATGTCATTTCCACCAATGCTTTGGCATGTCATTTCCACCAATGATTTGACATGTCATTTTCACCAATGCTTTGACACGTCATTTTTACCCATGCTTTGACATGTCATTTTAACCAATGCTTTGGCATGTCATTTTCACCAACCCCTTGGCATGAAATTTTCATGTCTGGTTTGGAAAATGGAAATGCTGTATTGAAATATGGTTTTCATGAAAAACAAAACTCTTTATTAATTCAAACGAATTCATGAAATAGCTACAATTAATTTATCAGTTTAGTTTTTCAAAAGTTTACATCCAAAATTGCAATGTAATCACCACCGCTGCAACGCAAAAGATTACTTCCTCTGTTCTCCGCAACTGATATTCTTTCATCTTACAAAAGGTTTTTTCAATTATCTTCCCATCACCAGTTCAGATTTCAACATGGACTCCAAATGCATTCCTTTAAGTATTTTTATTTCGTAAATTACTGTTACGGAATTAGATTTAACTAATCTCCGTGTAGACGTTGTTTTATTCCCCGATACGATTTGTACCAAATAAAACAGGGTTCGTTTTAGATTACGTTTCTACAATGCTTTATTTACTTTATTACACTTATTCGGAACTGACTGTTATAGCTAAGTACACAGCTTTACTTTACTTCTTTACTAGTCGATGTTTACACTTCGGTATAAAATTCACAACTGCTCACTGTTTGGCCGGAATCTCATATTTATACCCAAAATCTCCTTGGTCTAGAATTATCTAGAAATCTGGCAACATCTCGAATCTGTGCAACGAACACACAGACGCACATTCGCAATAAGCGAACAACCACATTCACATACATACATGGGTGAAATACGAGTGACGTAATTACAACAACAAATTTAAGAAATAAGGAAGTAACAAACTAGCAATAATTACATGATTGTTGCAAAACAAAACAAACGCACATTAATAAAAGGTAACATCCAGAATAATGAAGAGAGTTCTACATGGTAGTTGTTGTTGCTTAAATAAAGTAACTGCGTAATAAAACTTTACGTTACAATTCAAATTTTTAAATTAACGGAAATTAAACTAAACTAACTTAAACCTATCAGTTACATTCGTAACATTACTTTTATTTTATAATTTTGTTATTTTATAACAACATTTTGGGGTAATTTATACTCTTTTGTTTAGTGACGGAAATATGTAGGGATCTACAACCCGGCTTGCTTTAGGGATCTCTAAGAACAAAATGTAACGAACGGGGAGGAGAGACTTTTTATGGAAAATACCATTTATGCTTAATTAATTTATTTTTAATTGTTTCCAAAAGTAGTTTCTTCTTTATTTTCAGATTCTTGTTCCTTTTCGTTTCGGACTTTTTTTTCAAATTCCAAGAAGCGAGAGAAGGGAACTTTTAAAATAGCAATGTGTGCAGTCCGATTCTATTTTTAGCTCGATGGTTGGGACTTCATATAATACCAATTGTTTAGAAGTTTTAGTTGTTTGATATGCAGGAAATGTAAGACAACATCACGACGACAGTTCTAACAACTTTGGTCTGTTCCAGCAAACTGCAAGAATCTACTTATTTTTACTACGATAACAATTTTTCCTTTATGTTATCGGAAAAAATAGTAAAAATTAGTAGATTTTTGCAGTACTGGAACATACCAAAATGAAAATAAACAGATGTGTAAATAAAAACACAAACATCATCTCTATTGGATCGATGGAATGGGTACAAATGCTGATGAAAAGATCGGACCTTTCACGACTTCCTTTGCATTGGTTCAAATCCTAATGAAAAGATCGGATCTTTCACGACTTCCTTTGAACCAATGCAAAAGATGACATGAAGTCACGTCATCGCAAAGAACCCCTTCCGTCAAATTTTGCTGGGTACCGTTCTATGAGTTTAAAAAGGAAAGCTGAGTACCTCCAACAATATTTAAATACCAAATTTCAGCCATTTCGGAGGAATATTGAGGAAACAGCGTTCAAACCGAAAATCGGAAGGTACCGTTCTATGGGGACTAAATGAAGGCATGTATCTATACCCAGCAAAATTTGAAGGAAGGGGTTCCATGCGATGACGTGATTTCATGGCATCTTTTGTATTGGTTCAAACGAAGTCGTGAAAGATCCGATCTTTTCATTAGCATTTGAACCAATGCAAAGGAAGTCGTGAAAGATAGGATTTTTTTCATCAACAGATCGATCTTTTCATTAGCATTTGAACACATTCCATCGATCCAATAGAGATGAATTTTGTGTTATTTATACACATTTTTCTAAATATATAAGATTAATTATTTACAATAGGCTTGATGTTGTAGGCGACTCGGAATCACAACCAAGGTTGTTAAAACTCTCGTCGTAATGATAATATCATTGCAATGCATTGGTGTAAATGACATGCTTTGGATCCAAAAACGAATAGCATATTTTGGGGTCCACCTTCATATAAAATTCATCGATGAAGATGCTAAAAATATGACATGCCAGATCACTTGCACCCATGATTGAATGGCATCATTGGCATCGAACATTTTGCTGGGTACCGACAAATTTAAAGGGGAAAGACTGAGTGCGATCTGTATCATGACTTCAACAGACTTAGAATTTTACCCTGATCAAGAATATATATACTTTATAGGGTCTCCGATGAATATTTCGATGTGTTACCAACGGAATGACAATTTAAATTATACCCTCCATAGCATGGTGGAGGGTATAAAAATGCCCTTCAGAGAGAGAGAGGGAAAAAAGTTCGTCAGACTAATCGGACTTCCGACTTTGAGCAGACGCGTCGGACGTCCGACATTATGTTTGCTGGAAAGATATACATACATATGTATGTATGTTAATCGAAAATCGTTAATAAAAGCAGAAAAACCAGAATGTAATGTATAATAATAGAATCTTCAAGAACAATTTCATACTCATTGGATGGACAAAATTTGTAAAAATACGAATAAAACTTTTAAAATAACTAACTTAACTAAGAATACTAACAGGAAAAGGCACGTCTTATAATATTATATATCATTGAAATTTAACGCAATTCAAATTTGTAGTACAGTTTATATTAGAGTTTTTTTGAAGATTTGTTTGACGTTTGCGCAATGGAATTGACATTTGAAACCCAAATCCACTGGGATCAGTGTAACCGGGGTATCACAACAAAATTTTAGAGTAAATTTACAAAAGTTGTAAATTTGTTTAACAAAATACAGCGATGTAAACATGTTAGAAAAGAATTGATAGCCGGCTATTAACATGCTTGCATCAGAGCTTTACACCTTCTTTACGAGTGTTTATTGCATTTGAATTGAACATTTAAATTTAATGGATCTACTAATTCTAGTACCATGTAAACATTCTACATTTAATATTCTTCAATTGTATATTTGTACACCATCATCTCGATTTGAGTCGTTTATTGGGACAAGATCGAATCACGTTTCTTATACGTTTTTAATTCGATAGAATATTCTTTGTTGTTTTCATAGTTCAAGAATGTACATTAAAAACGTTTTGTTGACCGCGGACTGGCTTATACATTAACAGCTTGCAAACAAGTTATACAATTTGAAATTTTTTCGGACAAAGTTCCTAAACTTATAAATCTTTTTGGGTCATTTTTTTGTATTTTTAATAAAATACTAAATTTTTCCTAGCTTTGGATCTTTTAATGGCGAACTAATTATACCGTACACCACTATGTGGGGAGGGTATTATAAGTTGGTTTTGGCCAAAAAGTTTGTAACGCATCGAAATAATGGTCGTAGACCCATACTTATATATACCAAAATGAATGTCTCGACGAGCTGAGTCGATCTGGATTTGTGTGTCCGTCCATCAGTCCGTCCGTCCGTCCGTCTGTCCGTCTAAACCTTGTAATCACGCTACAGGTCGGAATTTTGATCGGATCGTCACGAAATTTTGGATGTTGATGGCGGTCCCGGAGGGGAAGAAGCCTATTGATTTTGGTGATGGTCGGATAATATTTAAGGGTCGGAATGGGCAAAAAACTTATGTGGATAAAAAGACAACGTTTTTTTCTAAAGCGAATATCTCAGCTTCTATACGGGGTATACCAAAAGCAAAACCTGACAATAAAAGTAGAAAATATCACCTTTCTAATGATGTAAAGTAGGTTCTCGTAGGTGATCAAACAACGAAGATATCACAATAGTCGCAAATAAAACCCAAATTTTCATTTTTGCGATTTTAATTATAATGACGAATATAACAGCTTTGGTTGGGGACTTTCCAAAAGCAAAGCCTGGCTATGAAAGTAGAAGATCCCATCTTTACAATGATGTAAACTAGGTCGACGTAGGTGACCAAATAACGGAGATATCGCAATAGTCGGTAATACATCCCATTTTTCCACTTTTTTGGAAATCACGCTACAGGTCTCAATTTTGATCGGATCGTCACGAAATTTTTAGGATTAATGTGGGTCACACAGATGAAGAAGCCTATTGATTTTGGTGATGGTCGGATTATATTTAGGGGTCGTAATGGGCAAAAAACTTATTTGGAAAAAAAGACAACGTTTTTTCCTAAGCGAATATCTCAGCTTCAATATGGGGTATACCAAAAGCAGAACCTGGCCATGAAAGTAGAAAATATCGCCTTTCTAATGATGTAAAGTGGGTTCTCGTAGGTGATCAAACAACGAAGATATCGCAATAGCCGCTAATAGAACCCAACTTTTTATTTTTGCGATTTTAATAATAATGATATTCGTCAGCTTCGGTTGGGGATCTTCCAAAAACAAAGTCTGACTATGAAAGTAGAAAATCCCATCTTTACAGTGATGCAAAGTAGGTTGGCGTAGGTGGCCACATAACGGGGATATCACAATAGTCGGCAATACATCCCATTTTTCATTTGTTTGTAATCACGCTACAGGTCGCAATTTTGATCGGATCGAAATTTTGGGGGCTAATGGGGATCCTACAGAGAAAGAAGCCTATTGATTTTGGTGATGGTCGGATAATATTCAGGGGTCGGATGGGCAAAAAACTTATTTGGAGAAAAAGTCAACGTTTTATTTCAAAGCGAATATCTCCGCTCCTAAAAGGGGTATATCAAAAGCAAAACCAGCTAATGAAAGTAGAAAATATCACCTTTGCAACGATGTACGTAGGTTGTCGTAGTTGGTCAAACAACGAAGATATCGCAAAAGCCACATAGAACACAACTTTTCATTTTTGCGATTTTAATAATAATGACGAATATCAAAGCTTTGGTTAGGGACCTTCCAAAAGCAAAGTCTGACAATGAAAGTAAAAAATCCCATCATTACAATGATGTAAAGCAGGTTGGCGTAGGTATCCAAATAACGGAGACATCGCAATAGTCGATAATACATCCCATTTTTGCACTTTTTTGGAAATCACGCTACAGGTCGCAATTTCACCTGGATCGTCACGAAATTTTGGGTTTATTGGAGGTCTTACAGAGGAAAAAACCTTTTGATTTTTGATAATGGTCGGATATTATTCAGGGGTTGGAATGTGACAAAAAAAAACTTATTTGGAGAAAAGGCCATCGTTTTATTTCAAAATGAATATCTCTCTTCTGTAAAAGTATATCGAAAGCAAAACCTGGCAAGGAAAGTAGAAAATATCACCTTTACAACGATGTGAAGTAGGTTGTCATAGGTGGTCAAACAACAGAGATATCGCAATAGTCGGTAATGCATCCCTTTTTCCATTTTTGTGCAATCATACCACGAAATTTTGATCGGATCCTCACGAAATTTTGGGGGTTGATGGGGGTCTAACAGAGAAAGAAGCCTATTGATGGTTAGCATACATCCCACTTTTCCATTTTTTATTTGGGTTGTACTGTCGATGCACTTAAATGCGTTTCAAAAAAATTGACCTGTGTTAATGAAGACATTCAGAGCAAAGGCGCTAAGCTATCCCAATTTTAATATTTTGAATTTTATTAGTCAAAAGGTTATGAACAGGGGTAGTGGTGTAGGGTATCACATAGTCGGCCCCGACCCGACTATAGCCTTGGCTCACTTGTTTCCTTTATGTTTTAAAAATTAGTTGATTCTTGCAGTTCTGGAACAAACCATTTTTTTTATTTATTCAAATATTTATTACAATTAACAAGTAAGAAAAGCGTCATGTTTGGCCGGCCGAAATTTTTATATCCTCTACCACGAACTGTATTGAAGTGAATAGGAACAATTAGTTAAATTTCGTTTATTAAAGTTCTAACTGAGTTCTACTGTAGAAGTAGTGCATACAGTTAGACAAGAAATGTATTGCAAAAACCAAAATTGTAAAAAATTTCATATTAATTGTTCGTTTATTGCAACAAGTTATGTAAAAACTATACGGGTTTTTGTGCAAATATCTTACTATTGGTCCCTAAAACAATTTTCCGTTAAAGTAAGGATATTTTATTTGCGATTTATAAAAATACGGTCAAAAATAAGAATTAACTACTATTTGGGGGTGACAATAAAAGTATTGCAAAAATTTCGAAATCGATGGTTTCTTAGAGAAATGCCAAAGGTGTGTTCCTTTATGAGTTGTCTATCCACTTTGGACATTCATTAGAGGATAAATGAGCTTAGTTAAACTAAAAATTAAGGCTCGGCATTGTACACTCTAAGGGTATTGGTTCCCCAATTTTTATTAAATCTTGATCTCTCGTTGGAGGACCTTTTTCGAGCTTGTTTTCTTAAACTGAACCAACAAAATGTACAAGGGATGATATCAGGATTTTGGCCCAAGGTATTTATCAGTTTAGTGTTGTTATATTACATCAGCAACTTACACAAATAAGATTAATATGTCATGATCTGGCCTTTGGAATGGTGGTAGTTGAACTTGTTTGAGCTTTCTGGGTCCCGTTTACCGACTTTCAGAATAATGACTATTAAGAATTTCCTAATGATGCCAGTGGGGATTTTGCATACTTTTTCTTTGGTTAAGAATATGGTACCCCAAAATTCGGTATTCCAGCTTTTCCAGAAGGGGTTTAATTTTCATATTTGAGGGGTTTTATTGTATTTGTCGCACATTTTGGGATTTATTATGATAGTAAAAATAAAGTCATTCCAATACTATTGAGGGAGGAAATATAGCTCTGTTGTAGGCCGTTTCAAAATACTGCACTGAGGGTCAATTTCCCCCCCATACTTTCCAGAGGTATGTCGATGTTTTCAAAGCAAAAATCAGACTGTTTTGCACTGGTCTATTATCCGACTATACATATTGAGTCAAATATTCATTCTTTGCATACTTGTCTGCGGCCGATTCGTCATTGTTTATTGTAAATATGGTCTCATACGTTTTTTACCTGTTATATAACATTCAATACTGTTAGTTCATTATTAGGCGCAAAAGTCATAAAAATGCTTAATAACTACAGAAAATTGCAAAACTGTGTATTTTTATAGTATTGATTTTCCCGTTGCAATACATTTTTCTTCACCCCCAAATATTAGTTAACTCTTATTTTTGACCGTATTTTTATAAATCGCAAATAAACCTTGCATATTTTAATGGATTATTGTTTTGGGGACCAATAGGAAGATATTTGTATAGTTTTTACATAATTTGTTGCCATAAACGAACAATTAATAATTAATATGAAATTTTTTACGGTATTGGTTTTTGCAATACATTTGTTGGCTAACGGTATATAATAATCCCCAGTATATACAGTCGGACACTAAGCCCAGCTGATTGATATGTTTGTTGTCAAATGTTATCAACAGAACTCTGAATGGCCAACCTTATGTAGGCCTTGTATAATCCCTTCAAAACTGCTCATATGGCCGACATTTTTGTTCTTTACAAAACATGGACCAATAAGTCTGTCTGATTACTTTCCCAGCAAGAACTTTCTCAGAGAGTACAAGTCCATTTATACTACGCTGGATTTAGCAATTATCTGGTTTTATTTGACATATGTTGTATGAAAATGACAACTTAAATCCACTGGATTTGCTAAATCCAGCATAGTCTAAATCAAGCAATCAGCTGGCTTGCCAAAAAGGAAGCAAACACGTTGTATTTTATTAAAAATAGAAAAGAAAATGAAACAAAAAAGCATTTTTCCACTTTACAAATTTATTCTCCATAAAACAATACAATTACCCCCATTATTATAAGTCTTCTTTTGTTATAGTTTGGATTTACCAAACAGATTTATAACGTTCCGGTTAATTAAAATATAAAAGTGACGATTGAATTTCAAGGAGGAGCTTTTTGATATTAACTTACAAAGTAAAAATTATATTTTTGGTGCCTCCATATTAGTTTATTTTGCGTTTTCAAATCCATAAGATAGTAAAAGAACACCTAAAATAATGGTCCTTAGACTATGTTATTTCCACAATAAAATTGTTTTTAATTTGCACAAACATAAATCAACAAAAATTAAAAACAGATGACTGATTGTTTTCAGGAAGAAGAAGAATGCTAGTGCTTGCTAGAAGAAATTTGTCCAGCAAGAATTTGCAAACTCTCAGTGAAAGAACTGTGAAAATGGCTTTCTCGAATCGCTCAACAACAATTGGTACAAATTGTTACAAATTTTAGGGTAACCAGTAGTGGGATTCTGTAACTCATTTTTGCTGTTACCGAAAAAAATCGGTAAAATTAAATCTCAAAATTATGACTAAAAACATAAAGAAAAGTTGGCATCACTGTTTGTGTCAGTAGAGGCTAGCGACTACTTTTTATTCATCGTTAACATACCGAAAAATTTCGTTAATTATCGAAATTATAAGCATTTTAATTTTACCGACAATTATCGATAACAGCAAAAATCGGCAAAATTAAATCGCAAAATTATGACTAAAAACATAAAGAAAAGTTGGCATCGCTGTTTGTGTCGGTAGAGGCTAGCGACTACTTTATATTCATCGTTAATTTACCGAAAAATTTCGTTAATTATCGAAATTATAAATATTTTAATTTTACCGAGAATTATCGATAACAGCAAAAATGAGTTACAGAATCCCACTACAGGCAGAGCTAATATTTACAATTTTCCTAATCGAGCGAAATACATTAAATTGGGCAACACCGACTAGACTAGGGGTGCGTACTACCAAGCAAAAATCGATCTTTCGATCTTTTGATTCTTACTTAGAACTCAAGAATCGATCTTTTGATTCTTACTTAGAACTCAAAAATCGATTTTTCGATTCTTACGTAGGAATCAAAAATTGATCTTTCGATCCTTTGATTCTTACTTAGAACTCGCTTGGATAAAATGTGTTGAAAATGTGAACGTTTTAGTGTACAATGCTTTGCGTTTAACACTGCCGTACCGTTAGATTAAATTTGTTCATCAGTACAACAAATAATATAATATTGTTGTCTTGCTCTTACCAATGTAATCTGTATATTTCATTTTCGTGGTACATCAAAAAGTCAAAACAGAATTGATCTTTCGATTCCCTCTGCAAGAATCGAAGAAACATAACAGAAAATCGGTCTTTCGATTCTCTATGAAGTCAAAACTCGATTCCGATTTTTAGATTCTTCAAATCAAAGAATCGAGGAATCGATTACTCGAAAATCGACTTGCGTATCCCTAGACTAGACCTAAACTTGGATTTTCTTGATTTGGATAGTTAAAAACATCGGGAGCACCATTCTAGGGAGGCTGTATAAAACGTTCACCTGTACCAATAAATTTCTGGAAAGTTTCGTAAATCCAGCGAAGACTGATAGCAAATTTCAGTTATTCCCGTTGAATAATGTGGCTAAAACTTTCAAAATACCGATCATTGGGAGGGATCTTTCTATGGGGGCTTTATAAAACATGGAACGGAGACTAAATGTTAAATTTCAGTATGCTTCTACACAGAAACAATTACTGTATTTCTAGAATACTGTTCATAAAGAATCAAGAATCAAATTTCTCCATTTCAAGAACCTTTTCATAATGAAAAAAAAATATACTGGTTTTTCTGAGATATTAAAAAACATTTTTGGCGAGTTTTTGTTTTCTTTTTTTATTGACTAACAACCACCACGCACCACTAACCAAAGCAGACACAAATGTTGCTGCTTTTTGTTTATTAATTTAATTTTGTATTATTGTAACTTACCGTTTCTTCTAAAGATTTTCACTGTAGTTGTTATCGCCTTCTAAGCATAACAGAACAATATGAACCATATGTACATACATGTTGAGTCTATCAACACTAGGTTGAGATATTAGTGGTATGTTCCTTTACTTCTGAAAATGGTAAAACCGGCAAAAGTAGTAAAAGTTTAAAACCGCTCCCATATGAATTGTATTGTGTCTGAAGTAAAGGAACGCTTTTCGAGTAAAAAGTGGTAAAACTTGAAGATTCTTGAACGTAAAGGAACAGAGCTTAGATGTTGCCTTTATATTAAAGAAATTACAAATTTGTAGTTGGGAAGTATTTGACTATACGAACTTTGTTTTTTCGACGCCAAACGCACGGTAGTTGTTTGCCGTCCACCAGTCCACCACAACAATTGTTGCGGTAGCCCTGCAAACATTTCTCCAAATTGTGGAAGATTGTTCGCTCAGATTAATTTTCTTTGATTCCCAACTGCGATCTATGGACGATTGTTTACATTTTTTTCTTAGATTTTTCAAATGATCGCCCTAGAGAATAACAGAAGACTCTTCTGGAAGAGCAACAGATGATTGCCACTGACATTTTTGACTTGGTTGTATATACTTCTCATATACACTTTCGATAGAACTTTGATACAAATGTCACGCATAATATTATGACCAGTGTTTGAATTTGCTGCTAGTTTTTCACAGCACAGCACAAGGTCTATGCTGTGCTTCTGAAATCTTCACAGCACATAGCATAGCATAGTCATCAAAATCAAAAACTGTTTTCAAAAACAAAAACGAAAACTGTTGCTGTGCTATGCTACGAACATAAAAGTAGCATAGCACATAGCATAGTCATAAAATCGAAAAACGATTGCTGTGCTCTGCTATGCTGTAAGCATTTCTACATAGCATAGCATAATTAATGTTAACCCAGCAAACTCACTATCCCCCATTATTATAAATAAGCCTTCTTTGGTTATAGTTTGGATTTTTCGATCAAAGGGATGATTCAATTTCAAGGAGAACTTTCTTGGCATTAACTTATAATGTGAAAATTATATTTTTAATGTCTTCAAATTCGTTTATTTTGCGTTTTCAAATACATCCAATACTCGAAAGTCGCTTCTATAAGCCATGGACCACACTAGCGAGAATTTTATTAAATTTCATGAAATTAGGCGTTCTTAGATCGAATTCTCCACTACAGCAATTTCACGATTTTACTCTACTGTGGAACTTGATCTAGAAACACAAAATGTTATTAAGTTGTTTAATGAAATTCATGCTAGTATGGTGGTTCCCGACTAAATAAATTAGTTTCAAGAAACTATTGTTACTATATTTTTGTAATATTTTGTGTCAAATTTGTTATATTTTAGCGGTCTTTCGAAATGTTTTTATATTTGTCCTAAGAACATTTTTAGAACGATCAATTATTCAATATTTTCTTTGAATTTTTTTTATCTATAACAACAATTACTTAGTTGCAGAACACACAGGAATGTTTGGGCTTTTTACAGTCGACCAATAATAATAATCAGCAATTTGTCATGGTGTTCCTTATTTCTTTAATTTTTCATTCAGGTAAAGAGATTCGTAACAATTTCACATAAGAGATTTGTTGGTACTTTAAAAAATTATATATTACTGTTTTGTCAATTAACAGACATAGTAGTTCATTTTTTATATTTTCGAAAGACAAACTTGTTAATGGATGTTTTTATTTTAAAGAGTACATCTATCGTCATAATGACTAAACAGTTTTTATTAAAGTTTTTTTGGGATAAATGGTTTATCTAATCCAAAATACGTTGTTAGATTAATAAATAAGAGTATACAAAAAAACTAGTCTTTAAATGATGCATTTTAAAAAATAGTAAACGTATACAAATATTTATTGATATCGCTCTTTCTTTCATTTCTTTGTAAATTAACTTAAAACCAAATGTGTAAATTCACACAATAACATTTGACAAATCTACAGCAGGGGCTCAATTCTGTTTTTATTAAAATGTGAAATGAAAACTTTTATATACGGAAAAACTGTCAAATGAAAAAAATATAAAGAAACTATTTTTCCTTTTAAATTTTCATAGAACGAGAATCCAGTCCCAGTTCAAATACATAAATACATTGTCTTAGAAACATATTTGTTCTGTTCCTTTACGTGTCTGAGGTTACCGTTTCTTATCATTTTTAACCTGCAAAGGAACGCTTACTTTAGAAAGCATACAATTTATATGAGTACACAATTTTTACCATTTTTTGCCACTGTTACCATTTTATAAAGTAAAGGAACAGACCAATTGATAGCTCGTTTACATTTACGAAATCCAATCGCTTTCAACTTTACGTAAATGTCAATTGAAAACTCGTCTAAAATCCAGTGGATTTCATTTGACGTATAAGCAATGGAATTGACAAATCGAGTGGATTTCGTAAATGTAAACATACCATAACTTTTTCTTTGTCAGCAGATGTTTAACAGTGGCATTTTATTCTCAAAAATTCTCTCTCATTGTCCGTTATTTTCTATTGCTATTTGTTTCAATCTTCGTAAGGGAGAAATATACAGTTTGTCAATAAAACGAATACATTTCTTGTATTATTTGTCGAAAAATGGCAAATAAGTCGAGTTTTTTGCAAAATATTGTTGGTGGACTTGTTAATAAATGAATTGTATGTGTGTTCCCCTACGTTTTTAATGTTACACGTTGGAAAATGAGTTCAACAAACATATTTGTCCAAAACGTATGGTAATGTAAAAATAGAAGAAACGTCAAAAAAATACATATGTACTTCTTTGCCATCAAACATTTTTCTGGGTTATGTTTGATGCTATGCTGTTGATTTTGTTCATAGCACAGTACAACAATAGTTTTCGTTTTTGTTTACTTGACTGCGGCTGTTTACTATGCTGTTAAAATGTCTGCAGCACAGCATAGCTATAGCATTCGTTTGTCCGTGTTTAGACACACAAATTTCTCGGGAAAGTAAATTCAGTTTTTAGGCAATAGGGGGTAGGAAAGAGTATTGAGGAGCTCTTTCCTCTCCGCTCTCTCCCAAGAAACTCAATTTACTTTCCCGAGAATTTTGTGTTTCTAAACACAGAGTTTTTGATGTTGATGACTATGCTATGCTGTGTGCTTCGCAGATTTCACAAGCACAGCATAGACCATGTGCTGTGCTACTTTTATGTTCGCAGCATAGCACAGCAACAGTTTTCGATTTTGTTTTTGAAAACAGCACAGCATAGCAATAGCATATTTTTAGTGACTTCAGTGCTGTGCTGGTAGCAAATTCAAACACTGCTAAATAGTACTAAATTTGGTAAAATTCTGATTTGGACGAACAGGAAGAATTGGAATTCTGAAATTTGGAATTAAGATTACTGTTGGAATGGAGGATTGAGGTAGGTTTCGAAATTCGCGTTTATGAGTACGAAACGTACTAAATGGTACTAAATTTGGTACAATTCTGATTTCGGAAAATGGGTGGAGCTGAAATCTTGAAATTTGGAATAAAGATTGCTGTTGGAGTGTAGGATTGAGATAGTTTTGGAAATTAGTACTTATGGGTGCGAAAAGTACTAAACGGTACTAAATTTTGTACAGTTGAGATCAGGGTTTCGGAGTCTACGAGTCGGAGTCGAGCAATTTTGCTGGAGTTGGAGTCTGAGTCGAAAAAACATTATAGAAATATAACGTTAAAATCGGGACACAAAAATTTTGTTCAAAAATCATTATTTATTTTTAAAAAAAAGCTATAAGAAAACATACAAGCACACGGTATATTATACTAAGTTAGAGGAAGATTTATAGCATATTTATTATTCTTTGAAGTCTAGTTGTCAATAGATGAAAGTTTCAATTCACAAAGGCTGTTTTTTTTTTTTTTTTGTTTATCTACTTCATTGTTCAAACAAATGTCGAAAAATCAGTTGGACAATTTTTTACCCGACGAAATTTGACTAGCAGACAGTGGTCGAAGAGAAAGCCCCTGTTGGCTGGGTCTTGTGTCAACAACCAAAAAATAATTTGGTAGTCTGAAAATTTAATTTGATAGATTATTAGCTAAATGATTATATTCAGATTTGTTGATTACACGTGTTGAACAAATTTAATATGTTTCGTGATAAATGTTAAAATATAATATTTTCATAATTTACTATTTTTCAATAGAAGAAATTGCATTTATGGAATTTCCATTCCACTTTAGTGTATAATATTTAACACTTTCGGCTCGAGCTTTTTTTTCTCGCATTAGTATTTATTTTGAAAACACAGAATTAAAGTATCCGTCAAAACTAAGATATAAGGGGTAGTTTACACTATATGTAAATGTCATATGACACGAAATAAAAATATTCCATATCTACCCACGGAGGCAATGTGGAGACGTAGTTTTTTACATTTGTGCTGGTGTGGACGCACAGAGTAAATGGCGTAAGGAAAATCTCCAATATTGCACATATTAGCGAATATATATGTATGTATAACGATGGAAAATTTCATGTCATATGACATTTACATATAGTGTAAACTACCCCTAACATAAATTCGGAAGATACAGTACATTTTATCTAAAAATTATTTGGTTATTATTTTGTGTAATTATGTAAATATGTATATATGTTATAATCATTTAGGAGTGTACCTTTGATCCTACTTTTGAAGAATTAAAACTAAAATTGAACATAAAACTCAAATATTTCGATTTAGAAATGATTTAAATAATTTGGAATGTACACCACAATTTTTAAAGTGCACGGATTTTTTAGACTCCACTCTGAATAATGCATTGTACTTTTGTTGTTCGTGACACAATGGATAATTTTTCGTTGTTTTTCGTTATATTCTCAGAACTGCAATTAATCAAACCAATGTGTGCTTTAAAAATCCGTTAGTTTTAAATAAAACGAAGTTAAAATCGAAGTTGCTTATAACCATCGTTGAGGCCGAAAGGGTTAATAATTATGTATTTCATTTTTTCACAGTTAGTCGCGGGAGTCACTGTATATTAATTTTAATTTTTTTTTTTTTATTTTTTACTACTTATTTTATCGTTCGAACTCACAATTTGTTATTTGACCTTCAATTTGTGTAATTGCGAATATGAACAGCACAATATTTAACCACTGCGCCATCATGTCTTTCGACCTACTTCGAGTTACTCCAATAACAAAATAAACTATCTTTCGATTGAATATATCTTCGAATATGTTCTATCTTCTTGTTTACTTCTTGTCGCGCAAAAATTCATTCTTGAATTATTTTTGCTCTGAATATAATTATAAATTTTTTGGCTATTTGCGAAATGAGATATGCTAAACGTTAAACCCAACGATCTGGTCAAACAGGAAATGTGTAGCAGCGTTAGATACAAGTTAAAAATAGAGATAATTATTCACATTGATATAAAAATAAGTCATAAAAATGTCGTTGGAAGTCAAAGCACTAATTTCTAAACAAATTTAATATACAAAACAATAATAAATTGAAAAATATTTATAGAAGTTATTTAATAAAATGTAATGATGTTAATATATTCAAAAAGTACTCATAGAACATTAGAACTTTTTGTCGGGTTAATCTCCTTTATGAAGATGTTTTTTAATGGAATTGAAAATTCAGTTCCACTGGATTTACTAAATCCAGTTTATTGTAAACATACATATACATATAACATTCTTCAGTCGTATATTATTTGTACACTATTATCTCTATATCAGTCGTTAATCGGGACAAGATCGAATCATATGTTCTCATATATACATATACTAGCAAAGTGCCCGATACTTCGTATGCGGAAAGGGAATACCCCTTTAGTTCAAATTTCCAAAAAATCGGTCGTATCTCACTCCAAAACATCAACAGCGACCAATATTTTAAAGGTATATTAATGAAGACATAAAAACCTTTTTGTAAAAAAAAAATTATCGCTCGTAGGTCTACGCTTCCAAATGAACTTACTAAAACATTCCAAAACAAAAAAAAAAAATTTGAAAAGATTCTTGACGTTTGATTTGATTCCGTAAGTTACTTAGAAAACACCTTCGCGTTCAAATAAAACTAATACAATTTTTTCAAATCCAAGTCCTTTGAATTTGAATTTTATTTATTTACTGTTTCCTGCACAACAAGTTTAAAATCTTATAAATTAGAGTGCAGGATTAAAATCAAAAATATTTATCAATCTTAAAATATTACAATATTATTAACGTTGAATAATTATTTGTTGACAAAATATAATAATTATAATAACTTTGAAAATGAGTAAAAAAGGAAGTAAAGAAAATCAATATGTTTACACTTGTATGACCGTTTCCGAATTTTGGAGGTAGTTATAGAGTTTATTCTTAAACGAATGTGCATTGCTGATGCTTTGAATTTCATTAGGGAGAGGGAGTTTCAAAGACGTACTGCATTAATAAAAATGTAAGACTGTATCAGTCAGCGGTGCTGACAGAGATAAACCCTCAGCCACTGACCAAAAAAAATGACTTTGCTTTATAATCTCTAGGTACCGTAATGCGGACATGTGCCAATTCATTGACATACATATTTATACCAAACATGTTTAGTAACTAACCAAACTTCTTCATAAAGGACTCGAAATATTAAATTATTTTAAACTAAGTTTGGAAAAAATGTTTGAAAAAGTTTTAGAGTTATCTTGCACAATAGCCACTTTAGCATGTGCCGGCAGGGTTTTGGAGCTTTTAGGTCATTATTTCAGGAAGTGTTGATTTACTCCGGAAAAATTTTTACCGTTGTAAATGAGGCCGCTAGAACAACCAACTTTTTCCGAATTTTTGTGTGGGAGGTACCCGAAGGAGTGGACCGATATAGTCTATATTCTAACCTGATACATGACTGGATGAAATAATACGATGTGTAAAGTCTGTACCAATCAGAAACTCACTGCGAGAATTATCTTGCGGATTTGTCATTTTGGTTGGTGCCGTCATTGTTTCATTGAGTTTTTAGGCTAATATCTCAGAAAATATGGAAAAATTTGTACCGTCGTAAAGGGAGCCGTAAGGACAACCTGCAGAAAAAAGTTTTCTTTCACACCATTTTACAGAGAAATTTTGAACTCTTTTGGGGGATGTACCCGCAGGAGTGTACCGATATGGCCCATCTTCTAGCATAAAATAAGTTTGGACAAAATATTAAGATACCCAAAATTTGGTTCGAATCGGTTGATCCGTTCGAGAGTTATCGTGCGCGCCAGTTAGACGGACAAACAGAGGGACATGGCTAAATCGACTCCAAATTGTCTGAAACGAATTTCGTCCAAACATACTTGGGGTCTAAAACCGTTAATTCGATAAGGCACATTTTTTGGTCGTATCAAAGGGTATACGAGCCCTAACCACTATTAATTCGTACATCAGATATTTTTTCACTGTTTAACATGAAACTTAATTAACATCAAATATATGTCTAAAGTGAATAGATTTTCATAAATTTTTGTAGGATTCATTTTTCAGCCACAATAATGAACTGGTAAACTTTTTTCTATCGATTGGAAAATAATTGTGGCCTGTAGAGCGATTTCGGAAAATTCGTTTTTGGTCCCAATACAAAGTTCTATGAAAAATAAAGAGCGGCCAGAGAGCACGGGTTATCGTTAACCGATCGTCATAAATTTTTGTAGAGATCATTTTTAAGCCACAATAATGAACTGCTAAAGTTTTTTCATCGATTAGACCATAATTACGGCCTTTAGAGAATTTTCGTGAAAATGCACCTTTGACCCCATACAAATTACTATGGAAACAAAGTTCGCTCGGTAGATACGGGTTAACGTTAACCAATTCCCGTAAAATTTCACATATAAGGTTTTTGGATCAAATCGAAACAAATTTAGGAGGTAGGAGCTCCAAAATAAAAGTATTTTGTTTTTTATGGGTCGCCCTAATATACATACTTTAATAACACATTGTTGAAATATGCTCTGTGTACGAATTAATAGTGGTTAGGGCTCGTATACCCTTTCTAGCGTAAAGGCTGAGGGTATAAAAATTGTCAATCTGATACTAAGTTTCGTCTTGCCAGTGATACAATTTTTTCCTCTATTAGATCGAAAAAAGGTTAGCCTTTCGAAAGGGTATTTTGGGGTTTGTATCAGGGCTTTCATACTGAGGAGCGAGTTAAAACTCATACCATAAAGAGAGTTAGCATATTGTAAAACATGTTGAGTTCTGTTCAACCCATAAACATAACGAGTGATACTACTGAAAGCCACATTTAATTTTCGTCTGCTCCCAGAATCACAATTTGCAAATAGCTCGCATCCATAAATTAATTCAGGAACTTGATAAGTATTAGCCAAAAGGCAGCTAATATTCAGTGGGGTAAAAGATTGAAGAATCCATAAGGAACGTAATTTCGCATATAGTCTTTGCTTGCACGTTTCCTCATAGTTTTCTTATAATATTAATAAACGATTTCCTAAATTTATTAATGTTCCTCTCTCTCTACCATATAAAAATAAAATAAAAATTCTATTGATAAATTTGAAAAAAAAAAACGAATTTTGCCCGGAGTCGGAGTCGTGTTTTTTTCACGACACCGACTCCAGCAAAATTTGCTAGACCGCGACTCCGAAACCCTGGTATCAACCTAAGATTTTTTTCTTATCTAATTTCAAAAATATGAGTGGTATCTGGCGTTCCTACAGATACATATATCCGAAGAGGAACTGATGAAAGTGGTCCAATCGGAAGTAAAGTTCTTTAAAATTCTAACCCCCATTATTACAAGTCTTCTTTTGTTATATTTTGGATTTACCGAACAGATTTTGAGCGTTCCGCTTAACTTAAAGTTAAAAGTGATGATTGAATTTCAAGGAGAAGCTTCTTGGCATTAACTTTCAATGTAAAAATTATATTTTCAATGCGCATTTTGCGTTTTCAAATCCATCAAATAGTAAAATAACACATATAATAATGGCCCTAAGGGTGCCACGAAATGAAGGCGATAAAATAATTCCATCTCAAAGGATAAAATTTTTCTTCAAAGGTTGTGAAATTCCTAAAGAGGTGAAGTTTTATAACTACACCAAAAAAGAAGTCAAGCATTTTGTTTCCTTCGGGCAGTGCTTTAGCTGCTTCCAATTTAACCATTATGCAGATCACTGCAAGCAAAAGACGCAACCCTGCGATTCATGCTTCAAGGCACATAGCAGCAATTATCAATGTAGAGGTAGCCACAAACCCTGGGACAAAAGATGTCCGGCTAGGGAAGTAGAATACCAAATTAAACGAATGATGACTATAGAGAATCTAACCAGAACAGCAGTACGAGGCAGGTATGGCAAATATTTTTTAAATGGATGGATGTGTGTAAGAAATCCATTCTCAAGAGTGGTAAGAAGATATATCAATATCAATGAGAGGGTGCAGGAGAAAGCAAGGAGGAACATGGAAGAGTACAGGCAAGTTCAAAACGAGAGGGAAACTTATGTATCTCCTCACGGCCTTAAGAAACGCTAATGAAAGAATTAGTCAGGTAGAAAATCTGCTTAGTTAGTTGACCAAAGCGTCAAGGAAATATTAGAAGAAGAAGAGAAAGGCAGTTTGAGCGAGTTTGCAGTTAAAAAGCAAATTAGCGGAGGAAGTTGTAAATACTGAAGCTTCACTAGTAAAATCAAGTCACAAGGAGGCAGTAGAAGCATAATACAAGAGATTATATAATGTTTTTCTACTTTTGTTTATTTTTATTCTTTATTTTTCTTTTTATCGTTTAAATATGTTAAAAATTTAACAATATAACGTCCAGAGTATTAATAAAAAACATAATAAGGATTTGCTCGAGCTACATCTCGAAAATGGCAACTATGATGTGGCACTCATGACCGCAACATGGGTCAGGGATGCGACATCAACAAACATCTGCAACTATAACTTCTAAGGCAAGGGTAGAAGTGATGGTTATGGTGGAGTTGGAGTCTACGTGAGAAGTAGTCTCAAATTTTCTCTACTTAATTTTGATAAAGACGATGACATCATAGGAATTACCACGCAAAATTTGAAAAACAATCTCAATCTGTAGTTGTATACGTTCCACCAAACACGAACAGGCAGAAGATTAAAAATATGATTGAGAATACATATGTTTAAGAAGATTTCAAGCTTAAGCTTACCTACTTTACTCGTTAACTGTTAACTGGGGTAATTGTCATTCAGATCCACAAGGAGACATCTTCAGTAGATTGGTGGATAAAAATCATTTCATTCGGGGGAGCCCACATTCATCCTAAATGAGACCTCTCTTTCAGCAATAAACTTCACATTTATTAATAGTGCGCAATTCAGAGTGCATTGGCAAGTTAGCAATGTAAAAATCACCAGCAGCAATCACATACCAATAACGATTGTGTTTGAAGGTGATTGCGTCCCTTTAAGTAACACAAAGATCTTGCTGAAAAAATTAATGTTCAAGCAAATTGAAAACCTCAGAATTGGAGAAAACCTCGATGAGGTACATACATAGTGCATTCCAAACTGTCAGGAAAGGAAACACAGTGGTTATGAATAACAATAACAAATACATTCCCAAAGCCTAGTGGAATGAAAACATACAGCGACTTAATAACAAAAGAACAGCATAAAGGAGATTGTACGAGTCAACCATGAAATGGGAGGACATACTTAAGTTGGCAGTTTTGGAAAAAAGCTTTATAAGCAAATTGCTAGGTTAAAAAACAAAAATTTCAGACATTTTCAAAACCAATTGCCGGAGGACATACCAAACAAGGAGATGTGGAAAAGGATGAGAAATCTTAAAAAATACCAGAAAATCAAGTCGGTGAATAACTCATGGAATGACGAGCAAAACTAGGAGTTCCTGAATCACATTGTCAGTTCAACCTTAGCAGTCATGGAACCAACACCTATATCCTTTGGAAATATAATCGAAAATAAACCTGTACTGGAGGTGACGGAGATGGACAAATTCCTAGTGGCAAGAAACCCGGATTCGGCTCCTGGATCGTACGCAATGATTGGTAAACTGGATCTACAGGAGAGAATGAAGTACTTTAAAGTCTTGCAACAGGTATGGATGGATGGGAAGTTTCCAGAAGATTGGAGGAAACCAAAAATTGCGCCGGTACCAAAGAAAGGAAAGGATTTATCGGACGTCGAGAACTACAGACCGGCTGTATTAATGTCCACGGGACAGAAGATTCTGGAAGAGGCACATAAGACGTTAATTCAAATGTTCATTGAAGAGAAACAAATTATACCAAAAAGGTCATATGCCTTCTGTCCAGGCAAATATACATCTAACTGTATTAACGATCTTGTAGGTTCCATTGAATCGAACCGAAATGTGGGGAATAAAGGCTTTCGATAACTCTGATATAGGGAAACTTGCACTGACGTTTTTTGGGTTGGGCTTTAACACTCGGATCATAAATGGTCATATCGAGGAATGGAGAGTAAAACAGTAATGTTGGATCTAAAAAGCAAAGATAAAGATAAATTTACTAGGAATGTTAAAAATATACCAAAATATGAATCCGAAGTATCCGAAAAATGAAGTTACAGTCACAACGGTAGATTAATCATTTCCAAAATGAGAATCTGCAATACCTCTTCTATTGGGGCCATATTGGTGCTAGAAAACTATCGACAGCCTGACTATCGTTTTGATTACTGACGAATAACAAAGTTTATATCGGCCACCAACACTTTTTTTGGACTACCTGTCACGAATTATTTAAAAAATAATTAGTTCAGAGTTTAATACAAACAAGGCTTTACTACAGCGATCAAAACGATAGTCGAACTATCGATAGTTCGCCAGCTCTAGTCTATGTAAAACGTGCATCTATACCCACATGTTCCATAGGAATGTTTTATATCCATATTGAATACAAAGTATCTAATTTCAGTAATTTCGATGGAATAATGAGGCTAAAACTTTCAAAATACCGTTCTATGGGGGCTATATCAGAACATGGATCCGTACTGAAAAATTTCTGGGGGAGAGTTTTGTAGCCCCAACGGAGACTAAATACCAAATTTCTACAATTTTGGTATGCTAATGTGGCTCAACCTTCAAAATGCCGAAAGTTGGGAGGTATCGTTGTATGGGAGCTATAAAAAAACGTGAACCGATAGAGCCCATTTTCAATACCAAACTTCCTAAGAGTAATTGAAACTTCTGTACCAAATAAAAAAGCCCCATATTAAATATTGAGAGCTGTATCTGGAATTCAACAGACACGGACCTGGTTGTATACTTTATAGGGTCTCCGACGAATATTTCGATGTGTTACAAACGGAATGACAAAGTTAATTATACCCTCCAGTATGTTATAAAAAATATATACCGTTTTGAAATATTCTTCAGATTACATAGATATAAGCCTTTGTTGTTGTTTTTTTACTGATTTTTTTTTCTTAAAAAATAATAAAAAAGTACCTTTTCAATGAAAAAAGTACCATTTCAGTACTGTTTGAAATTTTTAATTTTCCATCCCTGGTATACATACAACAATCTTTGTGAGGTCTGTGATGTGAAGGAGACAGCCTCTCACATAATATTTAACTGTATGAAGCATAACAGTACGAGGAGATCCTTTCCAGTGCTTAGCGAGTTCTTCACTATTGATGAACTCGTTAGATCCAAGGGATTAGAGAGTCTAAACATCGCGGCGGATTTGTGGAGCTCTGAAGAACAATATAATGGCTGGTTATGAAATGGCAATTAGCCGCAAATAGAATTTTGGAACGAGGAATGAGTTTATAACAACAATCTGAATGTCAAACAACAAAAAAGCTTGTTCTGTTTTTTAATAATAAGGATTCTCTCCGGGTTAATAAACGTACTCTTCGCAGTAGAATTGTACGTTGACGTCACATGACAACATGCCATAAACTTTTCATCAATTTTTACAACCGTACTCAACGCAGGAGGTAATTTCTACAAGAAGGACAAACAACATACGTAGTCAGTCTATATATTTATTCGTGGATCTTTACCATTTTATTTGGCTTTATGGTGGTAGCGGTCTGATCCAAGGGTTGAAAGAGGAGTTAAAAGCCAAAAAATATTAATCAAATGTATAAATACGACATTTTTAATTGCTGAGGTCTAAAAACAAATAGAACAGATTGGTGAAAGTACTTACAGTTAGACAACAAATGTATTGCAAAAACCAGAATTGTAGAAAATGTCATACTTCCTTAATGAGTTGTTTATCCACTTTGGAAATTCATTGGAGCTTTAATGAGCTTAGTTAACCCAAAATTATGTCTCGGTTTGTTACGCTCTAAGGGTACCCCAATTTTTAGTAAATCCTGATCTTTCGTTGGAGGATCTTTTTTCGAGTTTTTTATACCCTACACCACCTTGTGGTAAGGAGTATTATGTCTTTGTGCATTAGTTTGTAACATGCAAAAGGAAACGAGAGTTCGTTTAGGGATATACATAGAATCACTTTCTGAGTCGATTTACGCATGTCCGTCTGTCTGTCCATGTATTTTTGTAAACAAAGTACAGGTCGCATTTATTGTCCGATTCGCATAAAAACTGGAGAAGATAGTTTTTTGGCCAAAGGACGAACGCTATTTATTTTGGTAAAAATCGGTTCAGATTTGGATATAGCCCCCATATATATCATCGCCCGATCTAAGGCATTTGGTGCACGAAACACGCTATATATGTCCGATTTGCAATATGCGACTGTGTTTAGTCTAGAAATAAATGTACCAAATATATAGAAATCGGTTCAGATTTGGATATAGCCCCCATATATATATTTTCGCCCAATTTAAGGCATTTGGCGCACGAAAGACGCTATATATGTCCGATTTCAATCTGCGACGGTGTTTAGTCTAGAAATAAGTGTGCCAAATTATATAGAAATCGGTTCAAATTTTGATATAGCTCCCATATATATTCTCGGCCGATTTTAGGTATTTGATGCACGAAACGCGCTATATGTATGTATATGTCCGATTTCAATAAAATTTTGAATGTTTGCCGGGATTTGGCCTAGAAATAACTGTGCCAAATCATATCGAAAATGGTTCATATTTGGATATAGCTCCCATATACATATATTTTCGACCGATTTGAGGTATTTGATGCACGAAACACGCTACATATCACTGTGGTTCCGCCCGTGGACAAAAATCGAAAAATGTATGTCGACAAATTTGATTGCGATTGAAATAAATATTCTCTAAACACATTAAATTTTTATTATCCAGTATTATTTCTGCCAATTTACAGCGGTAACATGCCAAGTTAAGTCGAAGAAGTTGAGATTTGTATGTGGTACCTTAAAAACGAAAAAATATCCGCAAAGCATTCGTAGCTTATGAGTGAAATTATAAAAAAATTAAGAGGTAAATGTACAATTTCCAAAATGAAACTTATAGTTGATGGCATTGACAATATTCTTACGGAAAAACAAATTCAAAATTTGTTTTCTAATTTCTGTTTGTTTTGTTTATTGTTGAAGTTCAATCTCATTTTCGATTGTTTGAGTGGAGTATTCTCCCATTGGCTCAACTTCATTTATTACCCTCTATTACAGAGAGTAATGTTTTTCAAAACGAACTGACAGTGTTGCAAAATTTTTGAAAAACATTACTCTCTGTAATAGAGGGTAATAAATGAAGTTGAGCCAATGGGGGTTTTCTAATTTCCTTAAAAATAAATTCTTTGTAAATGACTTTTTGTGCTATTTTTAATATCATTGCAATAAATTTATGTTAAGTTTTACTAATGTTGGCCCGTAAGGACAAGTCCATATTTTTTTTAAATACAGGAGAAAGTCTCTAGTTTACGATAAAAAAAATCCAGCTGACACCATCTGCCACCCTGTAAGTTATTCGCCTTATACCACGCCTGTAAAATCGCCAAAATTTCGCAAATCGAGAGGTACGTTTATATGGGAGCTATACCGAAACGTGGACCTATATTGAACATTTTTTGCAAGGAGGTATGGTGTTCCCTCAGAACTTAAAATGCAAAATTACAGCCAAATCGGTTGCAAAATTTGGGTAAAATCGTCAAAATACCGAATATCGGGAGGTACGTTTATATGGGAGCTATACCTAAATTTGGTCCTATATTGAACATTTTTTGTACGGATGTATGATCTTCCCTCCGAAGTCAAAATACAAAATTACAGCCAACTCAGTTAGAAAATCTGGCTAAAATCGTTAAAATGCCGAATATAGGGAGGTTTATATGGGAGCTATACCTAAACGTGGAC
Organism: Musca autumnalis; assembly: GCF_047663935.1. Classification (NCBI taxonomy): domain Eukaryota; kingdom Metazoa; phylum Arthropoda; class Insecta; order Diptera; family Muscidae; genus Musca; species Musca autumnalis. The sequence goes on from NW_027411644.1 coordinate 151,808,685, forward strand.
CTATATTGAACATTTCTTGCAAGGTGGTATGTTGTTCCCTCAGAACACAAAATGCAAAATTACAGCCAAATCGACTGGAAAATCTGGCTAAGATCGTCAAAATATAAAAAATCGGGGAGTACCTTTATATGGGAGTTATACCTAAACGTGGACCTACATCCATTAAATTTGTTTTTCTCCCTTTTGGGCTCGTTATAAAACTATGTTTAAAATTTCGAGGCGTTAACTCGATTAGAACTATTTTTGCTACTCCTTTCCATACAAGTGGGACCACTGTGCATATGTCCAATTTTGATGAAATTTGGACTATGTAACGGAATTTGGTCTACAAACAAATGTGAAAAATTATATCGAAATTTGTTCTGATTTGTATTTAGCTCCCATATATATTTTACATATTCCCAGTGGTGTAGAGTATTATATAGTCGGCCCGCCCGACTTTCACCCTTTCCTTACTGGTTCTTTCTTAAAATGGACCCAAAAATTGATATCAGGATTTTGGCCCGAGGTATTTATTAGTTATTTGTTGTTATATTACATCAGCAATTTACACAAATAAGATTATGGTGGCATGGCCTTTGGAAAGGTAGTAGTCGAACTTGTTTGAGCTTTCTGGATCCTTTTTACTAACTTTCAGAATAATTACTACATATTAAATATTTCCTAATTATGTAATTGGGGATGTCTTCCCAATCTTTATTATGTCCGTGAACCCGATTTCGCATACTTTTTTGCTTGGTAAAGAATATACTATCCAAAAATTCGGTATTCCAACATTTTCATAACGGGTTTAATTTCAATATTTGATGGGTTTTAGAGGATTTGGCGCACTTTTTGAGATTTGTTATGATAGCAGAGGGTAATATCTATCCATTTAGTAAAAATGAAATCATTCAAATACAATTGAGAGAGCAAACAAATCTCTGTAGTACGTCGTTTAAAAATACTGCATTGTAGCATACAACGAAAATAATTTCTTTTCGAGGTCACAAAAGAGTCTCGTACAACAACTCGTACAAGTGAGGGTGGTATTCTCATATACTCGGCCTGAAGCTCGCCGGTGGGATTGGGATCTTACCACAGTCTGTGGGAGACAAGCTACAGTAAACATTTTAATAGATTGTTAAATCATGCATTAAATTCTAGATAAGAAGATGGGAAAAATTTTATTTCTCTAAAGCTTTATTTGAGTTGTGCTGATGTAACTGCACAAACGACTGCCCACCCAACCATGTTACCATGTGCCCACTGTACATTCCATGGCAAACCACATTCCGTACCACCTTACGCTAACTCTTGGTTCCTTGTTAAGTCAAACAAAAGTAGAGATTTATTTCATATTAGATTTAATGACTGAATTACTGAGAGACAACATTTTTTTTAATCTAATTTGCGTTTTATTTTGTATTAAAAAGCCTATGGGCCAATAAACTAATACAATATTCTTCAGATTATAATAATAATTATACTATTGAAAAAAAAAACTAAAATAACCCTAACCCCCATTATTATAAGTCTTCTTTTGTTATAGTTTGCATTTTCCGAACAGATTTATAGCGTTCTGGTTAACTAAATGTTAAAAGTGATCATGAAATTTCAAGGAGGACATTCGTGGCATTTACTTTTTATGTGAAAACTATATTTTTTATGTCTCCAAATTGGTTTATTTTGAGTTTTCAAATCCATCCAATAGTAAACGAAGACATGTAATAATGGCCCTAAGACTTACAAAAGGTTTAACTTACAATTATAAAAACAACATTATAGAAATGTACATTAAATCTTAACTTCTGGCAGAGGGACTACTCTCATTTTTAACCTAAGACTAAATATGTAAATGGTGATTGTTCAAGATGAACCAGATTTCGATGTATAACACTGTGACACTAAATGGAGGTGAAAATCTGGGGCAGAGATAATTCCTCTTGGGGATGAAAGCTCTTGGTGAGTATATTAAGAATCCCGAAGAACAGATCCGCCGTGAGTCGAACTTCCGAGTTATGGCGTGATGAAGTTTATGCTGAAGACCCTGTAAGGCATCTGAAATTAGCATTATATCTTTGTTAACTGTTCTTTAAGCTTATTTATGAGATGACATGTCTTCAGTCATTATTTTCGTAGAGCATTTCGACCTTCTAACTCGCTTCCTTCAATGTCCTTTATTTTAAGAACCGCTTTAAAGGACCACAAGATGACGTTTTTCAGCTTCGAAATGTTCTGCAAAAATGTCGCTCAGAAAATTTTAGGTACGGTTATCATTGACATCCTATTGATATTCAGCCCTATTCTGAACACATGGGAGTTGTGAATTTTTTCCCATTCTGAATAAAATTTTGTGGAAGTTTCCTTCCCATTTCCCTTCTCCCCTCATTCTGAATAAAGTTCGAATTGGGAATTTGTTCCCATGGGAAAAAGTATGCATTCGCTATCTTGAATTGTGGGAGAATTTTGTGTCTTTTTGTGGGAAAATTTCATATTTTTATGAAATAGATGTCTTAAAATGACAAAAGAATTACTACGTTATAGAGAAAATTCGTTACGGAGAAACCAAGGCAAAATGGTTAATTGAATTCTTATTTAGGTGTGAATTAAGGAGTGATTTTCATTAGTTTTTGATTTTGCTTTATCAAAGTCTTCACATGAGCCATGGAAGAAAAAATATGTTAGGTACATTGTTTCGCGACTCCAAAAATGGGATAATTCTTAGTTAAAGTGTCGACATTAACATGAACTTCACTCATAACATCTTTATTATTATTTCTGTACATATTGGGAGCCTATATTTGTCATAGATGTCTAATTTCCAAGCAACTATGCACGCTAGTCATTAAACATTTCATTTATTTCGAAGCAATTTTCATTCTAAAATCTCTGATAAATGAGTTTTGCTTCGCTTTTTTACGAATGTGTTCTGTTTCTCAATTATTGTGCTAACATCAATGTTAATAACACTGTGCAACACGAAAATTATTAACCATATCCTGACACCAAAAATGAGAAGACACATGTGTCGCCGTTTTTCCCTATCTCATCAACTTTCGTGGTTATAGGCCTCCAAAGGTTTGAGCCTTTGATGTAGAAAGGGTCATTTAGTCAGGACTATATCTTCCAAAATGTTAGGAAATTTGAATTTATCTCAGAGGCATAGTTGTAGCTTTTGTCTTAAAGAACAAAAATTGTGAACACATACATCTGTAAGGTCAAAATCGCTATGGTCAAATTTCTTTTAAAATTTTTTCTCAAGTTTTGTTATACAGCTTTCAAACCGATCACATTTGAAGCAAACAACCAGCAACAAAAATGTACCTCAGATCTCAATAAACATCTTTGTCGAATATTCGAACTCTGTAGAAACGGATCTTAATGGTCAAAATCAGAGAACTGCGTAAGTAGCTGATTTTGACACTCATAAGCCACATGCAAAAAAACAAGCGTATGTGCGGCTTGCTACTCTAAAAAATAAATGCAAGTGTTGCTTGCCATTCTCAAAATATTTACGAGTGTGGCTAGCCACTCAGAAAATAAGTTATTTAAAAATGGATATTTTTTGACACTTGCGTATGCTTTGCCAAGTAGTTTTAAATACGCAATTACATTTTCTGTTTTACTTTCTTGCTCATCGCACATCAAGTGTTGTTTTCAACCCTTGTAATTTAACCGTTTGTTTTATGTTCTCCGAGAGAGTGAGAGCAAAAATAATTTTCTAACACTGATTTTCAAACGTTATAAGAACATGCAGAAGCACACATAACATTCCAAGCAAATAAAGAAAAGCATACACAAACGAAACAACAAAAAATAAAATTAGAAATGTTTATTTTTTGTAATGTTGTGTGTGTGCTTCCACTTGATAAGTCACTTGGCAAACTATCTACGATTGCGAGTTTTGTAACAGTGCAAAATATGATGAATACTTGTTTTACTTATTACGCAGAAGCAACGGTCTTGATGCGTCGCAAGTATTTTTGGTGGTGGTGAAAAAAATACAGAGTGCAAGAAAACACACGCATTAAAAAAGCAAAAGGCCCAAAAAACTTGTGCGTGCACAATTGGCTTACGGGGACAAGTAACTCATTGATGATCTCTGTTTTGCACCCTAATATGCAGCAGATGCTACATCGTGGCCGCCAAATAGAATTTGACAAACTGTACATCAAATAAAAGGGATTGATTCGCTGTGTTGGAAAATCGGATGAGCATCATGTCATTTTCGTAATTACGCGGTTTATATGCGTCTCAAATGTTGTAATATTCAATATAACATTATTTTAACGTTATGCCACAATTGGAATTCCTTGTGATTTAATATAAGGTTCTAATAATATTATCCAATAGGAAAACTATAAGCGAAAAATTTTTTACAACGGAATATCATCATTATTGCTTAAAATTTTTACGAAAATGCCGAAGAACTCAAACATTTTTTTCTCCAACTTTTCCTATAAACCCATAAAAAACAAGTAAGAAAAGTCTATAGCCGGACGGAGCCGACCATGGGATACCCTATACCATAGCCGACCAAGAAGAGCGAGCGCTTAAATTGTTTATGTGTGGGTAAAATTACACTGACAGAACAGGGTGATGATTTTCATATTGAGTGTGAAATGAAAAATATATTGTTGGCGCGTTCGCTTTGTATGACTTAAATTAAAAATAATATAAATAACTTCATAATTTGAAAAGTATTTTTCTTCATATGTTAATTTTTTTGAGAGAAAAAACAAATTGTATATAAAAATGATTTTTTAAGACTTTCTAAGCATACATACATTTTTTATTGTTGCATTGCAGACGAGGCATTCTGCGTCATTAAAAATATTAATACAAAACAAAAATCATTTTCAAATTCTTCCCTCCACATATTTGCTGTACAACTGCAAAATCTTTTCTGTGTACCCAAAAATAAACAAATAAAGCGGCATCAACCTGCTTGTATGAAATTCAGTACAAGACTGAAGTAAAAAAATCAAAGCTTCGTTCCCGTACTTTTTAATAGTAAAACTCGTAAAAGAGAGAACTGCAAACAATTTGTTGTCACACACAAGTTTTTTGAAATAGTTCGGGAACGGAAAAATGGAAAATACGTCAAAAAAAACTGGAACAAATGTCAAAGTCGGCATATCAGCCAATCAGACGCCGGCAACCATGTTACTATTTTTTTACTCGCCCAAATTTGTCGTGTAAAAAGTTTTTAAAGAGAGCGTCATTCAGCGCCATTTTTGTTTAAAGAGAAGTGAACATTTTACAACTTTTTTGTGTACGGGAACGGTTTTTGGAGTAAAATGTGTAAAAGTCGTAAAAATTGTAAAAACTTTTTAGTTCTGGAACACAGCTCAAAACATTTGCTCTCTTACTTTGCGTTCGGGTCGCGTGTGTGTGATTTGCCGAAAAACTTCGTAACCAAATCAATACCCACGAACGGGTTTGCCCTATACCACTATCCCTTGACAATCGCTCTCCACGGAACTTCTTTTCAATGATTGTGAAAATTTAATTATCAAATATCAGAGATGTAATGTTTAATACTTATGACCAAAACCAAAAAGTTATCTAGCATGACAAAGACATTTTTGTAGCAGGAAAGGAAAATTTAGTTCACACAAACTAAAATGTAATGAAACCCACTTATGTAGTACTACTGCTTCAGTTGTTTAACCGCTACGTTATTGAAATTTTTACCAATTTCACACAAAAGTTTCAGTCCATTTAACCTGCTAAGTATTATCTGATCTTCTCGTTTGTTTGAACGCTTCTCCTTCATCGTAAACTCAAACTTTGTTTAAAATTTTGCAGGTTATTATTTTGACCTACAGAGCCGCTACAAAATTGGTTAAAATTTTGTTTTTGTCCATTTCATCCCCTGAACATTTCACGATCATCACGAAAAACTAATCATTTCTATTCTGGTCCGAACCCAACCTTCTTAAAAAATTCGTTACAATCGGTCCATAATTGCGGCCTTAAGCTTGTTTACAATTTTTAATGGACGGACACACATCGCTAAATCGCTTTATCTCGTCGAGATATGAAGTTTGGCATACCAAATAAGGAGTCTTGGACGAATATTTCGTGGTGTTACATAAACTTTTGGAGAGACAATATGTAGCATGGGATAAAAATATGGTTCTCTACACAAAACCCATTATATATTAGGCAGTAGGCCCGTTATCTAGCAAACACTTTATTGCAATTTACATCAGAGTAAAGGCCAGTAGTTTTTTTTCCATATGTAGGCTACTTTGCTAAATATATATGTCCTCAAGGAATTAAAATATCGACCAAAAATAAAATTTTTATATTTTTCATACAAAAGTAATGGTCCATTTCAACCACTAAAGAATATCAGATCATCATTCAAAACTGCAGGCATCTTTTTCGAGCTATACTCTTACCCGGTGCAAAATTTCGTGACTATTGATGTATAATTGCGACTTCTAGCGAGTTTATTATTACACTACAAACAAATAACGGAATATATTAGGCTGTAACTCCGTTATCTGATCATGCACACCAACATAATTGGCATCAATTGAAAGGTCAAGCGTTCCACTTCCAAGTATATCTCACTTGTCCGGAATGTCACTTCCAGGAATTAAGATATAAGCTGTATATTAAAAATTTTCACAATTTTCACACAAAAGTTTTGGTCCATTTAACCCTCTAAATATTATCCGATCGCCATCTCAAATTGCAAGCTTCTTCTCTGTGATATACTCTTACCTTAATTAAAATTACGCGTTGATCGGACTATAATTGAGACCTACAGAGCCGCTAGAAAATTGGATAAATATTATGTTTTTGGTCCATTTCACCCGCTAAATATTTCACGAACATCACCAATAAGAATAGGGATCTATTCTGATCTGAACCCGACCTCCATACAAAATTTGGTGACGATCGGTCCATAATTGCGGCCTGGAGCGTGTTTACAATTTATAATGGACAGACGGACGGACGGACTGACGGACGGACACACATCTCAAAATCGCTTTATCTCGTCGAGGTATGAAGATTGGTATACCACATTGGGGGTCTCCGACGAATATTTCGCGGTGTTACATGAATTTTTACCAAAACAAACTTACAATACCCTTTTCCACATTGTGGTATAGGGTATAATAAAACTAGAATAATATGATTTTAATTTTTTGTTTAAGAGTCTGGAGTTTCCCCCATTGGCTTAACTTCATCACTTTCCTCTTTGCAGAGAAAAATGTTTACAAAACGCACTGACAGCTTGCAAAATTTACTGATCGCTACCAATATCATGATTTCATCCCGGCGAAGGGAATTATCAATTGGCTTTTCAGTTTTTGAAATGATGATTTTTTAGTGAAAACCTGAACTCTTTAAGCATCGAGTATTCTCATGTTAATGAGAATGATGCTCACTTTTCGGCTTTCCCAAAAAAACACCAGAACAAAATATTTGCATGCTGACAGCACGATTCAACTAAGAAATCATCGATTTCTGTTAAGTTGAAATAACATCAACACAGTTACCTGTGAGTATGTCGTTGGAATTTTATTTACAAAATTCCGTTTTGCGCGAGCCTTCGCTGTTTTTTGTTTGTTTTGTTTTAGTTGAAGATTCAATCATATGATTGTTTAAGAGTCTGGAGTTTCCCCCATTGGCTTAAGCCAATTAATTAACTTCAAATGATCAGTAAATTTTGCAAGCTGTCAGTGCGTTTTGTAAACATTTTTCTCTGCAAAGAGGAAAGTGATGAAGTTAAGCCAATGGGGCATGGCACAATCATACAGGTAGCCGCGTCAGCCCAGCTGATGTACTGTGAGCTGTCAAAAAAGTTGTTGTAATTGAAAACACAAAATTAAAAAACAAAAATTTAAAAGAAAAATCGTGAATTTTTGATGGATTTTTGTAATAATGTGTTTATTAATAACTGCCTAACAAAATTTTGTTGAAAAAAATTGTGTGAATAGCTTTATTCTTGTAAAACATTTTTGACATTTCACAGTACTGAACTCGTTTTTGTTGTAGTTGTCGGCTGATGCATCTACCTGGTAATTGTGCCATGCAATGGGGGAAACTCCAGACTCTTAAACAATCATATGATTGAATCTTCAACTAAAACAAAACAAACATTTTAATTTTTTCGTAATATTTTCTTCGTATTTTTGCAAATAACATGAATACTACAGCTCCAACCTTCACAACATAGGTTTCATTTTATTCCTCAAAATGTCTGGATGCTGTTATAATTTTTTATATATTTTTCGTAAGTATGAGCGCTATTGTTTCAAAAATATGTTTGTAAATACGTGAAATTATTTAACAAATTTGATTTTTCGCGAATCCATTGAGACGTTGCGATTATTTTTTGCATCATCGCAAAGGCTACGAATTCAGTTAACGATAATAGGATATAACAGCTAACTATATTAAGCAGCGATTTTTTTTTTTGAATTGTTGATATTTATCACAATTAAAACGGTCATATCTTTTGCGCGCAACGATCAAAGTTAGTAACGAAAACAGATTTGGAATGCAGATTTTTTCTTAATCTATGTACCAAAAATCATTAATGTAGTATCAAAATTTTTTTTTATTTTTTTGAAATGGAAAAGACAATTTTAGACATTTTTCCTGATATGTATATTTTTTAGTTCTTCTTCGAAATTCTCAATTTGACTGCAAATTAAACCGCGATAATGACGCTATTTTGAAAAATATTCATATTAATAAATTTTGACATGTTCTTTTTTCAATGCCAACTAAAAAATTATTATTATTAAATGTATTTTCTTTAGATTTATTTTGGCTTGAGGTCATATTAAATTAAAAACAAATGGTTTTTTTTTTTGTTTTTATTTTATTATTTTTATTGATCCAATATTTCGATCATCTTTGATGATCATCCTCAGCAAAATCGACTTTTTGCCTAAAAAAACTGATCAAATTATCGATAGTGCAGTGGCCAAATGTTGGACATCAATCCTCATGCACATATCACAGAAGCATGCACATACATTGGGTATCAAAATGATTTACAAAAATCAAACTCTGTGTAATCTGTAGTGGGATTCTGTAACTCATTTTTGCTGTTATCGATAATTGTCGGTAAAATTAAAATGCTTATAATTTCGATAATTAACGATATTTTTCGGTAAGTTAACGATGAATAAAAAGTAGTCGCTAGCCTCTACCGACACAAACATTGATGCCAACTTTTCTTTATGTTTTTAGTCATAATTTTGCGATTTAATTTTAACGATTTTTGTCGGTAACAGCAAAAATGAGTTACAGAATCCCACTACTGGTCAGAACTAAACACATCAAGATGAGTACGCACTCCAACAAAACAGCAAACGAGTTGGCAATAAATGTATTGGAATTCAGCTTGGGACTTACTAGGAAATTATGCTTTCTTTATATCCGACTGTATAGACTGTGATAGCATGTATATGTTCACGTATTTCAAAATTCACTTACACATTCATCAATTAAATCTGTTCATATGAAAAGGTGACATTAATTACTTTCAAAGAAATTTACTTATTCGTTTGCTATGCTAACAACAAACAGATGAACATTTAGTTAAAATTCCCTGGGGGAGTTTGTCATTCTCCTACCAGGCGCGTCTTCCCGGGTGGCGGATGGGAAGGGGGTCACTGCAGCCGGAGCCGTCCTAGGGCAACCAAAGCCGGACCTGACCCCGCACATCGTGGAGACCCTGGGGGTCTTCGGACCCCTCGTGGACCAAAAATTGGATCGGTGTTGTTCCCTTAAATAAATTAACTAAAATGGGTAGAAAGAACAGGAGAAATAAAGTTGCGGTGCAGGGAGTTAATAACCCAGTACCGGCGGCAAGCGTTGGTGTGACCACAAGCCATGTGTCGTTGAAATCAAGCGATTGTGATCCGGTTGTGTTAGGTGTGAATGCGTTGGCACCTACAGCTGTACCTGTTACAAGTGTATCAATTCCAATCCCCAAAATAGATGACAACCCGGCAATTCAAACGGAACATGATTTAGTCAGGGCTGGTGAAAGCCTGTCTACGGCAGACAGGACCGCAGTTGTGGGCGGGGACGACCTTCACGGGACCCTCAGAACTATTCATGACAGTTTAGAGAGGCTAAGTAGGGAACTCCTCGACCAGCTGGATAGGCTTGTACCGGATGAGCATTGTGAGGACATACTCCCGGATGAATTGTTACACAATCTGACCCTGACTGACGATGAGCTGGACACCACGGTGATCCCGGCCAAGTCTACACAGGAAGATTGCTGTGACTCTAACAAAGGGAGTGCGAGCCCTGATACCCAACCGGATGCAAGTCTGATTCCGACTGGTCCTGTATCGGCACTGTATCGGCGGGGACCCTAACGAGACCCCGACAACGGGCAGCGACTCGAAGGTTGCATCTGCACGAGAAGCATCAGATGCGAAGCACTACAAACGTGCTGTATCCTATCTCCGCAAGTTCGTAGGGAGAGATACGAACATGCATTCGGCGAGGGAGGTCCACCTCATCAGGGGTAAGCTGAAATTCATAAGGAAGTTCGAGAGAACTCACCCGCGTGAATTTCATCGCGAGCTCCAGGTGGAAAGGATCTTCCTCCCGGATAAAGTAGTGGAGCCGGCTAAGCCTACTGCCTCTGGCAAATGTGCTGCGCCGAAACCTGTTCAGAAGCTTAACCCGAACCGACAGGTAAAGGTAAAGGCTAATGAGTGCACCCCCAAACCTACGGGCACCCCTAGTGATGACCGACCGGTAAAGGACTCTGCATCAAAGCCCGATTCTGCTCCGAAAGGCAAGGGTGAAGCGGCTGGAAATGCTGGTCTCAATAGGAAGATGGTTAGGCCAGCTAAGGAAACATTGTCTTCTGGAGGAACGAACAATGCCCCGCAGCATAAATATGTGAAGCGCGTTCGTTCCTCGTTCCTTAGCTGGTTGGACCATCAACCTCGTATGCGGCGGCTGTTGAGCGTACAAACAAGGGGACGAAACTGAGTACAGAGAAGGCATCCACCTCCTCTGGAAAAGTTAACCCAAAGGCGCACGGTCAAGGACGCAAGAAGCCATACAGTAGACCGGTTACAGTGGCAGATGATAAAGACGTTCATTTGGCAATCATCGACAGGGCTGATCTAAATGGTAGAATCAGCGACAGTCACTGGTTGCTTTTTGAAACTGGTCTTCGGTCTGCCATAGTTTCTGGACCGGAAGTTCAGGAAGACCGACAATTTGGCAGCGCCTTCTTACGAAATGGTGTCAAGGTTATTAACTGTCTGAACAAGAAGTCACGAGATTTTCTTTTTCGGACAGTTGAGGGCTTTGGCGCTCTGTGGGAAGGAGCTGATCTTGCGGCGGTCTCCCTATCCGATATTCCGTCCAGGAAGATTCTTTCAGCGTGGATTCCCCCACCTACTGTGGACAAGGAGCTCCTGCTGAAAATGCTGAGATTGCAAAATCCCAACCTTACTACATCGGGCTGGACTGTAATAAGTCTAGCACCCTGTAACGAGGATGGTGGTTTGGTTGCAAGAGTGGCGGTTGACCCCCCTGGGGAGTTATATCTTAGAGAACGTGAGGGAAAACTGAATTTCGGTTCAGGATGGGTTCGGTTTCGATTGAGTCCACCCCACGAAACTCAGTAAGGGTAGGGAAGCGGCAAAGGCTGCGCATCTTGCAAATTAATCTGCATCATTGCAAAGCCGCCGCCGCTGAACTACTCTTTTCCCTCACGACCTCTGAAGTGGACATTGTCCTAGTCCAGGAGCTTTATATCTATAAGAATAAGGTTTCTGGACTAAGCAATGCCAATTTCGACATCTTCGCCGCAACGGTGACATGTGCACGGTTAGGCTGGAGCATGGTATGGGGATGACCACACTGCTGTCATCCGTATACATGCCTTTTGAGGCCCCAGACCCACCAAACCTGGATGTCCGACGGTTGCTCGGTGTTTTGATGGGTACCTGCAACGTGATCCTGGGATGCGACGTAAACGCTCACCATTTCCAATGGGGCAGCAAGGACACCAACAAAAGGGGTGAGTCTATATTCGATTTCATTTTATCATATAATTTACGAATATGTAACAGGGGTAATGATCCAACCTTTAAAATTAGGGATAGGGAGGAGGTCATCGACCTAACCCTCTCTAATCTAGATGACTCCGTCCTAAGGAAATGGAGGGTATCTAAAGAATGTTCCTTCTTGGATCATATGAAGATATTCTTTGATGTCTTTTTGGGCGGAGGTCACCAAATTCCTTATAGGAACCCGCGAAGAACAAACTGGGATAAATACACGAAACTAACGAGTTCTCAACTGACTCTTAATATTAATTTAGAAACAGTTTTGGATCTTAATGGGACCGTAAAAATATCTTACAGACGTTCTTCTCCGTTGCCATAAGGAGTCCTGTCCACTAACCTATCCTATCCTGGGAAGAAATCTCAGCCCGTGTGGTGGAACAAGGAACTTGGCGAGCTTAGAAAAACCACCAGGCGACTGTATAACAGGGCGCATGAGACTAAACTCGACATTGATTGGGACTCCTACAAGGTGAGTTGAGCGTGGACAGACTCTGCTACCGAGACTCTTAACCTCTTGGCAGAGACCCACTTCCCAGTCTGTAAGGATGCGGACACCGTCAATAATGAATGTGACGACTTCCAAATTCAAGAGCCTATGGATTCGGATCTCATTGATAAGGTGGTTAACAGAAATAAGATTAAATGGGTTGTCAACACTTTCAAGCCATATAAGTCACCTGGACCGGATGGTATAACGCCGGCGATGCTTCAATTTGCATCGCCACGTTTATATCAAATCCTGGAGGAGATCTATAGGGCGTGTTTGACTCTCTCATATGTACCGGGTCTGTGGAAAGAGGTAAAAGTTACTTACATTCCCAAAGCGGGAAAACCTAGTCACTCTGCACCAAAGGACTACAGACCCATCAGTGTATCATCCTTTCTCCTTAAGACTCTCGAAAGACTGATGGATCTGGAGATAAGGAGCCATGTAGACACCGTCTCTATAAGCAACTCACAACACGCCTATATTAAAGGCAAATCTGTGGAGTCTGCCTTGCATGATGTGGTTGGCTTCATTGAGAGGAATATGGAAAACTCAAACTTTACCTTGGCTGCCTTTCTGGACATAGAAGGAGTTTTTAACAACGTAGAACTTGAGTCCATAAAACTCTCACTTAAGAAAGTTAACACACCTGAACCTCTAACTTGCTGGATAAATAATATGCTAGAAAGCAGAATTATAAACTCCAGCATTGGGGACACAAAAATTAGGAAAACAGTAACTAGAGGCAGGAGGGGTGCTCTCACCGTTACTGTGGCTACTTGTTATAAACAATATTTTGACTGATCTGGACAATCAAGGTATAAAAGTTGTTGCCTATGCGGACGACGTTGTACTACTGATTTCTGGTAAGTTTCCGTCAACCATTTCGGAGCTTATGCAAGGAGCATTATCGACGCTGTCGCGCTGGGCTAAGGCCAATGGCCTTGGAGTAAACCCAACCAAGACAGAACTGGTAATGTTCACGAGAAAGCGTAAGCTCGGCGTATTTGTACCACCAACACTGGATGGAGTGCAGCTTCAGCTCTCGCCCGAGGCAAAGTACCGTGGCACAATCCTGGACTGTCAATTGCGATGGAACAGGAATGCTGAGGAAAGGGCGAAGAGAGGATTGATTGCACTTTATTCATGTAAGAATTCTATTGGGAAAAGTTGGGGTCTAAACCCATCGATTATAGACCGGTTGTATGACACCGTGGTTAGACCCATCTTATCCTATGGTTCTCTTGTTTGGTGGCACTCACTGCGCCAAAAATCGACATCCGGTAGGCTTGCCAAGGTACAAAGAGCTGCCTCGATTCTCATAACTGGAGCCACCAGGAGCACACCACAGGCTGCTCTGAACGCAATGCTAAACTTAAAACCACTGAGTCTCAGCATTAAATGTCAGGCAACTTACAGTGCCCTACGGCTGCATGAACAGGATCTCTGGCGCGGTTGTGCCTATGGGCATGGATGTATCCTGAACGAATCAGGTATAATTGTTAACCAACGCGGAAAACTGAGCGACTATATATCACCAATCCTGAGATTTGACGATATAGACGTCGTTATACCTAGTAGAGACGACTGGAACCGCAGTAACCCCCCTCTGGACGGTTTGGCTTTTTATACAGACGGTTCCAAGATGGAGGAAGGTACCGGGGCTGGCGTCTACTGTGAAAGGCTATCTCTTGAGTACACCTACAGGCTAGACAGCAACTGTAGTGTCTTCCAGGCTGAAATCTTCGCGAATTGGAAGGCAGTGGAATTGATAAAAAGTTTGGATGCAGAAATCTTTGAACCGGTAACTATCTTTGTGGATAGTCAAGCGGCTCTTAGAGCCATCAAATCCTGCAACATCAAATCCGATGTCGTCCTTAGGTGTAGATCAGCCTTGGGAACGCTAACAAACGGCTTCCGGCTATGCTGGGTACCAGGACACCGCGACTATCTGGGTAATGAAAGATCAGATGAATTAGCTAGACGAGGATCGCAGTCTACAGATCTAGCTATCGCTGACTCTATCAAACCACCCATTTGTCATTTCTTCCAAAAAATTGAAGCGTTCTCTGACGAAAGAGCCAGTGTATTGTGGCATAATGAACCTAGGTGCATTGTGGCAAAATCCATATGGCCGTCTCTGTCAGTCAAAAGAATGAACTCTCTGTTGAACCTGAGTAAAGCTGAAGTTAGAGTAACGACGGGCGTCATACTGGACACTGCTATATCAGGGCCCTAACCATCAAATGGGGCCCTTACCATCTGTAAGGATGAGGAGGAGTTATAGCACGGTTATACTACAGCTTTTTGCCGGGTTAACCCACTTCATGAGGACTTATTTGCTTAATCTGCTCAAATCTGACCAGATTTGCCATACAAAAATTAAATCCTATCATGGCTGGGTTTATTTTAAATCCAGCATAAATCCACCAAAAATACAGTGTTGTTTTCGGTATTTGTGCAAAAAAATCCAACTCTACTCAAAAAGTACCAAAAGTTGCAACTGTTTTTGCAACAGAGGTTGTCGTGCTTTACACGTTAACGATTGATCGCATGAGATTTTGTGGAGTTAATAAATCTAAAGTTATTTGGAAATCATAAAATTATTTATTTTTTTTTTTCATTAGACACTTTTCAAAGACATAAAGTAATAAAAACCTGACAAAATGCATGCAACAAAAAAATGTTTACGATACTTTGTATAGAAACATTACCCTTAACAGGTTGCAGTTAATTCAAAATCGCAACCAAGGAGGAACATTTCATGTAATGGTATCAGAAACGAAATTTATATATTCAAGGATCTATTCAAGAATAATTCCATGTCAATTGGATCGGTAAATTCGGTTAAATACGTAAAAATGTATAAAAGAAAAAAATGTTATATCACCATATCGTAACATAACATTATGTTAAATTCAAAAGCCATTCACTGAAGAATGATAGCAAAAGAAATGTCTTATCTTATTGTATTTATGTCTTTGCACTTTTTTAACAAAAAGTACTATTGATACCATGATACAAAAATGTATCCCTGTGTGTAAAATATAACAATAGGAGCAAAGAGGGGATGATATCTCATATGAGAAATTGTAAAAGTGTAACACACGACTTTATTAGTTATTTTGTATGTATACGTAAACAAACATCAGCTGACAGTTTATATCCTCGAAAAGCTAAGTGTAACCAGCGAAGATTAACCCACTGGATCTATTAAACCCAGTGGGTTAACCTTCAATAGTGTATTAGAGACGATCGAGCACATCCTGTGTCGTTGTCCAGCCCTGGCTCGTAGACGGCATAGGTTAGTAGGTGTTCACTTTCCACCGTGTCTAACTTTCTACTCAACTGTGGAACCTGCTGTGATCTACAACATCATCAAAAATCTGAAGTGGCTGGAACAGCGCAACCTGAACTCGTAAAATAGGTTTCAAATATTCTGCCTACCATTAAAAAAAAACAAAACTTTTTCCTTCTCTAAAACTATTCCTCACCTCTTAATCATTCTTGTAATTTATTTATTCTTTACTTTTTTAACAACTTCCTCTTTTTATTTCCTCCCTATATCCTCTCTTTTCCATCTCCTCTTTTCTTTGCAGCATTTTTCCTCTTTTTTCTACTGGATGATCACAATGGACCGGAAGGTCTCCGAGTGACGCAGTCACAAGTTAGTGGCTGCACATCCCCTAACCTAACCTATTTAAAATTCAATAGACACAAAGTACTCGACTTTCACTGAATAATGACCAGGCAAAAATGAGGAAGATGGCCCCCTAACAACCTCTATTTCTATCTTCGCATATATTCCAATGGTATAAAAATCAATACTCAATAAATAAGGGCACGAATTAAAACGAACTTCTAAAATGTCTACCGAAGATAAGAACCAAACTATAACCAAGATCATTTAGACTAAGTTATCTTTTCTCAACCAAACTCAGCTATCAGAAGCATATCTTATGGATGACTTCGAAAACATAAACTGCATTACCCTCGACTTCCTATGAATGTATATGTTGAAGCAAAAACAAACACAAATAAGAAAACGGAAGATGCGTTTCTCCCACATTGAAGATGCGTTTCTCCGTTGCAGGCCAAACAACGACTGATGCTTACTCTCAATTTACGCTACCGTGAAGAAATGAGCAGCCCTGCTCTACAGCAGAGTAAGGCAGAGAAATTTTTTGGGTGTCCCTTGTGCTCTCAATGAGCGTAAATTTGTTGATGCTCACAACGTGTCATCATCTACCAATGGTGCACAAGAAGAGAATGCTGTTTTGGGTTTTTGTATGGGAAAGAGAGTTGTAGTTAACTTTTTCGTAAAGACGCGTGCATGGCTGGCATCTACACAGGCTGTGAGCGATAACCAATTTACGCTCACTTAGAGCACATTGTCTCTCTTGTGAGTCACAATGCCTGCCACTGCTCTACAACAGGTATCGGCACTAACACAAACGCATTATTTTCGGTCGCACGCATACGACTCTCTCTCGCTCTCTCCACAAACAGCGTGTGCGTTAATGCATTTGTAAAATAGTGATGTACAAAACAGTACTCTAGCGTAAATTTGTTTTTTATTCTCTTGCGCTCAATCGTTGGCGAGACGTCAACGAAAGCACACAAGCACGGATGTACGAACTGTTTTCTTTATGTTTTACTTAAATAGTGTTTGTACATTAGTATTAACACTTGTAATTTATTGTTTGTTATTTAAAATGACTTCTTTAATATGACCATATCAAACAAATAAAGAAAATCTATTAAAAATAACATGTTTAAATTTTGTGCTCAATCGGAGAGTAAATTTGGTACTCTTACCACTACAATCACATATATTGTTTTTTGCATCCCTATTGTAAAACATTGATGCTCAAAATAAAAAAGAGAGTAAAGTAGTGAGAGAATCACAAGAAAGTTTGTATCAGCACTCAGTGGTTGTTAGAACTAGAGTTGTGTCGTTCATGAACGAACCGGCTCAAAGGAACGATTCCGCGAAAAGAACGAACGGATCCGTATCCAGCTCATTCTTTTATATCGTTCATTTAGATCCCCGATGGACGAGTCATTGCTGCTTACAAAATTAGCAGCATTGGTTTTGCAGTCAAACTCTAAACAAACGCTGCGTTAGCGCAAGCAGCACAAATTTCCACACAAAACAAACAATGATTCAGAGAGCTACTCTCGCTCAGTAACTCACCTCATTCAGTAGCACATCTCGGTCATATCTTTCTTTTGCATCATTCGTTCATCTGGTTCTTTCATATCAAAACCACCACCACTACGTTCAGAAATAAAACCACCCCCTTTAGCACACAATGTGTCATTCGTGAACGAACATTTTCAAAAGAACGATTCGGTGAAAAGAACGACGGAGCCATATGCAGCAGAGAACGAACGACTTCAAAAGAAAATAACACAGTCAAATGTATTGTTGAACGAAAAAGAGCCATCGAACGAGCTAAACGACCCGGATCTTTTTGGTGAACGGAATGAAAAAGATCGATCCGCTCAATGAACGAGATTGCCCAACACTAGTTAGAACTTCGACCAGTAAACATATGGCGGGTGTGTGCGGTTTTGTTCAGTGTCCCCACTTAAATTATGCGTACATCCATGCACATGTTTACTTGTCGGCTGCTCAACGACGACTGATTGTTATTCTCATATACGTTGACGTATATCAATGGTGAGCAAAACAGAATATAAGAGAATTTAACATTTGTCGTTTTTCATGGTTTTTCTAAATTGTTTTTTAATTGTGAATACACAATTTTAATCTAAAATCGTGGATGAAATTACTTATTAAATAATAATTACAAAAAATTCTTAAACGTCTGAGTTTTGATGAATTAATAAAAGTAAGAGTATTTTACAGCAGCCACCAGTGCAGCCATGCACGCGTCTTTACGAAAAAGTTAACTACAACTCTCTTTCCCATACAAAACACCAAAATAGCATTCTCTTCTTGTGCACCATTGCACCAGTGGATGCCCGTCAGAGCTGAGAGAGAGAGGCAAATTTAAGGGAGAATTAATATATAATTTTTCTTAATGTTTTATTACTTATTTCAACATTTTTTTAACATTAATGTTGTCTAAAATCGTCGACGATGCAAATTATTAAGAAATATAAATAAAAAAATGCATAAACTTTTAATTGTTCATGGTTCATAAAAAACTAAGAGTATATTTTCACAATTTGCCTGTGTGCTAGCACACAGGCGTGCTCACCCCTAATGCCCGTGCACACCTATGACGTATATGGATGATCTTGGCTGTTGTAAAATAAAAATAATTGAAACAAGCGACAACAGAACCTTCTTCTTTGACTTCTGGACGACGACTGAATGGTGGTTGTTTTGCAGTTATTCTCATCAAAGGCACG
Source organism: Musca autumnalis (assembly GCF_047663935.1). NCBI lineage: Eukaryota > Metazoa > Arthropoda > Insecta > Diptera > Muscidae > Musca > Musca autumnalis. Next base: position 151,827,624 of record NW_027411644.1, read on the forward strand.
TGTGGCTCTTCTTATGTATTTTTCCTGTTTTCTTTGCAAGTGTCAGTTGGCATTACAGTACTAAAGAAATGTCAATTGGTGTGCCGTCCACTTGGAAACACTGAACAAATTCGGCAATTGCTGCGCAGTGTGATGTGTCGCGTGACATTTATGAAGTCGCGACGATGTCAATAAAAAGACATGCTGCATTTATGAAGTCGCGACGATGTCATTTGACGCATCATACTGCATTTATGAAGTCAGCCTATATTTTCAAAAGTGCCAAAAACTTTGTGTGTATCTTTATTTGCCAATCCCTTGGTTTTACTCTTACTATATTCCTAACAAATCCCCGACTTAATACGATACTAACATTTATGATTAAACTTTTATCGCAAATTTAAATTTTTAATCAAAAGTCGAAAGTTACAAAAAATGTGATTTTTTAATAGCTTGGGTTTTAGGCCAATTGCTTGGAAATTCGTAGGTCAAATGAAGCTTTATAAGCGTAAAATGGCAGATAACAGACGATACTATAACAAAATGTAAAAACCCTATGAAAATATTCGAAAAACTTAGAGTTTTACGTACATTTTTGCAACCATATTTTTGGCGTTTAAACGACCAGTGGCTTTCTCTGGATTAAATTTTATTATTTCACTGATATAAGGATATGATGTATATAAAATTAATTGAATTAAAATCCAGAAAATATTAGGACTTCATAAGCTTCATTAGAGAAAAAATGAGGATTTAACAAAATAACCCACAATTTTACGAGTCAAAGAAAGTTAACACCCTATCAAAAACGTAAGAATATTTTTATTTCTTTAACTTTATGAAGTCTCCTATATATGGTCAAGGAGTGCATGACGATAGCGGGGTTCGAATAAATGACTTTTATGGGTTCAGGCAGTTTTATAACGTTTCTTTTATGTTTTCAAAAATTCAATCATATGATAATCATCACGTTAACATGTAAACACACAAAAATATCGATTTTCATTCTTCTCTTTACAGATCCTCTCATCCCATTCAAGAAGGATGGACAAAATGGACCGAAAGTCTCCGAATGGCGCAATTAGATATGTATCCTCAAATCTGACCTAGTCAGAGTTCGAAAATAAACAGTACACTAACATAGTGTACCGCTCCGAGAACAGTATCACTAAAATATTTTTAGCGTTAGTGTTCCGGAACACAAACACTAAAAAATATTTAAGTGATACTGTCCCGGAGCACAACGATAAACGTAGTGTACCATATTTTGGTACACTAAAAACGTTGGGTACCGCAGTCGGAACATTAAAAATCGTAGTGCTCCGCAGTCGGAGCACTATAAATCGTAGTGCTCCGCAGTCGGAACACTAAAAATCGTAGTGTTCCGCAGTCGGAGCACTAAAAAATCGTTGTGTACACATGTCGAACACTTAAAAATAACGTAATGATAACGTACCACACACGAGTTTATTATGATTTGCGAGGAAAATAAAATATTTATAATTTTTGAGATAAGTACAAATTAAGACATAAAAACTCAGATACACCTCTAAAATCCATGTATACATACATATTAGTTAATAACGTTGGGAACTTAAGTAGAAAATATTGTTACGGAATTAGGTTTAACTAATCTCCGTGTAGACGTTGTTTTATTCCCCAGTACGATTTGTACCAAATAAAACAGGGTTCGTTTTAGATTACGTTTCTACAATGCTTTATTTACTTTATTACACTTATTCGGAACCGACTTTAATTACTAAGCACACAGCAAGTCTCTTGTTAGCACGCAGCTCTTATTTAACCGATCTGTTCAGTTCAACGCTTAAAACACAACTACTCCGTCATTGCCATTTCCCCGGTATTTATACCCCAAAGTCTCCCTGTTCTAGAGTCCTCCAGAACACATATGGTAACATCTCGAATCTGTGCAGCGAACACACAGACGCACATTCGCACTAAGCGAACAACCATACTCACATACATACATGGGGGAATACAATTGGACGACAAGCACAGTAATGACGTAACAACAACAAACAAGTGCAAAGAAGTAACAAACTAAAAAATAATTACATGATTATGGCAAAACAAAATAAAAGCACATTAATGAAAGGTAAAGTAACATCTAGAATAATGAAGAGAGTTCTACATGGTAGTTGTTGTTGCTTAAATAAAGTAACTGCGTAATAAAAACTTTACGTTAAAATTCAAATTTTTAAATTAACGGAAATTAAACTAAACTAACTTAAACCTATCAGTTACATTCGTAACATTGCCTCCCGCTTAAGCCTGTTCGTCCCGAATAGGCACAGTTCCCTCTCTGTGGTATGGGCATTGGTAACACACTGCCTCCCGCTTAAGCCTGTTCCTCATGACCTGGCACAGTTCTCGTTCCATAGCGGGCCAACCGTTCTAGATGTACCACCTTCATCTTTGATCTAGGGCTGTCGCTCTTCTGTATGCGATACACGACGTCATTTATTTTCTTGACTACCTTGTAGGGGCCTTCCCAGTGCGTTTGTAATTTGGGGCATAGTCCTTTTTTCCGTTGTGGGTTGAACAATAGTACCAGTTGCCCTTCTTGGAACCCATCAGTATTTGCCGCTCTATCGTACCTCGCCTTCATGCGGTTGCTGACCATTTTTATCCGACGGCGTACTGCATCGTGGACTTCACTGAAAGAGTTTTGACTGTTTTCATCGTTATCAATGTCGGGGTTTGGTGTGGCACCGAAGATCAGGTCACCAGGCAGCTTCAATTCATTGCCGAACAAAATTCTGGCTGGGGTTCGAGATGTGGAGTCATGAATGGCCGATCTATAGGCTAGTAGGAATTTTGGAATATGCTCATCCCAGTCTCTTTGGCCGCTATCTACCACCTTTCGTAGATGCTCTTCCAGGGTGCGATTAAATCTTTCCACCATGCCATCTGATTGTGGATGCAGGGGCGTTGTCCTCGTTTTCTTGAGTCCGTGGGTGTCACACATTTCTTTGAAGATCGCTGACTCAAAATTTCTTCCTTGATCGGAATGAACCTCGGATGGGACACCATAGCGACAAATCCAATTCTTGCTGAACACATCCACTATTGTCTTGGCTTCCTGGTTGGGAATGGCATAAACCTCTGGCCATTTGCTGAAGTAATCCATGACCACTAAGACATACCGGTTCCCGGAGTCGCTTATTGGAAACGGTCCAGCCACATCCATTGCGATTCTTTCAAATGGAGCTCCTGAATTATACTGTTGCATGTGGCCTCGACTCTTCCGGGTTGGACCTTTAGCTCTTATACACCTCTCACAATTGGCAATCCAGTCTGCAATGGATTTCTGACAGCCGACCCAGTAGAACCTCTGCTTTATCTTTTCAGCAGTCTTTGTCACACCAAGGTGTCCTCCACTTGGCCCATCGTGAAACTCTGACAAGACATCTTTTATTTTGGAGTCTGGTACGACAATCAAGTTGCGGTGAGTTTTTCCATCGTCGCTCTCCCACTTACGATGTAGGCACCCATCTATTAGAAGTAGACTGTCCCACTGGGCCCAATAAGATTTCAAAAGGGGGCTTTCGGGCGCTATTTCTTTGCGACTAGGGCGTTCGCCCATTTCCATGGCAGAAATTAGTTTGCCTAGGGTGCGATCTTTTCTTTGTTCCGCCGACCAATCCTCGCCGGACTCAACCTGCAGTAGCCGGACATCGACGATACTTGCTTTGCCTTCAGCCTTCGAGCAATGTCTGCATTCAATTTTGCATGGCCGACGAGACAGGGCATCAGCATTACCGTGTTTTCCACCTTTTCTGTGCTCGATACTTAGGTCATAACTCTGAAGCCTTTCGATCCAACGGGCCAATTGACCTTCCGGGTTCTTAAACTGGAGCAGCCATCGCAGAGCGGAATGATCGGTTCTTAGCAGGAAGTGCTGTCCATACAGGTATTTGTGATAGTGTTTGATGCTCTCCACAACTGCCAGCAGCTCTCTCCTCGTCACACAGTAATTCCTCTCAGGCTTTGACAATGTTCGGCTGTAGTACCCGATGACTTTTTCTTGGCCGTCTATTTCCTGGGAAAGGACACCACCGATCCCGTATGCACTGGCGTCAGTGTCCAACACAAACTTACCACCGGGTACAGGGTACGCCAAAAGAGGAGCTTTGCAGAGCATGTCTTTGAGTTTTTGGAATGCCTCTTCCTGGTCGTTGCTCCATAGAAATTTCTGCCCTTTTTGAGTCAGTCGGTGTAAGCTTGCGGCAATGTTGGCAAAATTGGGGACAAACCGACGGTAATAGGTGCAGAGACCCAGAAAGCTTCGCAGCTCATGGAGGTTTCGAGGTGGCGGCCAGTCTCTGACGGCTTTAATCTTCTCGCTATCCGTCGATATGCCCTCCGTCGTCACATGGTGCCCTAGGAACTTCACCTCTCGCTGGAAGAGGTTACACTTCTTCGGGTTAAGTTTCAGACCCGAAGACGATAGCTGCTGGAGTACATTCCTTAAATTCGTGAGGTGTTCGTCGAAGGTCTGTCCCATGACTATGATGTCATCCAAGTATATAAGGCACGACTTCCACTGCAACCCTTTCAGCACCCGCTCCATCAGCCTTTCAAAGGTGGCCGGGGCGTTGCAGAGCCCGAATGGCATGACATTAAATTGCCAGAGACCGCCGTTAACGCCAAACGCTGTCTTTTCCTTATCTTTTTCGGCTATCTCTACCTGCCAGTAACCACTCTGCAGATCGAGGGTAGAGAACCATGACGTCCCGGCTAAGGTGTCTAGTGTGTCATCGATTCTTGGGAGCGGGTAACTATCTTTCTTGGTGACATCATTTAGTTTTCTGTAATCGACACAAAATCTGGTACTTCCATCTTTCTTCTTGACCAGAACTACTGGGGAACACCAGGGACTCGACGATGGTTCGATCACACCACTCTCCTCCATTTCGCTTATCAACTTCTGGACTTCGTCCCTTTTTGCCAGTGGAACGCTTCTTGGGGCTTGTTTTATTGGTCTTGCGTCTGCCGTGTTTATTTCATGTTTCACCACCGATGTTCTTCCTTGATGCCCTTTTGTAGACGCAAAAGTAGAGGCATGTTTCCATAACAGCTGCTTGGCCTTGTTCTTCTCGGAAGGTGATAAGTTGTGTGTCCACTCTTTGATGTAACAATCGAGGTGCTTCTTCTCCATGGCTGCCGATTTTTCGGTGTTATTTTCCAAATTAATTACAGCTTCAGCTGGTGTACATTGTCCAACATCGGAAAATTGACAAATTTGTTCTTGTTTGTCTGACAGGTTCAAAACTCTAACTGGAATCAATCCATCATCGTTGCTTTTCACCAGGGCATTCGCTATTAAGATGTTACTATTTTTGTTTTCTGCTGGTCCCACCACCCACAATTTTCCGACTCCACAATCTCCATCCATTGGTACCCATATCAATGTTTCGGCACAAGGCGGTATAATCTCTGGATGTTCCGTAGTCAGACGTCTAATAGGTGTGTTTTCCTCGTAACCCATATTTAATGGAATTTCCACATTGGACCATGTCATCACACGTTCTTTCATATCCAGATTAAGACCAAAGGCAATCATAAAATCTGCGCCTATTATAACTTCGTCTACGATATCAGCAACTATAAACTCGTAATCGACAGATTTATTGACAATAGTTAGTCTCACGGTTATCTTTCCATGTACTGCCGCAGGCTCCCCTGTTGCTGTGCGCAGTCTGACTCCATTTAGTGGCGTTATCTTTCCCCTGGCCAGATCTGATCTGATGATGGACTTTGATGCGCCTGTATCCAAGGTCAGAATTCGCTTGTCACCATTGATATAACCAGTTGTTGTAAGGTTGTGGTTTTTCTGTTGTACTATCGCTATGGAGATTGTGGGGCCGTCGTCGATGGGAGCCAGTTCACGCCCCGCTGGACTGGCTCGATTTAGTTTAACGGTGACTCATTTGCAGAACGTTGAGCCACTCTTTTACTTTCTTTTGACGGGGATGGTGACGATGACCGCGATCGCTTGCGCTTCGCTCTACATTCACGCGCAAAATGACCCATTTTGTCGCAATTGTGACACCTACCCTTGGCCTTAGTTGGTGCTGCCGTATACCTTCCTTGTAATACCCGCTTCATTGCTGCCTCGATCTCGTTAACACGATATTTGGGTTCATCGAACTCGGTATCCAGTTTGCGGACCTTGTGAGTCTGGGGATTGGTGATTATTCTTGCCGTCTCTTGTGTAAGGGCGTAAGACACGGTTTCAGCAAATGACGATTTTGGTGACGCATACGTTGCACGTTTGATCTCGGCGTCACGTATACCATTCACAAATGTTTCGATTTTCATACGGTCCAACAATGGATGGTTTTCTCCTGGATACGTCATTAGCACCAAACGTTCTACTTCCGTTGCGAAGTCCTGTAAGGTCTCATTTGGCTTCTGTGTTCTTCCCCTTAATTCCATTAAGTAGATGTTTTGCTTATGTTCGCCACCGTACTTACGTTCGAGAGCAGCCATTATATCCCCATAACTGTTTCTAGAAGCAGCAGGAATACTCTGTAATACGTCAGCAGCATCACCCTTCAATGCCATAAGGAGTGATACCGCCTTTTCGTTGTCGTTCCAAGAATCTCTAGCAGCCACTGTCTCGAACTGTAATTTAAACACATTGAAAGAGGTAGAGCCGTCGAACACTGGAGGCTTAATTTTTAACGTGTTATGAATAGCTCTCACTGGGCCACCTTTGATTTCCAGTTCCGACATTTTCTTCTCCAAGTTCACAAATTTCTCGTCATGGGCCAGAAATTTCTCGTCAACAGACAGAATCTTTTTATCCAACTCTTTAATTTGCACCTCCACGTTTTCTACTCTCTTTTCAATCACTATCGTGATGTTCTCGAGTTTCTCGTTAATTTTTCTAGAATTCTCTTCCAACTCCTCTTTTAAGTTTCTTGAATTTTCTTCAAACATCCTAGAATTCTCTGCTTTCATTTCGTCCATTTTAGCATCTAATTTCTCCATCATTTTGGAATTTTCTTCACTTTTCTTATTCATTTCCTGCATTATCATAGCCAGCATTGATTTCAAATCGTCACCCCTGGCAGCTACCGATGAAACTTCCTCAACAGTGGATTCGCCCTTTGCCGGTAACTCGACTTCCTCCTTATCGTCGAACTCATATTCATCGATGTTCATTCCACGTCGCTCGAACTCTTCCAACAAGCGTTTTTGTAGTTCGGCCTTGTTGCCAGTAGAACACAACTCCAACTTACTTAGCTCCTTCTTCAAGTCTTCCACTCGTAGATCCTTAAACTTCATTGTAGGATGATCGTAATCTCACTGCTGACACCAATTGTTACGGAATTAGGTTTAACTAATCTCCGTGTAGACGTTGTTTTATTCCCCAGTACGATTTGTACCAAATAAAACAGGGTTCGTTTTAGATTACGTTTCTACAATGCTTTATTTACTTTATTACACTTATTCGGAACCGACTTTAATTACTAAGCACACAGCAAGTCTCTTGTTAGCACGCAGCTCTTATTTAACCGATCTGTTCAGTTCAACGCTTAAAACACAACTACTCCGTCATTGCCATTTCCCCGGTATTTATACCCCAAAGTCTCCCTGTTCTAGAGTCCTCCAGAACACATATGGTAACATCTCGAATCTGTGCAGCGAACACACAGACGCACATTCGCACTAAGCGAACAACCATACTCACATACATACATGGGGGAATACAATTGGACGACAAGCACAGTAATGACGTAACAACAACAAACAAGTGCAAAGAAGTAACAAACTAAACAATAATTACATGATTATGGCAAAACAAAATAAAAGCACATTAATGAAAGGTAAAGTAACATCTAGAATAATGAAGAGAGTTCTACATGGTAGTTGTTGTTGCTTAAATAAAGTAACTGCGTAATAAAAACTTTACGTTACAATTCAAATTTTTAAATTAACGGAAATTAAACTAAACTAACTTAAACCTATCAGTTACATTCGTAACAATATGAAAAACATTGATTCGGTTGTTGTACAATGGCGCACTACAAATTGTAGTGTTCTGACTGTGGATACATGAGTTTATTATGAGTTGTGAGGAAAATTAAATATTTTATAATTTTTTTTATAAATACAAATTAAAAAATAGAATTTAATAGAACACGTGAAAAACGCCTGATTTGATTTTTGGACAATGGATCAATAAAAATCGTAGTGTTCGGTTGCGGAGCACTAAAAATCGTAGTGTTCAGACTGCCGGATCACTAAAAATCGTAGTGTTCCGACTGCCGGATCCCTAAAAATTTTAGTGTTCCGACTGCCGGATCTCTAAAAATCGACTGCCGGATCACTAAAAATTTTAGTGTTCCGACTGCCGGATCACTAAAAATCGTAGTGTTCCGACTGCCGGATCACTAAAAATTTTATTGTTCCGACTGCCGGATCTCTAAAAATCGATACAATGGAACAATAAAAATCGTAGTGTTCCGACTGCCGGATCACTAAAAATCGTAGTGTTCCGACTGCCGGATCACTAAAAATCGTAGTGTTCCGACTGCCGGATCACTAAAAATTTTATTGTTCCGACTGCCGGATCTCTAAAAATCGATACAATGGAACAATAAAAATCGTAGTGTTCCGACTGCCGGATCACTAAAAATCGTAGTGTTCCGACTGCGGATCACTAAAAATCGTAGTGTTCCGACTGCGGAGCACTAAAAATTTTAGTGTTCCGACTGCCGGATCACTAAAAATCGAAACGCTGTTAATTATAATTTCTGGGGAAAATTAAATATTTTATGGGTTGTGGGACGCGTAAAAATAAAAATTAATAAATAAAATGCACGTGTTTTAAATTAGTTACAAATGTTGAGATCTTTAGTAGAAATTTAGGAAAAAATCATCATCATTAATTGATGAATATTGTTTCTTGTACAAATGGCAACAGGTACAATTTCCCCAAAATAATAAATTTGTGGTTGTATTTATCCCGAAATCATAAAGTTGACTTTAAATGTACAATCCTACTTGCGGAAAATCAGCACATTCTTATTGAGTGATATTGTTTGTTGTACAAATATCAACAGGTACAATTTCCCCAAAATAATAAGTGTCTTCAAACGTACAAGTCTACTTGGGAAAAACCACATACTTTCTTCAACTGCATTCACTGAGGAATTTTGTTTTTGATACAAAAAGTTACAGGTACAACTTCCGCAAACATTGTGTTGTTATCAATATTTTCCGTTCCTTATTTCTTTTGTTCACATTAAAAAAAATTAAGTAATTCATGAGGATCAAGAAGACAATTTTTATACGAATATGTACATCTTTATGACACTAAGTATTGTTATTCTGATACGTATATACTGAGCGTCTAAATGTGCAACCACAGTAACGTGTAATATTTTAGATTATATGTAACAAAAAATGTAATAGTTTTATAAAAATTTGTACCGCATACATCTTGTCATATTTTCTACTAACGTTCTAAAATTTTGTAACTAATTTTAAGTACATGGTTATAACATGCTCATCTTAATTTGTATTTTTTAATTTTTACTTGACCCAAAAGCCATCAAATATTTAATTTTCCTCATAAATCATAATAAACAGATGATTACCTAAACGTCGAATAGTAAAATTTTTACTGCTCCATTGTCCAAAAACCAGTCAGATGTTTTTCATATTTCCTACTAATTTGTATTTCTTAATTTGTATTTATTAAAAAAAAACATAAAATATTAAATTTTCCTCACGAATCATAATAAACTCATGTGTGGTACATTACCTTATAGTTTTGCACGTGATACACTACGATTTTTAGTTATCCGGCAGTCGGAACACTACGATTTTTAGTGCTCCACAGTCGAATAGTACGATTTAGTGCTCCATTGTCCAAAAATCAAATCAGATATTTTACACATTTACTTCTAACTTTTATTTATTAATATGTATTTATTTATCCTAAAAACATAAAATATTTAATTTCTCTCATAAATCATAATAAACAGACGATTACCTTAACGTTACTTTTTAGCGTTTCGGCTCGTGGTACGCTACGATTTTTAGTGTTCCGACAGTCGGAACACTACGATGTTTAATGTTCTGCAGTCGACACTACGATTTTAGTGCTCCATTGTCCAAAAACCAAATCAAACATATATGGATGTAACATTTTATTTTAATTTTTATTAATCAAATTTAACCAAATATTTCATTTCCCTAAGAAAACATAAATCCTTTGTTATTTTTTAGTGTTCCAACACGTGGTGCACTATGATTTTTAGTGATCCGGCAGTCGGAACATTAAAATTTTTAGTCCTCCGCAGTCGGAGCACGAAAATTTTTAGTGCTTCTGCTAAAACACTAAATTTTTAGTGCTCCGCAGTCGGAACACTACGATTTTTAGTCCTCCGCAGTCGGAGCACTACGATTTTTAGTGCTCCGGCATGCGGTACACTACGATTATCGTTGTGTTCCGGTACAGTATCACTAATTTTTTTTTGTGTTTGTGTTCCGGAGCGGTACACTATCGTAGTATACCTATACATCTTGGAACGGTACAGAACGGTACGGTACGATACCATAGTGTTTATTTTCGAACACTGGACCTAGTTGACAAAGAATTAATCACAAAAATAAAGTTCCGCATAAAGTCACAATAACAGTAAATACTTACCAAATACATGACCTAACATGCCATATCCGTTGGTTATTTATAAAATATAGTCATATATTCATGATAATGAGTTTCATTTATTGCTTGTATAATTAGAATAAGGATCAAAAATCTTTATGGAATTATTATATTACTTATATTATAATGGAAATAAGAAGAATGTATGTAGTATGTATATCACGTTTAAAAAATCAATTTTATTATTCAATCACAAAAATGGGTTAAACATAAAACTGATTAATCATTTCGTTCGTTACTAAATAAAAAATAGGCACTATAATATTGCATCTGATTTTAGAAATTAAACAATGAAAGAAAATGTAATACATAATAAATAAATACTATGTGACCACCCTGTTCCGCTAAAAAGTAAAACAATTTTGAAGTTGATTCAACATGAAATTTAGAGTTTAAGGATTTTTTGTTAATATTTTCGCATGAGGACAATCGAGGTATTTAACAAACATTTCAAATGAGTAACCACCCTCGGATGGATGAGTTATAAATTTACCCTCCTTGCACTTAATTACCAAATAACAATTTTCTCTATACATATTTAACTGTTCCATTTTCGTATAAAATATATTTTGCCAAACCCCATTATATGTATGTACAAATGTCGATTTGTGAGTATTTCTGTTGTGGTTTAGTTAAATAGAATTAGATAATAATTATGTATATAGATTATATATTGAAGTATATAAAGTCTTAAGATTAATTGTATATATAAAATATATATGTATGTAATTGGAAAAATATATATGTATGTATATGTTTTATGAATATATGAATGTATGTATATGAACGGGTTTTTATGTACGATGCCTACGAGAATGATTTGTATTCGCTATATTTTCCATACAAAACTAAGATAACTTCTTCACAAAGTATCTATTATATGTATTACTAAATATTCCTTATTTTGATTTATATACTGACTATAAGTTACATAATACATTTTTCCTAGTAAAATATCTTGAGACAAACATTTGATTCGCTTTACTGTCTTTAAGAATCTAAAAGCGAACTCCATTTTAGATATTATGAATACGAATCTAAAAAATAATCCAATATACAAAGTTTCCAGCTGACTCTTGAAATGCTACCTGAGCCTTTTTATATTTTGGAATATTTGATATTCTAGTACAGACCTGAAATAACAAGAGTGGGAAACCAGATGAGTTTTGAACGGCGAACTAAATGTAAAAACAAGAACAGTTGGAAACTGTTGCAAATTGAAGTATTATTATGACATTGTTCTGTGTGGGGAATTATGCTTAGTTCATTTAGGGTTATTGCACCAGATAATCCTTGTAGCCGCGCAATGACTTTAACTGTTTTTTAAGCTTTGTTATCAAATCGGACGGCTGCACCAATATGGATATGTCGCGACCTATCGAATTTAGACGATCACGTATTTCATTGTCCTTGAAGAATAAATTCAATGGACGGCCATTTATCTCTGTGAGGACCCAGAAGGTAAGTGTTGTGCCGTCACAAGACTGAGCCTGCAAGAACAAAAACAATAGGAATTGTAAAAAATTAAAAGACGGTAAAAGGTCAAGTAATACCTTTGGAGGAAGTCCATGCCTAGCTGCTAAGCTATTTGGCACAACATCGACAATAGTAGCAGTGTTGCCATCACGTATTAAGCCCAAACACTGTCCTTCTCTTTCTCTCCGTATAGCATAGCCTCTGCCAAATGGAATGCGGCGAACTAAAACTTCCACCTTCAAAAAGAAAAAAAGAAAAACATTTGCAATGATACAAAATCGAGTCAGCCGAACGTGACGTCAACTTACAAAGAGTGTATTTGTATTCCGAATTATTTTATTTGCTTCGGCTGCAGAACTTATTGTAACTCCTGCTATGGAAAGTAACTGATCACCAATGTGTAGGGCATTGTATAATACCGGATGTTCCTTTTGCTTCCATCCAGCCACCCTGTTAATGTAATAAATGTTAAGTGTGTAGCATTCCTTAAGTGATAATTTTATTTATAGTTACCACACAGCTCCGAATGCATCTACCCAGGCTATTGAGCCCACACAATCTTTCCGTCGTAGTTGTAAGCGCACTCCTCCAGGATGCATTATCTCTCGACGAAGTTGCATAACTTGTTGTTCGCGTAAAGTCATGCGCTTTGCAGGGGATGATGTGCTATTGTGGATGCCGCTTGGAGCTCCACCTAAAATGTTATCACTAATGCGGAAGGGTTGAGGTGGTTGTCGCAAAGCAGAATTTCCCACGGCTGCTGCATTAGGCCGGTTAGAAAATTCATTATTGTTAGCTCCACGTGAGTTACGCTGTCCTTGGGCATCAGAAGTAGAGGAACTACGCCTGCGTTGTTCCACGGCATCAGATGCGGTTCGATTTATTGCCATGTGGGTAGGAGTTTGAGTAGCTGCCGATGAACTGGAAACATCACCATTGTTGTTAGTATTTGATGTGTTGGATTTGCTGTTGGCATTCGCCGCAGTATGCGGAGGAGTTGGTTTTGTTTTTGACGAAGACATTTTATTAAGAATGTGAAAATCCCGACGACTGGGCCTTGCAGATATAACTGCTTCGGTAAGTCCTCTTCTTAACATAAAAGGCGGTCTTGGAATTTGACCTTGTGGAACATTGGATGGAGACACTATTCTTCTTCTTTGAAGTGCTGGACTTGCCACTTTATGTGGAGTTATCGGTTGGTCCGATGTAACTTGATTTGCGTGCAAATGTGTCGTTGCATTCGCACGGATTTCAGATGGATCAAGACTGCTTTGTTTTACCATTTGCCCCTTTTGCTTTTTGTCACTGATCCCGTTGACGGAAGACTTTGAGATAGGAGATAATGGACCGATATCAACTTTCGATTTGTTTTGGCTGGCATGTCGAAGTGGCGAGCTCCATTTCGGTGACATTGGTGGCAGTCTTTGTTGAGAAGCTGATGGCCCAGCACCATTGATGTCCGAACTCCCGACTGCATTCGACGACGTTGGCGACTCGATATCAACAGCCGCATTGGCCGTTGATGATAGAAATACTTTTTCATAATGTATGGAATTACTTCGATTATTTGACTTAGATGCCTTCTCAATTTCTTCTTTCACAGATCCCCGTCTCATAGCCATCGACGTTGCATCGCTTGTGTTATTCACCGTTATATTTGTGATGCCTGATGTATTTGCTGATAAAATAATTTTCTTGGGCAATTTGGGCGTAGACGACGAGGATGGTGCCGACGTCGAACACATGATGGAAGGGGGTGTGAAACAAGTCCCATATGCATTATCAGTACCTGCAACATGGACTGTAGTAATCTTAAATTGGTCATCTATTGTTGACGTTGCTGCCACATGTGGTTTCTTTGCTGGCGTTGTATACTGATTGCCAACTGACGGTTGCACTGTTCCTACATTGCCTATAACTTGAATTGTGTTGCTATTGTGTTGTTGACTACCACTGCTATTACTACTACTACTGGACGGAATGATTTGTACATTACTTTTGTATTCAAACTGCTTGGCATGTTTCAATGACGTGACTGCAGATGCAACATGAGTTTCAGGGAATGTGAATATATCAGCACTTAATCCTTTATGCGGCAACTTAGGAGGTTCACCGTCACTATCACAACTTGAAGTTTTATCACCATTAATCACATTTGTTGATACCTGTATAATAGTGATGTTAGTTTTAGTCTCGGCTGAGGTTGAAGTTGTCGGTAGTTGTGTTTCGAAATCAGCATTTACTTCCAGTTCTGTTATATTGTTACCGCGACTGCTGGAGTTTGCAACAACTAATGATTGGTGACTATCATTAGGTGGTATGACATCTGGCTTTTGACAAGTATTTGTTGAGTGGGTGCTACTCATATCAACGGCTCCTACCGAAAGAGATCGAGTTGTTTGTGGTCTGAAATTAAATTATCATAAAAAGTCAGCGAATTGAATTAAGGAAGATTTGATCTATTACATTATCACAATAAAAGAATGACCACTAGCATAAAAAAATGGAACAGGGTCTCTTTGCCATGAGTGAAGAATTCGTATTTTTCTTCTAAGAGATCAAGTAACAAAATATGTAACAGATTAACATGCTTATTAAACCATATAACGTCAGGATTTTTTTTCGAAAAAACTTACTTTTTTAACACTTTTTAATATTCCCTGAATTCATATAAAATATATATATCTTATATAATTAATTTTTTTTATCACATATCAAGTTTTTCATCTAAAATTTTATTATTATGTTTGTATGTTCGTTCTCCTGTTCAATCTGGCTCTATCTCCAGTTCCAGGAAATTGGTTACTTCGATGGGATGTAACCACAGGTCCACTGGAGTCAGATGAATAGGCTTGGCGGGGCAGTTGAATAGGTGCTTAGTATCGTGCGGGCCCATGCCGCATACTGGGCAGATGTCTTACACGGTGCGATCGATTCCCGCCCAATAGGAATTCAGGCGACTGCAATATCCGAGCGTAATTGAGCCAAAACTACTCTGGTTTGTCGTGGCAGCTGACGCTCTTCAGCTGCGATAGAATGGGGATGTGCTCCGATGACTGCATTCACACAATAATTGCTTATGGTCTTAGCAACTGTGTCCGTGTGAATGCTGTTCAAACCTGCCTGATATGCCTGTTGACCTAGAGGTTCTCTCCTATATTGTTGGACCGTCGTCTCTAGAGCATGAATATCCTTCTTGATGTGCCTGGGTGTATCGGTGGCCAGCAGATGGTGATTGGGATGGCTTTCACGGTAACACCCGAGCAAGTACTGCAACGATAGCATCTCATTATGTTGTCGTACTGGAAGAATCTTTGCCTCCTCATGTAGATGGTCCACTGTAGATTTGAGGAGGCACCCTGTTGCTGTTCTCAGGGCGGCGTTCTGGCAAATTTGAATCTTATCCTACTGCGTGGCAGATGTTTTAACCTGGCTGATATCTTATCGTTACAAAATTAATGTCTATTGTTACCAAGAGAATAAAAACATTTGTGGGACACTGTATACTCTGTTCAGTATGTGATTTTCAATTATCAGAAGTCAACTATAAACTTATATGACATCTATTTTCAAAAATATTTATTATTTTGAGCCCATCTTCGGCTTCTAAAAATGTTCACAATGGAGAAGGGCTTTAATAGTGGTGAATCTACTGATTTCACACCGCAGTCTGCTACGTTGGACAAACTATATATGGATCAAGTTACGGAATTACGTCACACAATTTTAAATAAAGCAGAGACTGTTGATATCGACACATGTCTCAAATGGCTTAAAGTGTTTAATCAATCCACCAAAGAAGATAAACTAGCTCGCAATTGCTTATGCACAGAAATGCAAAAACAAATTCAAGAGTTTGGACATTTGGCAGAACCATTTACAAATCTGAATAATTGTAATCGAAAATTAGAAAGTGTATTGGGAGAATTGGATACTGAAACACAAATCGACAGTTTTAGTTTTAGAACTGAGTTCAATGTCACGTACAAGTCCCATGGAGAACCGTGCAAGCAATTGCTTACAATACCTCAAGATGTGGAAATTAACTATGAGTACAATCTTAATTCAGAAATTCTGCAATTAAAACACGAAGTTGATAATCTACGCTTGCAGTTGAAGGAAAAGGACATGGAAAATGAAAATCTTAAAGAAATAAATAAGAGACTACGTCAAGAAAACGAAACAGTACTCAGTGATATAAAAGCAGATATTTTAAATTGCATTCGCAAAAAACTTCTGTATTTGAAACACTGCACGTCTGCTCCAAAGAAATTGGAGTTGTTTGATTTTATATTTAAAACGTTTTCAAATGACATGGAGTTTATGAATTTGTTAAGAGAATCCGATTCAGAACTTCAAGAAATTTTAAACCAACAATTTGATATTGAATTAAGTAAGCACAAAGAATCAATAGTTCAACAACTCTGCCAAAAATTGTTGAAGAAAAAAACCAAACTTCGTAAAAAGTATGAAAGGCGTGTGAGTATACAGTACATGACCCAGCGATTACAACTGAAACTGGCCAAATTGAAATGTATATCTGAACTCAGACAGGTGTTCTTACAATCCCAAAACAATTTTGGCAAACTTGACTTGTGGGAAATATTACATAAATTGGAAATGAAATATGAAGCCATTGTGAATGATTAGGAAAAATGATTTTATGCCATATTGAAATGCTAATTTAAAAACGAGTTCATATTTTTATACATTCATATTATTGTTCCTAAATGTTATATTTTTTGAAATTTATTTCGTTTTAATAAAGGAATTCGTTTAACGAGGTTATTTATGTCAGTCTACGGAGAAAATCAGTAATTTTACAACAGGTCGAGAAATTCAGAAAAAATTAGAGTAAAAGGGGATCCCACATAACGGAAATATTGGTCTGTTCCAGGACTAATCTAATAATTTGTACTATTTTTTCGATAACATAAAGGAAAAAATATTATCGTAGTAAAAAATAGTAGCTCCATGCAGGTTCTGGAACAGAGCAAATATGAATCGGGGTGCAATTATTGTTATCGGAAAACTCTCCGTAGTTCCTTCGGACTAATAAATGATACAAATTAAACAAAAACATTTCCGTACTTTCGAACCTTTTCCATATTAAACGTTTACATTACAGATTACACTTAATTGCTCTGTTCCAGAACCTGCAAGAAGCTACTATTTTTTAACATTTTTTCCTTTATGTTATCGAAAAAAATTATAAAAATTAGTAGATTCTTGCAGTACTGGAACAGACCTAATATATGACAACATAACAGGAATTGTATACATACCGTGGAATTCTTCGTTCACATTGCAAAAGATTTTCCAAATTTCGAACATGATCTGAAAGAAATGAAAATTTCTTTAGTTTCGAAATTCAAATAAATGTTCATGGTGGTATTCATTTACCTGCAGAAGCACGATGGGCAGAAAGTACATCTAAACGTACACTATTATTATTACTATTGCTGCTTCCATAATTATTAAAATCACCAGGCTTAACACTGGGTTTTCGTAACAAAGGACCAATGCATTCATCCTCTGTAGACTGTGAATCGCTGAAATGCAATTCTCCCCTATCTAAACTCAGGGTCAATGTTTTAGCAGTTACACTTGTCATTTCATCCATATCAATGGATGAAGATGATGAATTGGCATCATTAATTTGTTCGCTATATGCACTTATTGGATCAGACAACATATTCAATAAATTTTGTGTTAATGTATTCGACATTGATGTTAGAAGGGGAGTTGACGTTGTATTAGTTGTGGTGAATGAGGAAGAAGAGATAGATGATGAAGTTGTTGATGTTGCAGTGGACGGTATACTATTTACTGTAGTTGTAATAAGACTTAAACTATCATTTGTGGAAGTAATTGAGGAAGTTGTGCTGCTAGAAACTGATGTCAAAGTATCGGCTTCATTTCGAGGTTCATTTGTGGTAGCGTTTTCGTTTGCACTGGCTGTATTTTGTTGTAGCTGCTGTTGTTGTTGAAGACTGGGTGGTATAACTCTTTCCACACCTGGCACTATTGCAGCTGGAACTGGCGGCGGTGCTGGCAGTGGTGATGTGGGATCTCTTGTTGGCAATAAGGGTAGCCGAACTTCAGGCAACTTAGTATAGAGATTTTCCCGTGGAGAGAGTATTTTCATTTCCCTTAACTTCGAGCGCAAAGTTTCGACCCATTCTTGCATAATATCCCTGGAATATTTAAATACAAATAGTACGAAAAAAACAAAAGTAAAACGTTAATAACTCCTCATAGCAAACAACAATTGTAACGAATGAAATTGTTTTGCCATCTGCGGAATGTTATAATTATTGTATTGCACGGTAATGGTAAATAAAAGAAGCAATAGTAATTGCGAACAATGAAAATTCAGGCACGTAGATAGGCTAGTTGTAGTATAAATGGTAGTACCATGGAAGTATGTATTGTGAGTCAATTTTTTATTCAGCACAAAACAATTTCATTCGTCATCGTTTATGTTTTTACACTTTGCAAAGAGCTACGGCTATGCTTTTGAGGTTACTGGGGGATATTTCAACATACCATGACATAGCATGAAAACGCAACACTTCATTGCTAAGCGTGACAACAAATTCGAATTCATGTGAGTTTGGAATTAGTGCGTGCGAAATATGCAATGTATCCTGCAGTGAGACAACCCATTCGGGATTATGTGATGGAGCTTGTCTGGGCTCTGCATAACCCTCAAGCAATGCCTCGGTGTCGTCATGTACACAGAACACAACCCAGCTGCGTTCACATTTCTAAAATAGAACAAAACAATCATTAACACCTACTAATAATAACACTTGGCTGGCTGCTGATGGAAAAGACACTTACTTTTGGACCGACACAAATTTTCTTGCCCTCAGCTGTTAAACGTTTCAACCATGTATTTTTATGGATTTCTCGAAATTGAGCAGCCATAGGAGGTAGTGGAACCGCTGCCGTCGCAGCTGGTGTTGGGCGAGAGCCTATTAAGCTGGGCAGTACACTATTAGAACCAGCCATAGTGGAAATAGGACCAGATGAATTTGAACTTAATAGAGAATAAGTCATTTCTTCGTTAAGAGATTCATGCTGACTTTTGTGTTGCAGAATAATCCACGTCGAGAAACAGAATTTGCTTATTATTTTCGAGTATTCCACTTTTCTTTCTATTTTTCTTGTTGGTGTTTTGTTGCTTTCTTGCTAATTACTCCCATAGATGTTATTTAATTATTCTTGTTTACGTCTAAACGACACCACCAACCAACGTCTACCATCAACCAACACCTGCCTTTCAAACACTCAGTCTCTGCCTTTCGTATTGGCTGGTAATAATTGTTTATTTCATTTGGCTTTTTTGGTTTTGTTGACAACGGTCGACGTCGTTCGTGGCTGCGCGTTATTGTTTTTGTTGTTCTTCTTGCGGTAGTGGTTGCCGTTGCTTTTATAATTTTGACAACTAAATCCTTGAGTCCATTCATTTATTTGTGAGCGAACGAATGCAGCAGTAAACTTTGCGAAATCTTATAGTGCCTTTTCCTTGCTATTTGATGAACATATAGTATCTTTTTTTGAATTATTTTCACACAGGGAACATTTATTAACACTTCTACTAAAATATATACACTTAAAATTATATTTTTCCACCGAAAATTTATTAAAAATGCAGCTACTACGAAAAACACTTGCAACTTATTTCGACGCCATATTTACAATGATGCCAGATTGTCGTTATATCACGGATGGCATTGTCAATTTTGTGCAATTTATGAAACAAGGCAACACATTAAACTGTTGTACACACTATCGAGCAGGGGCTCAATTCTGTTGGTCCCGGTCCACACTAGAGTGATTTCATTGAAAAAATTGCATGAAATTATGCGTCTCTAGATCGACTTCCATAGTAGAGTAAAATCAAAAAATTGCTGTAGTGGGGAATTAGATTTAAGAACGCCTAATTTCATGAAATTTTTTAATGAAATTAACGCTAGTGTGGACCGGGACTTGCTATGAAAATGTGAAATGCAAATTTTTTATAAAGGAAATAAATGTCAAATGAAAAAATTATAAAGAAAATATTTTTCATTTCAAATTTTCATAGAACAAGAATCCAGCCCCAGGACAGTTAAAAATTCCAAAAGAGGGAACTGTAAAAAATGAGTTCCACATACGTACAAATTAGTTGAAAAAGTGCGAGAACGGAAAAATGACAGAAACGTAAAAAATAAGTGAGAGTATCGGCCAGCCAGATATCGGCAAACAGGTTACAACTTTTGGTTCGCCCAAATGGGTGGTGTAAAAACTCAGAAGGTAGGGGTAAACAAAAATATTCGGACATGTTCTGGAATTCACCGTGTATTCATTTCACATCACACATGCACTTCCCCTGTGAATGCAATGGTGTTTCTGTATTTTACTGTTTATAGCATACATATTTTGTTAAGAAAATTAAATGATTTTTAAATGCTCATAGAGAACACATTAAGTTTTAGTATTGTGCATAAAAATTACAGTGTGTCGAACACATGTGTGTTGCAGAAAGGCTTTGCGTGTGCGCATTTCACTATGACGGGTGAGGTGACTGCCAGAACAGGTCCGATTATTTTCTAAAGAGAACACTTTTCAGAGCCAGTTCAAGCTTCACTACTTTTTACTCGAAAAGCGTTCCTTTACTTCAGACACCAAACAATTCATATCGGAGCAGTTTACAACTTTTACTACTTTTGCCGGTTTTACCATTTCCAAAAGTAAAGGAACAGACCATTTGTATTGCCGAAAGCCCAATAATCGTTTGAGTAAAGTAATGCTAGGTTTAAGCTCTGTTCCAGAACTAAAAAGTTTTTAAAATTTTTACCACTTTTACACATTTTGCGTTCCCGTACACAAAATTTATATGAAAATCGTTTACGACTTTTACCACTTTATAAAGTACGGGAACAGGCCATTACATTTACGAAATCCACTCGATTTCAATTGTCAATTCCATCGCTTAAACGTCAAATGAAATACAGTGGATTTCAGATGAGATTTCATTTGAGGTATACACAAAGGTAAAATCCTCTCGATTTCGTAAATGTAAACTTAGGATGACTTCCGTGTCGTCAGATGCTTGACAAATGACCGCAAATATCTGAAGTATTCAGCCCTATTCTGAACATTCCCATGGGAGCAAAATTGCCCATTCCCACGTTATCCCTATTCTAAACGACGTGGGAGAAGCAAACAATTGTAAAAGAAAAAAAAAAAAGAAATTTCGAAATTACTTACATCGAATTATTATTGAATATTTAAGGTAGCTGTAATTTTTTTTTATAATAGAAAGTGCATATTTGCATTAAATTCACTGTTTTTGAATTAGGTAAGGGGTAGTTTACACTATATGTAAATTTCATATGACATGAAATTTTCCATCGTTATATATTCGCTAATATGTGTAATATTGGAGATTTTCCTTACGCCATTTACTCTGTGCGTCCACACCAGCAAAAATGTAAAAAACTACGTCTCCACATTGCCTCCGTGGGTAAATATGGAATGTTTTTATTTCGTGTCATGTGACATTGATAGATAGTGTAATCTACCTCTAAGTAAAAGCACAAATCACCTAATTCAACAGCCGTGCATTAATTTATGGTTTTTTAAAGTGAATGAAATCAAACGTTTGGTTTGTTCCTCTACTTTTGAAAGTGGTAAAACCGGCAAAAGTTGTAAACTGCTACCATATGAATTGTTTGGTGTCTGAAGTAAAGGAACGCTTTTCGAGTAAAAAGTAGTAAAGCTTGAAGGTTCTTGCACGTAAAGGAACAGAGCTGTTGTTATTGTGAGGTGCTGTACTAATAAGCACATTTTCCTCAAAATGTGCGAACTGATGTAAGCATTTTTTTTATTAGTCCCGGGCCACACTACATTAATTTCACTGAAACTTTGATATGAAATTATGCGTCTCTAGATCGACGTCCATAGTAGAGTAAAATCATGAAATTGCTGTAGTGGGGAGTTCGATTTAAGAACACCTAATTTCATGAAATTTTTTAATGAAATTCACGCTAGTGTGGACCGGGACTTAGGCAAACATACTTTTTGTATATAAAATAATAGGAGCTTTTTAAGTTTGTAACGAATTTAAAAATTGTATGTTGAATAAATTGAGTTAGTGGTTTTACAAGTATATCGCTAGTTTTATTTATTCCTAATTATCACTAGACCTCGTATTTTGCATATTTTTAAAAAAATCAAAAGATAAATTCTCATATTTTTTCGAATATTGGATATTTTTGCATATTATTACAAATTCACATTTATTATATTTTCACATTTATTTTATTGACATTTTTTTACGCCTAATCAATAGGAAAAACAAAAACATCAGTTTTTAAAAATTATTTTGGCAACAAAAATAGAATTGTTAATAGATCATTTGTCTGCCTTTAAATCAAAAGAAAAGCCAACCCGACATTTTTTTACTCAAAATTTGTACAAATTGTTACTGGATGTTGTTCGTTTACTCTACAGTACAATGCAAAAGACCTTTGTCGTTTACAAGAAGTTACTGGACTTGTACAAATTATTGAGTAAACGAACACACCTACTAATTTGGCATATATGTATGTATGTACGTTTGTGTGATCGTTGTCGTAGTCGTAGAGAGACTCTAAAGGCCTGCGTACATAAGCTTCCTTGCCTTAAGGGGTGAGTACATAAGCTGCATTGCCTGCTTACCTTGCTTGCTTTTGATAAAAGAATAAAAAAGAAAAGGGCAACCCAGTTCGAAATTTGCTCGGCCTTCTTTATTCTTTTATTTTTATTATGTCAGAAATGAAGCAGGAAAGCAAGGCAATCAGGCAAGGCAGCTTATGTACGCAGGCCTTAATAGCCCGTTTCCACGGTACGTCGTTCGTTCTCTATTCTTCGACCCATAACTACGAATAAATTATTTATTTTCCCACACAAAATTCTATGAACGAACGACGATTTTTCTACGTTGTTCGATTAGAAATACTCTCTGAACGACGAATAAGTATGTCCCATCCCTAACAAATGAGAGAATTTATCGAAAAAATTAATTATGACATGTCTGAATTCAAAATTGAAAAATTTTGTTGAAAACACAAAAATTTTTAGAAAAAAGGAAAAAGATGGAAGAAAATTAATGAACTAAACATTTTAGCTCTGTTCCTTTACCTGCCTGAGGTTACCATTTCTTACCATTTTTAACCTGCAAAGCGTTCCTTTACTAGGCGTTTACACACAGACAGTATTGGCAAGGCAATAGCAAAGTTACAAACCATTTTCACCAATACATTCATACTATTCTCTATACATATTTAAAAATTTATAAATGTATTTGTGAAAAAGGGTTGTATTTTTGCTATTGTCTTGCCAGTACTGGCATTTGTAAACGCAGGGTTACTTCAACAAGCATACAATTTATATGAGACCAGTTCACCACTTTTACCATTTTTTGCCACTGTTACCATTTTTTAAAGTAAAGGAACAGACCATTTATGTAGATGCATAAGGAAGATGGTTGTGTTTCCTTCTTAATTCCACACACATTTCTTGTCCATAAGTTCAAAATCGCGTAAAAAATCAGAAACAAAAAGGAAACAAATACCTGAAAGTCTGTATACACAAATATTAGGTCTGTACGATAACCCAAAAGTTTGTGCAAATTTGCACAAACTTTTACAAAATGCTGTTCGATAACAAACTTGCAAAGTAAAAGAGAGAGAATTTGGAGACAATTGTAAGAGAATATTGGAGAGTTTTGGAGACTTTTGTTTACAAGTTTTTGCAAGGAAAATTTTTCTTGTAAGAATTTGCAAGTTTGATCAGCTGATTTAAATTCAATTTTTTTGTGGCGGACTTCTTGGCAAAAAACATAAACAAACGTTTGGCTACTAAAATAAATAGATATAAAAAATGGAAAAAAATTATTAAATAAATTATGGAAAACGGTAATGTAACTAAAATGACTTATTTTGTAGTTTCTAGTGACTATTTCTTTTTTATTTTAAAGGTATCAAATCTCAGCAAAAAGCAGTGCATCCATGGAGTAGGAGAAACAAAATGTAGACGGCCAGGTATCCCCAACGATATCAATAAATATGTATGCCAAACATCGCACTGCGTTCCAGTATGTTTTATATTTGTGCTTTGGAAAGGGAATTATAGTTGTAGCAACACTAAGGCCCTCGTCACATAAGAGGCAGAAATGCTTTCAGCCAGAAACCCACCCAGGCTTCTTATGTACCGAGGCCTTAACACGATAGCCGGGTGCAACTCAGTTCCGGATCATTGGCGTAAGTCAAGTCAACGGGTTTGCCTGCATAAGCCAATCAACCACTATCAAATAAGAACGTGGAAGGAGAGCCACTATACTTGAAGGCACAAGCTACATCATTGGATTTTCGTGTTTTGGATTTCCGTGTTGCCCTATCTCACAAACTATTGTCATAATAATATATATATAATATAGCTGTTAAGTGTGTACAAGATTTTATGGATCGAAGAAGAATTTTAAATGGAAAATAAAAAAAATGGTAGATACCTTCAATTGTTAAATTGGAACTCCTTTCCTTTACCGACCCAACGCCGAAAATTATGAAAAAATTACCACATATAGTGCTTTTTATCCCGATTCCAACCATGTATTACTTTTTTTGCGGAAATGTATACTTCCCGAGATATGGGCATGAAAAGATCCACAAAGGCCCTAACCTATTCTCTAAATAGCCGTCCTTCGGCCGGGATTTAAGACTTCTCCTATAGACAGGTGCAAATCTCGGGAATGGGAACACAACTTTCTTTTAAATTAGATATTTTTGAAGGTCTATATCTCGGGAAGTATACATACCCTTCAACAAAATAATACATCGTTGAAATCAGTATAAACATCACTATTTGTGGTAATTTTGGTTTCCCAACATTTTATACAAAGGTCTTTGTGGAACTTTGGAGGCCTATATCTCGGGAACTATACATTTCCGCAACAAAAGGAATACATGTTTGGAAACGGGATAAAAAGCAGTATCTGTGGTAATTTTTTCATAATTTTCTGCGGTGGTTTGCCAACATTTTATACAAGGGACTTTGTGGAACGTTGGAGGCCCATATCTCGGGAAGTATACATTTCCGCATCAAAAGCAATACATGGTTGGGATCGGGATAAAAAGCACTATCTGTGGTAATTTTTTCATAATTTTCTGAGGTGAGTCGGTAAAGGAAAGATAAGCCGTTAAATTTAATCTTTTCCGCCAACTTCTTGATTATCAAATCAGCTGACTTCTTGCAAGTTTTTGCAAATTGCTGTTCGATAACAATCTGCAAATTTTTTGCTTCGAGAGAGTAAAATTGGTGGAGAGAGGTTACTGAGAACTTGCTGAGTGCTTGCAAGTACTTTTTACTTGCGAAGTTATCGTACACACCTATTGTTTTGACATGTCTCTCTCTCTTTAATTTTGAAAATAGAAACATAAAAATATATTGAAAATACAAAATTATTCAGAATTTATGAAAAAAACAAGTAAGAACAGACTATAGTCGGACGGGGCCGACCATGTGATACCCTATACCACTATCCCTGTGCACTAGCTTTCCGGGCTAGCTGTTATAAGATGTGCATTAGAAATTTTACCAATTTTCACACAAAAGTTTTGATCAATTTAACCCGCTAAATATTATCCGATCATACCGTTGACTTGCACGCTACTTCTTCATCTCAAACCAAAACTACGTTTAAAATTTCGCGCCGATCGGACTATTATTGCGACCTACAGAGCGGCTACAAAATCGAGCAAAAATTTTGTTTTTGGTCCATTTCATCCCTTTAACATTTCACGATCATCGCCAAAAACTAATCAGTTCTATTCTGGTCCAAACCCGACCTCCATACTAAATTTCGTGACAATCGGTCCATAATTGCGGCCTCTAGCTTGATTACAATTTTTAATGGACGGACAGACGGACGGACGGACGGACGGACACACATCGCTAAATCGCTTTATCTCGTCGAGATATGAAGTTTGGTATACCACATGAGGGGTCTACGACGAATATTTCGCGGCGTTACATGAATTTTTGGGAAAACAAACTTATTATACCCTTTTCCACATTGTGGTATAGGGTATAATGAATGAAATGTGTGTAGTTAAATATAGAAGATAGATTTGAAGGAAAGTCTATTGCTTTTCCTATTCATTTAATGTACGTATATTTTGTGTGTGTTTCGGTTCAAATTTTCGTGAAAACATGGAAACAAAATGAAGGAAATTTTGTTTATGTTTCTGTTAATTACGAATGGTGTCGTGGAAACGGGTTAATTCGTGTACGTCGTTCGACAGGCGAAAAACGTAATTGGAACGCTCGTGTGAACATGACATAACAGATTTTGAATAGAAAGTTAGTCATCTGATAAAACATGGAAGATTATATTACGAAAATGAATAAAAGTTGAAAAGATTGTATATATTATAGATATTTTATAATATATTTTAATAATTGTTGCCATGGTAGAACAATAAAAGGTAACAGCAATACACAGCTAACTGTTTAAGAGTTGTGTAGTTCCGGAACGAACTAGTTCCAAGGAACTATTCCGGACAAGGAACTATATCCAGCTGTTGCGTTTATATTGCTCCTTTAGTTCATATACATAGCTCCTTTCGTTTCTCTGGTTCCTTCAATTTAACGCCTACGTCGATCTTACGTTGTTGCTGTTTGTTCGCAGCAATTTATTTGTTTTTATGTCAATTCATCGACCAAACTATGAAAACATTTCGGTCTCTGAACTCTTTGGAACGATGGAAACAAAAAGAGCGACGAAAGAGAAAGATTCGTTGAACTATTTCGATCTCGGAACTATTTGGAACGAAAAGAATGATGAAAGAGAAAAATTCGTTGAACCATTTCGGTCTCGGAACTATTTGGAATGAAAGGAACGATGAAAGAGAAAGATTCGTTGACCTATATCTTTCTCGGAACATTTTGGAACTATGGAACTATAGTAAGGAACTAGTTCCACTTCTTTACTTCATCGAAGCCTTGTCCTTCTAGTTTTCGTGTACCACCATACAGCCCGTATTTACACCCCTTTTTAGCGTGTTCATCATCGCTGGTTCTTATGAGCTATAGGTTTGGCCCAAAATCTATTTAACAGGTCACGTAAGTAGCACAACAACAACTCTATTTTGGCCGAAAATTTCTCAATATGTCAAAATGTTTGTATACGTTTTCATACAATTTATTCACAATAACAAAATATTTGACAGATTGAAACCAATCAGCTGGCCGTTTTACGCCACCTTATAATTTCATCATGGTTTGGCCCTATGACATGACCTACCCAACGCAATCGTTGTATCTCGATACGTTTAACTCTACTGGGGCCTAATTATGTGATTCGATTGAGAATTTGCTTGCAACTGACGTTTCGGAAGTCAGTCTTATGCTATGTTTGCATTTACGAAATCCACTCGATTTCATCTGTCAAATCCATAGGTTAAACGTCAAATGAAATCCAATGGATTTCAGATGAGATTTCATTTGACGTTTGAGCTATGGAATTGACAGATGAAATCCACTCGATTTCAACTGTCAAATCCATAGGTTAAACGTCAAATGAAATCCAGATGAGATTTCATTTGACGTTTGAGCTATGGAATTGACAGTTGAAATCGAGTGGATTTCGTAAATGTAAACTTAGCATTAGCATGATGGGTACTTTACACGATATGTTTTTTACATATGAGTTGTCACTTCTCCCATACAAAATGTATATGCAAAGTGACAACTCATATGTAAAAAACATATCGTGTAAAGTACCCATTAGTCTCAGCATTCTTATGCTTTCACAATAGCTGTGTTCCTTTACTTACCTGAGGTTACCATTTGTTACCATTTTTAACCTGCAAAGCGTTCCTTAATAGAGTTGTATAGTTCATGAACGAACTAGTTCAATTGAACGATTCATTGAAAAGAGCGTATGATAGTTCAATAGCTCACTGAGCGCCGACCGAAAGATTCACAAAGAACGATCAACGAACGAACGATTCACAATCTAGTTCAGCATGTCATTCACATAAAGTGACGCCGTCCTCTATGCTAAGTGACGCCTTCGTAATGTAATAAGTTTTGCATGGTACAATAATACAGGTAGCATTATCAGGCCGGCTGATGGTAACATAATGTGTCAAGTGCATTGAATTGATGTCAAATTTTGACACCTTATGTTACCTACAATTGCCGATGCGGCTACCTGTGTATTTGTACCATGAAGTTTTGTTTATGTTTTGGATCAATGTGAAGTGTCATCCCCCATTGTAATAAAAATAAATTTTAAGAGCATTTTAAACACATCGTATCCCAATATATCGAATCCATTACCTATTCAATGTGCCTTGTTTTGGATAGAAAAAAGGAAAAAAATAAAAAGAAACATACATACAGCGATAATTTCTACAAACACACAACGTAAGATTTTTTTGCCAGACACTTAAATGAAATTGTAATTACATTTTTTTCGAAGGATGTTTTTTTCTAAACTTAATCTGTAATATTTTTGTAGTTTAATTATACTATTCTAATGTTTGTTCCTATTTGATGTATGTATGTATATGTTTTCATCAAGAGAACGATTAAGAGCTCGTGAACGATTCTGATCCGAATGATTGAACTGTAGTGGAATTCTGTAACTCATTTTTCGAGTTACCGACAAATATGGGTAAAATCAAAATGCCTATAATTTTGGTAATTAACGAAAATTTTCGGTAAATTAACAACCAAAATAAAGCTGTTGCTAAATCGTATCGATAGCAACAGTGCTGTCAACTTTTATTGATACTTTCCATTGATAATTTTGCGTTTAAATGTTACCGATTTTTGTCGGTAACTCAAAAAATGAGTTACAGAATTCCACTACTGGATAGTGAACTATGAACTAGATTACTGAACTAGTTCAGTTAAAAGAGCTGAGCTATTGAACTAGATCTTTCAATTGAACTAGATTGTACAACTCTATTCCTTAACCCCGAAAAGTGGAAAAACTGGAAGCAATTTTTAAGAGAGTAAGAGTGGAGAGAGAGCGAAAATGGCTTTCTCTTCTACCACAGGCTACCAGCAAAATTTCTGCAGATAAAAAATGGCAGATCTGATTTTTCGAATTTTGTTTGACGATTATTTCACAATTAAAAACAAAAAACAGAAGAAAAAGTCGAACGCTGACAAAACTAAATTAAAAACTGTGAAATAAAAGACGAAAGTTCATTTTTCATGTTTCTTTTTGACATTGCTGCCAGATCTACCATTTTTCCGTTCCTTTACTTTTCTGGTAAAAATGTTCATGAGAGAGCAATTTTGACACTTTTCTCTTTTACCACCCTTACCATTAATAAAGTAAAGGAACAAAGCTAATGGCATTTGAACCCTAAAGGCCTGCGTACATAAGCTGCCTTGCATGGCACAATTACCAGGTAGATGCATCAGCCAACAACTACAACAAAAACCAGTTCAGTACTGTGAAATGTCAAAAATATTTTCCAAAAATAAAGCGATTCACATAATTTTTTCAACAATATTTTGTTAGGCAGATATTAATAAACGCATTATTACAAAAAACCACCAAAAATTCACATTTTTTCGTTTAAATTTTTGTTTTTTAGTTTTGTGTTTTCAATTACAACAACTTTTTTGACAGCTTGCAGTACATCAGCTGGGCTGATGCGGGTACCTGTATGATTGTGCCATGCTGCCTTGCCTACCTACCGTGCTTACTTCTGATAAAAGAATAAAAAAGAAAAGGGCAACCCAGTTCGAAATTTCCTCGGCCTTCTTTATTCTTTTATTTTTATTATGTCAAAAATGAAGCAGGAAAGCAAAGCAATCGGGCAGAGAAGCTTATGTACGCATCCCTTTATAGCTATATTACATTACGTGTATTTCATGTGTATGTTTTGAATTTTTTTCCTCGTGTAATTCTTTGTGTGTGCGAAAAATGACTTTCACATAGGATTTATAATTTTTGCTATCACACCAGTATATGTTTTTTGTGTGACATAACCTATAAATGTAAACAAATATTTTATAAAATCGATTTATTTATGTTTCTTCAAGAAATTATTTCTTTCAGCAAATTTTGCAAATTTCTGCTTTCATCAAAACAAACAAATCGGCTGTTTTCTATTTATTGTACATACAAAAATAGGAAGGGCTCTAAAACGAAAAAGTTAAGGCCTGCATACATAAGCTGCCTTGCCTGCTTACCTTGCTTACTTCTAATAAAAGAATAAAAAAGAAAAGGGCAACCCAGTTCGAAATTTCCTCGGCCTTCTTTATTCTTTTATTTTTATTATGTAAAAAATGAAGCAGGAAAGCAAGCCCAACATACCAAATAAAAATAAAAAGTAATAGGACTTGAGAATAATATTATAATAATAGAAAATTAACAATACATTTTTAACAATGCTTGGAAAACTATTACATGCACAAACTTTTCTAAAGTCTACCTGAAAAATATTTTGTTGATTGACATTTGTTGATAATTTAATTTTTTTTGTGATTTTTAGTTTTTTTTTGTGATTTAATGTATATCCGCGTTGTGTTAAGAAATAAATATCCGTGTTGTGCTAGAATATAATTGCAAATGCCTAAAACACAAAAAAGTCGTTGAAAAAGATTCAGTTGAATTCTAAAAAACAAAAAATTACGAATCAGAAGAAGTTTTCAGGATTGGTGACATAAATAGCGGTTGTGATGAAACTAGAAGTGAATGCGAACAAAGTGAAAGTGATGAAACTTTGAATAACACTGTGCTACAGTGAAAATTTGCAGGGGTTCTAATGCATAAATTCGGTTTTGTGGGAGTTCATAGAAGACGAAAATACCTTTGGTTTCTTTGTGTCACTTCGGTTTTTGATTTTATAACGGTAAATGCAGTGAAAAATGGGCTTTCTTGGATTTTCAACTTTAAGCGAACATTTCTTCTTTTTTCCACAACCGATTTGCACACCCCATTTTTATTGGAAACGGGAGAATAATGTCTTTCGAACAAGCCATAGATTTTTAAAATCGGTTAACAAATGGCTAAGTAATAGTGGTTTAAGTGTGACAAAAACGCATTAAAAAACAGTAAAATGTTTTTCCTTGTGATCTAGGATGCGTAAACGATACCTACCGGTACTATTATTTACTGTTAGCAAGTAGGAAATTTAGTTGGCTTTCCAAAATGGGAAAAACCAACGAAAACGGTTGAAAAATGAATGCGTTATGGCATTTTTTGTGTTTTAACTTTTTGATTTTTTTCATATTTTCCTTTATAAAAGATTAGTACCTTGTGCATAATTGTAAAGCAAGATAATCACAATTAAAATCATACATGCTAAGGTTCCAATCTTTTATAAAGGGAAATATGAAAAAAACCAAAAAGTTAAAATACAAAAAATGCCATAACGCATTTATTTTTCAACCGATTTCGTTGGTTTTTCCCTTTTTGGAAAGCCAACTAAATTTCCTACTTGCTAACAGTAAATAATAGTACCGTTAGGTATCGTTTACGCAGCCTAGAGCACAAGGAAAAACATTTTACTGTTTTTTAATGCGTTTTTGTCACACTTAAACCAATATTACTTAGCCATTTGTTAACCGATTTTAAAAATCTAGGGCTTGTCCGAAAGATATTATTCTCCCGTTTCCAATAAAAACAGGGTGTGCAAATCGGTTGTGGAAAAAAGAAGTAATGTTCGTTTAAAGTTGAAAATCCAAGAAATCCCATTTTTCAATACATTTACCACTATAAAATAAAAACCCGAAGTGACCCAAAGAAACCAAAGGTATTTTCGTCTTCTATGGACTCCCATAAAACCGAATTTATGCATCAGAACCCCTGCAAAAAAATTTTGTCAACATTTGTATCACAGTGTAATTATATAATTGACATTCATACATATGTTCCCATACACATCCCCTAAAGGACACGGGAGATTTATCTCATATCAATCAGTGCACGCCGCTTCATATTGACTTAATTATATGGGACCTACTTGTTATCGCTGAATCCGAACGGAGTGTTTTACGACACAACTTGTATAAAAGTTTTTCATGGTTGATCAGGAAATGTCGTCTACATTACGCTGAGGGATATTTTGCCACCGTTGGAGAGTATGATGTTTTTGCCCGACCTTAGAGTGCGCTTACTATTGCTGTGACACTCATTATCATGAATTGAAGAAATCATTATTCAAGATGAGATGGCTTAGTGGAGTGTTGGTTGAAGAGCTCAATTGAAAAGGAACGGGAAGGAAGTGTTTGAAATTTAAGCACAGCAAACGCTATACAAGGTAAGTTCAATTTACAAAATTAACTGAAAAAATTATCACTAATTTCTGCTTTTCATAGATCCCGAAGATCCAACGACACATTCTTTAAAGACGGTTCGCTAAAAATCATATAAAGATGCTAAAAATCGTATAAAAACAAAAAACGTAACTGTAAATATAATTATTTTAATTATACCATGTATTGAAAACATAAATAACTAATAAAATTTTAATAAAAATTAAAAAATATATGTAAGCTTGTTTTACTATTACAAGGGTAAGCTTATGATAATATTAATTGCATAAGCTTGTTCTACAATTACGAGGGTAAGCTTATAAACAAGGGTTCCGTTTCGATTTTTTTACAATTATGACATAAGCTTTTAACAACAAAATTCTCAAGTCTTTTATAAGCTTAAGGCTTATGTTGGTAAGCTTATTATAATATAATTCTCAAGCTTTTTTGGTATGTTGGGAGGCAATCAGGCAGAGCCGCTTATGTACGCAGCATGGTACAATTATACAGGTAGCATTATCATGCCAGCTGATGGTAACATAATGTGTCAAGTGCATTGAATTGATGTCAAATTTTGACACCTTATATTACCAACAATTGCCGATGCGGCTACCTGTGTATTTGTACCATGGTACGCAGGCCTTTACACTTGGGTTCACACATCATTTTGATAGATGAAATTTTTTATATTGATCACACTATTGGTCTGTTCCAGAACTGCAAGAATCTACTAATTTTTACTATTTGTTTCGATAACATAAAGGAAAAAATGCTATCGTAGTAAAAAATAGTAGCTTCTTGCAGGTTCTGGAACAGAGCATATGTGTACAACATGTAGATGTAAAAAAATGCAAAACATACACATGAAATACACGTAATGTAATATAGCTACAGTTTGACAAGTAATTGTTTTCAAAATGAGAAAACGAACACTTTTCATGCATTAATTACTAAAAAATGACAAATAGTTGTGATAAAAACGTCGGGTTTTTTGCAAAAATTAGTTGGTCGACTTATTTAAGACCAAAATGAATGGATAAATAAAAAATTAACCCGCTTAGTTCATCAATAATAACCATGGTACAAATACACAGGTAGCCGCATCGGCAATTGTTAGTAACATAAGGTGTCAAAATTTGACATAAATTCAATGCACTTGACACATTATGTTACCATCAGCTGGCATGATAATGCTACCTGTGTTATTGTACCATGATAATAACCAAAAGAATAATTAACATGTAATGCAAGGTGCCAAGAAAATGTAATTGAGGTTCCAAAATACCCCATGTTTTCGGTAAATACTTAAAAATCATGACATTTTATGATTTTTATTCTTAACAAGGATTAGTTGCTAACAAGTATCAACAATATCAGGCATGGAATATCCCCACTAAGAGGGTTACCATATGGACCAAGGGGGTACCAAATCGTATTACATGTAAACGATGTCGTATAGGTCTCAAACCGGGAATATCTGAAAACTAAGACATTTTATGGGTATATTTAGTTCACCAGGATGGACTTCCATCAATTACAATAAATATTGCCTACAGAATAGCTCGATCAGGAGGGTTGCCAGATCGACTAAAAAAGTACCAGTAGTGTGATTCTGTAACTCATTTTTGCTGTTACCGACAAAAATCGGTAAAATTTAATCGCAAGATTATGACTAAAAACATAAAGAAAAGTTGGCATCAATGTTTGTGTCGGTAGAGGCTAGCGACTACTTTTTATTCATCGTTAACTTACCGAAAAATTTCGTTAATTATCGAAATTATAAGCATTTTAATTTTACCGACAATTATCGATAACAGCAAAAATGAGTTACAGAATCCCACTACAGGTCTTATTAACAGTAAAAGTGACCAACTATGCCCACAAACACAGCCTACAAATGGTTCATTCAACTCAAAATTTATTAAGAGATAAGAATATTTCATGAAACAGTCGAAAATAGCACATTTGGAGACTAATATTCCTTAGAAATTTGTGGGGTACAGATTTCTACAATTTTCGCAAATGCTTACTATGACCTACTGGAGACATTTCGTGTACTGTGAAGTAATACTGTGACAATAATTTCTAAGTGACGGGGAAATAATGCTACAGTGTTACCATGGATACCATCAAAGCCAAAAAACTTACGGGAATTCCTCAATCCGGCTGTTAATAGATAAAATTGGATGTCTATAGCAAGCTCAGTATAATTTAGCAATATCTTCCATATGCATTTATAACCGATTTTTGTACTTCTTGGTTATATTTTGGTTTGTTTTAGTGAATATCCTTATCCCTAAATTAAATTTCAGTTAAATAAGTCACTTTTAAGATCTAATTGTGGGCATAGGAGGTCTAGTTTACTGTTATGAAGACCTGGTACATTTTTAGTCGATCTGGCAACCCTCCTGATCGAGTTCTGCTGTAGGTAATATTCATTGTAATTCATGTCATACCATCTTGGTAAACCAAAATACTCATAAAACGTCTTAGTTTTTAGATATTCTCGGCTTGAGACCTATAGGACATTGTTTACATGCAATATGATCTGATACCCCCTTGGTCCATATGGTAACCCTCTTAGTGGGGATATCCCATGCCTAATAGTCCCAATTTACATTAGGCGAGTTTACTTGCGGCAATTGTCAGTTTGATGGAGAGAGGTGATGTATATTAACCCTTTGCCTCTCAACACCCTCTCTCACCCACAAACTGACAATTGCCGCAAGTAAACTCGCCTAATGTAAATTGGGACATATTGCTGATACTTGTTAGCAACTAATCCTTGTTAAACCAACCTTTACACATGCCAGTGACAATTCGATAAATTCAATACATACACAATATTTTACTACCACAATTACATTTTTTGAATTGTCGACTCCACTGGCACTAGATTTTTCATGCCAGCAAAATTTTGAGCTGGCTGCCAATGATTGGTCTGTCTGGTTACTTTCCCAGCAAGAATTGACCAGCAAGAACTTTCTCAGAGAGTAAGGAGTTTTTATTCTCTTTTGCTAGAAAATTGTAAAAAGTAAACAGACAACTTCCCAGCAGAAACCAGCAAGCAATCAGCTGGCTTACCCAAACAGGACAATTTGTCCGCCAATAAAGGAAGCAAACACGTTGTATTTTATTAAAAATAAAAAAGAAAATGTCCCAAAAAAGGATTTTCCCACTTTGCAACTTTGTTCTCCAAAAAAGCAATACAATTACGCTTGCTATTTCCACAATAAAAATGTTTTTAATTTTCACAAACATAAATCAACGAAAATTTTAAAACAGATGATTGATTGTTTTCAGGAAGAAGAAGAGTGCAAGTGCTTGCTAGAAGAAATTTGTCCAGCAAGAATTTGCAAGCTCTCAGTGAAAGAACTGTCAAAATGTCTCTCTCGAATCGCTCTCTTTTGCTGACTTTTTGCGTTAACAGTAGAGTTGTACAATCTAGTTCAATTGAAAGATCTAGTTCAATAGCTCAGCTCTTTTAACTGAACTAGTTCAGTAATCTAGTTCATAGTTCACTATCCAGTAGTGGAATTCTGTAACTCATTTTTTGAGTTACCGACAAAAATCGGTAACATTTAAACGCAAAATTATCAATGGAAAGTATCAATAAAAGTTGACAGCACTGTTGCTATCGATACGATTTAGCAACAGCTTTATTTTGGTTGTTAATTTACCGAAAATTTTCGTTAATTACCAAAATTATAGGCATTTTGATTTTACCCATATTTGTCGGTAACTCGAAAAATGAGTTACAGAATTCCACTACAGTTCAATCATTCGGATCAGAATCGTTCACGAGCTCTTAATCGTTCTCTTGATGAAAACATATACATACATACATCAAATAGGAACAAACATTAGAATAGTATAATTAAACTACAAAAATATTACAGATTAAGTTTAGAAAAAAACATCCTTCGAAAAAAATGTAATTACAATTTCATTTAAGTGTCTGGCAAAAAAATCTTACGTTGTGTGTTTGTAGAAATTATCGCTGTATGTATGTTTCTTTTTATTTTTTTCCTTTTTTCTATCCAAAACAAGGCACATTGAATAGGTAATGGATTCGATATATTGGGATACGATGTGTTTAAAATGCTCTTAAAATTTATTTTTATTACAATGGGGGATGACACTTCACATTGATCCAAAACATAAACAAAACTTCATGGTACAAATACACAGGTAGCCGCATCGGCAATTGTAGGTAACATAAGGTGTCAAAATTTGACATCAATTCAATGCACTTGACACATTATGTTACCATCAGCCGGCCTGATAATGCTACCTGTATTATTGTACCATGCAAAACTTATTACATTACGAAGGCGTCACTTAGCATAGAGGACGGCGTCACTTTATGTGAATGACATGCTGAACTAGATTGTGAATCGTTCGTTCGTTGATCGTTCTTTGTGAATCTTTCGGTCGGCGCTCAGTGAGCTATTGAACTATAATGAACTATATCGACTGATCTAGTTCATACGCTCTTTTCAATGAATCGTTCAATTGAACTAGTTCGTTCATGAACTATACAACTCTACTGGCATGTGTAACGGAAGTGTAAGAATGAAACTCATAAAATGTCATGGTTTTTAAGCATTTACCGAAAACGAGGGGTATTTTGGAACCTTAGTTACATTTTGAAAACATTTTCTTACATGTTAATTATTCTTTTGGTTATTATTGTTGAACTAAGCGGGTTAATTTTTTATTTATCCATTCAATTTGGTCTTAAATAAGTCGACCAACTAATTTCTGCAAAAAACCCGACATTTTTATCACAACTATTTGTATTTTTTTAGTAATTAATGCATGAAAAGTGTTAGTTTTCTCAGTTTGAAAACAATTTCTTGTCAAACTGTATTACGTGTTTTAATCAGTCCCAAATTACATTTTGCTTGTAGCATTTCTCAACATAAACTGAGAAATGCAGCAAGCAAAGTTGCCTACTGTAGAATGAAGCAATCCCACGGCAGCGGGTTCTTACGTACCGGATTGACCCGAAACCAAAAGTGTTTCGGCCAGCGGCTGCCAACCCAGCATTATATGCTGCTACAACAACAACTGTAGAATGAAACTAACGACGCATGCGTACATTTCCTTTTATAAATAAATTTTTAATTTCAAAAAATGGGCAATCGGTTTATTTGGTTTTAGTATCCTCGTCTTTCTAATAAATATGAAATTAAAACTGACAATAACATCTTATATTAAATTCAAACCGACGCAATCTATACAGCCGACGCATTTATGCACAATTTATAAACGTATGTATATAATATTAAATAACTATTAATACCGTTTAGTAAACATTTAAATATCAAATTTTCGATAGCCCTTCCCAGCGATCAGGAACTGTGTAGAAATAACGATCCATAGCATCAGCAAAACGCATTCGATAACGTTCTGGCGGTATAATAGTAGGCAATTTTCCCATGCCACCGAGAATGCCAGTCTGTTTGACAAAAGATTCGACCTTTTTGTCAAAAGTAAATGTCCGTATATAATCTGGAAAACAAAAATGGCGAAGTTGGCTGTGTTCCTGTGTTTTGTTAAATATATGTATATTTTTACCTATAATGCCCAATACTAGAACACCGCTCTTATCATCGAGTCCCACGAGTAGAGAATAATCCATCACCTGATTCTTTTCCAGAAAACTAGCATCACGATGAATTGCATCCTTTAAGATCACTTTGCTGTGTGTTAAAATGTACAGCGGTTTTAGCCAAGACACTGTAAATATATTTAGTAGTCATTTCTATAATACTATTATTATTATTGTTATGTTTCATACTTTGAACGAAATTCTCATCGAGAAGAACTGTGTCACCCTGTTGCTGGTTATTGGGATCCACTAAGCGATTACGTTCCGAACCCTTTAAGTCGAATTTGTTTTTAATATCACATTCATAGAAAAGATTTTCCATAACCAATAACGATTTTTCGACAACAGAGCTGTTTAAAAGTGATACAAATGTTGTTATAAAAAGGACAAAGATGGTCTCAAAACTTACTCTTTCTTTTTTATGGTGACTTTGAATACACCGAATATTTTTGCCAAAAGTGTAGGTTGATTCTTTTGCTGACATTTGCTCAAGTAATCGAAATAGTTTGGAGCGAAGTTTTCAAACATACCGATATCGCTTTTGTTCATTTCCTTAAGGACAAAACGATCATCTACAACACCAGAAAAGGACTTAATTTATGAAAAGTACCAACAAGATACCCTTATCTTACCCGAAGTTTTGCAAAATCTTGAACCGGACTTGCCGCCTTTAGCTTCCCATTGGACACTGGTACACAAGGAGCGAGCAAAGTAGCAACGACATTCTTCGGTTGCATCCATTTGCGAGTTGGAGTTTTCATCTTTGTTGTTTTCCCATTTGATATCCGGTACTGTGGTGTTATGCGGTTGGCCAACATCACTAGGTTTTCGAACCAGTTCAATCTCTGGACCATTTTTGCTTTGTGTGACTTTCAATTCTTCACGATTTTTTATTCGCTCAATTTCTTTGTAAACCGATTTGTCGAGTTTTGGAGACTTCAGGGTCTTAACTCTCATCTGATCGAATTCGTTGGCAAAATAGATTTTGCACGTGAACTGAGTGTGGTTATCGTGGAATGAAATCTCAATATGGGAATTGTTTGATTTCGATTTTGTTCGCTCTTCTTCGGCATTAATATTCGTAGGAGGAGTATTGTTGTCCTTTGAAGTGTCTTCAGTGTCATGATTTCTGAAATAATTGTAAAATACTTAATATAAGTACATACATATATATGAATGGATGACTTACGCTTCTTGGGACTTTCGTTTCACATGTGGACTGGGATTTGCACTAATACCTGAATTGCTGGATATGGAAGTTGTGTCGGTAAAATGTTGCTGTGTAGCCAGCACACTTAATACTCTTTTGTATTCCGAGGATGTCAGACAATAAGCAATGATCGAGCTGAAGTCATGATCGTGCACAACCATGGGAAATGCTCCCAATGGCAATGTGTAATGTTCCAGTGGACTAAATGGTGATTGCAGCAAATTTACCGGACCTGTTGAAGGCAGCAATTGAGTTAACATCTTTTTGATGGTTTTCTTGTCAGATGTCGTAGCATTGGTTGCGGGGGGTACGGTGGGCATGACAAAATGCGTATCTGAGCTGGATTTATCTGCACTTGTTGGAGTATCATTATTTTGAACACCACCGTCTTGACTCTCCTCACTACCAGCTGTACCAACTGGGCGAGTTACATCCAAAACTTGTTGCTGACCTATAGATTTAGGAGTAGGAGAATAATCCGATTGTTCTGAACGTAAATCTTCAGTGCAAATTGTACCAGCATCGATTACATGATGACCTGCTTCTTGAGCTTGTTTAGATGCAATTTTCTGAGCTGTAACAATTTCATGCAAACGTGGACCCCACTGGTCAATGCATTCAGCAAGTACCCGTTTTGCCATTAGTAGGGAATCGTTTATATCATAAGGACTGGCCTTGTTTTCAGTCAGTAATGTTTGCACTATTTCAACCTTTTGTTTAAATAAAAATTGATCCTTACTCAAGATTGCTTTAAGACTAGCTACCAATGGTGAGTTTTCATCTTCCGTCGCCAAATCTGCTATGCGCTCATGTATTCTAGTGTAGATATCGTGTCCTTTCATGGAAAAGTTTTTCACATCTTCAAGTACTTCAAAGCGATTGAAATCCTTTGGTGGGTGTAGATCTATTGTTAGAGACGGCAAAGTTATTTCCCATGTGTCAATGGGTGTATACTGGAATTTGGCAACCACTCCACGATATGTGAATTGATGGATATAATCCCGATGCAGCGAATGTTGGCAAGATGTTGAGGCGCCATTTATGCTTTCGTCCCCCGAGGATCTTTTGCGATATGCATGACCATGAAAACGCAACTCTAGATATTTTGCTAGCGACAAACATTTGGTGGTCTCTGAAAGCGGTACACTAGGAGTTACTGCATTGCATATATTGCACCAAGCCGTAAAGTAAATACTATTCGGATCCGAATTCGTGTTATCCTCACTGAGGAACACTTTGACACAACCCATTGAATGGACATAACGCCTGGTATGGCCCAACATTGGCAAATTACAACGCGTACACATATAGGAACGTCGACAGCAGTAGCGCTGCAGGAATTGTCCCAACATAATATCGTGTTGGCCATAGAATTTCATGTCCAGTAATGTGGGTGTGGCACAGAATGATGAAGCCCCCTTCGGATTGAAGATAAAACTACAGAACAATACAGGCAGTCTTTGATGATTTTCAATGTCAAGGGCATCTTTGTAGACATTGCTATCGTTACATTTTTGATTAATTTGTGACTTGTTCTCCTTACGAGGTTTTAGAAATTTAAACACTGAAATTAGAGTTGAATAAGAGAAACTGTATCACAGAAAATACATTTGAAAACTTACTTTTTGATCTCTTTGGGTATCTACCGCCATATGCTCTAAACTCTGCCAGCAGAGTTTGAATATCTTTGTTGTCGATAGGAGCGGTAATTTTCATTTTTAGGAATTCATGTGGTGGATTCAGTTCCACGTGATCACCATCAGTTGGTATTATTTCGGTACTCTCCAAACGTTCCAAATTATATGAATTGGAATTTGTCGTACCCGAATTTGACCATAACTTAGAATAATACAATTCAGGGGGAAAAAGAGCCCGCAGAGGACATTTTCTGCCCTGTTCAGTTTCCAAATATGGTAGGGGAAATGATAAAAATGGGGAAACTGAAAGTATAGTTGAACTTAGGGCACTGCGAAAACGATTGTCATAACGATGTTCAACGGCTAACTGTAAATTTTGGGAAGTTTCCAGAGTAGTTTTGTTTTCCGAAGACCTTAAAGGATCACTAAAATCTGCGGAAACATCAGTAGATGTTGTCAAGATTTTCTCCTCCGATTTACGTTCTCCCATAACCACATTTCGTTTTGCTATTGCTGAACGTAATTGAGGAATTTCATCATCCTCTTCCTCGACTTCTCCATGATCAGCGTCTGTGGGTTTTTCCTCTCCAATGCTACTTGGTTTTTTATGCGTTAAGTTAGCATTCTCATCGGCTGGACTGGTTTCTTTGGAATCGAATATGGGTGGTTTAGGTGCCAAAGCCTCTGCAAATTCGTCCAAAAGAAAAGACATTTCCAAACGCCAATTGTAGCGTGCATAGACCAAAAACGAAGCAATCTTCTTCACTTTGGCCAATTCTTTATGACTGGCTCCTCTCAACAGACAAGTGTAGCCTCGGGGACTTTGCAATTTTTCAAAAAACATAAGAGTTTTCATAGCTCCACTATCGTCATGATAATTTCGGATATAGAAAGCATCACATTTTCCCAGTTTTGGTCTTTCAATGTTACCCTCAATCGTGGTGAGAACATCACATTGCAGGGTTCGAGCTAGGCGTTCCATTACCGACAATTTAACATCCAACACCAATGTGATACCATTCGAACGTAAAATATCTTGGGCCACACCAGCAACATTTTTATGTACCAACACAACATTCGGCTTGAAGCTCATAATTCGGGCACAAACATTTCTCAGATATTCTTTTTCTTGAAGCAGTACTGTCGATATGCTTACAAATTTTCCCTCGATGCGTTCATAAACTATGGGACACTGCAAGAGGAGAATTTGGGGAAGCTCCACACGGGTAGCCATATCCTTGTGAGCCACATTCTTGGAAAAAACTACTCCACCCACAATGGTGCTCTCCAAACGCTTGCCACCGGGCACTTTCTTAAAGTTAACATAATTTCGTATGTCCATTAAATCATTAGTGCAATATTCCGGTTTAAAATGATTTGCCGCTCTACAGCAAAGGGGATTAAGAATATTTGCCCACTGGAGATCTAAATTGAAGCTGCGCAACATTTGGGTCAATAACTGTTCTTCGTGTTCACAGTAGGATTCTAAAAGTTTGGAAGCTGTTGTATGCATGGCATTGTCCAAATCAGCATCACGTGTGGTCATTGTTCCAAAGGAGGTGTCCAGTGATTTTGGTGGATGGGGTTCAATGCCGTATTGTTCGTATTGCGAATTTGTGGTCTCCAATGGCTGATTAATGTCAACATATCCCTCTAAAACTTGCCTGTAATATACAGAAGGTATAAAATAACATAGAAAAAGAGATATCAAAATTGTTTTTTTTTTTCAAACCTGGGTAGATCATTTACAAAACGATAGTGGAGGTTTTCATCAAATTCCGTCTCTTCAGAGTCATGAACAATTGCCTGAATAAATCCAGCATCTAACATGGCATTCAATATGGCAATGGCTTGCACTTTGTTGGAAGATTTGTGATTGGTATTGAGGAAGTCAATTAAATCAGTACCACAATTTTGCGGTGGCAGAACGTTTCGCATTTCTTCGTGCAATGTTATTAGGGAATTCGACTGTTGTAAAATGTGTTTGCGGTCATCCATTGTCAAACTTATGGGTGGTTGGTGAGCGGCAAAACGTTCCTCTTGATAACCAACCGAAACTTTTCTTTGCAATTGCAAACGTGCAGGTTCGGCGGTAAGTTTTGCAGGTTCGCAGTCGCTGCTGGTTTCCAATTTGCTGCTTAAGTCTTGTTGTAGTGCCTGGAGATCCGAATTTAAATCTTTGGTTATATTTGGTGAACGTAAATAGCTGAGAACGATTTTGGAACAATAATTGCACACTTTTAAGTCGCCTGTGAATAGGATAAACATAAAGTGACGATTGGAATCAAGTTTAAGCAATGTAGTTGTAGAAGTCGATAAGACCTGTTCCTCTAAGACGGTTTTAACGCAAATTCGATCGAAATACTACAACTCCCGTTATTGTAGGAAATGTTTTTTAATTGAAAGCAA
Source organism: Musca autumnalis (assembly GCF_047663935.1). Classification (NCBI taxonomy): domain Eukaryota; kingdom Metazoa; phylum Arthropoda; class Insecta; order Diptera; family Muscidae; genus Musca; species Musca autumnalis. The sequence continues at coordinate 151,870,982 of NW_027411644.1, forward strand.
AAAATTAATCAGTAGTAGTTCGAACGAATTTGTACTCGAATCGACTTAGTGAAACAGGCCATAAGGCTAACTCAATTAGATCGAAACCACTTACCAGAGCACATAATAATTTTTCCTGGGACCACTTGATTGCAACATTTCGAACAGAATATTTGTCCGCATAAGCGACAGTGATGCTTACGCCTAAATGTTGAAAATTTCTGAGCGCAATCATAACACTCCTTTGCTTTAGAATCTGGCATCCAAAAACGTTGTAGATCCGTGTCCTTATAGTTGCGCAGGTCCTACATAGATAAAAATAAATTTGAAAAATAAAACGGAAACATATTGTTGAGCAACGAACATTATTTTTTGATGCCATCATCGTGCGTATCCGTTTGAGGACATTGATCATCGAACGACCTTCACTGGCATCTGCAGGTAACGTATCAGACTTTATAGTTGTATTATTTTCATCCGTTGACGTGGTGGCAACCTCACTGATTGTTTTATTGGAATTTAAAGAAGGCATATTCCCTACTGCGGTCGAATTAAAACTGGATGAGGAGCTATCACGTGATATTGTAGAACTGTCATTCGCAGATCTAACATCAGCATAAAATACCGACTTGTTAACTGCATGTTGCGAAGTTGATGTTGTCTGCTGTGTAACACTGGACAAATCATTGACTGTATTATAGCTTTGGTTGTAAGCATTTTGTATTTTATTAACAAAACGTCCGAACAGTGTATCGGGTTCCTCTTCAAAATCCCGTACAAATTCTGTCAGTTTTGTCATTGAATGTAGATTTTGATTTTGACTCATATTGTCAGTGTTTTGTTGTAGTTGTTTTTGAGGATATATATGCAAATAAACAGATTGCAGTTAGCTTTAGGAAGATTTCCTAAAATGTTGTTAAATTTAGTTGATCATTAAGAGATGATTCGGGTGCCAAAGAACCAAGGGCTAAATCAGTCCATTTTTGTTCCTGTTTTGTTGATAAAAAATGAACAAATATGATTATTTACAATAAATAATGATAACGGTGTTGTATATATTTACCTGTTCACTTAGAGTTAAGTGTGAATCACCACCATCTGCTTCGGGATCGGGCAATTTATCGGCCGGTACTAATATCTGATCGAATGGTAACTCTTCTTCTCGCCACTTATTATCAACAATGTCCAATAAGTGCTCATCAGCGGGAGCCTGCATTCAAAAATTGAAAATCAAAATGAAATGATTTACGCATTGGTGTGTGTCGCTAATCGCTTCATAGGCAAGCCAATAATAGTTCTCTAGATTTATGGTCTGTACATAAATTTTGACTGTCTTTAATTGTATTTAAACAACTGACGTCATTTTCACACTTTTTGTTTAGAGTTGATATTTTATCTGTTCTGCATAGTTATCGAATTTTTATATAAAAAAACTGTAAAAGTACGATACAAATCGAATTTCTTCTAATGATAAGAAATATTGTTTCTTTTTATCAAAATAAGGTGGTAAAGTCAACTTATCGGATTAAGTTCGCATTTAATGTTGTTTTGGAAGTTACCAGAATATATTTCTACTGCGTCTCATTCAAAAAGTAAGGCATAATTCATCCTGAATGCTACATGCATTTTATATACACGTAGCTACATACTTTTGCTGTGTTCAATATGGAAGTTAACCTCCTTGGGCGGTTTGGTCTTCAAAAAGGCGGTTCCTAGATGGAAGAAGGTACCACTGCTGGTGTTTACTGTGAAAGGGTAGGTCTTGAATATTTATACTAGTAGATCAAACAATTTAGAGTATTCCGAGCTAACATATGGTTTTCGACTATGTTGGCACTGTGACATTATGGGAAACGGGAAGGCAAATGAACAAGCTAGGCATGGATCAATAAATCTAGTAACCACTTACTCTATCCATATGTCAACTTTTTCGAAAAGTTGAAACGTTCTTTGATTAATCTGTCGAACTGTTGTAACAGTTCAACAGAACAACATAACAGATTCGCAAGCGGCATGGTTTAATAGGTGTATAATCATCAGGAATTTTAAATGGCTGGGAGAGTGCAACTTGAATACGAAAACTGCATCTCCGACGGATTTTGACAACTCTCAACTTTCTACATCTTTTTATAAATACTTTTATACTTTGCTTACTATTTATAGGTAAGCTAACCCCCAGTTTTTGTAAAAATTGTTATTCTTCTCACACGAATTGTCAAATTTTGTAGATCGATTTACTCGCTTTAGCTCAAATGTATAGCGCTGATTTTTAAATGAGGAATCCTTAATGATATATGGAACGGGTATACGAAAAATTAGATGTGTATGTCATCTGGGGGCTGAGCTATGAATGCCTAAATTATTACGAATATAGACGAACGAACAAAAATAAGTTACAAAAACTGGGGGTTAATCTCATATTTGTTGCTTTACAAACTTAAAAACAACAAGTTTAAAGTGGGATGTAGTTAAAATTGATTACTTTAGGGGATGGCAGAGAAGACCAGTTTTGTCCAACGCCACTTTCTCTTAGTTCTTTGTATTGAAAGAACCCTTCCCCAATTTTAGAACGACTCGATCTCAAGAATAAGTGTGACTGATGAATTCGTTTAAATGTGAATTGAACCGAAACACATAAAAACTCTCGTAGCCGCATACGTAAACCAAGTTAACTACTCCCACTTTTATACTTTAGACACTTTACTCCAACCCCTAATTTATTTCAAACACGTTTTGGAATGATTACAAAGGACCGAAAAGTCTCCAAGTGGCTACACATCCCCTAACCTCCTCTAAAGTGACAACTAAGTTTTACCGGATTATTTGGTACAGTGCCTATACAACGGTAACTACTGATTTTATGGTCGGTCCTTCGACTGGCTCTTTTACGATTGTTTGCAACGAATCTGCAAATTAAACCTTTCGAGTTTATCGGTAAGAAGGGAGAAAGGTAACTCCTTCAACTTCGCCCTCCTAAAAGCTAAAACATTGCCATATAAAATGTTAATGTCCGACACAAAAATATCAATAAATTTCACCTTTTTTATTATGAACTTAAAATAAATACCAATTAGTTAAAGTGGTCACTTGGTAAAATCAGATAGTATTGATGGTATTTACCCGTTAATATTTGTTTGAAAAGAAAAAAACATGACATAATTATATCTATATATGTATAAACGTATTATTAGGCTTTTTTGCAACATTACAATGTATCTGCTGCTGTGTTTTATCATCCCACTTAAAGTCTGTGTATTGGCTGACATTCACAAAGTATTATATAGTACTGAAAACTTGTGAGTTTTGTTAGTCATTGTGCCCTTGATTTTTAGCTTAACTTGTTTTGACAAAATACTCAGACATTATGGAAATTAGACTCTAACTAAACTACGTAAGAACTGCAACCTACTCCAAACTCACCTGACTGTCCATCACTATTGTCTTTAATTGTTTTTAAAACTTGCCTTTTTGTTTTTTAACAATTTTAATTGGAATGTAGAAATATGTCTTTTTCTCCTTATTTATTGGGAGATTTCAATACAATTACTTTATTTATTTATATTTTTTTGATATAATTGCTTGCTCTGATGAATTTTTCTGTTTTCTTATCTTTTGCTGGCTTTTGTGTGGTTCGAGAACGAACTAAATTGAATCGATTGATTCTGTGAAATAAATTATCGGAACTATTTTCCAAATGCACAAGTAGTTCATACCATGGTATAATAAAGTAGAGGTAGGCCAGGTATGAAAATCGCCATGGAGCAATAACAAAGGTAGATGTATATGCATAGTTAGTCGGTTTTACAAAATCTTCACCGTTTATCATGGTAGAACAAATATAAGGTAAAGTAAATACTACAACAAATACAACTCGAACAACAACCACAAAGGAATTTGTTTTTGTTTGTAACGTTACTGCCAGTTGTATTTGTAAACAGAACAAGGAAATGTCTATAAATTATTGGAATTAAAAAAAACTAATAATTTTTCACATTTGTTTGAATATTTTGGAAAACATGAATGAAAATTCGTTACATTTTCAATTTTTATGTTTCCACATCATTCCACTAAATGCATAAATTCTCGCAGAAAGTAGAATTCTTGCAGAAAAGTTTGGGGTCGCTGGAAATTCATAGAAAAAGGAGAAGCTGTTTCAATGTTTTGTTTTAGAAATCAAAGAAGCACATGTTTATTAGGGCTTTATTTTTTAAATTTTAACAAAATACCTCACATATTAACAAACTTTGTATCGCCTCTACAAGCGAGGATTTACTGCGCGGCTTATCGTTCGAACTTGTAGGAGGTTACATATCATTGATATGAAGAAGTCTTTCTGGGAAATGGTTTTTTCGGAATGATATATTTTTTTCCCAAAAAATATATGTCCCTAATGTACATCGAAACAGAAATAAATGTATAAAATGTCATATGAAATATGACACTAACGTTACAATCCAGTTCAGTCAGCTGTGTATTGCTGCTACCTTTTCTTATTCTACCATGACCGTTTATTTTACTGCTAAACCTAAATAACGACGGGGCGTACACAAATATTTCACCAACTTACCAAAACAACGCTTTTGTTTTTAAAATACAAACACACACATACAAACAATAACGTTCTGTCAAAGTTAAACTTTTTCAAATTACACAAAGTATCCGCTCGACGTATTTCGGCAGTTCTCATAAGAATACATGTGTTCTACTTTTTTCACCACACACGCCCTGGGTATACGTTCGTATATAGGTATGGGCCTTAAAAGTAGTCCCAATTTACATTGGGCGAGTTTACTTGCGGCAATTGTCATTTTGTAGGAGAGAGAGGTGAGGCATATGGTAACCCTTTGCCTCTCAGCACCCTCTCTCACCTACAAACTGACAATTGCCGCAAGTAAACTCGCCCAATGTAAATTGGGACGTACCAAATACATATATTAAAAAATTAAAATCACTTCAGTTATGCTCCAGAATATTTTTGCTTGATAAGTGTTCCAAAAATAGCAAAAGTTGTACCCAAAACTTATGACAGCGAAAATAAAAATGTCATTCTCTTATCTTCTACTTGAATAGTTTGGCTTATCTAACATCGTAATTGCTGGCATCCGATTTGCAGATACGGCGACATTTCAGCTAGAAATTTTACAATATTTGTAATTTTTCCGTTCCCGTACTTTTAGAACAAATTTCAATAAATGTCAATATTTGACAAATCGTTCATTCGCAAGTATTAGGTGTGTCTTTTACGTGATAATTTGTAATAATTATTACGAAATGTAACTAAATGCTGTCTTTTTACACAAAAGTTCAGTAAAAGACAACGAAGTGAGAGAACAATTTTGACAGTTGTTTGTTGAGAAATTTCTAAAAGTTACTGAAAGAATTTTTTCCCAGCAACATTTAGCAAGTTCGATCAGCTGTTTTTTAATCATCTGCTAATGGTCAGCTGCTCAATGTTTATCTTATTTTTGTGGAAAAATACTATAAATATTACAATTCAGCTATATTTATTGATTATTTTATTAATGTATTAATTATTTTTTATTTATTTTGCTTAAAATTAAAGAACTTTTTCATTGCTTTGGAGTTAAGGACTGAGCACATAAGCTGCCTTGCCTGCTTACCTTGCTTACTTCTGATAAAAGAATAAAAAAGAAAAGGGCCACGCAGTTCGAAATTTGCTCGGCCTTCTTTATTCTTTTATTTTTATTATGTCAGAAATGAAGCAGGAAAACAAGGCAATCAGGCAAGGCAGCTTTTGTACCCAGGCCTTTAGTTTTTCTTTCATGCATTGGCGCCAATGTTTTTTCGGTCATCAACTGTTATCTGGCTCAAGTTTACTAAATGCTGTCTTTTTACTTTTTTCACTTTCGAACTAGGCTGCCTTTTTCTTCTTTATTCGTTTATTTTTGTTATGTCAGAAATGAAGCAGGAAAGCAAGGCAACCAGGCGAGGCAGCGTATGTACCCAGGCCTTAAAGGGGGGAGTACATAAGCTGCCTTGCCTGCTTACCTTGCTTGCTTCTGATAAAAGAATAGGTGTGTACGATAACTTCGCAAGTGAAAAGTACTTGCAAGCACTCAGCAGTTCTCAGTAACCTCTCTCCAACAATTTTACTCTCTCGAAGCAAAAAATTTGCAGATTGTTATCGAACAGAAATTTGCAAAAACTTGCAAGATGACAGCTGATTTGACAAACAAGAAGTTGGCGGAAAAGATTAAATTTAACAATTGAAGGTGTCTACCATTTTTTTATTTTTCATTTTCTTCAGGTACCTTTCCCACCAAAGTTCAGAAATGTTCGAAAAAATTGTGCGCACGATAACTCTTGAAGGGAGTGGCCGATTTGGTCTTTACACATCCTCAAATATCTACCAGATATAGATCAGGTTCGAATATGAACCATATGTGTCCACTCCTTCGGGTACCTCCAACACAAAATTTCGGATAAGTTCACTTTAAGACCTGTAGTGGGATTCTGTAACTCATTTTTGCTGTTATCGATAATTGTCGGTAAAATTAAAATGCTTATAATTTCGATAATTAATGAAAATTTTCGGTAAGTTAACGATGAATAAAAAGTAGTCGCTAGCCTCTACCGACACAAACAACGATGCCAACTTTTCTTTATCTTTTTAGTCATAATTTTGCGATTTAATTTTACCGATTTTTGTCGGTCGGTTGGCCTTCGTCATATTTTGTCCAAATTGAGTTTTTAGTTCGAAGATGGGCAATACCGGTTCACAACTTCCGGTACTTCCCACCACTATTTAAAAAATGTCACTAAAATGGTACGCACAATATCTCTTGAACGGCGCAACCAATTTGGTCCACACTTTTGATCTCCTAATATTTTGTCCAAATTTCGTTCAATATTTGGGATCCTTGGGAAATGTATACCGATGCTGTTCGTTGAGGTCCTGGCCTCGGTACATAAGGTTGAAATCATTTCTGCCTCTTATGTGACGAGGCCCTTATAATTCCCTTCCCAATGCACAAATATAAAACATACTGGAACGCAGTGCGATGTTTGGCATAAATATTAGGTCTGTCTGGTTACCCTAAAATTTGTAACAACTTGTACCAATTGTTGCTGGAAGTCGTCTGTTAACACAAAAAATCAGCAAAAGAGAGCGATTCGAGAGAGACATTTTGACGGTTCTTTCACTGAGAGTCTGCAAATTCTTGCTGGACAAATTTCTTCTAGCAAGCACTAGCAATGCTTCTTCTTCCTGAAAACAGTCAATCATCTGTTTTTAGTTTTTTGTTGATTTATGTTTGTGAACATTAAAAACAATTTTATTGTGGAAATAACATAGTCTAATTGTATTGTTTTATGGAGAATAAATTTGTAAAGTGGAAAAATACTTTTTTGTTTCATTTTCTTTTTTATTTTCAACTAGCGGACCCGGCGAACTTCGTCTCGCTATTAAGGAATAAAATTTCATACAAAAACTCAATTTTCCGACTTTTCCAGAGGGATTTTCCAAAATTTTCTTCCGCAAAGACCTTCTCGAAAATGCGAATAGCTGACAAAAAATTTTACAGAAATCTGCCTAGCCGTTCTCATTTTATGAATTACTATACATTTTTTACACCATTTTTATATATATAGATAAAATCAACGTGCTTGCTTCCTTTATTGGCGGACAAATTGTTCTGTTTTGGCAAGCCAGCTGATTGCTTGCTGGCATGGTTTAATAAGAAAGGTTAGCCAAAGCTTTATGTCAATTTAAATTTTTTCATTCGAGTATTCCTAAAACTTCAAAACAATATACACAAACTGTGTATGTGTGTGTGGTGTTTGAATAATATGTCAAACACTTTTAAAAACAATCGAATTCAATGATTTTTAAAATTATTTTTGGAACATTTGTATGAAAATAATTCGTCAGGTTATCATTGAAACAAACATTTTACCATATCCACAACTTGATTATGCGGAGAAACATTGGTCCTTCATTCATTTTTCGCGATTTTTATAAAATGCTCAAAATTGGTGTTGTAAACAAACCCACTTGTTGCTTAATTTTGAAGTTTTAGGAATTCAGGAAAAACAAGGGTTCTATAGATTTTTTTCATTTAAATCTACCTCTTTACTTATACCATGCTTGCTGGTTTTCATGGTACAAATACACAGGTAGCCGCATCGGCAATTGTTGGTAACATAAGCTGTCAAAATTTGACATCAATTCAATGCAGTTGACACATTATGTTACCATCAGCTGGCATGATAAAGCTACCTGTATTATTGTACCATGCTGTTTTTTTTTGTCTGTTTACTTTTTACAATTTTCTAGCAAAAGAGAATAAAAACCCCTTACTCTCTGAGAAAGTTCTTGCTGGACAATTCTTGCTGGGAAAGTAACCAGACAGACTTATTTATTGATATCGTTGGGAATACCTGGCCGTCTACATTGTGTTTCTCCTACTCCATGGATGCACCGCTTTTTGCTGGGATTTGATACCTTTAAATAAAAAATAGTCACCACAAACTACAAAGTAAGTATTTTACTTACATTTTACATCGTTTTCCATAATTTATTAAATTTTTTCCCTTTTTTATATCTATTTATTTTAATAGCCAAACGTTTGTTTACGTTTTTGCCAAGAAGTCCGCCACAAAACATTCGAATTTAAATCAGCTGATCAAACTTGCAAATTCTTACAAGAAAAATTTTTCTTGCAATAACTGGTAAACAAAACTCTCCAATATTCTCTCACAATTTTCTCCAAATTCTGTGCAAATTTGCACAAACTTTTGGGTTATCGTACAGACCTAATAAAAAGAAAAGGGCAACCCAGTTCGAAATTTGCTCGGCCTTCTTTATTCTTTTATTTTTATTATGTCAGAAATGAAGCAGTAAAGCAACCAAATGCAGGTTGGTTGCAGTATTTTGTATGACATCCATTCTTCCTAGACCATTGTCTGCTTTAGATATTAAAGTTACCTTAATGGAGTTCCACATATTTTCAAGATCCTCTGTGCTGATCTTACTTAGCTCCGTATTGAGGCGCTCTTTTACATATATTTGCCTTAATTTTTTCATCTTTCAGTTTTCCAATATTTTATTTCTTTCGTGGTGTTCTTTTCTTTGCTGTTTCAATTTTGGTACATAGGCTCGTCATTAGGAAGTTGTGGTCTGATGGTGCATCTGCCCCTGGATATGTTGATGTTTTTGTAATGGCTGTGCCGTACCTCTCCTCATTACCCACATTGGCATTGAAATTGCCCTGTATTAACGTATGTAAGTTCATGGTGTTTTGTAATTTTCATTAAGTCCTCAATTTCTGTATAGAAGGCTTCGATATCTTCATTACTTTTATCTGCTGTGGGTGCATATCGTCACCATAAATGCCCGAAGACGTAACCCACAAAACCAAAACTTTGCAGGAGAAGCAAACACGTTATAAAATTAAAAACTGTTTTATGGAATATTAAACTTATGAAGGCGAGTATATGGAATATTATCGATCATATATGAAGGGGGATTAGTAGTGAAACCAAAACCGCTAAAGTGCTTAGTTTTGAGAACCTCAATTACAACAAAATCCATTTTCCGAAATGCCATTTTTTGAATAGCATCATTGTTTTTGAACGTAGAAGCTTGAAATTTTGCCAGGGCATGTACAGTCAGGGACAAAAGTTTACATACACCCCCTAAATCCCGGGTATTAGGGTTAGTAGAGATTTTTATGAAATTCCAAGTATGAAGTTTTATTTCGTATATTTTAGCTTTATGTATCAGATTACGTAAAACAATGAATTTCGATTTTCATGTCGGTTACTTCTTCGGGCATTTATGGTGACGATATACTTGGATGAAATTAATGTTTATTGGCTTGGGTTCTATTTTTAATAGCATTGTTCTGTCAAATTTTGGGACAAAACCACTTTATAAACTTCGTTTCGTTATTTTTTACTATTACGCCTACTCCATTTCTATGATTCTTGTTGTTATTTTCAGGTAATATATTTTTTGTGTGTTTGGCAGCAAAATTCACCATTATCTGTCCATCAGGTTTCACTAATCCCAAGAATGTCAATATTTAGTCTGTTTATTTCCGAAATTGCATTGGCTAGTTTTCCTGATTCCCCTCCCCTCCGGGGATTCTTAGCACCCTCTTATTACCGGAGATTGGGGGCATGTTTCGTTGTTTCCATTCATATTGTATGGTTTACAAGGGATAACACTTCAGTGGTTTCCCGTTGCCTTTTGAAGGGTTTAAGTGTTCCGTTTATATATTCAGCCGCTCCAATGGAGTACAGACGCTGTTTGCTGCTGGCAATTGTTGGTCAGACGCTGCCTTTTTCCTTTTTTTTTTGGTTCGCCCCGCATATTTTATTTTTGCGGTACCCGCCATATCTGATGAGCATTCCACTTTCTACCAGATATGAAATATAACTATGCACTTAGATTTTCATAAAAATGCTTCCATACCCTTGTATTTATAGGGTGTATGTAGACTTTTTTGGTTGACTGTATGTAACAAAAGTTACAAAAACCGAATATTTTTCTTTGTTATTCTTGTTTATAGGGTTGCCATGGATCCATGTTATATACATTTTTTTAATTGCCACAGGGCACAGTGGTTCCGCCCGTGGACAAAAATCGAAAAATTGATGGCGACAAATTTTATTGCGATTGAAATAAATATTCTCTAAACATATCAAATTGTTAACATCCAGCCTTATTTTTGTAAATTTACAGCGGTTATACGCCTAGTTAAGTCGAAGAAGTTGTGATTTGTATGTGAGGCCTAAAAACGAAAAATACAGCCGCAAAGCATTCGTAGGTTATGAGTAAAATTATAAAAAATTGGAGAGGTAAATGTCCAATTTTCAAAATGAAACTTATAGGTGATGGCATTGACAATGTTTTTACGAAAAAACAAATTCATAATTCGTTTTCTAACTTCATTAAAAATAAATTCTTAATAAATGACTTTTTCTGCTATTTTTAATATAATTACTATTAATTTATGTTGAGCTTAACTAATGTTGTGAGCATTTGTGAGTCTCGAAATTTTTTTTAGAATGCAGGGGAAAGTCTCTAGTTTACAATTTAAAAAAGTCCAGCTGCCCCCATCTGCCACCCGCTAAGTTATTCCTCTTACACCACGCCCGTAAAATCGTCAAAATTCCGAAAATCGGGAGGTACGTTTATATGGGAGCTACACCTAAACCTGGTCCTATACTGAACATTTTTGGCAAGGACGTATTTTGTTCACTCAGAACTCAAAATGCAAAATTACAGCCAAATCGGTTGGAAAATGTGGGTAAAACCTTTAAAATTTCGAAAATCGGGAGGTACGTTTATATGGGGGCTATACCTAAACGTAGACCGATATTGACCATTTTTTGCATGGAGGTATTTGGTTCACTCAGAACTCAAAATGCCAAATTACAGCCAAATCAGTTGGAAAATTTCGCTAAAATTGTCAAAATACCGAAAATCTGAGGGTACATTTATATGGCGACTATATCTAAACGTGGACCTATATTGAATATTTTTTACAAGGAGGTAGTTTATTCACTCAGAACCCAAAATGCAAAATAACATACAAATCGGTTGGTTAATTTGGCCAAAATCGTCAAAATACCACAAATCGGGCGGTACCTTTCTATGGGAGCTATACCCAAATATGGACCTACATCCACTAAAAATGGTTTTCTATCTTTTTGGCTTGTTAAAAACCTACGTTTAAAATTTGGAGGCGGTAGCCCGATTAAAACTATTTTTGGCACTCTTTTCCATACAAGTGGGACCACTGTGCAGGGGCTGGATTCTTGTTCTATGAAAAATTGAAATGAAAAAATATTTCCTTTATAATTGTTTTCATTTGACAGTTTTCTCCTTTATAAAAGTGTTCATTTCATATTTTCATAGAAACAGAATTGAGCCGCTGGACCAATCTTATTTTAAGTTTTTGGTTTTTTGATTACTGGGTATGGGCTTCTAAAATACTGACGTGTTATTTGGTCTGTTCCAGTACTGCAAGAATCTACTAATTTTCACTATTTTTTTCGATAACATAAAGGAAAAAATGTTATCGTAGTAAAAAGTAGTAGCTTCTTGCAGGTTCTGGAACAGAACAATTGTTGGTGAAATTTAAAGCCGAATATTTTTGACAGTTACTGTATAAATAAAGTGTATGAACTAAAGAATATTCTCTTATTCAGTTGGCTTCAAAATGTACTAAAATTATCCAAAAAGAACATAAAGGCCTGAGTACATAAGCTGCCTCGCCTTAGTGCGATTCTGTAACTCCTTAACGACAGAATTAACGACGAATGTCGGTAGTTAACGATAGATGTCGGTAAGTGTTATTCTGTATACCAATTTTAACGATTTTTGTCGGTAAAATGTGTCGTTAATTACCGAAAATTGTTGTTAAGTTAACAACCAAAAAAATGTAGTCGTTAGGACTTAACGACAGTCCCTTATGGCAATATTTAGCAGATTTCTTAGCTGACTTATGTTAATAGGGCGGGTATAGAAGGTAATCTCCGCTTATTCAGGACAATTTTTCCTAAGGCATATAGATGAGGGTTAACTTATACATATGACGGCTACGCTAAAAAGTACACCATTTTTTAAAGAAGAAAAACACTAGCTAAAGCTTCAAAAGGACTCAAGTGTGGGACTGTTATAAAGGACATACTCAAAGAATTGCATACTGCTTTCTAGAAGACTTTCGTTGACATTAATGCCGTATTGAGGACAAAACGTGTATAGTATTGTTTCAACTATCTTTAAATACGTAAAGTCAAATGACGGTAACGTGGATCCACCAACATCACTGAAGGAGCTTAAGTCATGTAAAATTTCAAAGCTCAATCTTCATATGATGAAACTATCCCTTCTTTTTTCGCTGTTCCAATTTCCTGACACCCCAAAATATGGCCTTAACTTTGTAATTAGAAAAAACTGCGCTTTAAATACCAATAATATTTCACCATTTATATTATATTTCTGACCAATGATACGGAATGATTATTTTTACTTTTCATCCTAGAATATTCGCTTTTATTGCTTAAAAATACTGAAAACATCTTAAGAAAATCTTCTTTACTGCCATCTGTAGAGCCAACTTCGCGGCACCATGCCCTCGTAAAAATTATTACATATTTCACGTAGTCCCGTATCTCTTGCACTCACGATTCAACTACTGTTCTGGCTACAAACATGTTGCTGGGTATTTTGCGTTGCAGCGATATTACGTGGAATGTAATGCTTGGTTTACATTTACGAAATCCACTCGATTTCAACTGTCAATTCCTTTGCATATACGTCAAATGAAAACTGATCTGAAATCCATTGGATTTCGTTTGACGTTTAATCAATGGAATTGACAGTTGAAATCGAGTGGATTTCGTAAATGTAAATTTACTATAATAACATATGCACATATCGACACCTCCAAATAATAGTATGCTAAGTCTAAAAAGTGAACTTCAGTACTATGCTATGTCAATATTTGCTTATAACTTCTGTTCGGATTGACCGATCATTACCGAAAATAGACAGAATTAAAGGACGTTCGACACCTCCAAATAATAGTTAGCTAATTCTGAAAAGCGACTTTTGCAGGACAAGCTCTAAAAGTTTGGAAATTTATTCGACCCTCAGTGCAATGCTAAGTAAATATTTGTTTATAACTTCTGTTCGGATCGTCCGATCATTACCAAAATTTGACAGAATTTAAGTTAAAGGACGTTAAATATAAAAATGTAAAGAACTTGAAAACATGCTAAGTCGACTTAGCATACTATTATTTGGAGGCGTCGATATATCCTGAAACAAAACCACCAAAATCTATACATTGGTCATTTGTCGCCTAGAAATACACACATACATACACATACGCTTTAGGGATTGACGATACCCTTGATACTTGCAGACTCTTATTTAAGGCACATTCCGTCAAAAAGCAGTCATTTGTTCCTCTTTTAAGCTCTTTTTGTTTTAACGTCACGAAGAAATAATGTTTTCAATTTATAAATACATTTATAAATATATGGTCTGTTCCAGTACTGCAAGAATCTACTATTTTTTCCGATAACATAAAGGAAAAAATGTTATCGTAGTAAATAATAGTAGCTTCTTGCAGGTTCTGGAACAGAGCAATTAAAATATAATAATTGACATTTTTCATTCCATCGATATTCGTCGGTATGAGTTAACGATTTCTACAATCGGTAACATAAAGTTACAGAATAGCACAATCGTTAACTCAGCCGAACATTTTTGTTAACTACCGATGTCGTTTCGTTATTTAAAAATGATACAGAATCGCACTACTGGTTGCCTTGCTTTCCTGCTTCATTTCTGACATAATAAAAATAAAAGAATAAAGAAGGCCGAGCCAATTTCGAACTAGGTTGCCTTGGGAAGAAATGCCTTGGTGAGTATATTAAGAACTCTGAAGGACAGATCCGCCGTGAGTCGAACTTTCGCGTTATGGCGTGATGAAGTTTTTGCTAGAGACCCTGTAAGCCATCAGGAATTAGCGTTATATCTTTGTTCACTATTGTTTTAGCTTATTTTTGAGATGATATGTCTGCAGTCAAATCGAATGAGGAGTATTTTCGTAAAGCACTTCGACCTTCTAACTCGCTTCCTTCAATGTCCTTTTCGTCCTTTATTTTAAGAACCACTATAAAAGTACCACAAGATGACGTTTTTCAGCTTCAAATGTTCTGCAAAAAAGTCGCTCAAAAATTTTAGGTACGGCTCTCATTGACAACTAATCGATTTGTTTTTGTTCAGAAAAAGATTATATTTTGTTTTTTTGTATATTCGTTACAGAACATACAAAAACACAAAACACAGTTTTTTCTGAGCAAACAGGGGTAAATGTAAAAAATGACTATGAAAACGCATCAAAATCGAATAGTTGTTGTTTAAGTTAGAATTGGTCACATTGTTTTATTTGGCCCTATGAATCGCATAGGCATATTCGTTGAAATCTCCTCATTCCCATTTATTACACCCCTGTAATAGTATGAGAGATTTCAACGAATATTCACTTGACAACCGCCCTCTTTAAGCATCCATGCAGATGTCAACACAAAATAAAAATAAACAAACAAAAAGAATCGATCGACAGCTTGACTTGCAAGCAACACCCGCGCTTTATCGTAAGCTCTTGGTACATATCGTTGTACATAATTATTCGAAAAAGGTAATATTGTTTACCATCAATAAACACACGGCAATTGAGCCAACCTTTTTACTAATAAAAGTATCGTGTTTTATTTTATTCTATTTCTTTTTATATTGACGGCCACTCGTACGCATTGGGCGTACTGGCTCCATTGGGGAGTCTTTGCAACACTTGTTCCCCCCAAGTCCCTATAGTGCGGACTAAACATTTGGTCGCTTCGGGCCGAATAAACATTTGGTCCTTCGAGCCGGATCCTCCAGTGAATTGGTTTACTTCTGGAATCCCACTAAAATACAGTCCACAATCATATTGCTGCTTACTATTATCGGTACGTATAGTGCATAGTGAGCATCAAAATAAATAAAAAAAACAAGTGTTCGTTTGTTTGTTTGGTCGTTTTGCAACGTCACATATTCCCTTTTTTGTTAATCGGTCAAAGTCCAAATCGTGGACAGACATACGGGAATAATAAAATCAAAACAAAAATAATAAATGTTTTCTTCTGAATATTTCACATTATTTTTCGTTTACCTAATGATTACACATGCAAGTAACTTGCAGACAGTTGTGTATACATATTATAGTCGAAACTTCATTATTTTCGAACTGACACTTGCATGTGTAAACGTTCGGAAAAAAATTGAAGTTACTTTCAAAGCACTTACATTGATTACTGACAAGGAAATTTTGTCGGCAGTGAGGTTGTTAGTTGGTGTGGCAGTGAATATGTGTGAGTGTATTGGTATTTTTCGAACTGTCACTTGGATGTGTAAACGGGGGGTTATTGTCTTCCAAATTGTAGTTAACTTGCTTCATATTGTTGTTACAAAAGGTGTTGAAAATATTCCCAAAAATATTTCTATTTTGCACTGATTTGTTTTCGCTAGCATTAGCAGTGTAAATATACAAACGTATATTCATCAATACATCGATTACATATTTACACTGCACGGTAGAGCTGGCAAACCATCGATATTCCCAACATTAGATATTTCCGATATAATGTTTTAAAATATCGATTGCTATCGATATTATCGTTAAGTTGTCATCGTCATTAATTTGGAATGAAAATGGCGGAAATGTCAATGATTTTCTTGAAAAGCAGCAAAAATTTCTGTTTATTTCAATGAATTTTAGGTTGGGGGTTTTTGTTCCGATAATATCGATAGGAAAAACTATCTATCGATATTGAATTTTTAAATAACAATCGATATTATCGATAGTGCCATCGATTTTTTGCCAGCTCTACTGCACGGCCTATTCGTGGTCCCTTCTGCGTTGATACACATACGCTTGTATAGCTACATATTCCAGCATCGTCGCTCTGTCGTACCGTCTAGTCGGTCAGTACGTGGCTTGCATGCAAATATATACACACACGCATGTACGCATAAATATTGCATTTTTGGACATTCCTCTTTCTGTCGTGTCCGTTTTTATTGCACAGTCTCCCGCCGGTGTATTATTACACAGTACCCGGACAGTAAATTAGTACTGTGACACATATTATTATATTTTATAGTAAATATAATAAATCGGTGTCAGGGAACTTTTTAATAATATTTTTGGACATTTTGGAATTGCGTGCACCCTACAATCGGTCGATTGGACCTTTTCTTGTGTAGGGAGTTATTTAAACATATTTATTGCGATTTGTATATTTTTGGAATTTCAATGTAGTTTGAAATTATTGTTGCATTATTGGACACAAATACGCTACATTCGGTAGTTATTTGTATGCATTTGATATTGCACGCACCCTACAGTTGCTCAATTGGATTTGTTCTATTGTAGAGAGTTTTTTACTCGAATTTTGTGATTATTTGCAGTTTTGATATTGTTTGAATTTCGTGTTGGTTTTTTGAACACAAATACACTACAATCGGTGGTTATTTGTAAATATTTGATATTGCATACACCCTACAATCTGTCAATTGGACATTTTCTTGTGTAGGTCGTTTTAGGCATACTTTTTGAGAAATTTTGTTGGAATTTTGATATAGTTTGTATTTCCAGTTGCAATTTTAGAAACAAATACGCTACATTGGGTAGTTATTTCTATAATTTTGGTGGATGCTTAACTGTACTATATATTTTTTGTGCAATTTATATCGGCTTTTTTGTTAATTATCCCATTCATATTTTTGTAAATTAGATGGTAATTTACAAAATTTGACATTTAACTATTGGTTTTAATTTCTTATTGCAATTTTATGAGCAAATAGTTGTCAATTGAATTTTTGTTGCTTTCGTTTGCAAAATTTCGTTTATTTGATTTGAATATTGTTTCAATTTTGGATTGCGATTTTAAATCAGCACGCTACAATTGGTAGCTTGATTATTATTCCTTTTGTGGAAAGTAAATTAATTTATTTTCATTCTTCTTTGTGGCCTTATATTTTTTGTACTTTGTGTCATTCGCCATTTTGTTGGTTTGTTTTCCCTAGTTTCACTAATATGGCTTTCACTCCTCCACATTTATTAATTCGTGCTTCCAAGTCTATCGTGACATTCGCTGAACACTTCAGTACATTAAAGGAAGACGAACTTGACTTTTATGGCCTAGAAGTTTATTGTGAGGAAATTGAGAAATTGTGGAAGAACTTTCAGGGAACTTTTCAAAAATGCCTCTCTCGTATAGAAAAACCGGAAATTCTTCATTCCATTTATGAGGAGTCGCATGAGAAATATATACGTTGTTTTTCAAAGATAAATAGTTTGTTGTCAAGATTTAGTAGTTCTCCTAAAATGTCCCCGAACACATTGGGTAGTTCGGAAGATTACTTAACAAAACATCCAGGCGACATTTCTTCGAAAAAAACAGTCCTGTGATGCAAATGTTAAAAACCTGAGTTTGTCGTCCCACACTTCTCGTGATGTGGGTACCCAGGTATCTAGTTCTACAATTTCGAATATTGGGAATCCTAGAGCAGACCCAAACTTCATTCTTGATCTTCCAAATGTTGATGACTTTCATAATCTTGCGTTACCTCCTTTGGATATTGAGGTTTTTGATGGAAATTTTCTTAATTGGCCCACTTTTAGAGACTTGTTTAGTGCGGTTTATATAAATAACTCCCAGTTGACAGATATTGAGCGCTTGTGTCATCTGGTGAGTAAAACTAGTGGTGAGGCTCGAGAAATCGTCTCGAAGTTTCCTTTAACTCATCGGAGTTTCGATCTTGCGTGGAATGCATTGAATTCCACCTACGATAATCCAATATTGCTGGTACACAGCCAATTAAAATCATTGTTTTCACTTCCTGTTGTAGATCAGGAAACCAGTTCGGGACTAAAATCAATACAGCGTGGAATAAATAGTTGCCTTTCGGCAATGGCAATTTATGAAATACCTACGGATAATTGGGATCCGATCGTGGTTTTCATTTGCTTACAATAATTGCCTAAGATCACACACGCTTTATGGGAGCAAAGTGTGACAAATAAGTCTCGTCTTTCAACTTGGAAAGAATTAGATGCATTCTTGACAGGGAGAATTCGAACTCTTCTGTGTTTGCATGAAATGAGAAGTGTTGGCACTTTGTATAATTCGACTTGTAAAGTGTCTCCTAAATCTTGCTCTTCTTCTCCTCACTCTTCTCCCAGTCCCAAACTCTTTTCGACACCTCTTCGTTCGTCTCCTAATACTTGTTGCGTTCTTTGTGCACAGCAACAACACAAATTAAATGTTTGCCAGCGGTTCGTAAATTGTACGCCATTGGAAAGATATAAATTGGTCAAAAGGCATCGTTTGTGTGTGAATTGTCTTCAGAAGGGACACGAAGTGAAAAATTGTGTTAGCCGTTGTTGTCGAAAGTGCAATCAGAGACATCATACTCTATTGCACAGAGATCGCTCTATTGTGAGCAGTTAGAGTCAAATTGTGACTCCCAGAAGTGCGAAGTTGTCTGCTTCAGCTTCCACTTTTCGGCCTAGAACTCTAAATGGTAGTTGTAATTCTTCCTCAGCTTCTAGCGTTCTTTCGACGTCGGTAGATAATGTAGTTAGACAATCCTTCCACGTCAGGCAGAAAAGAAAAGTTCTATTGGGAACAGCGCTGGTGAATATCGTTCACCAAGGTGTCTCTTTTCCTGCTAGGGCGCTAATTGACCCAGCTTCTGAGTCGTCTCTCATTTCGGAACGACTTCAGAAGGATCTGGGACTCCAGGTCCAATCCAATAAATCGTCAATATCTGGAGTTAATGGTACTGTCACAGCTACATGTCATAAAATTTGTTCGCTTAAACTTCGTAGTCGTGGTGACAGGTCGTCTATTTTTGAGACTTCGGCGTTGGTAGTAGATTCCATATCGAGAAATATTCCAACCTTTTCGGTCACTTCGGACCTTAAGTCGGATTTGTCGAATATAGTTTTGGCAGATCCTCAATTCGGCGAATCGCGCCCAATAGATATTTTGATAGGAGCAGATTTGTACCCGAAGATAATTAAAAATCATTCTCTTCGACTTTCGTCTGGTTCACTGCTCGCTCAAAATACATCGTTTGGGTGGATCATTACTGGCCCTGTCACATAATTTGTCGTTTTCGTAAATCGTACGGAAAAAAGTTGTAAAGCGGCCTCAAACAAACATAACGAACGTTAGCTCACGTTGCACTATCGTTCGCAGGGTCCCTAATGGCCCTTTCGTTAGCCAGGTCTATAGTGATCTGCACAACTACTGGGTCCCTAATGGCCCAGTCGCTTGAATGGTCCCTTATGACCATATTTACCGCGGGGTCCCTAATGGCCCGGGGTCCCTAATGGCCCAATCGTTTAGTTTGTAAGCCTATCACATGGTCCCTAATGGCCATATTTACCGCGGGGTCCCTAATGGCCCGGGGTCCCTCATGGCCCATCGTTTAGCATGTAAGAAATTATTTGAAAAAATGATATGCTAAAAAAAAAAAAAATTAAAATTGTTTGAAAAAATGTAAAAGGTTATTGCTCACGCCTGCACTACACTAATGCTGAATATAATAAACGATTGCTAATTTCGAAATAGTTAAAACATTTGGATGTTTCAAGGGAGGCGGCAAATGTTTAAGTTAGAATTGGTCACATTGTTTTATTTGGCCCTATGAATCGCATAGGCATATTCGTTGAAATCTCCTCATTCCCATTTATTACACCCCTGTAATAGTATGAGAGATTTCAACGAATATTCACTTGACAACCGCCCTCTTTAAGCATCCATGCAGATGTCAACACAAAATAAAAATAAACAAACAAAAAGAATCGATCGACAGCTTGACTTGCAAGCAACACCCGCGCTTTATCGTAAGCTCTTGGTACATATCGTTGTACATAATTATTCGAAAAAGGTAATATTGTTTACCATCAATAAACACACGGCAATTGAGCCAACCTTTTTACTAATAAAAGTATCGTGTTTTATTTTATTCTATTTCTTTTTATATTGACGGCCACTCGTACGCATTGGGCGTACTGGCTCCATTGGGGAGTCTTTGCAACACTTGTTCCCCCCAAGTCCCTATAGTGCGGACTAAACATTTGGTCGCTTCGGGCCGAATAAACAGTTGTCAATGAGAGCCGTACCTAAAATCTTCTGAGCGAACATTTCGAAGCTGAAAAACGTCTTCTTGTGATACTTTTATAGGGGCTCTTAAAATAAAGGACGAAAAGGACATTGAAGGAAGCGAGTTAGAAGGTCGAAAATAATCCTCATTCAATTTGACTGAAGACATGTCATCTCAAAAATAAGCTAAAGCTACAGTTAACAAAGATATAACGCTAATTCCTGATGTCTTACAGGGTCTCTAGCAAACACTTCATCACGCCATAACGCGGAAGTTCGATTCACGGCGGATCAGTATTTCGGGGTTCTTAATATATTCACCAAGGGCTTTCCTTTCAAGAGGAATTTTTCGTGCCCCAGACATTCACCTCCAGTGTAATTTGTAATAATTATTGCAAATGCTTCGAAAAAAAATTCAGCAACATTTAGTAAACATTATCGTGTACAAGGACAAACCTTTTATAACACATTAGTCTTGTTGTAGAGGATATAAATAAATATATTAAGAAAAATATTCGCCGCAATATATATTCATATTTCTAGCTCTAATTTCACAATCTGATTGGCTTTTTCTGTAATTTGGGAAAATTGATGCTTGGTTTACATTTACGAAATCCACTCGATTTCAACTGTCAAATTCATAGGTTAAACGTCAAATGAAATCCAATGGATTTCAAATGAGATTTCATTTGACGTTTGAGCTATGGAATTGTCAGTTGAAATCGAGTGGATTTCGTAAATGTAAACTTAGCATTAGTCTATCGCCATAAAATTTCATATATAAGGTTTTTGGATCAAATGGAGAAAAATAGGGGGTAGGGTTTAAAAAAGACCCTAATATACATTCGTACAATAAAACAATGCTCATAATAATGCTTATATCTTTTTGCAACTGTATTTATATATGTAGGTAGATGGATTTGTTTGAGGTCAAATGACACCTCGACCGTACGCAAACAGTTGGCAATATACACTGACCATTGAGTATTTTGCGAACTTGCTTATGTTATTCGAAAACAAGTACACACGTATGTTTGAATATTTGCATTATTACAACATTTAGTGCCTAAATGCAGCATTTAAAAATCTCGACGAGTCATGATTAATTTTGAAATAACCAAAATGAACCTGACCTTTTACATTTGAAACGAATAGTTTGGTTACAATTGACATTCAGACGTACAAGAATTCCTACTCGTAAACCTTATACTCAAAAGAGTTTATTGACAAAATACAAATAACTTCTTAAATTGTGTTTAAGTAAATAGAAGGAATTCGAAATGTACAACTCATATTCCGTGCGGCCATAACAATTAAATAAATTACTTTTTAATTCCATATTTTTTATTCACTTATGAAATATTGGATGGAAATGATGATATTTTGCAATAAAAAATTAACAAGTGATAAATAACACTGGTCAACAAAATTAATAAAAGTTGGCTGTTTCTTTCATCCGAATGTTTTGCATTTCATACTCAAATTGGCAAGTTATTTTTAAATCCGGAAACAGTTTTTCTCCATCAGGGGCTAAAGGGCTGGGTGCATAAGCTGCCTTGCCTGATTGCCTTGCTTTCCTGTTTCATGCTGACATAACAAAAATAAAAGAATAAAGAAGGCCGAGCAAATTTCGAACTGGGTTGCCCTTTTCTTTTTTATTCTTTTATCAGAAGCAAGCAGGCGAGGCAGCTTATGTACCTAGGCCATAAAGGCCTAGGTACATAAGCTGCCTCGGCTTTCTTTAAACTTTTAAACTTTTATTATTATATTAAGCAAGAAAGCAAGGCAATCAAGCAAGACAGCTTATGTACCTAGGCCTTAAATTCTGTTTCTCTGAAAATGTGAAATGAAAACTTATATAAAGGCAAAAACTGTCAAATGAAAAAAATTATAAAGGAAATATTTTTCATTTCAAATTTTCATAGAACAAGCAATCCAGCCCCAGCTCTAGCACTTGTTTTTGAGATATTTTACGATTTTTGCCCAGATTTTAGTTATCACCAAAAATTTTGTTGGGTGTTTTTAAACATGAATTTATTAAGGCGATGTCGTGTTCTCTATCCAAACAGTTTCTGCTATATTCATCGTAAATAAGTCTTGGGAAATATAGAAGACCACACCAAAAAAAATTTTCTCCGTTTTTGTTGTGATAATTTACGAAATTGCCCGTAAAGTGGCATTTACATCTAACATGTTTAATAAACATGCATCATTTATGTTGTCAATTCCATAGAATATCTATCAAATAAATGACGTAAATGTCCAAAGTACCTGTTTAACAGTTGTGGATACTTAAAGTCGAAACTTCAATTTTTTCGAACTGACACTTGCATGTGTAAACGTTCGGAAAAAAATTGAAGTTACTTTCAATGCACTTACATTGATTACTGAAAAGGAAATTTTATCGGCAGTGAGGTTGGTAGTTGGTGTGGCAGTGAATATGTGTGAGTGTATTGGTATTTTTCGAACTGTGTAAACGGGCGGTTAAATGTAAGTTTTAATTCAGTGTTCACCAGCAACAACAAATTCAACCGTGTGTTTGTGTTGGACACGCACACGAGATTATCTATCCCTCTCTAGATAAACATCGTGTGCGTTAATTCATTGCTAAAACAAAGAAGGTGATAGGTGGTGGGAGTAACGTTCAAACTCACCACAATTGAGATTGTGTGTGTTCACACAGACACGGCTCGCGAGCCCAGTGGTGATTAACACTGTTTTAATTTCGTTTTGCGTACTACGAGGTTCACTATAAAACTTTCTGGCATAGGCAACACGCATATTCGCCAGGCGTCATTTTACATTTTTTTGGAAAGTTTGACAGTTTTTAGCCTAAGCGTACTCAGGACGGTTTGACTTCGACCATGTGTTGGGTTGTTTACAGTGATTGAGCAACCTCCAACATATAGTTTTTGAACGCTTTTGCAGCAATTTTTGGCGATTGCTGCTATTTTTCGGGTTCATACGCATAGTTCCATGATTCGTCACCTGGATCCATCTTATAAACGTATTTTGAATCCAGCGAGAAAAACCCATTTTTTGCCGTTCATGCAATATTACATGTTAGTTGGTGGAATAAATGCCCAAGGATGCCTCTATCTCACGGTACATAATATGGCGATCATGCATTACCCGTTCACGCACGGCTTAATTTTTTCTGGTACAACGGCTGTTTTTGAACGACCCTCACGAACTTCGTTTTTTTTGGCGAGTCTCGGCTACGACAGAATACATTAAACTAGTTTTTCGTAGTGCTATAGAATGGTCCTTTATCGACATACAAAGGCTTAAGGCCTGCGTACATAAGCTGCCTTGCCTGCTTACATTGCTTACTTCTGATAAAAGAATAAAAAAGAAAAGGGCAACCCAGTTCGAAATTTCCTCGGCCTTCTTTATTCATTTATTTTTATTATGTCAAAAATGAAGCAGGAAAGCAAGGCAATGAGGCAGAGCAGCTTATGTACGCAGGCCTTTAGCCGAGATTATCCACGTCGAAAGTTGTGAAAAATAATCGGACGAAAATTTTCACAAGTAAATTCCAGTTTTTTTACAAATTGATTTTTTCAAGTCACTGTAAACAGCCCATCGATATTATCGGACTAAAAATTCCTAACCTAAAATCTATAGAAATTACCCGTTTTTTCGATTTTGTTGATTTGAGCAAGTAGTTGTGAAAAAGTAGTAGTAGCATTTTGTGAAAAATTAAAGGTTATATAGCATTTTTGAGTTTTTATTCCCTAAAGGCCTGCGTACATAAGCTGCCTTGCCTGATTGCCTTGCTTTCCTGCTTCATTTCTGACATAATAAAAATAAAAGAATAAAGAAGGCCGAGCAAATTTCGAACTGGGTTGCCCTTTTCTTTTTTATTCTTTTATCAGAAGCAAGCAAGGTAAGCAGGCAAGGCAGCTTATGTACTCACCCCTTAAGGGGTATTACGTCTTTGTGCATTTGTATGTAACATACAAAAGCATACGAAATAGACCCATATTTCTTTTTAGGGATATACATTTAATCACTTTCTGAGTCGATTTATGCATGCCCGTCCTTCCGTCTGTCCATGTATTTTTGTTCGCAACGTACAGGTCGCATTTTATGTCAAATTCAGCAGAAAATTGGGGACTAAATTTTTTTGTCATAGGAAGAACGCTATTGCTTTTGGTGAAATTCGCTTCAGATTTAGATATAGCTCCCATATATATATTAGCCGATTTCACGTATTTTCTGTACCAAGCACGCTATATATGACCGATTTCAATGAAATTTAGAACGTGTGACTGAATTCGGTCTAGAAATAAATGTGCCAAATTATATGGAAATCGGTTCAGATTTGCATAAAGCTCCCATATATATTTTCGGCCGACTTCACGTATTTTCTGTACCAAACACGCTATATATGTCCGATTTCAATGAAATTTGGAATGTGTGACTGAGTTCGGTCTGGAAATAAATGTGCCAAATTATATCGAAATCGGTTAAGATTTGTATATTGCTCCCGTATATATTTTACATATTCACAGAGGTGTAGGGTATCATATAGTCGGCCCCGCCCGACTTTGTGTTGTATTTGTGCAAAATGTCAACAAAAGCACGTAACATTCCGCCATTTTTTTGACAAATTAGCGATAATATCGCTATCGATACTTTGAAAACCTATTCTTGGGAATATCGATAGTTTGCCAGCTCAAGTCGTGAGTACGCTTAAGTTGGGTACACATTGTCAGTTTTATATGACAGCTTTGTTGTTGCTTGCTAGTGTGGCCGTTCATTTTTGTCATTCATCATGCAACCGCAAAATGTTTTGTTTGAAAGTTATCGATAATTGCGAAATATCGACATTCAAAACTGACAATGTGTACCCAGCTTTAGGCTAAAAAACTGTCAAACTTTCCAAAAGAATATCAAATGACTGACACCTGGCGACACTGCGCGTTGCCTAGGCCAGAAAGTTTAGTGACCCACACCACTCCTGCCCGTCCGTCGGTTGAAATCAAGATACAGCTCGCAATTTTTAAGATAGAGCATTGTAATTTCCCAGCAAACCAAATGTCGGATGTCCGACACATCTGAACAATTTCGGAAGCAAAATCGTTCAGATTTAGTTCCGATTACTATACAATTTGTCGTAGGGGAATTCGTTCAGATTTCGTGCCGTTTTCGGAGAGAATGTCTAATGTAAATTTCCATCCGAATATAGGAATGTTTTTCTTCCGATTTCGGTGCCAATTCGGAGCGAAATGTCGGAAACAAATTTCAACAAATACCTTTTGTATGTATCTAACATACATCATTTTAGTTTGTTGTCAAAAAACAAAGTGGTTGGTTATGAAATTCGCATATACAATTTTTAAATATTTTAAATATAAATGCAACATATAATAATTCAAGTTAGCTGATAGACTCGACATATTCTTTCACAAAGTTTACATTGTTCTACTATAACTGGAAAATGATAACAAAAAATGAAAAAATGCAAATCATTAGAAACGTTTGAAATTGCAATCTTCCAATAAACAAGTAAAAAAGTATCAGTCGGCTTTGCCGACAGAGATATACCCTCAGCATGGGTGACATTTGAACTTGCCGAACATAGTCCATTATGGAAATGATTCTTATTTTGATATTTCGATAGATATCGCGCCCACTAGTCATTTCAGTGGGTCTTCGTATATCTTTAGGACCAGTATACCAGGAAGCATGGACTTGTCCACAAAAAACATAATATCGCTTTAAACAGGACCACAACGAAGAGTATGGGTATACATTTCCGAAGGATCTTCGAACAGATCCTTAACTGCACTTAGGCACAAATGTTGAACTTTTTAGTGAGAGGTACCCTAAGGAGAGGACTGATATGGACCATTTTAGAAATTAAACAAAATTTGGATAAAATATTAAAAGATCAAAAGTTGGGCCAATTCGAACTGAAACTACGTTTGAACAAAATATGACGAAGGGCAAATTTTAGACCAAATCGGTTGATCAGTTCGAGAGTTATAGTACTATCCAGCCACTTCATATGAATATGATTTTTTATACCTTTCGGACTGTTGTATCAAGAAGTATGGACTTGCCCTAATAAAAACTATTACCGTCGTAAGTGAGGAAGCGAATGCAAGATACTTCAACAAAAATCAAAGCGATTCGAGAGCAGGTCTTAAAGTGAACTTATTAGAAATTTTGTGTGGGAGGTACCTGAAGGAGTGGACAAATATAGACCATATTTGAACCTGATCTATATCTGGTAGATATATTACGATGTGTAAAGTATTGGTCAAATCGGTCACTCACTTCAAGAGTTATCGTGCGCACAAATATTCCGAACATTTTCAAACTTTTGTGGGGGAGGTACCGGGAGGAGTGGACCGACGCATCTTCGAACTTAAACTAAGTTTGGGCAAAATATTACGAAAGCCAAATTTTGGACCGAATCGGTTGATCCGTTCGAAAGTTATCAGACATACAGACAGACGGACGGACATGGCTAAATCAACTCCAAATTGTCTGAAATGGATTTCGTCCAAACATACTTGGGGTCTAAAACCATTATTTCGATGAGGCACATTTTGCCCGTATAAAAGTGTATATGGTAAAAACCAAAATTCCTTTGCATTTGAAAAAATTAAAAAATTTTTTGCGGGCACATCTACAATGTTTGTTATAGATATTAAGGAAAAAATTCTGGTTTCAAGTCTGTTCGCGTTCACAAAATTGGAAGATGCGCGCAAAAGTTATAGCGGTTTTTATTCTCATATAAAGAAAAAATATTCAAAAATATCTTATTTGTTGCTATGAGAAAATGTATGCATACATCGTTAACAGCATTCCATATGTAATCGTACTTACTTACTTAGCTGGCCCATTACAGAACATTTGTTCCATAGGCCGAACTAAGAAAAGATCTCCATTCCTCACTATTTGTTGCTTCGCACTCTGGAATACCGCGCCTTTTCATCTCATCATCCACTTGTTTGCGCCATCTATTCCTTGGCCTGCCAATTCTTATGATATGGCCCAGCCAAAGCAAACGCTACATCTCGATACGTTTAACAATATTGATGTCGTTGTATATCAGATACAGCTCGTGGTTCATGCGACGTCGATATTCGCCGTCAACGCAGATTGGTCCGTAGATCTTTCGAAGAATTTTTCTCTCAAACACACCAAGCACTGCAATGTCTGCTTGTGCAAGTACCCAGGCTTCGGAGCCATACATCAGCACGGGTAGTATCAGTGTTTTGTAGAGCGTTATTTTTGTTTGACGAGATGTGGCTTTGTTTTTAAACTGCTTACTTAAACCAAAGTAGCATCTGTTGGCCAATACAATTCTTTTTTTATTTCACAGCTGATGTCGTTTGTTGTGTTTACGGAGGTGCCGAGGTAGACGAAGTCTTTTACTACCTCAATATTATAGGAACCAACTTCCACAGTCGGTCCGAGCTCAATGGACGCATTGCGCGTCGACACCATCAATTTGGTCTTCTCACCGCTTACCGCCAGACCCACTTTAGCAGATTCTTCTTCGACCTTTATAAAGGTATCAGTTACTTCTTTTACTGATCGGCCCATGATGTCTATATCATCAGCATAAGCAAGTAACATGTGACTATTGGCGTAGATTGTGGCACTTCTTTTGACGTTTGCCTCTCGTATAACCTTTTCTAGTAGGATGTTGAAGAGATCACACGAAAGGCTGTCTCCTTGTCTGAAACCTCTTTTGGTACCAAACTCTTCGGTTCTTTCCTATTTTAACTGAGGATCTCGTGTCAACAAAGCCGGATGAGCTTTGCGGGGATACCAAATTCAGACATGGCTTGGAATATCTTTGAACGCAGCGGGCTGTCGAAGGCTGCTTTATAATCGACAAAAAGGTGGTAGGTGTCGATCTGCATTTCTTGGGTCTTCTCCAGGATTTGCCGCAGGGTAAATATCTGGTCAATGGTGGACTTGCCAGGTCTAAAGCCGCATTGGTATGGTCCAATTATCTCGTTGACCATAGGCTTTAGTCGTTCGCACAATATCCCTGACACGATCTTGTAGGCAATAGGGAGTAGACATATGTCCCTATAGTTAGAGCATACAGTCTTATCTCCCTTCTTATGGACGGGGCACAGGATACTCAGGTTCCAATCGTCGGGTACTCGTTCTTCCTGCCAGATGGTGCTAACTAGCTGATGAATACACCTTATCAGCGTGACGCCTCCGGTTTTGAACAGCTCGGCTGGTAAGCCATCGGCCCCTGCTGCCTTATTATTCTTCAGCCGATTTATTGCTGTCTTTACCTCATCTTGGCTGGGATTGGGACTGTGGTATCTTCGTCGTCTTCGCTGCTATTGGATACCAACAGATTTGAAAAATGTTCTTTCCATATCCTGAGTACACTATTTGTATCAGTTACCTAATTACCTTGCTGGTCTCTACAGGAGGATGTGCCTGTACCAAAGCCATCAGTTTGATGCTTGACTCTTTGGTAGAATTTTCGGACTTCATTCAGGCTCCTGTACATCTCGATTTTTTCACACTCCCGCTTTTCCATCTCTCTCTTTTTTCTGCGGAAAAGACGTTTCTCCTCTCTTCTGTTCTCCTTGTATCTCTCTCGTGCGCTACGCGTTGCTACGGATTGTAAAGTAGCCCTATATGCCGCATTTTTCTCTTCGGTGGCAGCACGACACTCCTGATGATACCATGGATTCCTTGGTGGAGGTCTCTGGTATCCAAGTATGGATTTTGCGGCTGTTTGCATGGAGTGGGCAATGCTTTGCCATTGCGCTGATATGTTATATGGATGAGGAGTGCTTTGATTAAGCAATTGGGCTAGTTGAGTGGAATTTGCTGTGGCTATCTGTTGTGATTGCAGCTACCGATGTCTAACTTTCGTGTTGTGTCTGTTCGTACTTTGTTTGCTACGTTTAAGCGGGTGCGTACCTTTGCTGCAACAAGGTAGTGGTCCGAATCAATGTTTGCGCCTCGGAACGATCGTACATCCAACACGCTCGATGAATGTCTTCCATCTATCACAACATGATCAATTTGAATATCGATATGATTAAATCTGGTACTGCTAACTACCATTTTTTTTGCAGCTGCAAAGTCTATCAGCCTCATAGCATTGTCAGATGTTTCACTGTGGAGACTGAATTTCTTGACTGTTGGGCCAAAGATATTCTCCTTCCCAATTTTGGCATTAAAATCGCCTAGAATGATTTGAATGTCATGGGCAGGGCAACGGTCATATGTTTCTTCTAAGCGCTCGTAAAATATATCTTTGGTCTGTTCGTCCTTTTCTTCAGTGGGAGCATGAGCGCAAATAAAGCTGATGTTGAAGAATTTAGCTTTTATTCGAATTGCAGATGTTTTAGTCTCCGACTAACTTCGAATCCACAACCAAACTCATACTTTACGTCATGGCAGCTATAATACAGTGCGTCTATTCGTAGACGTTTAAATATTTAATAAATTTATTATTATTTTCGCGGAAAATCAACAAATAATAAAAAAAATTGATGTAAATCCAAATTATCCTGTTCCAGAGTCTGTAGAAACCCTCAAAAAATGAATTAAAAAATATATACCAGCGTCGCCCAAGAGAATTCCATCAAACTAAAGCAAGGGTTTATGTATAGGTGAATAAACAACAACCAAATGATGTTTATCATGCGTTTTTGCACACTTACACTGTGAATGGGAGAGAATAGTAAATGCAAAACAACTCAGTGGGCGCCCTCAGTATAGAGATGGGCGACCCTGATCTAGACAATGCGTAGAAAAATGTGAAACCAAATTTATAGAGATTGGGTACATAAATTGCATATTATAGCAACAACAAAAGAGAAAAACTTATTGTTGGAACATATTGTTGCAAATATATTTTTTGGTTTGATTCGAAAAAATAGAACAAATATTTGGAAGTTCTCCAACTATTTCGCTAAAATCCCGTAGAATAATTAATGTGAATTGCTAAAACTTTATCAACCTTTTTCAAACTTAACTAGGCTTCTTTTATAAGAAATTACTTAAGCAAGCATGACATGTTTCTTATGTACAGAGATGGCCTTTATTTCCTTACAAACTAAAATATATCTACAATGTAGATTCTACATACATATGTACGTTTTACTGATTACGACAAGTGCAGTGCAATATGATAAATTAATAGATATTCTTACGACCATTGGCATTGAAATAATGCAATACGATGCTTAAAAAGATTGTATTAGCACCAAACAGCATATTTCCATTAAAATATTACTTACTATGTCTTCCGTACTCCATTCTCCCTTTACATTAGCATCTGCAGTTTGATACCAATACAAGATTTTTATAAGGTTACCATAGACCGTGGATGTCGGATCGTTTTCATCTGTTATGTTCGAAAAAAAACTAATTCAACAGAGGTCGTATTACATTGTATTTTTGTTATTTGGGAGACATACCATCGTTCAAATACAAGGTAGATGCATCGGCGAAAATTACAACAGAGCAACTTTTCTAGTAACATAAGATGTCAAAATTTGTAAACAAAAGGAATCAAATTCCAGTCGCCTTGACATTTTTAATTTGTTTCAAAATTTAAATTAATTAATACAAAATAAGTTTTCAAGTTGAAATAAAAATAGGTAAAAAAACTTTTTAAGTTAAACGGTTTTATGTTAAACATACATTGCAATGTTTAAGATTTCAATTTTGTATAGTATATTGTATTCTGCTTGTTGAGCCCTTTCATTGGATACCCATATTGATGGGATTGATAAAACCTACGTTATCCGCCATTTTGTAGCGGCCGCCATCTTGAATTTATAATGATAATGAATAAATATAATTGTATTGTCACCAAAATCCAAAGTGTATACAAAATTTCAGATTAATCGGTTGACAGGAAGAGGGTGAAATTTGAATTACTAAATTTGACCCAAGAATAAATAATAAATAAAACAAACGGGGTGAGCTAAATAAAACCATTTAAAAATGTTTTGGTTTTTACTATATATTGTAAATTAATAATTATTGTGGTGGTCGGCATCGGTTAATTACAGCCGAAAACACATTCAACGTTTGAGTAAAGTTTTTCGACACTTCTGGTAAAATATTAACAGACCAAGGGCATTACATGCGTCACACGTTAACATTAACGTATCGCCATAACATTTCATATAAAAAATTAGAACTCCTGAAAAATATTCGAACTCCTACCCCTAAACTGTTTCCATTTGATCCAAAAACCTTAGCTCAAATGGAAAAAGTTTAGGGGGTAGGAGTTCCAATTTTTTTTTAATTTTGGTTCACTCTAGTTTACAGCTATGATCAAAAATGCAATGTGACAATTTTGCAAAAAGTCGAAGGAATATGCTGCTTAAGTATTAGAGGAGGACTACACCAGTTTTGGCTTTAGAGACGATTCTGGTTGATAGAAATTCAGGTTAGACAGACGAGTTTAAAAACTTAAGAGATTATGTCAATGGCACATAATTTCAAAAATGAAGTAATTTAATAATATAAAAACACTGTAAAACATTTTAAAGTAATCTTGTGCAAGCAATTTGATCTGAGGATTTTTTTCAGGTTGGAAATTGAAATATTGACTTTTTAAAGAAATTTTATGCTATATCTCTGAAATCTATGTGAATCTTCATCTCACCTCTGAAGCAAATTTGTAGATAAGGGCAAGAATAAAATATTTGTACAAATAATGAACTCGAAAAACTACATTTATTGCTTCAAATTTTATAAAGTTTCGAAAAATTCCATGATTTGTATACATTTCGCAGCATATATCCAAAACATTTTTTCTAATTATTTCCTTTTGGAAAAATATTCGCTGGAATGCACTATAGGCCCAATGGCAGGTTTCTGAAGCAAAAAGTCTATTTTTGAAGTCATATATTTGATAAAATAGTAACGGGATTAGATTCTTAACACTTTGAGCCACTTAGAAACAAAATCATTTCAACCTGGCAACGCTTCATGACCACATATCGGACAGTCAAAGATATTGCATCTTACGAGTACATTGTAAAATTTTATAAAAATCTATCAAACGAAGAATAAATTTGTTTTGCTCGACAATTAAAAACCGCTAACATAATAAACAGTTTTTTTAATGGATAATTCGTGTAAAGGTATGTAAATTAATATTCTGATTAAGAATAAAAAAAGTTAGATTTGGTAAGGAATATTTGATGTAGACTTATGGTGTATTTTTTGTGTAGTTTATATAGTCCGGTCAAAATAGACATTGAAATAGCAAAAATTCCAACAGGGCTGAATTTTGGTGGAGAGCTGGGGTTTGCCGTTAGAAGCAACGTCCTAAAAGACCCCATCGATCCCATGTGTGCAAAAAAAGTTATTCGGGGTCAAAGGTCAAATTTTAATGGTTTTTAGGTTCTCGGATTTATTTTTTGAAAACGGTTAATCTAATCAAAAAGTGACTAAAGTAAATACTGTAGACAGAAAAATTATCTACAAGTTTTATCTTTATAATTTTTTCCTAGAAGGAACCATTCTTGAGATATAGCTGTTCTAAAAAACACATGATTTTTATGCACTTATAAGGGAAATATGCACATATTCAGACGAACCGGCTAAAATAAGCGAAGTAATCGGGTCTGTCCCCCAAAAAACATATATTTTCTTGAAGAGCGAAATTGTAGCTATCTTCTAAAAAAAATTCCAACAAAATCGGAGCAAGTTTAATAGAGTTATTCAATGTTAGAGTCATTTTATGCAAAAATAGCACATTTAACCCACATGTATGTATAATCGAAAGCCCAACGGGAACGACCCTAACGAAAACTCTCCGATTTTTTTCAAGTTTTGTCAAAAGGTAGGGTTTGTTGCGCTGATTACGGAAATGTATAATTTTTAACGGTTGCGGATCCGGTTCGCCGGTTATTCAACCCGAAAGGCCAAATTTAAAAACCGGGTTAGATACGGTTCTACTGAACCGATTACTGCAAAGTGGATATCGTTTGAAAGCTTATGAAAGTATCTAACACATCGTGTCATTACTTTAACCGGTTCGCCTCATAATGTACTTACGCGGCTAATTTTTTATTTGACCATTAGATCGCGATAACTCGAAAATGGTAAGTCTTTTTTAAAAATCATAAAGACCACTCTTGTAGACAATTATTAAATCTACAACTATTACTTTAGCCGGCTCCTGCTAAGTCTTACCGTTTTTGAGAAAAATTAAAAAAAACTGAATAATGCCTCCAAAAATGATCTTTGACCCCGAATAACTTGTTTTGCACACATGGGATCGATGGGGACTTTTAGGACGTTGCTTCTAATGGCCAACCCTAGCTCTCCACCAAAATTTAGCTTTGTGGGAGTTTTTGCTATTTCCCCCTTATACGCATGTCTATTTTGACCGGACTAATATTGTAGTTTATATGGTTTTTGGAACAGAACTCTCGGTATTGCGACGTATTCGCGAAACTATATATATGTAGCAGAAGGTAATAGTGAGTACTATATATGTAGAAAATTTTATCCCCGTATGGATCCGTAAACTTATAGAAAAACACTTACAGATAGCGTGACACTTAAACATTTGGATATTTTTGAGTATTGGGCTGGGCTGAGAGTGGGACTTGTCAATATGACACAAGTCGCGAAATTTGTTAGTTATATTAATCGAGTTATACCAAGCATTGAAATCTTTTATGTTCAAGATCTCTTTATGTAGTAATTGGGACTACAAAAACCTACTAAATTTAAAAATCTTGACCTGTAATTATAAAGTATTCAAAAATTTAACGAGATCGCGGTATTCTACTTCCAAATCATCAATTAATGATGGAGCTCACAATTACTATTGTAATACGTCAAATGATCTCTGAGATTTCGCGTTTAGCTAAAACCCGTTGTGGGGGAGGTCCCGCGCCCCCTCCAATTTTCGGTATAAAAACTACCTTACGATCTATTTTAAGATCTAAAAAATCTACAGTCAAAATTTTATCAAATTCGGTCCAGCCATTTCGGAGGATTTTTATTTCGAACATCAGTTTAGCTGATACTGACCAGAATTTGAGAAATTATGTAAAATTTTCTATATTTTATCGATTTTGATGCCCTAGATGGGGTTTTTCTTATATGGTCTGTTCAAAAGATAAGTTCTACTAGTTTGAGGCTAAAAAATTGCCAATGACAGCAAGGCCAAATGCCTGTTCGTTTCTGAGATAAAGGTTTAGATAAGGTCATAAAATCCTAACTGGATCTGACAGCACAATACCCAACTAGGGTTTTTGTAGTATCAATATGTATTTTTAAAAAATGCATACCAGAAGTTGTTAGCATTTTCAGTGTTGCATAGTGTAATCCTAGAGATGGACATTGGGTAAATACCCAATGGGTAAATACCCGGTAAATTGGGTAAATACCCATTTGTGGGTATTTATTTGGGCATTTACTATATTGAATCGCTAATACAACATCTTAGACCCTATTTCTGGGTTTAGGTTATGAAATCGATTCAAAATGGATAGTTTTACAATACTTTAAACAAGTGGGTAAATACCCGAGTATTTACCCAAGTGTTGGGTAAAAACTCATTAACTGCCGAACCACTTGACGTAGGCTGACAAAATTTGGCTCAAATCTTACTTATGTCAAGAGAAAATCTAGCATTGAAAATGGGGTCTCTGGGTCCATGTTTTGATATAGCCCCCATATAACCGTACCTCCCGATTTAAGGTATTTTTTTGTCTATTAGCCTCATTGTACAATCATATTGGCTGAAATTTGTAATAGTGAGTTCTCAATATGTAGAAAATACCCTTGCAAAAACTTGTCAACATAGGTCTACGTTTTGTAATAGCTCTCATATAAGGGTACCCCGATTTCGAGTATTTACCCAAATGTTGGGTAAAAACTCTTTAACTGCCGAACCACTTGACGTAGGCTGACAAAACTTGGCATAAATCTTACTTATGTCAAAAGAACTTCTGGTACTGAACATGGGGTCTCTGGGTCCATGTTTTGATATTGCCCCCATATAGCCGTACCTCCCGATTTAAGGTATTTTTTACCTATTAGCCTCATTGTACAATCATATTGGCTGAAATTTGTCATAGTCAGTTCTCAATATGTAGAAAATACCCTTGCAAAAACTTGTCAACATAGGTCTACGTTTTCTAATAGCCCTCATATAAAGGGTACCCCGATTTCGAGCATTTACCCAAATTTTGGGTAAAAACTCTTTAACTGCCGAACCACTTGACGTAGGCTGACAAAACTTGGCATAAATCTTACTTATGTCAAAAGAACTTCTGGTACTGAACATGGGGTCTCTGGGTCCATGTTTTGATATAGCCCCCATATATCCGTACCTCCCGATTTAAGGTTTTTTTAACTATTAGCCACATTTTACAATCATACTGACTATAATGTGGTACAGTGAGTTCCCAATATGTATAAAATATCCTTGCAAAAAATTTTCGACGTAGGTCCACGTTTTCTTGTAGCCCCAGTATTGGTTTCTGAAATCGGGAGGTACGGCTATATCAAAACATGGACCCAGGGACTCCATTTTCAATACCTTTATTACTATTGATATAAGAAAGTTTTGAGCCAAATTTTGTCAGCCAACGTCAAGTTTTTCGACAGTTAATGAGTTTTTACCGAATATTTGGGTAAATACTCGAAATCGGGGTACCCTTAAATGGGGGCTACAGGAAAACGTGGACCTACGTTGACAAATATGTACAAGGATATTTTACACTAATTGAGGACTCACTGTGCCAAATTACAGCCAATTTGGTTGTAAAATGTGGCCAATAGATGAAAAATACCTTAAATTGGGAGGTACGGGCCTATATCAAAACATGGATCCAGAGACCCCATGTTCAGTACCAGAAGTTCTTTTGACATAAGAAAGACTTATGCCAAGTTTTGTCAGCCTACGTCAAGTGGTTCGGCAGTTAAAGAGTTTTTACCCAAAATTTGGTTAAATACTCGAAATCGGGGTACCCTTATATGGGGGCTATTAGAAAACGTGGACCTATATTGACAAATTTTTGCAAGGATATTTTCTACACATTGAGAACTCACTGTGCCAAGCTACAGCCAATATTATTGTAAAATGTGGATAATAGATGAAAAATACCTTAAATCGGGAGGTACCTAGAGACCCCATTTTCTATACTAGATATTCTCTTGATATAAGTAAGATTTGAGCCAAATTTCGTCAGCCTACGTCAAGTGGTTCGGCAGTTAAAGAGTTTTTACCCAAAATTTGGGTAAATACTCGAAATCGGGGTACCCTTATGTGGGAGCTATTAGAAAACGTGGACCTATATTGACAAATTTTTGCAAGGATATTTTCTACACATTGAGACTTCACTGTGCCAAGCTACAGCCAATATTATTGAAAAATGTGGATAATAGATGAAAAATACCTTAAATCGGGAGGTACGGCTATATGGGGGCTATATTAAAACATGGACCTAGAGACCCCATTTTCAATACTAGATATTATCTTGATATAAGTAAGATTTGAGCCAAATTTCGTCAGCCTACGTCAAGTGGTTCGGCAGTTAATGAGTTTTTACCCAAAATTTGGGTAAATACTCGGGTATTTACCCACTAGTTTAAAGTATTGTAAAACTATCCACTTTGAAACGAATTTACAACCTAAACCCAGGAATAGGGTGTAAAATGTTGTATTTGCCATTTAATATAGTAAATACCCAAATAAATACCCACAAATGGGTATTTATCCGGTATTTACCCACCGTGTGGGTATTTACCGGGTAAATACCCGGTAAATACCATCTCTAGTGTAATCCAAACATAACCTCTTTCAGGCTCCAAACTAGAGTGCACAACAGTTCTACTCTTTCTTAAGTGTATGCCCATGCGGACATGTGGCGATTTTTGTATCGCCCCTCTTGTCAACCTAATCTAACCTAACGTATGTGATGGTGGATTGTGCTTCAGATAAAGAGGTGTTCTAATACGAGCCCACTTTCGTTCCACACAAAAGGCTAAGGCCAAAGATCTGCATTTTGCAACTATTTGTCGTATTATTGAGGTTGTATTAATTTCTGCAATAAATTCAAATTATTTTTTCCTTGCTATTTGTGTGATTTTACTAATTATTTTTTTGTATTTATTTGTATATGTATTTGAATGTGTGAAAAGTTGGAAAACAAGCATTTAAATATTTTATTTTTATTTGATTAATAGATGATATTACATATTAATTGTATTGATTATTCTATAAAATATGTACATAAATATAACTAGTATGTATTATACATCCATGTTTGGCATAGCTATATTTCTGTTAGCCATTTTTTCTGATTGTAGTGTTTACGTTTACAATAAATTGATTTGCATTTACATGTTGTATTCATTTAGTATTAATCTTCTATATTTACAACTTGCAATAATATATTTGTATAGAGAAGTGAAATTCGCGCCATTCAATATATTAATAACTTCACTTTCACCAAGAATTGTTTTTCCAAAAAAAAATAGTTCTGTACTCGCAAATATATGTAGGGCAAGCTCCAATAAAATGAAATGCGTTCTCCGGATGATCCAAATTACAAATGGCACATAAAACATTTGAGTTATTACTGCCAGTAAAATTTCTGGCATTTAGATCTAGTAAGCCTCCTCTAGCTTTAATAATTAGACTTGTTGCATATGTAGAAAAATCTCTTGTACGAGATGGTATTTCATTGTACTGTAAGCATGAATACAGGTCATGAAATTGAGAGTTTCTAGCGTGGCAATTATAATTAATACGTTCTTGAGTATTTAAACCTTCAATAATTCCTTCCAACAATAACAAAGGGGTATTGTATTATCGGGAGGAGAATACTGTAATTTATGGCATATATTATACCATTCTTTAGTCCAATAAGTATTCAATTCAATAACCTTTTCTGCAAAACTCGGTTAATATAACAAAAATGATTTTTCAGGGTAGAAATATATAAGGTTGTCGGACCACTTTCTAGATACAGGACATAGTTTGGTGTATTGTTTGGAAGATACAACATTTTTTAATGAAAAACCTTAATAATTTCTCAACGCTTTCAAATTTTTGAAAACCCCCTGACTTGTGATGCCTAAAACATTATAGACCTGCAGCATGCGGTAAAAATTTTCTGTTTATTGGTTTTTGATATATTAGGTTGGGTGAGATATATTGACCATTTTAGAAGATACAAGTTTCGTTTGCAAGTGAGAATTCAAAGATACGTTATATGTTAGTTCAACTCCTAAGTACGTGTATCGGCTTACGATTTCTATTTCTTGATTGTCATAGTACCATCTTAGATTTTGCCTCATTCGACTGCATTTGCGAAAAACAAGTATTTTCGATTTTAACAGATTGACCTTCAAGCGCCATTTAATACAATAATCTTGCAGAGCGTTTATCATGTCTTGCAAACCATTAGGCAAATCCGATAGGATCACTATATCATCTGCGTAGAGCAAAACCTTAATATTACAATCAGCGACATTGACACCACCTGGTAATTTATCAGGTAAATCGTTGATGTATAATGAAAATAGTGTTGGGCTTAGTATACACCCTTGTTTCACACCCGAATTTATGTTTAAAGCTTCTGAGAAATTGTACCCATCCCATACTTTAGTAGTTGTATTATAATACATACCTTGAAGGATTCTTATTAGTTTTGTAGATAAACCCAGGCCTAACAGTTTGAAGAATAGACTGTTTCTTGGAATCAGGTCGAACGCCGTTGAAAAGTCTACGAAAAAAGTATAGGTGGATTTATTATTATGCTTGTTTAGATATACCGTATTAACGAGATTGAAAATATTGTCCACTGTGGAATAATCCTTCCTAAAGCCTGCTTGATATTCATTAAGAATGCTTTTACGTTCGTAATTCGATTTAATAAAATGGTGCCCATAAGAGGTAATCCCCTATAATTTGAAGCAATATAAGGATCGCCTTTTTTAAATAAGGGAATTAATATTGATTCTGTAAAGGATACGGGTAGATCTTCACGAAGAAATATCTTATTGAGGGTAAAACGGACTTCTTTAAGAAAGTTATGAGGAGCATTTTTATAATACTCATAAGGTATGCCGTCCTGCCCTGGTGATTTGTTTGGTTTCAGCTTTTTGACAACATTGAGTAATTCTACAAACTCTAACGCAGAGTCTAAAAAAGGGTCCACCACAAAAGGCATATACCAGCTCACAGTTCGATCTCCTTCTGTATTTTGTAGAATCTGTTCAAAATGGCATCTGAACTGATCAGCGTTAAGGTTACTTCTATGAAAGTCAGTCGACTTTTTTAAAGATTTAGACAACGCCCGCCAGGCCTTACTGCAACTTATAGAATCTAGTCATTATAATAAGCTAGTTTCTTTTTGTGACATAAAGAACGAAATTTAGCTTTACATAGAAAATAACGTTGACGATTTATTAGTGTGTGTGTGATTTTCTATTTTTTTTACTTTTTATCATACTTGAACGCAGACGAAAACATCCACAATCGAACCACTTTTGCTTCGGCTCAAATACGGCTTTATTTTCAGTTGAGACATTTGATTGTTTTATTTTTGATTTGATTGTGTCAATCAGGTTACTGGTTTGTGTATTTATATTAAGGTAGCAATTGCTTGACAAAGTTGATAGTTTGAATCTGTATTGATCTTTGTACTTATCTTTCCAATGCAATCTTTGAAGAGATACTTTTTTATTGCCAATTATATGACATTCCCTAGGAACATTAATCTCTAGAGTTAAATGCATGTGGTCCGAAAAAAATGTTGTATCCACACTCATATTTGCAACGAATTTCAAAAAACTGAAGGAACATATGTAATAGTCTATTACAGAGCTTCCTATAACTCCGCAAAAACTAAAGTTGCCTTCTGTATCACCTATAGTTCTTCCATTCAAAACGAACCTATATCATCAATAACATTCAACAGTTTTGTACCGTTTTTGTTTACAGTGCTATCCTTTGATCTACGATAACCACTAATCCATTCAAAATCTTCAAAAAATCTGTTTTCTAGAAACTGTTCTTCACCTATTCTTGCAGAAGTTTTTAGGATTAATTTGCTTCAAAAATGTTCTGCATCCGATTTCCATTTTGTACAATTCAAATATACTGGAATCAAATAGAAAACACATCCATTGAGGTTTGTGGATAAAACGGTAACATTATTAATTGTAGTGAATTCTAACTTCCATTAAATTTTAACATCTTTTTTAAACCCGTAAAGACATCCTCCACTTGCACGGCCAGATCTATTTGTCCTAGTTGCTTCTACCCAGTATATATCGAAATTTTTAAAAAAGGATGAAAAATGTGTTATTTTGCTTGCTTCCACATGGGTTTTAAAAAGAAACAAGTGAGAAAAGGTTATAGTCGGTACGGGTCCGACTATGTGATACCCCACTACCCCTGTGCATAATCTTTTCACTCGAAAACATTTATATTACGGAGATACGAAAGTTTTCACCTATCTGCCTTTTTTCACCAAATGACTTAAGGCGAACTGAACCAAAATAATGAATCAATAGGTTTCTCTCTCTGTGAGAAAATTTCGTGACGATCCGATCAAAATTGCGACCTGTAGCGTGATTACAAGGTTTAGATGGACAGACGGACGGACACACATAGCCAGATCGACTCAGCTCGTCGAGACATTCATTTTGGTATATATAAGTATGGGTCTACGACCATTATTTCGATGCGTTACAAACTTTTTGGGCAAAGCCAACTTATAATACCCTCCCCAGATATTGGTGTAGGGTATAAAAATATATCAAATTTATCTAAATAATATAAAAAATTGCCAAAATTAAGTGCCTTTGAAGGTTGGAGACGTTATATGATAGTAAATGGCACGATTCGAGTTGTTATTGTGATGTTGTTGTGTTGGTATTATTATTGCTATTGTAATTATTTCTAGCAATAATATCGAACATTGTATCTCCAATAATCTCTCTAAGGTAGGTGACATCATTTTCCGTAGCAGCGACAGTTTTTCCTTGAGACCAGTTATAACGCTTTTCATTGATATATATCGAAAATTCAGCCAATCGTACATTTACATTACTTCTTTTCTGAAGTATTACGTTTTTCAGCTTTCGCATATTATATCTGATAAATATATGACACCACCGATGATGTCATTCACTCCGATATTTAAATCCATACTTTGCTCTGAATGAAAGAATTGCAGAATGTGGCGTTAATGGCCTTAATTGTTAATGGGGATTAAACCAATTTAGATAATTGATGGCCGTCGGACTGTTTTAATTCGATGCTGTCACATGGAACTAAATACACCTTACCTTTTTACGTTTTCGGCGAATATGGCTGAAAAATTAAATAAATAACATCGTAACGCCATGTCTGGCAGAGGATTATAAAAGAAGCCGAGAGACTATTTGAAACCCATATATGTATGTATGTTTTTGTCTTAACTCAAAGCGCAATTTAATATAGCAATGACCTTGCCGAAGACCAACATATCATCTTTCTATTCACTGAAAATTATAGAAACAAATAACAGAAAACCACTTACATCTGGTTTTGTCGTTTTAGTTTTTTTTTGCCATC
The DNA here is from genome assembly GCF_047663935.1 of Musca autumnalis. Classification (NCBI taxonomy): domain Eukaryota; kingdom Metazoa; phylum Arthropoda; class Insecta; order Diptera; family Muscidae; genus Musca; species Musca autumnalis. Next base: position 151,913,232 of record NW_027411644.1, read on the forward strand.
AACACATCTGCTGTTTTTTAATGCTAATTCAGAAGTCTATGTTCTTCGATAAAGAAGCTCAATATTAAAAACAAAACACGCACACCAAACCAGTTATTAAATAGCAACAATTAGCGAAACCACACTTCATTGAAAACATAACCAACTAATTTAAAAAATGTATTTAACAATCTCATAAGCAAAAAAAATAAAAAGTGTAAAAAACGCAAAACTAAAAAATAATGACTTAATGATATCTACAGACTTTCCAAGTTGATTTCAAACAAATTAACCAGCAGCAGATTTCAAAGAGCCAGGGCTCAATTTACGGTTCTTTAGCATATAGCGGGCCTTGTAACCATCCTTGTCGGCAGTGTACATGGTAATGGTATCGGTATCAGTCTTTTCATCGTACACTGAGTATGTCCCCATAACGACTAATTCTTGTTCGGGAGTACCGGGATTCATAATCATACCGATTTCCTCGCGTTTGCTGCCATCAGGTTCCTCCAAGCTGAAAGCCAAAAAGAAAAAAGTTAATAAATTTCTCCCGAAAACCAAATTAACACAATTTACTTGAAACGGTAGCCTTCCTTGCTGGGAGCAAAGCTATAACGTTCCTGCATTATGGTTGGAAAGATGGAATCCAAGACACCGGCAGAAGCAGAGGCTGAGAAGATGGCCAATACGGCACTTAACAACAACTGAAAATATAAAAAAAAATATTTTCAATTTTTATATTAGTCCATATCTACATTAGGCAATTTTCTTGCGGCAATTGTAAGTTTGTCGGTGTTGAAAGGCAAAGGCTTACCATAAGCCTCACCTCTCTCTCCAACAAACTGACAATTGACGCAAGGAAATTGCCTAATGCAGTTTTAAATGCCAGTACTGGGATATTTTATATGCACAACATTTTATGGTAGAAAAAATGCCAGATAAGTACTTCATTTACATATGTATATGGATATCGGAATTTTTATTACAATGTGTCAACATTTTTTGCTCACACTTAGAACATCTCTATTTTAAAGACATAAAAGTGATGAGAATATTGTAAACTATAAAAACATATTGTATAATTGCTTGAAACCCACACAAAATGTCATTACAACAAATAACACTTTACCCTCAATCATCGATAATACAAGGGGGTTAAGCATGCCCTTATGTAAATGAATATAACATTATTTATTATTTGCTATCCTCGGAATAAGGCGTAAAGCTATAAATGTTATGCTCCAAACACAATTCGAACCCAAAACCACAGACACGGTGTTTGAATTATTCGAATTGCTGATGATATACTAACGACCAAAATGTGTCTCATGGAAATACACTCAAATTTCTCTATAACGAACTTCCCTATAACGAAGAAAAATTGAAAACGCAGCTTTTTATACCCTCAGCATTTATGCTTTCATGCGGTCAAAATGTGTCTCATCGAAATAATGGTTTTAGACCCCAAGTATGTTTGGACGAAATCTATTTCAGACAATTTGGAGTTGATTTACTAATGTCCGTCTGTCTGGTTGGAGTGCACAATGACTCTCGAAAGGATGAACCGATTCAGCCCTAAATTTGGCCATCGTAATATTTTGACCAAACTTAGTTTAAGTTCGAAGATGAGCCATATCGGTCCACTCCTTCAGGTGCATCCCACAAAAGTTCGAATGTGTTCGAAAAAATTGTGCGCACGACAACTCTTGAAGGAAGTAACCGATTTGGTCCATACTTTGACTATCGTGAAATTTCTACCAGACATAGATAAGGTTCCAATATGGACTCCATCGTATAACTGGCAAACTATCGATAGTCTGACTATCGTTTTGATCGCTGTCGTAAAGTTTCCTTCTTATCGGACACCAAAACTATTATTTTTTAAATAATTCACGACTGATAACCCAAGCAACATGTTTTGGTGACCGATGTAACCTTCGTTTTACGACAGTAATCAAAACGATAGTCAGACTATCGATAGTTTGCCAGCTCTACTCCATCGGTCCACTCCTTCAGGCACCTCCCACATAAAATCTCGGAAAAGTTCAGTTTAGGACCTGCTCTCGATTCGCATTGATTTTTGTTGTAACAACTTGTATTCGCTGCCCCCATTACGACGGTACAAGTTTTATCAGGGGTAAGTCTATATTTCCTGAGAACATGGCCCTGAGAAAAAAGCCCACCCCACGATAACTCTCGAACTGATCAACCGATTTGGTCCTTCGGGTACCTCCCCTACAAAAGTTCCAAACTTTTCTCTAAAATGGTACGCTCTATATCCGTTGAACGGTGTTACCGATTTGGTCCATACTTTGACCATCGTGAAATTTCTACCAGACATAGATAAGGTTCCAATATGGACTCCATCGGTCCAGTCAAAATTTCGGAAAAGTTCAGTTTAGGACCTGCTCTCGAATCGCTTTGATTTTTGTTGTAACAACTTGTATTCGCTGCCGCCATTACGACGGTACAAGTTTTATTAGGGACAAGTCCATATTTCCTGAGAACATGGCTCTGAGAAAAAATCCACCCACGATAACTCTCGAACTGATCAACCGATTTGGTCCTTCGGGTACCTCCCCCACAAAAGTTCCAAACTTTTCGCTAAAATGATACGCTCTATATCTGTTGAACGGTGCTACCGATTTGGTCCAAACTTTGAATTTCCTAATATTTTGTCCAAATGTAGTTTAACTTCGGAAATCTTCCATATCGGTCTTCTCCTTAGGCTACATCTCCCAGAAAATTTAAAAATTTAGGATCTGTTCCAAAATCCGTTGGAAAATTATACCAATATCGTGGTCCTGTATACAGCGATATTATGTTTTTCGTTGACAAGTTTATGCTTTCTGACATGGTGGTCCACAACCTCTAAATTATACGGTGACCAACTGAAATGACTCCCAAAATAAGACCCACTTACAAAATCGACTATGTCGATCCATTCCTTCACGTACCTTCTCCGCATCACTAGAGATCTTGATATATTTTTGTTTTTGGAAAGTTCATATGCCCCAAAAAGGGTCGCAGTATCTAAGAATTGCTTAATACATAATTATAGGAGACAATGATTTTGAACGTTGGGGTGGGGAATTCCATGTGTCGGTGACTGTATTCGTTTAGTATATCAAAATCCCAAAAGCGTTTTGGTTTCTTGGGCCAAACTTTTTTAGGGACCCTTATATACATAACCATAACCAATATTTAGCGATATACTTCGCAAGATTAAGCTTTAAAATGTGATAGAGAATTTTGCATTAGAAAATGGATCATGTCCACTTTTTGGTATAGCACCCATATAAGGATATCCCAGCAAAATTAAATGGAAGTGATTCCATGTGAAATCATGATTTCTCTGGTTATTTTGAATGAGTGCGAAAGGAGTCGTGAAAGATCCGATCTTTATCATCGAATTTTCGTGAGTGCAATTGAAGTCGTGAAAGATCGATCTTTTTTATCGAATTTTCATGAGTGCAATTGAAGTCGTGAAAGATCCTATCTTTTTCATCGAATTTTCATGAGTGAAATTGAAGTGGTGAAAGATCCGATCTTTGTCATAATATCGTCATGAGTTTAAATAAAAAGATAAGTACACCAGAGCTTGAGGTTCTCCTACTATTTATTTTTGGTGGGAATGTGAAAAGGGACATAATTTGTGAGAAAATTAACTGAAAAGGAAAGTCCTTATTAGTAAGGATTAATGTAATACATGTTTCAAAAGGACAACGGCCTCAAAAGTATGGGTTTCCTTCAAGGAATTCCCGTTTCTTCAAAAGGGACAAGTCGAAACTCGATCAAGATCACCCCATATTGAAACTTTAGAGCCTTTCTGAGCATTTCATGGCTTTAAAATTCACAAGATTCACAAGACATAACACCCGGAATTTTGTCGCTACAGTTGTTATATTTGTAGATTACCAATTCTGTGGATTTTACGATCCAGTGTACGTTGGACTTGTCACTATAAGTACTATAACTGCAATTAAAACCAATTAATATACTCTTTATGGTCTTATGTACAGATTTAGTTTCATTTTGTTCAAAAATATCAAGAATTTTTTACACAGTTCCACGAGGATTCTTCGTTGTATACTAACTTTTGCGATATAAATTTTGGTCTTTTTTGGATTCGAACCGTACACTTGCTAATGTATGCAAATATTGCGCACTTTTAATTGTTATTACGAAGGACAACCTTCTTGTCTATCAAATAAAACTAATTGTTTGTTGTTTTCAATTAGTTATAGTGATATTTATCCCTAATACATTTTGGTTTCAACGGTGTATACTAACTTTTGCGACAGACTGTAGCTCAAAATCGGTTTTTACGAGTTTTACCCAGAATTTCGTTATTTCCGAATACAAACAAATATTTTCGTGGGGTTTTCGGCACTGATATATTAAGGAGATGTTGTAGGTTCGATACAAACAGTTATTGAAATAATTATTGTGAATATATATCAAGAAAATATAGAAAACATACGACGGACCTTGTAAAAATTGCATATTTTGAGTACTTTACGCTGTGATTACGTCATCGGGGGAAGTCATAGGATCTTCATATGGCATACCGGATATGCTTAGGGCGTCTACTATATATCCCAGTATTGAAATATATAATATAAAGTTCATAAAAATCAACATGAAGACTGCAATTGAAAAGTAAATGGCTTATGTGGTAATGATATCACTGGTACATGATTTCTCTTTAGCAGTCTTTATGCCGATTTTTAGGTAATGACCGAATCATGGTCGCTATGAACTTTTTATTAAATATTTGAATACTGGACAATATAGTAGACACCCTAAGCATATCCTGCATGCCATATAAAGATCCTATGATGAAGTAATCACAGCGTAAATCACTCAAAATATACAATTTTTATAAGGTCCGTCGTTTTCTATATTTTCTTGATATATCAGGAAAAATGTCTAAAATTGTCTTTTCCATTTCAAAAAAATCAAAAAAAAAATGTTGATGCTACATCAATGATTATTGGTACATAGATTAAGAAAAAAATCAGCATTCCAAATCTGTTTTCGTTACTAACTTCGATCGTTGCGCGCAAAATATATGATCTTTTTAATTATGATAATTAGAAACAATTCTAAAAAAATCGCGGCTTAATATAGTTAGCTGTTATATCCTATTATCGTTAACTGAATTCGTAACCTTTGCGATGATGCAAAAAATAATCGCGAAGTCTCAATGGAATCGCGAAAAATCAAATTTGTTAAATAATTTCACGTATTTACAAACATATTTTTGAAACAATAGCGCTCATAGTTACGAAAAATATATAATAAAATTATAACAGCATCCAGACATTTTGAGGAATAAAATAAAACCTAAGTTGTGAAGGTTGGAGCTATAGTATTCATGTTATTTGCAAAAATACGAAGAAAATATTACGAAAAAATTAAAATCATATTATTCTAATTTTATTTTTTTATGGTTTTATAGGAAAAGTTGGAGAAAAAATGTTTGAGTTCTTCGGCATTTTCGTCAAAATTTCACGCAATAATGATGATATTCCGTTGTAACAAATTTTTCGCTTATAGTTTTCCTATTGGATAATATTATTAGAACCTTATATTAAATCACAAGGAATTCCAATTGTGGCATAACGTTTAAATAATATTATATTGAATATTACAACATTTGAGACGCATATAAACCGCGTAATTATGAAAATGACATGATGCGCATCCGATTTTCCAACACAGCGAATCAATCCCTTTTATTTAATGTACAGTTTGTCAAATTCTATTTGGCGGCCACGATGTAGCATCTGCTGCATTTAAGGGTGCAAAATACAGTAAAATGGTCATAATTTCCGCGAAGTTCATTTAAATTTTATGCGCATCCGATTTCAATAATCACCATTAAAAAATACGTCCTTCTATGCCGTTTCAATGCGATCCATCAAGAACCGTGGATGTAGCATCGCACTAAATTTTTAGAAAAAATCTATTATATCTCTGGATTTACGAGAGTTTTTAAATATCTGTTTTCGCGCAGTTTAAACGCGCGTATCGATCTATTTATTTAAGTAGAACTGACACATCCAAAACGCGTTTTAATATGCGATATTTTCAAAATAATTTTTTGCAAATTTTCGAAATTTGAGGGGTATCATATCCGCCGATCTAGTGGGTGGATTTTTACGCGTCGTGGCTTGTTAGATTCAGAACGTAAAAAAACTAAATTTACGCGGGTTTCCACGGAAATCGAATGACGTTTGTAAATTTTAAACCAAAAAAGTAGGTTTTTGAGAAAAATTTACGCACACAAATTTCGTGTTTAGGCGCAGATTACTGTGATCCTGTTAGGGCTACACCCTCATGTTATACATTAAAAAATGCGAAATCGCGAGTACTACAATCCAATAATAAGCTTTTAGGGAAATCCAGCTGCGCGTCCCGATTAGAGCAAAAATTCAAAAAACCCCATTTTTCAGGTTTAAAAATGTCAGCATCCGTTTGAGGTAGATACAGTGGATATATTAAAAAATCATACATTAGAAACTTCAACTCTGAAGTGTGCTCTTTAACTTCTCCTTTGAGCATTAAGCTCTGCATTGTGTTGTAAAACCACTAATTGGAAAATAACATAATGAAACTCGTTTATTTCAAAGATTTTTTCCGATTTTTTTACATTAGTACGACCACAGCTTCCGCTCAAATTATTATTTTAAAAAACCCCTCGGTGAATCGGGCTAAAACAGTTTATTTTGCCGAAATGCGGTCAAAAGTTATGGTGTAGTAAAACTGATCGCGAGTTACAATACCCCATACCTCAGTTTCAACATAAGTTAATTTTCTACAAAAAGCTTGATATATTCACAATAATTATTTCAAAAACTATTTGTATCGAACGTACAACATCTCCTTAATATATTAGTGCCGAAAACCCCGCAAAAAATATTTGTTTGTATCCGGAAATAACGAAATTCTGGGTAAAACTCGTAAAACCCGATTTTGAGCTATATCTCAAGAACAAGAGCTGATGGAGAAAACCCGAGGCCGGATTTCAAAATAACTCGCCGATTTCATTTAGAAACAAAATCTTCGGTTGAAACATTCAACTTTTTTAATTTTGTTGAGCAGTGTAATTTATTGAATATTGGAAAAACGGAACCCCAGTTGAAAGAAATGTCTTGCAGCCATCGGAAGAGATAAATATGATATTGCAGATTTATATAATATATAATTTTGAAAATTACATACAAAATAAAGAAAAATAACATCTGGCGATACGAATCATCTGTGTATTGTATTCTTATTAATTCAACAAATTACATAATTGTATTGCAAATTTTCTTTCTGATTGGCGAAAATCCGGATCCAAAGCATTGGTGCAAGATGCTATGGTGATGAACTGGTGCAAGATGCTATGACAATGAATTGGTGAAAGTGTGTGTCACTCCCTTGTAAATGTGATTGGTGATTCACCTAAATTTTCACCTATGACATGTCACTTGCCCCCATGATTCAACTCATGATTTGTCATCGAACATTTTGCTGGGATACCTCGATTTACGTTTTATCAATACTTTCTAAGTTATTTCGGCAAATGTCGGAATTTTGTGTTCTTAGTAAAAATAAACCATCTATGCGAAAAGTCATCGTTATAGGTTCACGGATTAAGCTATTTCGAGGATCTTGGCCACATTTTCCAATTGATTAGGCTCTAATTTATCATATTTGGGAGGGGAAGAATACATTTCCGCAGAAAATTTTCAAATCAGAGCCATGTTTCGGAGTGGCGTCCATATAGAGTACCTCTTGATTTTACCTATTTCGAGGGTCTTGGCCGCAATTTCCAAAATTTGTGTTTTGGTTTCTTTGATGATATTAAACTTTTGTGAGGTACTAGGAGGAGTTGCCCGATATAGTTACGGTGACCAACCGTACTGTTTTTTAGAGTACGTATTCGTACTGTATTTATTTAAGGTACTCTATTTGTCCTCTATTTTCATTGGGTGTACCCCCGCTATTTTGGAAGTATGTGGATAAAATTTTGGTGAAATCTATTTAAGTCTTTAGAACTTTTGGTATTGAAAATAGTCTATAGAGGTCAATGTTTTGGTATGGCCACATTAAAATTTATGCGTGACGCGTCGACGCATTAAGGAATTTTGAAAAAACATTTCCAACAAAAGTTGTTCATATAAGTCCACGTTTTGGTATATCCCCCATAGAACGGTACCTCTCGATTTGCGGTATTTTAAGGTGTTATCTCATTTTCCCATCGAAATGGTTAATATTTGGTATTAAGTCTTCGCTTGGACAACAAAACTTTTCTCCAGAAATTTTATATATCCCCCATAGAACTGTACTTTCCGATTTAATTTTTAAGGTTTTAACTGCATTATACGACCGAAATAATTGATATTTGGTATTTAGTCTTCGCTTTGGGTAGGTAGGTATAGGTTCACGTTCTTACATATATAGCTTCAATAGAACGGTACCTCCCGATTTTGGGAATAAGGTTTAACCGCATTATCCAACTCAAATAGAGAAATAAAGGCATTTCTGCAGTAAATGGACGGTTTTAGCCACATTATTCTCACGCACATTATTTAGTCTCCATTGGAGCTATAACTTATTTTTTCTGCAAAGAATTGTTCGCATAGGTCCACGTTTTAGTATAGTGCCAGTAGAACAGTATCACCTGATTTTCGGTATTATTAAAGTTTTAGCCATATAATTCAACTGAAATGGCTGCAATCTGGTCCCAATACAATTTATGGTGGAGGGTATTAAAACTTCGACTCGGACAAACTTTACGCCGTTTTCACTTGTTAAAAATAGGAGCGTTAACATTAGTTAAATATGTTGTTAAAGTATCACAAATTCCCGCCCTTTTTTTTGGCCTCTAACACTTCCCCATGTGTACTCTATTTACATGCAAAACTATTGGTCACCGTAGATATAGTATATTTTAGAACCTGTTTTTAGTTTGAGAGAAATATTATGACGTGCAAAGATTGGGCTAATGTGATTCACTCCTTGTCGTGCCCACCAACCAATTTTTGTGGTCACCTTAGGATTCTTTAAAACTTGTTGACTATTATGTTTATTAAAAAAGGACTGTCTTCGGTAAAAATTTCGAAACGGTCCTCGAACCCTTAAGAAAAAACTTTATTGGCTTATTTTGAAGTACAGACAGCATTGAGTATACCGCAAAAATTTCAAGCCGATCGGAGACCTTCAAAGCGAAGATCCCGTAGAGTATTGTGTGTAAAGGCTCAACTTAAAGGTGTTTTTCTCGAAATGGCTATTTTAAAGTCGGTGCCAACGATAGCTCGAAAACGAATGGACCGATTATCATATATTTTTGTGAGATTATTAAATAAAGAAAAATCTTGTCTTTAAGCAAGATAGAATTTTTTAATTTTTTTGTCCGATTTTTTTTTTGCAAAAAACAGTCAATTTGTATCGTTAAAATCGAAATTTTGGCTTTGACAGTTCACATTTTTTAAATAGATTTTTTTCACTCAAAGTCAAGATTATTAGTTTATTAAAACGCCCACAATAATGATGATCGCCGCATTCGTTTTCGAACTATCGTTGGCACCGCAAAAAGCTTTTACAAAAAAGGGTTTCGCAGGCAGCCATTTACCATAAAAATATGCAAACTTTTTTAACAACAAAAATAGGCTATAGAGTTTAAGATGTGATTTTCAGATGAACGAAAAATCTAGTTAAAAATATTGGTAGTTTCTTTGAAAAAAAAATCATGAAAAATTAGTTTTTTTCGTCTGCACAAGTAGGTATAACCCCTTAAGTGAAAATTATAAAACTTTTGTGAAGGAGGAGCTGCGAGGACAATCTTCGACAAAGAAAATCAAAAGATATCTGTAATATGCACTTTTGTAATATTTTGTGTGGTACATACCCGAAGGAGTATCGATAGGGAGGCTCGATATTTGAACCTGATCTATGCCTGGATGAAATATTAAAAAACTCAAAATTTGTACCAAATCGGTTGATACGCCCAAGAGTTATATTGCGCACAATTGAAGCGGAACATTTTGAACGTTTGTGGGTAAGGAGTGGAACGATATGGTCCTTCATCGAACTACATCTTTGTTTGGACAAACTATTATGAGGACCAAATCGAAAGATCCTTTCGAGAGTTACCGTGTACTTCAGCCAGTCAGACAGACGGACGGACATGACTAAATCAACTGCAAACTGTCTGAAACGGATTTCGTTCAAACATACTTGGGGTCTTAAACCATTATTTCGACGAGCCCTCATTAGGTGAATGCTGAGGGTATAAATAACGCATTTTGTATTAAAAATATTTGAGAAATAGCACAAAATATTGTTACTCGTAATACCGGCCATCTGGCTGTAGTAAAGCCTTAAATATTGACATAAACATTTTTATGAATTTGATTTGGAATCTTTGCAGGACCTAGGGGGACTTATGGAGTATTTTTGAGGACACTGTACGTAATATAGAATGTATACGCCTCAAGGTACATATCGTACACATATGGATATTTGACATTATCAACATTTATTACTTAATTACTGTACACCGAATAATAAACATCACATCAGCAAATATAAAACCGCAAGAATTATTACGAAATCGATAGATTGTTTCATATAATCCCGTATAATAAATTTAATTAATAATTCTTTTTAAAGTCTGTTGGATTCTTGTAACTTGACTTAAACCTTTTTATCACGTTTAAAGTTTGTTTTAGTTTTCAAATATTTTTTGAATCTTTTAGAAGTGTGCCGAAAAAAATATTTATCCACTTTTAGTATGTAACTGTTTTTTTATTCAAACACGACTCACCAATTTTGAAGATGCCATAAGTTTTTGATTAACACACGTCGTTTAGGGTGTAGTTCATAACTAAGACTGATAGATCAATCCATATCGAAGTCACCACCAAGCTTTACGTTTTCTAAATCGTGATGTCAAACGTTGCAAAGATTCTTAAGATTTGCAGCAAATTCCAGTTTTGTTGTTTGTTTCTTCATTATTGTTGTTTATTGTAATCTTTTAGTTAGTAATATTAACTAACCAAAGCAAAAAAAAAACAACTTGTAAAACCAAAACCGGTCTAAGATAGTTTTAGAAGGAGGCATCCAAACGTTGGCATTCAAATCACACGCATACAATTTGCTAATAGTCGCCGAAGAATATGAACACACCACTTGGATAGTTAGAATCTTCGATACAATGACTAAATGAAATTCATAGTTTTCATTTCAAAGAATACAACAAAACCGCCAAACAATACAGCTAATGGATTTAAAAATCCCAGAAATCACCTAAAGCAGACTAATAACATAAATATGTGGAATCATGCATTTATCATACTTTGTCATAACGCTTTTTTCCCAAAAATTATTAATCACGATCGCTATGACGATTTTAGCGTGATGGGAATTTTATTATCACAAGATCTTTAAATCTTTCATTACTAGAGGAAATTTTTAAATATGTTGAAAGTTTAGTTTTAATTTTAATGATTACCGCCCAAGAAATGGATTTCATGATAATTTTACTACATTATGGTGATGAGCGTTTGCGTCATTTTTAAAACATTTTTTAATTTTTGCTGTTTTGACAGAATTAGCTCTCGATATGCGATGCTGATTGTATACCACAACAAAGTTGCCATGTTTTCTAATTGTAAAAATACATAGATTTTGGCATGTTATTAATTTGTCTAGTGAAGTAATTCAAATGAATATGTGTGTATGTATGGTTATGGTGCTTAATTTATAGTATATTATTTCAGATTTGTATATAATTACCTGAGTCATAGAGACAGAAAAAGAAATAGAGTTATGATTTCAAAAAATGCAATTTTAATTGTTTTTATAACCGCCACCATTCTATGAGGGGTATTATGAAGTTTGTCATTAGTTTGTAACTCCTAGAAATAATCGTTTTAGACCACACTAACTATATATGTATATTATTGATCAATGTGCAATTCTACATCGATACATCCATGCCTGTTCGTCTGTCCCTATCTAGGAATCACTCTAGCTCCCGAAAGGATTGAAGTAGGTGGATAAAATTTTAGTAAAATGAATTGTAAATACGAAGGATTTTTGGTATTACAAAAATATAACCTTCAAAATACCGAAATTCGGGAGCTCCATTTCCATGGGGGCTATATCAAAACGTCGATCTATAACTACAAATTTCTGGCAGAAAGTTTTTAGACTCAAGGAAAACTAAATACCAAATTTCCGATATTTCGGTAAAACCTTTTAAAATACCGAAAATCAAAAGTTACGCTACTATGGGGTATATGGGAACCCGCGGATCTATACTGATAATTCCCTTCTGCAATATTTTATAACCCCATGGAAGACTAAATAACAAATTTCAGTCCTTCGGTGGGATATTGACGTCACAATCTTCACTATTACAAAAATCGGGAGGTACCATTCTATGGGGGCTATATCGAAACGTGGACCTATGGCTTTTACCTCCAAAAAAGTATAAATACAAAATTTCAGCTATTTCGGTGGGTTGCTGTGGTCACAACCTTCAAAATACCGAAAATCGGGAGGTATCGTTCCATGGGGGCTATATCAAAACATCGATTTATGCCTACAAATTTCTGGAGGAAAGTTTTTAGACTCAAAGAAGACTAAATACCAAATTTCCGATGTTTCGGTTAAACCTTCAAATATCGAAAATCAAGAGGTACGCTTCTATCTTCTGGAACATTTTATAACCCCATGGAAGACTAAATAATAAATTTCAGTCTTTCGGTGGGATATTGACGTCACAACCTTCAGAATTCTATGGGGGATATATCGAAACGTGGACCCATACCGAGGAATTTCAGGCAGAAAGGCTTTTACCTCCAATAAAGAATAAATACAAAATTTCAGCCATTTCGGTGGTCACAACCTTCAAAATACCGAAAATCGAGAAGTACCTTTATATGGCGTGAACCTATACCGACAAATTTCAAATGAAGGCGTGGACCTATACCGACAAATTTCAAATTAAGGCGTGGACCTACACCGACAAATTTCAAATGAAGGCGTGGACCTATACCGACGAATTTTAAATGAAGGCGTGGACCTATATCGACAAATTTCAAATGAAGGCGTGGACCTATACCGACAAATTTCAAATGAAGGCGTGGACCTATACCGACAAATTTCAAATGAAGGCGTGGACCTATATCGACAAATTTCAAATGAAGGCGTGGACCTATACCGACAAATTTCAAATGAAGGCGTGGACCTATACCGACAAATTTCAAATGAAGGCGTGGACCTATACCGACAAATTTCAAATGAAGGCGTGGACCTATACCGACAAATTTCAAATGAAGGCGTGGACCTATACCGACAAATTTCAAATGAAGGCGTGGACCTATACCGACAAATTTCAAATGAAGGCGTGGACCTATACCGACCAATTTCATATGGAACGTTTAGTACCCGAAATGAAGACGAAATACCAAATTTCAGCCATTTAGTTGGATGATTGTGCCCTCTTTAACATATGTCCCAAACATATTTTGCAGCAAACATATTTTTGTTTGCAAGCAGTCCCAAACATAACATATATAAGATTATAAGTTTGGATCAATCTTAGCTCTAAACGAGAAAATTAATAAAAATCATTTAAAAAAAGATCTTCGCCCAAACAGGGAAAATTTCAAAAAAAAAAAAAAAACAAAAAAAAAATTTTTTTGCGAGCACATCTTCAATTTTTGGCATAGAGTTTAAGGAGAAAATGCTGGTTTCAAATCTGTTGGGTATGGAGGGTATATTAAGTTTGTTTTTCCGTTTTTAACACATTGAAATAATCATTTGCGACCCTATAAAGTCTATATATTCTTGATCAGGATACAATTCTGAGTCAAATGATTGTTAGCACAAAAATGCAGCACAAACACAAAAACCATTGTAATTACTGTTATATGTATCTAGAATACTAAGTGAATGTTTATTTATAAGTACCAATAATGCTTTAGCCTTTAAGTAAAACATTGTAAAACACAAATGGAATAAATAAAAGGCAATTTGAAAATGAACAATTCTGAGTCGATTTGGAAATGTCCGTCTGTTGTAATCACTAGCTAGAGAGTTAGATTTTTTCACCCGAGTATCTTTTTTCCATAGGCAGATCAAGTTCGAAGATGGGCTATATCGACCCATTTTTTTGTATATCCCCCATAAAACGGTACCTCCTGATTTTCGGTATTTTGAGGGTTTTAGCTACAATTTTTAACCGAACAAGCTGTAATTCGACATTTGAGATTTCTAGGGGTCATAGCACTACTCTACAAACAATTATCAACATGGCTCCATGTTTAGATATAGCCCTCATATACCTCCCGATTTTTGATATATTTAGGGTTTTAGCTACAAATTTTAATCGAACTGGGTGTAATTTGACATTTAAGGTTCCTAGTGGCCATAACACTGCTGTTAATATAGGTCCATGTTTAGGTATAGCCCCCAGGTAACGGTACCTCCCGATTTTCGGTATTTTGAAGGTTTTAAGTAAAATTTTCAACCTATTTAGCTGTAATTTGACATTTAAGGTTCTTAGGGGTCATTATACCCCGTTTATATATAACCGGATTTAACAAACCGACTGGGTTTTAAATGTCAATTCCATTGCTTATATTTCAAACAAATCCTCATAAAGAAGGTTAACCCTGCAAAAAGCTCTAATATAAACAACATAAAACACTACTCCACCAAAAACTGTAAACATCGTTCCATGTTTAGGTATAGCCCCCATATAACGGTACCTCCCGATTTTCGGTATTTTGAGGGTTTTACCTACAACTGTTAACCGAACTAGCTGTAATTTGACATTTGAGGTTATTAGGGGTCACAGTTCTTCTTCGCCAAAAATTGTCAACAGAGGTCCATGTTTAGGTATAGCCACCTTATATAGCGGTACCTCCCGTTTTTCGGTATTTTTAGAGTTTTAGCTACAATTTTTAACCGAACTAGCTGAAATTTTACATTTAAGGTTCTTAGGTCACAATATTTTTCCACCAAAAACTGTCAACATGAGTCCAAGTTTAGGTATAGCCCCCATATAATGGTACCTCCCGATTTTCGGTATTTTGAGGTTTCTATCTAAAATTTTTAACCGAATTGGCTGTTATTTGACATTTAAAGTTCCTAGTGATCATAAAATATTTGCAACAAAAACTGTAAACATAGGTCCACGTTTAGGTATAGCCCCCATATAATGGTACCTCCCGATTTTCATTATTTTGAGAGTATTAGCTAAAATTTTTAACCGAACTAGCTGTAATTTGGCGTTTGAGGTTCCCAGTGGTCATAAAATATTTCCACCAAAAACTGTCAACATATGTCCACATTTTGGTGCAACCCCCATATAGAGGTACCTCCCGATTTTCGATATTTTGAAGATTTTAGCTACATTTTTCGACCCAACTAGTTGTAATTTGACATTTGAGTCATTCAGTGCTCATGAAACTTTTACACTAAAAATCGTCAACGTAGGTCCAACATAGGTTTTGGTATAGCCCCCCATATAACAGTTCTTCCCTATTTCGGTATTTTGAGGATTTTAGGTACATTTGTTGACAGTTGAAGTTCCTAGTGATCACAAACATCTCCATCAAAAATTATCAGCATAGGTGCACACTTTGATCTAGCCCCATCTGAAGGGGCCGAGCGATTGAAGACATTTTTATATGCATTTTTTACATTATTTGGTTCAGAAAATTGTTATGGTGGAGGGTTTAAAAAGTTCGGTCCGGCCGAACTTAACGCTTTTTACAGTGTTTTATTTAACTTGCTTTGGTATGTGTTTAGTTCAAATCTGGTAACTCATTTTAAACACAGCTGCAGTTTGCCAATCGAACTAAAACTTTGCACACTTTTCAGATGTGAATGACAATACATGAATATGAAATCAAACCAATTTTGGTCCATTTTTACACTGTTTAACAGTGTTTTATCTAATTTGCTTTTCAAATCTGGTAACTCATTTTTCACATAGTTACAGTTGACCAATCGAACTTAAAACTTGCACACTTTTTAGATTTGGATGACAATACATGAATATGAAATCAAAACTAATATTGGTCCATTCTTACAGTGTTTTTACGGTGTCTAACTTGACCCCCTTTTCAAATCTGGTAACTGATTTTTAACACGGTTGCAGTTGACCAATCGAACTAAAACTTTGCACACTTTTCAGATTTAGATGACAATACATGAATATGAAACCAAAACCAATATGGGTCCATTGTATCCTATAGCCCCCATATAACGGTACCACCCGATTTCCGGTATTTTGCTTTTCAAATCTGGTAACTCATTTTTCACGCAGTTGCAGTTGACCAATCGTACTTAAACTTTGCACACTTTTCAGATTTGGATGACAATACATGAATATGAAATCAAAACTAATATTGGTCCATTCTTACAGTGTTTTCCGGTGTCTAACTTGACCCCCTTTTAAAATCTGGTAACTGATTTTTAGCACGGTTGCAGTTGACCAAACGAACTAAAACTTTCCACATTTTTCAGATTTAGATGACAATACATGAATATGAAACCAAAACCAATATGGGTCCATTTTGTCCTATAGCCCCAATATAACGGTACCACCCGACTTCTGGTATTTTGGGGATTTTTGTCTTCATTTTTAGCCCGAATTTGTTGTAACTTGGCATTTGGAGTTTTCAATAGTCCAGGAACTTCCCCACTAAAAATTGTGGACGTAGGTCAAGGTTTAATATAGCCTCCATATAACGGTACCACCCAATTTCAAGCATTTTAATCTACATTTTCTGCTCAAATGGACTGTAATTCGGCATTTGGGGTTCACAGTGGCCAAAAAATGTATTTACTAAAAAGTTAAAAATAAACCAGTAAGGAAAGGATCAAAGTCGGGCGGGACCGACTATATGATACCCTACACCACTGTGAATATGTAAAATATAAATCGGATCTATATCCAGATCTTAACCGATTTCGATATAATTTGGCACATTTATTTCCAGACCGAATTCAGTCACACACTCCAAATATCATTGAAATCGGACTAATATAGAGTGTTTGGTGCAGCAAATACGCGAAATCGGCCGAAAATATATATGGGAGCTATATTCAAATCTGAACCGATTCTCACCAAAATAAATAGCGTTCTTCCGACGGCTAAAAAACGATATTCCCCAATTTTCAGCAAAATCGGACAACAAATGCGACCTGTACGTTGCGAACGGACGGACGGACATGCATAAATCGACTCAGAAAGTGATTTTATGTATATCCATAGAAGGAACTATGGGTCTATCTCGCTTCCTTTTGTATGTTACATACAAATGCACTAACACATAATACCCCTTATCACATAGTGGTGTAGGGTATAAAAAGTATATAAAAACTGCAGAGTGCCTAAAATCTAGCGGTACTTTAATATGGAAGCTATACCAAAATTCGGGGCTATATCAAAACGTGGACATATGTATGTCCATAATTCTTGGTGGAGAAGTTTTTTAATAACCCAAAACTAACATTAAAGTAAATTTTTTGAACTTATTAAACTCCAAATGGCAAATTGGAGCCATATTTGGGGAAAATCGTTAAAATACCTAAAATCGGGAGGTACCGTTATATGGGGGCTACAAAAAAACATGGACCTATCTTAACAATTTTAAGTGGCGAAATTTCGTGGCCACTGGGAACCACATATGTAAAATTTCAGCTAGTTCAAGCAAAAAATGTGGCTAAGATCCCTAAAATACCTTAAATCGGGAGGTATCGTTATATGGGGACTATACCGAACCGTGGACCTATCTTGACAATTTTTAGTGGAGCAATTTCGCGGCCATTGGGAACCTCAAATGTAAAATTTCAGCTGGTTTGGGCAACAAATGCGGCTAAGATCCTTAAAATACCTTAAATCAGGAGGTACCGTTAAATGGGGGCTATACCAAAACTTGGACCGATATAGCCCATCTTCGAACTTGATCTTCCGACGGCTAAAAAAATGGTATTCCCCAATTTTCAGCGAAATCGGTCAACAAATGCGACCTGTATGTTGCGAACGGACGGACGGACGGACATGCATAAATCGACTCAGAAAGTGATTCTATGTATATCCCTAGAAGGAACTATGGGTCTAACTCGCTTCCTTTTGTATGTTACATACAAATGCACTAACACATAATACCGCTTACCACATAGTGGTGTAGGGTATAAAAAATTTAAAAAAAATTATGTTTCAGTGTTTTATTTAGAAATGCACTTAAAACTAAAAAATAATTTGTCGCTTAGCCTCAATAAATATATTCTTTCTCATGAGAATCTCTCAAATAAAACGCTTGCCGTTTAATTTTCCACCATTCATAATTTAATTGCAAGCGTTTTATTTGAGAGATTCTATCATGAGAAAGAATATATTTATTGAGGCTAAGCGACAAATTATTTTTTAGTTTTAAGTGCATTTCTAAATAAAACACTGAAACTTATTTTTTTAAATTAATTTTTTTTTACTTGTTATTCTCTTATGAAGAAATTACAATCATTCAAAAAATATGAAAATTAAAAGGTCTGTTATTCCCGAATTAGTTAAAGTCGGTTGATGCGCCCATTTTTTGATACAGCGAATCAATCTCTTTCAATAGCTGTGCATAATGCCAAAAAGCTTAAAATGGGCAAAAGTTGCGAATTTGATGCGATACGTCAATATACCCCTATTTCAAATAGATTCTTCAAGAACCGTGGATGTGCCTTCACATTCTATTTTGAGTAAAAGACCCATATTAATCGCGTATCTCTGTAATTTATGACACTCGTTTTCGCAAATATTATAATCGCGTATAAAGGATTCCATTTATGTAAAAATTTGTAAAGAAAATCGCGGTTTAGTACGCGGATTTGTCAAAATATATTTTTGCTGATTTTCCTATTTCCAAAGTATCTATATCCGAGGTTTTAGTGGTTGGATTCGATCGCGGAAAGGCTCATTAGATCCGTCGCATAAAAAACTAAAATCATGCGGGGTTCAGAGAAAATTGTATGTTTTAAACGCAAAAAATAGGTTGTTAGCGAAAATTCACGCATTAAAATTTGGCCTTTAGACTCCAATTTCTAGAATGCTGTACGAATCACACTCATCAGATATATATTAAACGACGTAAAATCACGAGTTCTATAATACTTTTATTAGCTTTTAATATTCAGGGCAATCATGAATATAAATTCCGTGCGGAATTTGTTCCCTTTCCCAAATTTTACAATTTTTTCTTCCATATTTATGTCCAAAAAAAGAATATTTTTGTTGGTTCGGCGAGAATATTCCATAATTAAGCAATTCAAGTAGTTTTCAACGTTTTAAAATATTGATTTTAAAAGAATTTTACTTCTTAAAATTATTTTCCGTGCGGAAAATTCCTAGGGAAATATTCATGATTGCCCTGATTATCTTGTTGTGCGTCCGGATTATTAACAAAATTAAAAAAAAAAACCGAAATGTCAGCATCAGTTTTAGGTGGATGCAGTGGATATATCGAAAAATCATACATTAGTATCATGTTTCCCATGGAGTATTCTTTGAGTCTTTATTTGGGCATAGGTCTATAAAAGGTAAGGTTAAGCCAGAAATTGGAAGGGAACATAAAAAAATTGTTGGCTTCAACCCAGTTTTACCCATTTTTCTACATTGATGTGCGACTTCGGTAATAAACCTCGTTTAAAACCGATATCCTTTAGTTAGCGTGGCGGAGGAGCATATTACTTTTAAAAACAAAAGGAAACTAATTGCTCCATGGCGGTGTAAAGGCTCCTTTTACTGGAAATAATTTGTTATCGTTTGAACTTTCCTAAAAATTTAATTTCATAAAAATCGACACTATATAGTTCCTGAGGACTTCAGGGTGAAAATCAAGATTTTGATTTTTTCAAATTTGCTTTATAATTTTGATGTTTTATTTGCCTTCCTGATTGACGGTAATCATTTGGCGGTAATTAAACCATTTTAATAATGACCATTTTTATGGTTACCCTGTACCGAAAATATTTTGCAGATATACTTCTCTCCACCTAATAAAACAAACTATCAAATTACATAATAATGCATATCTTGATACCGAATTTAGTTAATTAAAAAAATATGGTGTACCGTTATATGAGGGCTATATTGAATCGATTTTATTTTATGAACTACTAATAATTTTTTAATTCTAAAACTTGGTTTTCGTGTTGTTTTTATGTTTCTATTTTCATCTTTGCTTAGTTAATTTTGTTAATTAAATGATTATAATAAGCAACAACAACAACGAAGAAACAAACAACGAAACTTGAATTTCTAACAAATCTTCAGAATCTTTGCAAAGTTTGACATCAGGATTTGGAAAACGAAAAGCTTGGTGGTGAGAGAACAACCCATATGTTTTATCAGTCTAAGTTGCGAACTACACTCTGAGCGACGTGCATTAGTAAACAAATTATGGCATCTTCAAAATTGGTGAGTCGTGGTAGAAACAAAAAAAAAAAAAAACATAAAGTAGTAAAAAAAAATTCGGAACAGTTCTAAAAAATATGAATATAAAACAATAGAAAACATTTTTGAAAAATTAAAGTCAACCGGGACTAAATTAAGCTATTATTTATGTGAATCTTACTGATTTATTTATTTTTGGATGTACAGTTATCTATATATATAAAAGAGCTTGGTGATGAGTGAGTGACTGACTGACATATCATCGCCCAGACGAAACCGCTGAAGCTAGAAAGCTGAAATTTTGACTGTGGGTTGCTGTCGGTGTTTAGGGGTGAGTAAGGCTGGGTTTTTGGAAATTCGACCTAGAAGGGTACGAAAAGTACTAAAAGGTACTAAATATGGTACCCTTTGTATTAGGCAAACGGAAAGAGCTAGAATTCTGAAATTTGGAATGAGGGTAACTGATGCAGAGTTAGAAAGATGTACCAAAGGGTTTTTTGGAAATTCAACCCTCTAAGTGTACGAAAAGTACTAAAATTTAGTACCAGTTGTATATTTTGAACGGATATAGCTAGAATCATGGAAATGGAAATCAAGGTTTGGAAGTGGTGCTTCTAAAAGGAAATGGTTTGGAAAATTACTAATCATGTGTACGAAAAGTACTAAATTGTACTAAATTTAGTACAATTTAGATTTGGGTGAACGTAAAGAGCTGGAAACCTGAAATTTGGAATTAAGATTACTGTTGTAGTGTAGGATTGAGATATGAGGGTAGTTTTGGAAATACGTGCTTATGTGTACGTAAAGTACTAAATAGTACTAAATTTGGTACAACAGGGATTTGGGTGAACGGATAGAGCTGGAATCCTGATATTTGGAATTGAGATTACTGTTGGAGTGTAGGATTGAAGAACTTTTGGAAATTCGTACTTATGTGTATGAAAAGTACTAAATGGTACTAAATTTGATACAATGGGGATATGGGTAAACGGATAATAGCTGGAATCTCGAAATTTGGAATTGAGATTACTGGTGAGGTGTAGGATTGAGGTAGTTTTGAAAATTCGTACTTATTGGTACGAAAAGTACTAAATGGTACTAAATTTAGTACGATTTGGGTGAACGTATATACATTTGGTACAATAGGGATTTGAGTGAACGGACAGAGCTGGAATCCTGGAATTTTAAATTGAGATTACTGTTGGAGCATATGATTGGGGAAATTTTGGAAATTCGTATTTATGTGTATGAAAAGTACTAAATGGTACTAAATTTATTACAATTAGGATTTAAGTGAACGGATAGAACTGGAATCCTGAATTTTAAGTATTTTAATTTTTGTTTATTTTAATTAAAAGTATGAATTTTAGTAAACGGATAGAGTTGGAATTAGGAATTAAGATTACTGTTGGAGTGTAGGATAAAGGTAGTTTTGGAAATTCGTACTTATGGATATGAAAAGTACCAAATGCTACTAAATGTGGTAGAATTTGGATTTGGGTGACGGATAGTGTTTGAGTCCTGAAATTTGAAATTAGGATTACTGTTGGAGTGTAGGACTGAGGTAGTTATGGGTACGAAAAGTACTAAGTGGTACTACCTTTGGTACAATTTGGATTTGGGGGAACGAATAGAGCTGGAATCCTGGAATTTGGTCAGACTGCTGTTGGAGTATAGGATTGAGATGAAAGTAGTTTTTGAAATTCGTA
The DNA here is from genome assembly GCF_047663935.1 of Musca autumnalis. Classification (NCBI taxonomy): domain Eukaryota; kingdom Metazoa; phylum Arthropoda; class Insecta; order Diptera; family Muscidae; genus Musca; species Musca autumnalis. Next base: position 151,935,381 of record NW_027411644.1, read on the forward strand.
CTTATGGGTACGAAATGTACCAAATGGTACAACTTGGATTTGAGTGCACGGATAGCGCTGGAATCCTGTTATTTGGAATTATGGTTACTGTTGAAGTGAGGGATTAAGGTAGTTTTGGAAAATCTAATTGTACAGAATATGGTACAATTTGTTTTTGAGTAAAGGGGTTTTTGGAAATTCGTCATAGAAAGGTACGAAAAGTACTAAAGTGTACTAAATATGGAATCCATTGTATTAGGCAAACGCGAAGAGCTAGAATTCTGAAATTTTGAACGAGTGGTCATTGATGGAGAGTTAGGAAGATGTACCAAATGGTATTTAGAAACTCGACCTATAAGTGTACGAAAGGTACTAAAAGTTTCTAAATTTGGTACCAATTGCATATTTTTAATGGATAAAGCTAGAATCTTCAAATTTGGTATGGGAATCAAGGTTGGGAAGTGGCGTTGAAATAAGGAAATTGTTTTGGAAGTTCGTATTTGTGATTACGAGCAGTACTAAATTTGGATTTGGGTGAACGGATAGAGCAGGAATTCTAAAATTTTGAATTAAGATTACTGTAGGGGTGTAGGATTGAGATAGGTTTGGAAATTCGTACCTTTGGGTACGAAAAGTACTAAATGGTACTAAATTTGGTACAATTTGGATTTGGATGAACGGATAGAGCTGGAATTCTGAAATTTGGAACTAAGATTACTGCCGGACAGTAGAATTGAGGTAGTTTTGGAAATTCGTACTAATGGGTACAGAAAGCACTAAATTTGGTACAATTTGAATTTTAGTAAACGGATAGTGTTAGGAATTAAGGTTACTGTTGGAGTGTAGTATTGAGGACATTTTGAAAAGTCGTACGTATGGGAACGAGAAGTACTAAATGGTACTAAATATGGTACAATATGGATTTGGGTGAACGGGTAGAGCTGGAATCCTAAAATTTGGAATTAATAGTACTATATAAGTGTAGGATTCAGGTAGTATGGGAAAGAAATGGTACTAAATTTGATACAATTTTGATTCGGGTGAATTAATAGAGCTGGAATCCTGAAATTTGGAATTACGATTACAGTCGAAGAGTAGGATTTAGGTTGTTTTGAAAAAGCAAACTTATGGTTACGAAAAGTACTAAATGGTACTAAATTTAGTACAATTTGTATGTAGGTGAACGGAAAGCGGTGGAATCCTGCAATTTGAAAGTATGATTATTGTAGCCCTGTTGCGTTGAGGAAGTTTTGAAAATTCGTACGAAAATTCTAAATTGTTCTAAATTTAGTACAATTTTAATTTGGTTTAACGGATAGAGGTTGAATCCTGAAATTTGGAAGTAAGATTACTGCGAAAGTTAAGGATTGAGGTAGTTTTGGAAAATCTTACTTATGGGTACGAAGAGTTCGACTTGATACTAAGTTTAGTACAATTTGGAATTTTACGAACGGATACAGCTGGAATCTTGAGATCAATGAACGGAAACAAACAAAACGATCGCGTACCAGCTTCTCTGAATCGTTTCATTCTCACAACCAAAACAAAAACACAAACTTTTCAATGTAAAAAGATGGAAACCGTACGATTGATGAAATGTAACTTCGGCTATGCTTTGCCGAGTTGTTTCATTCACCACCGAAACAAGAATTTTTGGGAAACGTTTGCCGTGCGTATTGTCAATGACACACTCAGACACACACACATGTGATTGCTTAACAACCTATGCTAAGTTAGCATCAGCATACCACAGTGAATTTTATCAACCACCAAACGTTTTTGATTTATTCACAAGTGTTTAGTACTATTCCGTTTTCTATCTGCTCTTGTGGAGTTGAGTACTTTTCGCTTTTCGTTTTGTTCGCACTCATGAATGTAAACAAAACAAAACGAAACAGCGAGCTCGGCCAACGTGTGTTATGTTTCGTTTTGTATTGTTCCTATGGAAAATACGAAACGAAACAATTGGAAATGTTATTTAAAGTATTTTTACGTACGCTGCTTGAGATTTGGAATTACTGTAATTATTATGGAATTTACTGTAATTATTTTGTATTAATGTCCGTGTATGACTGAGATATGTCGTCGAAATACGTACCATAAGTATACTTAATGGTATTTAAAAGTGCTTTATTTTTTGGAGTTAGGGTGTGTATTGGTGTGCAACGATGATCTCGCTTTTAATGTGTAAGGGTGAGATACGGCTGATCTTTTTGAAAATCGAACTTAAGGGGTACGTACAGTACTAAGATAAAAATAAATATTGATTAAAATTGGTATTAGTGCAACCAAATTTTCAGTGTTTGCCATTTCCATATTATATATTTTTTATTTGTTTTTTATATCATTTCCGCATACGAAGTAGCGGGCATTTTGCTAGTTAAGTAATAAATGTACATAATGTCAAACAAGCATTCATGTTCCACGATGCGTATATATTCTATTAATTACCCAGCAAACACAACGTCGCACTATAGGTAATTTGGACAGGTTTTTAGGCAAAATGTCGATTTTTGCACTTTTAATACCGCGAGTTTTCTAATTTGATTCGATGAAAGAACATGTCAAATAATATGGGTGTGCAATTTGTTTTCAAAAATATTCAAAACTCGCGGTATAATTCGAAGTTAAAATCAAAATTTCGAAAACAAAATAAAAAACATTAATACTCAGAGCAGAATTTAAACGCAATTTGTAAGAGTTTAGTAATAATCAAATACATAGATATGATATTCAGTTTCATGAAAAAATTTTATGAAAAAATTTTCTTCAAAAAGTTTGTTACAACAGAAAAAAATCGTCATATATTGTAATATTCATATTAAAGCTTACTTTTAAATATTATATATTAAAATATTTAAAACAGTGCTTAAATTCGTCGCTATCCGCCTGTGCTTAAAAGCGGGACTGTAAATCCTAACAAATGGTAAGAAATTCTATTCGCGCGTTCACAATTTTTGTTCGTTATAATGGTGGTCATTTAATGAAGTTAAGTGTGCGTACAATTATTAAGAAATTTTTTTTTGGGAACACAAAACTTTGTTCGTTATAAAAGTAGTTTCTTATAACCGATTTTCGCTATATCCGAATTCGACTGTGTAATTCTTTGTTGTAGCTTACTTTTGCATATAAACTATTAAAAATGTATAAAAAGCCCATAAGTCCACCGCTATTAATTTTTGCCTAAAAACAGGCCAAATTACCTATAGTGCGTCGGACGTCCGACGCGTCTGTTCAAAGCGTCTGATCGACTTAGGTCCGAACTCTGTCCGGTTAGTCTGAAGAACTTTTTTCCCTCTCTCTCTCTATCTGAAGGGATTTTTTTCTATTTTGTCTTGTGCTGTTTTGGCAATATTCATCTATATATATAAACAAGTAAGAGCGGCGCGCCGCGGCGTTAAGTTTGGCCGGGCCGAACTTGTTATACACTCCACCTCGAGTTGTATTGAAGTAAAATGGAATAATTAGTTTATTTCGTGTATGAAGAAGACTTAATACTAAATTTCAGCAATTTCGGCAAAACAATGTGGGGCACCGTTCTATGGGGGCTATTTCAAAACGTCGATTTATACCGACAAATTTCTGGCGGAAAGTTTTTAGACTCAAAGAAGACTAAATACGAAATTTCCTATATTTCGGTAAGATAATGTAGCTAAAACTTAAAAAATACCGAAAATCTAGAAGTACGCTTTTATGGGGATATAGGAAGACGTGGATATATACTGATAATACTCTTTTGCAATATTTTATAAACCCTTGGAAGACTTAATAACGAATTTCAGTCATTTCGGTGGGATATTTACATCACAACCTTCAGTATTACGAAAATTGGGAGATACCGTTCTAAGGGGGCTATATCGAAACGTGGACCTATATCAACGAATTTTAGTCGGAAATGGGGGCAAAATTAAGGCGTGGACAAATTTCTGGGTTGCAGTTTTATATCACCAACGAAGACATAATACCAAATTGCTGCCATTTTGGTGGAATATTAAAGTCACAACCTTCAAAATCCCGAAAATCGGGAGGTACCTTTCCATGGGGGCTATATGAAGGCGTGGACCTATACCTAACAATTTAAAGGGGAAGTTTGAGTACCCCCAACGAAGTCTAAATACCAAATTTCAGCCATTTTGGAGGAATTTTGAGGCCACAACCTTAAAAACACCGAAAATCGGGAGGTACCGTTCAATGGGGACTATATGAAGGCTTGGACCTATACCGACAAATTTAAAGAGGAAAGTTGGGCACCACCAACGAAGTCTAAATACCAAATTTCAGCTATTTCGGAGTAACATTTAGGCCACAACCTTCAAAATACCGAAAATTGGGATGTACCATTTTATGGGGGCTATATGAAGGCTTGGACCTATACCGACAAATATAAAGAGGAAAGTTGAGTACCCCCAACTAAGTCTAAATACCAAATTTCAGCTATTGCGGAGTAATATTTAGGCCACAACCTTCAAAATACCGAAAATCGGGAGGTACCGTTCAATGGGGACTATATGAAGGCTTGGACCTATACCGACAAATTTAAAGAGGAAAGTTGGGTACCCCCTACGAAGTCTAAATACCAAATTTCAGCTATTTCGGAGTAACATTTAGGCCAAAACCTTCAAAATACCGAAAATCGGGAGATACCGTTCAATGGGGACTATATGAAGGCTTGGACCTATACCGACAAATTTAAAGAGGAAAGTTGGGTACCCCCAACTAGGTCTAAATACCAAATTTCAGCTATTGCGGAGTAATATTTAGGCCACAACCTTCAAAATACCCTAATTTGGGATGTACCGTTTTATGGGGGCTATATGAAGGTGTGGGCCTATACCGACAAATATAAAGAGGAAAGTTGAGTACACCCAACTAAGTCTAAATACCAAATTTCAACTTTTGCGGAGTAATATTTAGGCCACAACCTTCAAAATACCGAAAATCGGGAGGTACCGTTCTATGGGGGCTACATGAAGGCGTGGGCCTATACCGACAAAAAAGGGGGGAAATTTTATACCCACAGCAAAGGTTATATACCTAATTTCAGCCATTTCTGTGGAATATTGAGGCCTCAACCTTCGAAATACCGAAAACGCAGAGAAGAGATATTGTAAGATAGTGTATTTTAAAAAATTGAAAATATATATTGTTGTTTCAACCATATATTTTGTGTCAGGGCACATAATGGCACAAAATATATTGTTGCACCAACAATATATATTTTCAGATTTTTAAAATACACTAATTTTCTCATAGAATATGATTGCTCCTACAATATCTCTTCTCTGCGTGATAAAAATACATGGAAAATTATTAAAAAATTTGGTTTCACCTTTCCCCTGTGTTAAAAAAGTTCCCGCACCCATTGCATGGAAGTTTTCCATTGCAGTTAATTTAACCTATTTTGTATAGAATCATAACTTATTTTTTATACGGGACCATTCTACATAAGTCAAAGTTAAATTTTTTTACTAACCGCGTTTACTTTAATGAAATTAACTTAAATATACCTCACATTTTTGTTCAACTCAAATATTTAATGAGACGAAAATATCAAAATACATTTAAAACTCGTTTTCGGTGAGGCAACATTTTCACTGAAACTACCTTTAATACTCGTTTATTAGGACAATACTCCCCACGTAGTACTAATGTGTTATTTTTTAGCCCTAATGTGTACTGTACATGGTCCCCACAATTATTTCGATGACAAATTTAATATACCATCTAATTTTGGAGGGTATATAAATCGTAGAGCATATCAACCATCTCAACTATCGAGTATCATTTTATTATAATTGAATTATTGCCCACATCTTTCTGTTCAAATTGGGCCAACATACGTAGTCTGAATCAAACCAACACTCTAATATATGTATGCATATATTTATAGTAACTAATTCATGAACATTGGTTTCGTTTTTCAAGCGATGCCTATAAAGCATTTACATAACAGTTTTCTAACTGATGTTCTGACATCGATTTCTCATTCAGACAGAAGAATATTTGAGAACCGGTAAAAAAACGCTTTTGAAGATAGCTTTCAAATCAATCTCCATTAACTTTTTCCTACATAACATTGTTATTCTTTCTATGGAACGCTACCAATAGTTTTTTTTTGGGAAGATATAACGAAGAATAATGGATTCAATTAGTTGTCTTTCGTTTATATAAAATCCTCGATTCTAACCTCCTCATCGAATTTCTAAAGTCATCATCTCCACGGCTCACAGAGGGGAACTGTATGTTAAAAGTTGATTAAAACTCCTACCAAGCTCATTTGTAGTCCGATTGACATAAAATTTGGCACACATCATATTTACGGCCTAAAGAGTAACACTACAGAAAATAGTGAGAATTGGTCAAGATTTGGATACAGCTCCCATATATAAGTTAACACATAATATGTTGTTTTACCTAATAAAACTAAAGCTCAGCAACAATAAAGTTGCATACTCTGTTAAACTCAATTCCAATTAAAGCACATTGCAGACATTCATCTGCCCCAAATATTAAATTCCAATTAATTATTTTAATAAATCAGAAAATACACTTCCGTTGCAAAAGCAGCCAACTCAATGAAACTGCTTTGCGGACATTTCGTCTGTCCGATTTCAATAAACCCAAGAAATGCAATTTCCGGTCAACCAATGCAACGCTCGACGCGTGCAGACAAATTTAATAGAATTTGGTAACAACAAATTATTAAAAGCTAAGTGACATGATTTCATGGAAAATCATAATGTCAAATAAGCAAATATTTGTAATCTAGTTTATGATTGTAACACAACATTAACTTCACTCTTTTACCAACTGTCAGTGAATAAAGTCGTCTTAAATCAACAAACGGTTTTTTTAATTCGGGAGCGGCGAAACTTTTGATAAGTGTCACTTAAGTTCAATTTTGATAATTGAACTCCGGTTTTAAAAGGGTCCGCGGTACTTTTTCGACAAAGTAACGCGTACAAGATCTAGAAGATCTTAATTAGGATCTAGACGATCTTAATTTTTTTTTCAGACCTAAGCTCTCGTAGGTCTAACTGGCGCCCGAGCAAAATTAAAAAAAAAGTGTGAAGAAAGAGGCCCCCGAGTACTTAAGGAAAGGGACGCGTTGAACGCAAGCCGCTTCACCAGTGAAAATAAATGACAGTGAACATTAAAAAGAAAACATCTAATAATTAGAAAAAAAAACTTTGAAAAAGCAAAACCTTCACTAAAAAGTACAAAAAGTGCAAAAAAAGTGAACACTTAAAAAAAAAAAACATCTAATAAATAAACACATTGAAAAAAAAGCAAAACCTTTATTAAAAAGTAAAAATAAAAAAAGTGCAAAAAAGTAAATGTTTTAAAGAACAAAAACATTGAAAACAAAAACCTAAACTAAAAAGTAAAAAGTGTGAAAAGTGGAAACAAATCTAAAGTGCCACAATAATCGAAATATTAAAAAAGCCGAGACATTGAAGCGAGGCAGTGCCACAATAAGCCAACTATTAAAAAGTGAAAAGAAATCTAATAAGCCGAGATATTAAAACGAGGCAGTGCCACAATAAGCCAAATATTGAAGGAAGGGAAGAAATCTAAGAAGCCGAGATATTGAAGCGAAACCCACTATATACCCACAGTCCCAAGATGACAACTTTGCTGTTATTATCGTAAGATATAATTACTATTTACAATAATAGATATAGAAATAGAAACCATATATATTTGAATTAATACAATCTCAAGTCCTCTCTGAAAAAATAAGAAAAAGAAAATAGTCCATTCATCTTAAAATAAACAATAAAAATCTCTGTGAAATATCCTAAATTTGTACTTGGCAAAATTAGCTTCTTATTAAGATGGCAAATCCCAATAATTTAGTGCGACCACCCATCCTAAATGTCCCCCCCCCCAAATCCTTCACATCCCCCAACACAACCTAACAGGAACGAAGGACAAATAAACTTGACAGACCTTAAAAATCTTATTCTCGAAATTGTTAATAACCAGATACAGGCTGCGTTAAACCCGCACGCCATTCATACAAGCACGGTAGACCAATCTATCGACGCGGAACATTTAGGCAATATAGGAGATTTAGACAAAATCCCTGACATTGTTAAATGTCTAAGGGAATTCTCGGGAAAACCAGGAGAGTTCAACTCCTGGAGAAAAAGTGTGGAAAGAATTTTAAAAATCTATGAAAATCTGAAAGGTACTCCGAAATACTATGGTATTTTGAACATAATTAGGAATAAAATTGTAGGTAATGCAGACATAGCACTAGAGTCGTACAACACTCCTTTAGATTGGCCAGCAATTTCCAAGTGCCTTACCTTACACTACGCCGACAAACGAGATGTATCAACGTTAGAATACCAAATGACAGGTCTAATTCAAGGAAACTCAACGGTTCAAGAATTTTATCAGGCAGTTTATTCACATTTATCTTTGATACTAAACAAACTAGGAGGATTAGAGGCTGGAAATGAGGCTCTAAGTCTACTAACACAAACTTATCGAAACAAAGCCCTCGATACATTTGTAAGAGGATTAAATGGGGATCTACCAAGATTGCTAGGAATGAGAGAACCTGCGGATTTACCCCAGGCTCTTCATTTGTGCCTCAAACTGGAAAACCAGAAATTCCGCACTAATCATGCCCAAAATATTCAGCCAATTAAAAAAAGCCATCATCAAACATCTCCGACCCAGAAATATAATTTTCAAAAGAACAAACAAGAGTTCCACCCAAGCATAGCCTACATACCTAACCCTTCCTAAATGAACAATAATTACAATATTGGTACACCAAGTTTCGGCCACCCGAAACAGCCTCCACCACGCCCAACGGCACCAAAGCCAGCGGAACCAATGGATGTCGATCGTAGTATTCGTTCACAGCAAATCAATTATTCAAATAGACCACATCAACATCAATTCCTCGGTAAAAGACCCCCTAATCCATCGTCAAACCATAACGTTAGTCCACCGAAGGCACAACGAACATTCCATATAAATACAGATACACCAGATACGTTCGAGCCCGACAACATTAGTTATGAGGATTATTTTACAGAACAAGAAACGTCACAAAATTACGACCAAGATCAGGAAAACTATTCCTATGACCCTTATTCTGAAAGTAATATACCAGACAATGAAACAGATTTGGAGCTTGATGACATTCATTTTTTAGAATGACAAGCTCTTCGCTTCCATATTTTGAATGTCGAACGGAGAGCGGAAAAATCTTAAAAATTTTAATTGACACAGGATCTAGTAAAAATTACATCCAACCGGACTTAGTAAAAAAAATAATCCCAAACAAAATTCCGTTTTTCGCAAAATCTGTAGCAGGCGATGTAAAAATTATATCACACACGTACATAAACCTTTTCAAATTAGATGATAAACTTAAATTCTACTTAATGCCTAGTCTAAAATCTTTCCATGGCATTCTAGGTAACGACAGTCTAAAAGCCTTAGACGCAGTCATTTACACAAATAAAAATTATATGATCGTTCGCCAGCATACCAAGGTTCGACTTAAACAACATGTTAGCCAAAGTGTAAATACTATAAAATTACTTGACGACCATATGAACCCTAGGCAAATGGAAGCCATGAATCTCTTAATAGATAAATTCTCTAAGCTCTTCGCAGAGCCAGACGAGAAATTAACCTACACAACTAAGGTAGTTGGAGAGATCCGTACATCAAATGATTCTCCAGTGTATACCAAATTTTACCCTTATCCGGCTTCATTAAAACGTGAAGTCGAGATGCAAGTGGAAAAGTTGCTAAACGATGGAATCATACAACCATCAAGATCACCATACAATTCACCTGTATGGATAGTTGATAAAAAGCCTGACTCCCAAGGGAATAAACAATACAGGATGGTAATAGACTATAGGAAACTAAATTCTGTCACAATCTCAGATAGATATCCGATTCCTGAAATATCCGATATTTTAGGGAAGTTAGGAAATAGCAAATTCTTTTCTGTGTTGGATTTAAAAAGCGGCTTCCATCAAATTCCGTTAAAAGACTCTGATGTGGAAAAAACTGCATTTTCTATTAATAATGGCAAATACGAGTTCACTCGCTTACCATTTGGTTTAAAAAATGCCCCGTCGATATTTCAACGAGCTCTCGATGATATTCTCCGCGAACATATAGGGAGAATATGCTACGTATATATCGATGACATAGTTATATACAGCAAATCCGAAGAGGACCATATTCGTGATATTCATAATGTTTTCAAAACATTAGAAGAAGCAAATATGAAAGTCCAATTGGACAAGTGTCATTTTTTTAAACAAGAAGTGGAATTTCTCGGATTTATAATATCCGAGGCAGGTATAAAAACAAACGCAAAAAAAGTTGAAGCCATTGCAAACTTTCCCCAACCCAGAACTATTAAAGAACTTCGGTCCTTCCTAGGCCTTGCGGGATATTATCGCCGTTTTATAAGAGATTTTGCAAAATTGGCAAAACCACTGACGTCACTTTTGAGAGGTGAAGAGGGTCGAATATCAAAAAAACAGTCGTCTAAAATTTCTATAAAATTTAATACCGAAGAGGAGGAAGCATTTACAAAGATAAAAAATTCTCTACTATCAAGAGATACGTTGTTGTACTATCCAAATTATGACAATCCCTTCGAGCTAACAACTGATGCGTCAGATTATGCTCTCGGAGCAGTTTTGTCTCAAGGAGACAAGCCCATTACCTTTATATCAAGAACTCTGCATAAGGCAGAAGAGCATTACGCGGCGAACGAAAAGGAAATGCTTGCTATCGTCTGGGCCCTTGACAGTCTTAGGAATTTTTTATATGGAACAGCAAAAGTAAAAATATACACAGACCACCAGCCACTCACCTACGCTCTCAGTAATAAAAACAATAATAACAAGATGAAGCGATGGAAAGCCATATTGGAAGAATACGACTACGAGCTTTTTTATAAACCAGGAAAAAGTAACGTAGTGGCAGATGCCCTATCCAGAGTGCCTGAAGTATCGCAAGTTAATTCTATGTCGGAAATGACACATAGTGACGATAGTTCCTCACATAACCTTATTTATAGTGTCGAAGAACCAATAAACGTTTTTAAGAATCAGATAATCTTTGACCCTAGTGCAACAAGCTCCTATCAGTTCGATATAGTATTCCCAACCATCCACAGTCATATACTTCCAGGAATAGATTATACCCCTGATCAGTTAATCCAAATTCTGAAAAATTACTTAAATCCCTCTGTAATCAATGGCATCAAAGCACCCGAGACATTAATGGGAAAAATTCAAGAAATTTTCCCACAGCACTTTGCAAAATATCGCATTAGATTTACGAACCTCCAAGTTGAAGATATTAAAGATAGTAACCAACAGGATGAAATAATTATAAGCACACACAAAAGAGCTCATAGAAATGCCAGAGAAAATAAAATACAGATTCTCGAAAAATATTATTTTCCCAGTATGAACAATAAAATTAACAAGATCGTAAAGCAATGTACTGTTTGCAAAGAAAACAAATACGACAGGCATCCACCGAAGCCTGAACTAAGGGAAACACCAATACCTTCATATCCTGGAGAAATCCTTCACATTGATATTTTCAAAACGGAGAATAAACTTGTCCTCACAGCATTGGATAAATTTTCAAAATACGCGCAGGGTAGAATTATTAAGTCAAGAGCCATTGAAGATATAAGAGAACCTTTACGAGAATTAGTATTTTTATTCGGTGTTCCAAAAATTATAGTTTTTGACAATGAGAAATCCTTTAATTCGGCATCAATAATTTTTATGTTACAAGACCAATTGGAAATAGAAATCTACAAAGCTCCACCATACGCGAGTGTCGTGAACGGTCAGGTTGAGCGATTTGACTCAACCCTAGCTGAAATTATGCGTTGCCTTCGAACTGAACGGACATACCCTACGTTTCTTGAACTATTGGACAGAGCAATTTACGAATACAATTATACTATACATAGCACAACAGGACAAAGACCACTCGAGGTATTTTTCGGACGACTAGTTAGCATAGACCCCGAAATGTATGATAAAGCAAGACAAGATAATATCCAAAGATTACGAGACAAACAGGTAGCTGACCTTAAAACCCATAATAAAAATCGGGAACCAATCAAACAATTTGACCCAGGTGACGAAATTTATGTAAAAATCCATAAGCGTCTAGGGACCAAATTGTCTCCAAGATTTAAAAAAGAGATAGTAAAAGAAAACCATTCTACAACTATTCTTACAGAATCAGGAAAAGTAGTACATAAAAGCAACATTAAAAACTGAGACCTTCTTTATATTTCTTTTTACAGAACCCTAGCATTTCTTTGCACCTCTTCAGAAATCAACATGCATGTTTTTAACTTCACACAGTCATATCTTGTACCAATTCACAATGGTCCAGCTAAAGTACAGGATGGAACATTTAACATTATCCACATCATAGACATAGACAGATACAGGAACCTCGTTAATGACATACAATGGAAAATAACACAAGCCATACCTAAATCCAATCCTTTTTTCCCACTCCTTACGCACGAAATATCACAAATACACGGTATCCTCGAATCCATAGAGCCAGTAGAAGCATACAGGAAAAAAAGAGCCATTAATATGATAGGCACAGCCTGGAAATATATCGCGAGATCTCCAGATCACGACGATTTTGAATTGATTAAAAATGATTTAGACCAAACAATCCGAAATAATAATCAACAAATAATCATAAATGATATTTTCACAGAGAGATTACAAAACCTTACCCAAATTACAAATCAAATATCAAAAGTAGTAAAACAAGATACTAACTATGTAAATGAAGCTGCACTCAGCATGCAGATAAAACTTAGATTCACAAAAGAAGAACTAACTAATATTAAATTCGCAATGCAATGGGCAAAACAAAATATTGTAAACTCATTTTTGTTAAATAAAGAAGAAATGAAAATTGCATTCGAAAAAATAAAAGAAGATAACATTATTATTACATCAATAGAAGAAGCCCTAGAATTTGCAAAAATTAAAGTATTGTACAATCAGAAAAAACTTTTATATATTATTGTAATCCCTCTAACTAGCAAAGAAATATTCCATAATTTTTTAATCAGACCTGTAAAAAGAAATAATAGAATTATAAGTACTAAGTTTAATGAAATTATAAAAAATAATAACAGTATATTTGGCGTAAAAAGCAAATGCGTTGTAACAAAACATGTAAAATTTTGTCAAAATGACCAATTGGTAAATATTTCCAACGATACTTGCATCCCACCGTTACTACACGGAGCGAATTCATCCTGTCCAATAACTAACGCGTATCATATTCCTCCGATAGAAAATATTTCACCCGGTGTCATTTTTCTTAATGATTTCAGTGGAACAGTAAATAACAAGACTTTAAATGGAACATTTTTGATAGAATTCCACAATGCAACGTTACGCATTAATGACAAATTGTACAAAAATTTAGAAGCTCCATTATCAAGAATTAATCCACCAGCAATACAACAAACGCCTGTCGAAGATGAATTTATAAATCTTTTATCATTGGAAATGTTAAACCATTTGCATATTAATAATACTAAGTCCATCCATGAACTCAAGTCAGAAGCAGTTGTTACCAAATATACAATTTTCTCTCTGTTTTCAATTTTTGCTATATGTCTATTGATAACTGGGTTTTTCATGAAAAAACGACAAAACGTAGTCTTTCATACAATTGCCCCTAGTCACGGGTTAACACAGATCCTCCCAATCACTCAAAACAAAGTTCAAGTACCAGGGCCACAAAAAGTGGATGACCTACCATATTTCTAACGATTGAGGACAATCGTTTTTAAAGGGGGAGGAGTTAACACATAATATGTTGTTTTACCTAATAAAACTAAAGCTCAGCAACAATAAAGTTGCATACTCTGTTAAACTCAATTCCAATTAAAGCACATTGCAGACATTCATCTGCCCCAAATATTAAATTCCAATTAATTATTTTAATAAATCAGAAAATACACTTCCGTTGCAAAAGCAGCCAACTCAATGAAACTGCTTTGCGGACATTTCGTCTGTCCGATTTCAATAAACCCAAGAAATGCAATTTCCGGTCAACCAATGCAACGCTCGACGCGTGCAGACAAATTTAATAGAATTTGGTAACAACAAATTATTAAAAGCTAAGTGACATGATTTCATGGAAAATCATAATGTCAAATAAGCAAATATTTGTAATCTAGTTTATGATTGTAACACAACATTAACTTCACTCTTTTACCAACTGTCAGTGAATAAAGTCGTCTTAAATCAACAAACGGTTTTTTTAATTCGGGAGCGGCGAAACTTTTGATAAGTGTCACTTAAGTTCAATTTTGATAATTGAACTCCGGTTTTAAAAGGGTCCGCGGTACTTTTTCGACAAAGTAACGCGTACAAGATCTAGAAGATCTTAATTAGGATCTAGACGATCTTAATTTTTTTTTTCAGACCTAAGCTCTCGTAGGTCTAACTTATATTGGCATCCGAGTTTAGATAAATCATATACAAAAAGCGCATACATTTGATAGAAGCGGAAAACATCCAAACTTAGCCGATGTCAAAGTATTCCTAACTTGGTCCATATCAGTTCAGATTTATTTGTAGTCCCAACATATATTTTTTATTTCACATTTTTTTAAAGCTGCACAAAAGCCGCAATATACCTCAGATCATGATTATATTTGATAAAATGTATCCTAAATTTTCACCAGGACTATGCTGATAGGATTTAGATCAAATCGGTTCAGATGTACTTGTAGCTTCCATATATGGTAAAAACCAAAAATGTTTTTGAATCCAAGTTTCACCCCTTAAGAATTCGCGAACTGTTAACATATTATATATTATGACTGAAATTCTTTAAAATGATGTGTTTTAGGAGGAATCCCATAATGACGACCATTTACGTGGAAGCTGTGTTGACATCAATGTAGAAAAATGGGTAAACATAGGTTGAAGTTCCCTTCCGATTTCTGGCATTTTCGAATGTCGTATATACAAATTTAGTTTTTATGGTGAATACGCCAGAAAACAAATAAAATAAGAAGTCCTGGCGAACGCTGAAACCAAAATCATTTTACATTTTGAAAAAATATCTTGCCTCAAAATTTTAATATTTTTAGGCTATGTTGAGAAAAATAGATTTTTTAGTAATGGCGCAAATATGCGCAATTTTTTTATGATTGAATCTAATATTTGAGACTTAAGCGCATAAAACATCAGAAGAAACTATAGTCGGGAAACGATGGGGAAATCGACTTTTTCCATATTGAACTTTTAGTTATCTTAAAAATTATCATAAAAAAATATTCATGAAAGAGGATATGTCTCACCATTATTAAAGAATAAAGACGCAAAAACAATCTGAAAATTGTAAAAGCCTATCTTGTTTGGAGCATGTACAAAACAATCAATTTTGAAAAATATACATTTTCGCGAAAATAATATCACTTTAATATGTTCACCTAATTTCTTAGTATTCGAACTTGTACTTTTTGTTTTCAGTATGTCTGAGTTCAATCGACTACTGCATTGGATTGGTTAATCTTACAAAGTTGCGGATAGTTATAGCTAATGTAGAAAAGAGTTAGGTTGCTTTTTATCAACAATTTTTTTAATAAAAAACTATTTTCATACATATTTGGAGTTTTGAGCAACTTTAGGCTTATTTTTCCCCCTGTGCGGCTTTGAGAACACAATCCACGTAACATTCTTAAAGGATCAAAAATCATTGTGTAAGTTGCCTCAACTGGAATAAAAACCGTATTTCTTAAATATTGCCGAATCATTTGATATCAAAATTTAAATATTCGATATTGAATAAAACATTTTCTTTCGACACAAAAAAATAATAAATATTGTTTCCGAAAACTTTTCATAAACTCAACGTGGTACTTGAGTATCTTTTACTTACATAAATATATGAGGACCAGACAATATTACATTGAATGCATAATGCACAATTTACAAATTACTCGAAACGCCCGTTAGTACTTCAAACATTCTACGTCGTCCTAATACATCTGATCAAAGAATTAACTGCAACGTGATCACTAGCTATCAGAATGAATATTTATCAATATATCAATTTCAATACCCGTCCGCGAGACGAAGTTCGCCGGGTCATCTAGTTATAAATAAGCAGAGAGAAAATAATTGTACATGTTTTGTCGCACATTGTGGACAAATTGACAAATTGTAAACGTGTAATTGTTGATGTGCCGACGTTAACCCTCTAACCGGCCAATTTTTTTCTGATTAAAAAAAATTATTTATCGATAGTTTTTAGGTACATAAGACATGTGTTTATAGTCAAAGCTGACAAACATTTTAAAATTATCCTCTAGATGAGAAAAGTTGTTGACCGCCAAAAAGGCGGACCTGCCTGGCAACGTAATAGAAAATTCTAGTAAAATAAGGTTTTAACTTGTGGTATTTTAATTTTTTAAATGTATACATGGAAATCGCCACTTGACAGAAATGACAATGTTATTAGAAATCAGATAGATTATATTCTTATAAACAAGCGCTTTATCTCAAGCATAAAAAAGACGTCGACATACCCGGGGGCGGACGTGCCATCGGATCATAACCTATTAATGTCTAAATTATGAATTAAAATTTCTGCATATGCTAAGCGGACCAAACAAAAGAAAAAGATTGATATACAGAAACTACAGGATCAAACAGTTCGAGCCAATGTGAAACAACTTTTAAGCCACGAACTAACCTCAGTCAACAATGAAAATGTAGAAAATATTTGGGAATCCATAAAATGCGCCATTAAAACTATTGCTGACAATAACCTGTCCTATACAGAAAAGCCACAAAGAAAAGATTGGATGACAAACCAAATACTGGACTTAATGGAAGAACGGCGAAAATATAAGAATACGAATTACGAACTGTACTACGAAATAAATAGAGAAATACAGATTAATATACGCCATGCCAAAAATGAATATCTTAATGATCAATGCAGAGAAATAGAGAGATTGCAACAATTACATGACGACTTCAATCTTCATAAAAAAATTAAGGAAGCTGCTGGAATATACAACAGAGGAATACCTAAAGTACTATACAATGAACATAATGAACCTGTTTTGGATACTATAGACAAGAAAAACATATGGAGCAAGTATATAAAAATCCTTTTTACTGACGAAAATCGGTCCATCTACGAAAGGCCGGTAGATCAACAATTATCTGGGACATCTATCACAAGATCGGAGGTTGAAACAGCAGTAAAGGCGCTAAAAGATAAAAAAGCATGTGGACCAGACGAGATTCCTTCCGAATTGTTGAAGTTAATTGATGGTGAAAACATTAACCTTCTGACAAAACTTTTTAATTATGTTTACCAAACTAGTAAATATCCCAAAGATTGGCTCACATCCATTTTTATAACCATTCCTAAGAAAACTCGTCCAAAATTTTGTAATTACTATCGATTAATTAGTCTAATGAGCCACGCACTCAAAATATTTCTAAAGATTATTCACTCCAGAATTTACCGGAAATGTGAAAATGCAATGGGGACCACCCAGTTTGGTTTTAAAGATGGGATGGGAACCCGCGAAGCTTTATTCGCCTTACAAGCGTTAGTTCAAAAATGCCGAAATTCGCAGAAGGACGTGTTCATATGCTTTATTGATTATGAAAAAGCATTTGACACGGTCCAACATGACAAAATGATAGAGATTTTATTGTCCATTGGAGTAGAAGGCAAGGAGCTTGAATGCATAAAAAGTTTGTACTGGCACCAAACAGCGCAAGTCAACGTCAATGGCGAACTGACTGAAAATATTAATATTTCTAGAGGTGTTAGACAAGGTTGTGTCCTGTCCCCTCTACTTTTCAATATATACGCTGAACGAATATTCAAAGAATCAATAAATGATATCCGGAAAGGAATATATGTAAATGGAACGTTCATTTACAACATAAGGTATGCCGATGACACCACTCTTATAGCTGATAATATGTCAGGACTGCAAGAACTCGTCAACAGGCTGACCACTTGCAGCGAAAAATACGGTCTTAAAATTAATATGAACAAAACGAAATACATGGTCATCAGTAAACGCCATACATATACTAATGCGGCCCCATTAAAAATTAATGAAATAAATGTGGAAAGAGTCCAAAGCTTTAAATATCTGGGAGTTATAATCAACAACGAATGGGACATTTCTAAAGAAATAGCCTGCAGGATTGAAATGGCTAGAGACACATTCTTTAAATATAAAAAAGTCTTTACAAGCCATAATATAAACTTAAAAACTAAAATAAGATATATTAAAACATATGTATGGTCTGTCCTATTATATGGCGTGGAAACATGGACCTTAAAATCCGTAGATATGAAAAAACTCGAAGCCTTTGAGATGTGGACATATCGACGCATCCTAAAAATATCGCGGACACACTTCATATCAAATAATGAAGTTCTCAGAAGATTACACAGAGAAAAAGAGCTGTTGAATAACATAAAGAGACGAAAAACATCATACTTGGGACACGTTATGAGAAATCAAAAATACAAACTGCTGCAAAGTATTATCCGTGTAAACTTTGAAGGAAGGCCGACAAGAGGGAGGAAACAACTTCTGTGGATCAACAACATCCAAGAATGGACCGGCATACGTGACGTCATAAACCTGCTAAGCGAAGCTAGAAACAGAGAGACTTTTCCCGATATTATAAACAATATTGAATAATTCAAACTATTGTAACATTATACTTATATTTGCATTTTGGTCGCCAACATTCGAAAATCGAATAGGCAAATAAAGAAGAAGAAGAAATGTTTGTTAATATAAATTTGGATAAAAAATTGTTATTGTTGTATAAACATATATTTTGTATACATTTGGAGCAGTGCATTTGTATATTCGGACTTAAATTCCAGTAATTTACATAATTTTTACCCTTGCGATTCTAAATGTCCAATAAAAATGTCCAAATGTCCAAAGTGTCACCTTGTTGGAATTTAGTGTTTGATTAATTAATGACCACACTGGTTGATCTTCCTATGTCAGACATTTGAGGAATTACATCGTTATCGCCAGCTTGGTTGTATAATTGGAAAAACCTTTACAGCCACAAAGGATGTGTTAGAAATTGTGGGGCTTCACGGGCATAAATTGCTGAAATTTTGTCAAAATTTTGGTAGAACACATTTGTTCGTCAATGCATACCCAATGTTTTTTGGCACAATATCAAATTGTTTATTACAACTCTCAATAATCGAAGAATTCTGAAAAGATCATCATATCCCACTTTCGCAGGGTTCTTTGTTTTGTGGTGTCATCAAAGATGACATTTTTGAAGGAAACAAATTGGTTGGATGCCACTGAGATTATTAAGGGAATATTTCTTCTATAAGGGGTATATCAAAAACCTGACAATGAAAGAAGAAAATTTCACCTTTCTTACGAGGTAAAGTAGGTTGTCGTAGATGATCAAACAACGAAGATATCACAATAGTTCCAAATTAATCCCAAATTTTCATTTTTGCGATTTAAATTATAATGACGAATATCACGGCTATGGTTGGAGACTTTCCAAAAGCATAGTTTGACTATGAAAGTAGAAAATCCCATCTTTACAATGATGCACAATAGGTTGGCGTAGGTGGCCAAATAACGGAGATATCGCAATAATCGGTAATACTTCCCATTTTTTCATTTTTAATGTATAAGTCTCAATAAGCGGGAGAATTCGACTTAACCATTTTTGTAACTTTTGTAATTAGAGCTCTTTAGGATAAAAGCAGGGGACATGGACGAAAATAAATCCGAAACAGTATCAATGGGCGCAAAAATCCGACAGTCCGTAAGAGAAAAGAAAGGTTACAGACAAAATCTGTTGGTAAATTTAAAATCCTACTCGGTTTGATATTGGACCGAAGAAGTGAGGTAGAAAATACCTGTTTTTGAATTGTCAAGCATAAAATCGATACAAAGTTGGCATTAAAACTCATTACGACGCACATTGGGGCAAGATTCCAAAAAACGGGTATTAATTCAGGGAAGCATTTGAGTGATCTAATGTTAATATTTTTCGAATGTTTACACTTTAATTAGTATAACGGAACACAGTTTTGGTGCAAATTGAGGGATTGGAGAGGTATATTCGAAGCCCTCATAAATGGGTACCATAAAAACTATGAAGTGTTTTTACGGTTTTGCCTATATTTCTTATTGATGAATCTAAAACCTTCTAATAATAATAACAATAATAATAAATTCTAACAATAATAACAAAAATAATAAATTATTGGTTAAGCTAATATTTGGCAAAAAATTATTAAGTTAGGTCAATATTTTAGTGTGAAAATTTGTCAATATTTTCGTATAGCCCCCATATAGAGGTACAGTCAAATTTGGAGGTTTTCGAATATTTTATGGATATATTGCAACTAAACTGGCTCAAATTGTGAATTGTGCATTTTGAAGGGATTGAAAATATTTCTATCAAACATCATCTATACTTATAAAAGAGTTCAGTAATGATGCCTCAGACTGACTGACTGATAACACTGGTCAACAGGACTTTTGTTTCAACCGAAGTTGCAGTTGTTTCTAGATGAAATCGGCGAGTTATTTTCAAATCCGTTCCCGGTTTTACTCCATCAGCTCTTGTTTTTGAGATATAGCTCAAAATCGGTTTTTACGAGTTTAACCCAGACTTTCGTTATTTTCGGATACAAACAAATATTTTTGTGGGTTTTTCGACATTAATATATTAAGGAGATGTTGTACGCTTGATAAAATCGTTTTTGAAATAGTTATGGTGAGTATATATCAAAAAAATATAGAAAATATACGACGTACCTTGTAAAAATTGCATATTTTGAGTACTTTAAGCTGTAATTACGTCATCGGGGGAAGTCATAGGATCTTCATATGGTACTCCGGATATGCTTAGGGTGTCTACTATATAATTCAGTATTCAAATGTATAATATAAAGTTCATAGTCCCCATGATTCGGTCATAACCTAAAAATCGCAATGAAGACTGCTAAAGGGAAATAATTTACCAGTGATATCATTACCACATAAGCCATTTACTTTTCAATGGCAGTCTTCATGATGATTTTTTAGGTTATGGCCGAATCATGGGCGCTACGAACTTTATATTATACATCTAAATACTGGACTATATAGTAGACACCCTAAGCATATCCGCATTGCCATATGAAGATCCTATGACTTCCCCCGATGACGTAGTTACCGCTTAAAGTACTCAAAATAAGCAATTTTTACAAGGTCCGTCGTATATTTTCTATATTTTTTTGATATATACTCACCATAACTTTTTCAAAAACGATTTTATCGAGCGTACAACATCTCCTTAATATATTAATGTCGAAAACCCCACAAAAAATATTTGTTTGTATCCAAAAATAACGAAAGTCTGGGTTAAACTCGTAAAAACCGATTTGGAGCTATATATCAAAAACAAGAGCTGATGGAGAAAAACCGGGACCGGATTTGAAAATAACTCGCCGATTTCATCTAGAAACAACTGCAACTTCGTCTGAAACATTCAACATTTTCAATTTTGTTGAGCAGTGTAATCAACGCCCAGACTAAACGGCTGGAGCTAGAATCTTGAAATTTTGGGTGAGGGTCACTCATGGTCCGAATAGGTCAGATAAGGCTCGGTTTTTGGAAATTCGAACTAGAACAGTACGAAAAGTACTAAAAGGTACTAAATATGGTACCCTTAGTATTAAGCAAACGCGAAGAGCTAGAATTCTGAAATTTGGAATGAGGTTCACTGATTTAGAGTTAGAAAGGTGTACCAAAGGGTTTTTGGAAATTCGAACTATAAGTGTACGAAAAGTAATAAAAGTTACTAAATTTAGTACCATTTGGTATAACGTGAACGGACAGAGCTAAAATCTTGAAATTTGGAATGAAAATCAAGGTTTAGAAGATAAGTTGATATTAGGAGGTGGTTTTGAAAATGTGTACTCATGTGTAAGGATAGTACTAAATAGTACTAAATTTGGTAAAATGTGAATTTGGGCGAACCGATAAAGTTGGAATTCTGAAATTTGGAATTACTATTACTGTTAGAGTGTAGGTTTGAGATATGGAGGTAGTTTTCGAAATTCGTACATATGGGTACGGAAGGTACTAAATAGTACCAAATAAGGTACAATTTGGATTTGGGGGAACGGATGGACCTGGAATCCTGAAATTTAGAATTAGGATTACTGTCGGAGTGTAGGATAGAGGTATTTTGGAAATTCGTACTTTTGGGTACGAAAAGTACTAAATGGTACCAAATTTGGTACAATATGAATTTAAGTGATCGGATAGAGCTGGAATAGTGAAATTTGGAATTAAGATTACTATTGGAGTGTGGGATTGGTATACTTTTGGAAATTCGTACTTATGGCAACGAAAAGTACTAAATGGTACCAAATTTGGTACAATTTGGATTTGGGTGATCAGATACATTTGGAATCCTGAAATTCGAAATTAAGATTACTTTTGGAGTGTTGGATAGAGGTAGGTTTGGAAATTCGGACCTATGGGAACAAAAAGCACTAAATGGTACTAAACTTGGTACAATTTGGATTATGGTGATCTGATGCAGCTGTAATTCTGAAATTTGGAATTAAGATT
This sequence comes from Musca autumnalis, assembly GCF_047663935.1. Taxonomy (NCBI): domain Eukaryota; kingdom Metazoa; phylum Arthropoda; class Insecta; order Diptera; family Muscidae; genus Musca; species Musca autumnalis. Next base: position 151,958,059 of record NW_027411644.1, read on the forward strand.
ACTGTTGGCGTGTAGGCTTGAGGTAGTTGTGGATATTCGTACTCTTGGGTACGAATAGTACTAAATAGTACCAAATTTGGTACAATTTGGGTTTGGGTGAACGGATATAGCTGAAATTCCAAGATTTGGAATAAGGAGTACTATTGGAGTGTAGGATTGATAAAGTTTTGGAAATTTTTAGCTATGGGTAGGAAAAGTACTAAATAGTACTAAATTTGGTACAATTTAGATTTCAATGTTGGGATACATTTGGGATCGTGAAATTCGGAATTAAAATTGCTGTTGGAGTGTTGATAGAGGTAGGTTTGGAAATTCGTACTTTGGATACGAATAGTACTAAATGGTACCATTTAGTAAAAATTGGTACTTATGTGTACGAAAAGTACTAAATGGTACCAAATCTGGTACAATTTGGATTTGGGTGAACGGATATAGCTGGAATCCCGAGATTCGGAATAGTTATAGTTATGGATACGAAAAGTACTAAATGGTACCAAATTTTAATTTATGTGATCGGACACATTTGGAATCCTGAAATTCGGAATTATTGTTGGAGTGTTGAAAGAGGAAGGTTTGGAAATTCGTACTTTGGATACGAAAAGTACTAAATGGTATCAAATTTGGTACAATTTGGATTACGGTGATCGGATGCAGCTGTAATCCTGAAATTTGGAATTAAGATTACTGTTGGCGTGTAGGATTGAGGTAGTTGTAGAAATTCGTACTCATGGGTACAAAAGTACTAAATGGTACCAAATTTGATACAGTTTGCATTTGGGTGAACGGATATTTTATTTTAATTTATGTGATGTTAATGTTGGAGTGTTGATAGATGTAGGTTTAGAAATTCGTACTATGGATACGAATAGTACTAAATGGTACCAAATTTGGATTTGAGTTATCGGATATATCTAGAATCCTGAAATTCGGAATTAAGCTTATTGTTTGAACATAGCACTGAGGTAGTTTTGAAAATTTGTACTTATGGGTGCGAAAAGTACTAAATGGTACTAAATTTGGTACAATTTGGATTTCGGTGATCTGATGTAGCTGCCATACTCAAGTTTGAAATTAAAATACCTGTTGAATTGTAGGATTGATAAAATTTTGGAAATTTTTAGTTGTGGGTAGGAAAAGTACTAAATAGTACTAAGTTTAGTACAATTTGGATTTGAGCGAACGGATAGAGTTGGAATCAAGAAATTTGGAATTAAGATTACTGTTGGAGTGTAGGATTGAGATATGGAAGTAGTTTTTGAAATTCGTACTTATGAGTACGAAAAGAACTACATTTTGTACAATTAAAAAAATGTGAAATTAGGTACACTAAGGGGTACGAAATGGTTCCATGTGTGGTACAATTTTGTATTGGTTGAACGGATAGATCTGGATTCGTGAGATTTGGAATTAAGGTTACTGTTATCATTTGCTTATAACGTCCGATTTACACAGGATTTGGAACAATTTGTTATTGTGTGAAGGGAATTTAGGAGGAGGTTCGCATTTATGCATTTACATGTAAAATACTAAATAGTTCTATAATTGGTTTTGGGGGAACAGATAGAGCTAGAAATGAGGATGGCGGTTGTTGGGTTAGGCCGTATTTGCGCTGAGAACCTCAATTAAAATATCTCAAAAAATGTGGACTGCTCTTAATGTGTAGGCGTGACGAAAATCGGACTAAAGTGGTACGTATAAGTACACAAAATGTTTCCACCATTCTATATTATATATTGTTTATTTGTTTTGTATATTTAACGCATACGAAGTAGCGGGCACTTTGCTAGTCTCTATATATTCTCGTTTTGGAATAAACTTCATATAAAATATTCCGCTACTTTTTTAACTCTAAATACTTTTCAAAAATAGGGAAAAATGGATACATTTTAAATTAATTTTTAAAATGTTCCTAAACTTCTTTTGCCATAAATATATTTTTCTAAGATTCGGATATCTACCTGAAGTTGACGGTTCCATTTTAAAATTGCCACTTTTGATGCGTAAAAAATATTACTCTTTATACACTAAAAAATTATTTTTTTATGGTGCTCTTCAAATTATTAAAAATTCTTTAGCTTTATCACAGTGTAACTGTAGAAGTAAACAATATATGATCCTGAGATTTTTTTAAAGACTTATAATTTTGTACCATATTACCATGTAACGACAAATATACCAAAAACCGAATTTAATTTGTTTTAATTAATGCGCAAGCAATACGCAAGTTTTGTTTGCGCAATATAAAGGACAACAATCAAAAAAAAAAATTCTCACGACCTTCTCGACACTCTTTTTGTTATACTCCAATACATTTAAAAAATATGCAAAATCTGGACACATTTTGACGAATTTTTTAAGCACAAACGACCAAAATTTTGAAAGTTCATGTTAGCGATAACTTTTTATTTACCTACTATGTAAACCTTGTTTTAGACTTATATTACTGATAACATAATTTTCATTGCTATTTTTTCATTGACATATCATAAGACTTTATGACCAATTTTCCCGTTTTTCAACAATAAATAGGAGTTAATATACATATGTTCAAAACAATGGGTCTATTAATAATTCCATTTATTTTTGGTGTCATGTATCAAATTGGAGATCCTCGTCAATATACTTCAGAAGTAGGCTTAAAATCACAACTAGAGTATATAAGTATAATTCAATTCAGTGATATCACTTCGGTAAGACCAACGTACTTAAATGACAAAAGAAAGCTAATACAATCGGAAAACCTTAGAAAATATAAGAAAATATCTTAAAAATATTGTTTCCTTTGTTTACAACTACATATTTATTTCAGCACAGAGAATATAGCCAAAGCGGTTGTAGCGCTGTGGATACTACAACTAAATATTTTCTTAGTAAATCCAATCTTTCCGAAATAATGTTTTAAATCGCCACGGCCAAAATTGCGTTAAATAAATACATGTGTCCATGTAATGTTTAAAGGCCTATCTGCATAAGCTTCCTTGCCTGCTTGCCTTGCTTGCTTCTGATAAAAGAATAAAAAAGAGCAACCCAGTTCGAAATTTTCTCGGCCTTCTTTATTCTTTTATTTTTATAATATCAGAAATGAAGCAGGAAAGCAAGGCAATCAGGCGAGGCAGCTTATGTACCCAGACCTTAAGGCCTCGTCGCCTGACTTCCTTGCATTGCTTTATTTCTGACATAAAAATAAAAGAATAAAGAAGGCCGACCCAATTTCGAACTAGATTGCCCTTTTCTTCTATATTCTTTTATTTTTATTATGTCAGAAATAAAGCAAGGCAAGGAAGCCAGGCGGCGAGGTTTCTTATGTATCCAGGTCTTTAGATCCTTTCAAAATTACAGCTTCAATTCTTCACTCTAATTTCTTGAGTAATTTATTAGAAGATGTGATTAGATGAGAATTGATTCATGCAGAGGGAACGTTGGGACATCATGGCGTCATCCACTTGTATTTTTTTTTTTGTATGGACAGATAGAATTTAGGAGTTGTGAAGTGATGGGAAAAACGTCGAGACGCATGTCCTCTTTGTTGGTCATTAATCACGCTGCGGTGTCAGAATATGGTAAATTTTCCATGACCATGAAATTAGGCACAGTGTTATTATTTTTCCACACGACGGACTGTTAAAATACAAATACTAGCACCAAGACGTGAGTTTGTTAATTGACCAATCGTGGTATGTTGATGGGTAACTTCTGACTCCTAACCACGGTTTTGTTTGTATTAATATTCCAAACCAATTGTAGTTATTTCCCTAAATGTCCGTATACCAATTTTTTTGGCTTACAAATTCCAAATTCTGGTTTCCTATCGTGGATATTTTCCTAAATTGTTTAGAAGCAAACAAAACTCTGGCAACCAGTCTTGAATTCTTCTATCTATACATGTACATATACAAAAACTCTTAAGCCGCGTAAAGAATTCTTCTTTTCACAAAAAAATCAATGAACATAACTTTCCCAATCTACATTTTTATACCCAAAGTGTGCCTAAAGGACATTTTCATAGGACGAAAATGTGCCTCATCCAAACCAATTTCTTAGTCCCCAAGTGTGTTTTTAATCAGACTCAGACAATTTGGAGTCCGTCCGGATCGGATCAGCCGATTGGGTCCAAAATTTGGTCAATTTCGGGTAGACCCAAACAAAATTTTAATTTTAATTTTTTTAATCAGGTTGTGTTCGGGGCCCTTGTTAAGACATTATATTTTATTCAGGGGCAAGTCTATACTTCCTGAAAAACTGCGTAGAAGCTATAAAAAACCACTACTGCCACAATGTGGAGTGGCTGTTGTGCACGACAATTTTCGAGACGGGTTCTGCGTTGGTCCAACTTTGTAATGTTTCAGCGAGTCTTGGATAAAGTTCGAAGATGGTCCACTACATTCGACACCTTCACCATAAAAGTTCAAACTTTTTCGCTAAAATGGTAGGCACGATATTTCTGGAACGGAGCAACAGATTTGGTCCAAACTTTAGATTTAGTAATATTTTGTGAAAATTCATTTTAAGCTGTTCGAGGCTCGGCAAACCTTTTTACTTGTTCAGATCTTGAGGAACAAAAATCGGTACCAGATCAGTTTTTTTTCTTTTGTCTTCCCAAAGTCGAAGAAGAAATAGGAAAATGCCTAGAAATATTATGAATCCATTGAAATTACTTATTTATTCCATAGCGTCCTATTTTACCCAAAATACAATTATTTTGGTTTCTATGCTCAATGCAGTCGATTTAAATCAACTCTTCTGCCTTTATAAAAAAAAAATAATTCCTTTTTCGTTCAATAGACATTTTAGAAGAGTGCAAAATAGGGTTTATTTCCTAACGTACGCTGTATCTCTGCAACTTATTCGAAGTGAAACAAAGAGACCAGTTTAACATAATCTTAACGGACATCACTGCAGTGGAACATAAGTTGTATCATGAAAAATGGTTGATATATATATTTTTTGCAAATTTTAAGCACAATAATAAGTTTGTAACTTTTATAATAATCAGAATAGCTCATTACAAAAACGAGTTCATTTATTGTTGAATTAATGTAATCAACAATTTGAAAAACAAAAAATCACAAGAAATGTTTTTCTAGATGTTGTTCATAAGCTAAAGTATTGGACGTTTTATGCCACAAACGTTCAATAAATATTGCATTGTTCTGAAGGCATTAACACTATAGTCGGTCCAAATTACGATTAGACCCTTCAAAACGACTTTAAACTTGACATCAACTGTGCTGCAAATTAATCATATATTTTTGACAATACGAGTAAGTATACAGATGTAGTCAAATTATACTCTGTAATATGTACTTCCTCCAATACTTTTCATATTTCTCGACAAATTTAAAACAGTATAAAATTTTAGGACTACGTCGGTGCCGTTGTCTTTTAAAGTCCTTATAGTGTATACTTTTTGTTTTATTTCCAGTATGTATACTCCCTTTATGAACATAAATAATGAACGGCCCTCAGTCTCCGGCCAAACGAGGGTGCTAAGAATCCCCGGAGGTAAAACAAAAAATAACCTGAATATTGGTACTTGGAATGTGCGAAGTCTATATGAATCTGGAAAATTAGCTAACACCATTAACGAGATGAACAGAATGAATATTGACATACTTGGAGTTTGCGAAACATGGTGGCCTGATAATGGAGAATTTGTATCTCAAAATGTCAAAGTATTTCACTCAGGAAACCTAAATAGAAATCATAGAAACGGAGTAGGTGTCATTTTGAAAAGCCACATAGCGCAATGCGTAACAGGATTCATACCAAAATCTGATAGAGCAATGCTTATAAAGTTAGAAACAAAACCCTTAAAACTAAATATTATACAAATATATGCGCCCACTGCAGACAAGGGTAAAGAAGAAGTCGAAGATTTTTACGAAGATGTAAAATACTTAATAAATATGACAAAACCCCATGATATAAATATCATCCAAGGAGACTTTAATGCCAAAGTTGGAGAAGATATTGTACCAGGCATAACAGGCAAATTTGGACTAGGCGAGAGAAATGATAGAGGTGACAGACTTATTCAATTCTGTCAGGAATATGGGTTTAAAATTACAAATACCATGTTCTGCCTGCCAAAAAGAAGACTGTATACCTGGAAATCCCCTCTAGATAAACCAACAAATATAATAAGAAACCAAATAGATTATATATTGATCAATAAACGCTTTTCTTCGTTTGTAATGAAGACATCCACATATCCAGGGGCAGATGTTCCATCGGACCATATCCTGTTAATGACAAAAATACGAGCAAAATTGAAGAGAAACCCAAAGAGAACAATACGTGGAAAACTCAATACTGGAAAACTGGAGGAACCAAGAGTTAAGACAAGAATGAAAGAGATCATTGATCAAGAATTTCGAAGAATTGAAGTTACAGATAGTGAACAGATGTGGAATTCTGTTAAAAATACGCTAAAATCCATAGCCGACAATAATCTAGGAATCATAAAAAAAAAACACAAAAGAATGAATGGATGACAAAGGAGATACTGGATTTGATGGAGGAACGTCGAAAACATAAAAATCGAAACTACGAAATATACTACGAATTAAATAGAGAAATACAATCTGCAATCAGAAATGCGAAAAATAATCTCATAAACAGACAATGCCAGGAGATTGAAAGATTGCAACAGTTAAATGACGATTTCAATCTTCACAAGAAAATCAAAGAAATGGCAGGCGTATACCACAAATCAATACCAAAAATTCTATACAACAATGAAAATGAACCTATTTTTGATATATCGGAAAAGATGGCAATATGGAAAGATTACATAAAGCTCCTGTTTACCGACCAGAACCGATCTACCTATGAGATGATGAGAAATGAACCGCCAGAAGGAACATCTATAACCAAGCAAGAAATTGAGTCAGCGATAAAATCCTTAAAAGTTAAAAAAGCATGTGGTCCTGACGAGATTCCATCGGAAATACTAAAGTTAATAGAAGGAGATAACATTAATATCCTGATCAAGCTATTCAACTACATATATGAGACCGGAGAATACCCAACTGACTGGCTGAGATCAACGTTTATAACGATTCCAAAGAAAAACCAACCGAAACACTGCAGTGACTATAGACTTATCAGCTTAATGAGCCATGCTTTGAAGATTTTTCTTAAAATAATTCATGGGCGAATATATGAGAAGTGTGAGAAAGCTATGGGTGCATCCCAATTTGGTTTTAAAGAAGGCATGGGAACACGTGAAGCTCTTTCATCCCTACAAATCCTAGTCCAAAAATGCAAAACTGTTCAAAAAGTTGTATACATATGCTTTATCGATTACGAGAAGGCTTTTGACACAGTATAACATGATAAATTGATAGAGATTCTAACGTCCATTGGTATTGGACAGAATGAAATTCGATGCATAAAAAGCTTGTATTGGCACCAGACTGCACATGTGGATGTAAATGGAGAATGTACAGAAGACATAGTAATATCTAAAGGTGTGAGACAAGGATGCATATTATCCCCCCTATTGTTCAATGTCTACTCCGAAAGAATATTCCAAGAATCAATCAACGATATCAAAAAAGGAATTCTTATAAATGGTACTTTTCTCAACAATATTAGATATGCAAACGACACAACCATACTAGCTGATAGCTTTGCAGGACTGCAATACCTACTACATAGACTGGCAGCACGCAGTGAAAGCTACGGTTTAAAGATAAACATTAAAAAAACTAAGTACATGGTTATTTCCAAAGAGAGTATGGGTAATCAAACGCCTTTAAAAATAAAAAATATCGACGTGGAAAGAGTACATAGTTTTAAATACCTTGGTGCCACAATAAATGACAAGTGGAGCATTTCAAACGAAATAAGGAGCAGAATTGAAATGGCGAGAGAAGCTTTCATAAAATACAAGAAAATTTTTGTGAGTCATGATATCAATATAAAGTCAAAATTAAGATATCTGAAAACATATGTATGGTCAGTTTTGCTATATGGAGTCGAAATGTGGACCCTGAAGGCAGCCGACATGAAGAAGCTTGAAGCTTTCGAGATGTGGACCTACAGACGAATTCTAAAAATACCATGGACCAAGTTTGTAACGAACAATGAAGTGCTGCAAAGAATACATCAAGAAAAAGAGCTTATACATACAATAAAGAAACGAAAAACAGCATATCTTGGACACATCATGCGAAACAACAAATACAAACTACTCCAAAACATTATCCGATGCAAAATAGAGGGAAGACAGTCCAGGGGAAGAAAAGAGAAGTCTTGGATAAACAATATTCAGGAATGGACCGGTATAAATGATGTTGCAACTCTACTCAGCGAGTGCAGAAATCGACAATCATTTGCTGAAATAATCAACAACTTATAAATACATATATATACCGTACATACTGTAATACATTTTATGTAACTGCATTGATCACCATAAATTCGTAAAACGAATAGGCAAATAAAGAAGAGAAGTATACTCCCAGTTCTCACCTCTATAATGTCTTCTAAATAGAGATTTTCTGAGAGTAAACAGAAAACGTTGACTTTTTATTCGTGTACCGTGAAATATCAAGTCTCTTTTCTACTCTACAATAAAATATTATAGACACATATAAAATATCTCAAAAATGACCATTTATAAATTTATTAATTTAATTTATAATTTATAATTTAATTTATAATTTATAAATTTATAATTTATTTTTTTCTAGTTGTTGATGTGTGTCGTTTTGGCCATTTTCTCAGCCTCCGCTTCTGCTGGTGTCCTGCCCTCTGTGTCTTCTATCCTCCCACTAAAAATCGAGAAACATCATGACTTTGCTGCCGGCAAGGAAGGCTTCCATTTCAAGTAAATAGCATGAATTTGATTTGTTGGGAAAATAATGAAATTGTTTTTGTTTGTTTTTTTTTTTCTTTCAGCTTAGATGCATTTGATGGTAGGAAACGCGAAGAAGTCGGTATGATTATGAATCCCGGTAGTCCCGAAGAAGAATTAGTGTACGGCGAAAAGGTTGATGACTTTACCATGGACACTGACGACAAGGATGGTTATATGTTTAAGAATCGCACATTGAAAGCCAGCACTTTGAAATCTGCGGCTTTTAATGGTTAATCAGTACAAGTTTGAAGTTAAATTATAAATTAAATATAAAAAATGAATAAGTGAGGTGATTAGTTCATAGTGTATTATTTCAGATTTTTCAAGGTACTTTGAAAAAGAGGGATCAAACAATTATAAAAAAAATGTACATCTTTGTGTTTATTTCAGCTTTAGTCCATATTTTGTTGTAATTCAATTGTTTGAATAACAACAAAATATTTTAAAGTGGATATGAAATTGATTAGTTGCGGGCGAAGGGTAGGGAATACTATAGTTTCAGTTGTCACCAAACAACTTCATCAGTTCCCTTTTTCGCCGACTCTGTATCGATAAACAGGTCAATAAAGCCATCTAGCAAATTAAATAAAATGAGAAATTTGCTGTATGGCCCTAAAGCTGTTTACCCTACAATTTGAGTCGAACTAAAGAATTTTATATCCACCACTGTTTTTATGTCGTCTTTGCTTCGCAAAGAATACGAACATAGGAGTGTTGCTTCAATAAGCGGGGGTAAAAACAACAAGAAAGTTGTTTTTGCATTACGCATTGGTCAACAAGGCCGTGGTGATGCCTATTATTGTTGTTGGCGTTTTTTATTGTTGGACTGCAGAATTTTACATCTTTGTGTTTATTTCAGCTTTAAGCATAGTACACACGGTCCAACAAAACTGACAGTCAACGTACTTTTACGGCAATTTTCTGGCAAATAAAAACTTTTTGTTAGCTAAAAATGATTGAAATACAACATTTAAGGTATAATTTAGTGATTAGGAAAGTATTTATTCAGCTAGACTTTGATATTGACGAAATAGACCTCGATGACTGTCAGTTTTGTTGGACCGTGTGTATTATGCTTTAGTCCATATTTTGTTGTAATTCAATTGTTTGAATAACAACAAAATATGGACTAAAGCTGAAATAAACACAAAGATGTAAAATTCTGCAGTCCAACAATAAAAAACGCCAACAACAATAAAAAAAAATGTTTAAAGACTATGTAAGTCAAAACGTAGGTCACGGATTGTAAGATCCAAACGTTCCGATCCCGGATTTTCGGTATATTGAGGGTTGTGGCCTCAATATCCCACCCAAATGGCTGAAATTTGGTATTTGGTCTTTCTTGTGTGCGGTCTTCCTTCACTATCAAGCTCTTCTTTTGGAATATGTTCAATAGAAGCAGACATATCATCATTGATAATGAGGCTAAATCCTACGAAATACCGAAAATCGAAATGTACCATTCTATCAAAACGTGGACCTATACCGATGAATTTCTGAGGGAAATTTTTGTAGCCCAGAAAAAGACTAAGTACCAAATTTCACCCATTTCGGTGAAATAATGAGTCTAAAACCGGAAAACGGGAGGGGGCTATATGAAGACGTTTTGTACCCTCAACGAAGACTGAGTACCAAATTTCAGCCATTTGGGTGTTATAATGAGGCTCTATAGGGGGTACATCAAAAGATTGACCGATACCGGTAAATTTCTGGGAAAAAGTTTTGTATCCCAAAGGAGAACTAAATACCAAATTCAGCCATTTTGGTAGGATAATATAGCTAAAACCTTCAAAATTCCGAATATCGGGAGATATCGTCCTATGGGGGCTATTTCAAAACGTGGACATTTTTTTGGTAGAAATGTTTCTTAGCCTCTGGAAACACGAAACACCAAATTACAACTGATTCTGTGGTCAAATGGGACTAATACATTCAAAATATCTTAAAGTGACGCGTACTATATGTATATGGGGCGTTATATGGGGTCTATACCAAAACGTGGACCTTTATAAACCAATTTTGGTTGACATGTTTTTTAGCCTCTGGAGATACAAAATACCAAATTACAAACAATTCGGTGGTCAAAAATCCGTGGGACAAATATCTTAAAAATTCCTTAAAACGACTACGCGTCTCTTTGTTTTGGGGCTATACGAAAACGTAAACCTACATAGCCCGTTTTCAGTACCAAAAGTCCTACGTACATACAATAGATTTAACCAATTCATCTACTTCAATCCGTTCGGACTCTAGGGTGGTTTCCACAGACGGACAGACGGACGGACACGGCTATATCGATATAGAATTGCACGCTGATCAAGAATATATAGTTTGTAAGGTCTAAAATTATTATTTCGAGTAGTTTCACACGGTATGAACAATTTAATATACCCCCATAGTATGGTGGATGTATAAAAATGGAAAAACTGGATGTTTTATCGACTATTGCGATATCTCCATTGCTTGACCACCTTCGCCAACCTACTTTGCATCTTTGTAAAGGTTATGTCCAATTTACATTAGCAACTTTTTCGTCATTTGGAGCTGTTTCGTCATTTATTTGCTAAAACAGGCAACATTTTGCGTCATTTACCATACAAAAATAAATGACGATAGCTGCGTCATTTATTCTAAACCCTGTTTTTTTGTCATAAACTACCAAAAAATGCAACTGTTTTATGATGTCTTTGTTTGTTTGTGTGTGTTGTAGAAAAACAAAAATACTCAAACAATGACAAAAGTGAAAATAAATGTTTAAAAAACTTGCAAAAATTATGTTTTTTTTGTTTTTAGAATTAATTTATGCTTTTGGTAGGCCACCAGCCAAAGCTGTGATATTCATCATTAGAATTGAAATCTCAAAGATGATAACTTACGTTCGATTGGCCACTATTGGGATGTCTTTGTTGCTTGACCACGTACGCCACCTTTACATTATTGTAAAGGTGAAGTCATGATCAGGCTTTGTTTTTGGAATATTCTTAATAGAAGCGGAAATATTCGCTTTAAAGTAAAACCTTGACATTTTCTCCAAAGAAGTTGTTTGCTCATTCCGACCCCTGAATATGATCCAACCATCACAAAAATCAATAGGCTTCTTCCACTCCATTACCCCCATCAATCCCAAAAATTTCGTTACGATTCAATCAAAATTGAGGCAATTATTTTGGTATACAGTCGGACCTCGATAATCCGTGGTTGTCGGGACCGGAGGCATTACGAATAATCGATTTTCCGGATAAGGGAGTCAATTTTTTATGCAGTTTTTTAAAATATTTTTAGATTCACTTTGGCAGTTTTGTTGAGATGTGTGTGTTACTTACTATTTGTATGTAAGTCAAGCATAATCTCATATTTGTTGTTTTCAAATTTAAAAACAACAAGTTTAAAGTGGGATGTAGTTAAAATTGATTACTTTAGGGGATGGCAGAGAAGACTAGTTTCGTCTAACGCCACTTGGACTCATCAGTTCTATTAGTTCTTTGTAAAAGAACCCTTCCCCAATTTTATGACGACTCGAGCTCAAGAATAAGTGTGACTGATGGATTCGTTTAAATCAATGTCGTGCTTTGATATTGTTAAAGTTACGAAGTTTTTCGGCAATTCACACACACACGACCCGAACGCAACGAAAGAGCACACACAAGAGAGCAAATGTTTTGATTTGTTTTTGTTTTGCAGCATGCGTGCATACAACGTTACCAACACACTGTCAAAAGTTGCAAATATTGAGAATTTTGTGTGCCCTCTTCTTGGTCGGCTATGGTTTAAATGCGAATTCAAGCAATGTGAAGACACATGACAGTGGGAGTAGTTAATTTGGTTTACATATGTGGCTACGAGAATTTTTAGGTGTTTCGGTTGAATTCGTATTTAAAGTATTGTTTTGGTGCCAATTGTCTCATATTAGGCATTTCGTCCTGTTACGAGGGCTGCACGATAACTATCTGGCCTAACAATGAAAATGCGAATATTTACCATCATAATAGTTTCATTGTTTTCTTAATTAGTCTTCAGGATGATTTATACACTTTTCCAAACCAGTTGTTGAATCACGTTTTCCACTCCGATTTAGACACCTCCTAAACATAGGTTTTGAACGCTTTTACAGCATTTTCTGGCGGCGAAAATTGTTGACCACGCCTTCTTTCTTGATATGCTGGAATCAAATGAAGTCAGTGGATCCCCAGTGAGGGCTGTACGGCGGATGACTCATCAATTCCACGTTTTGTCCGGTCAAACAAGAGCTGATTTGAATCGATGTGTGAGAGCTCGCATTGCCATAACGCAATTCGTCTCCGCCACACGGTCAGTTTTGTCGAAGAAACAGTCGACCATTTGATTCGAAGTGCTTCTTACATGAACAAATTTCGTTGGATTTGGCTCGCTTTCGAAGACATAAACGGTGGATTCCTGTTTTATTTCGGTCTCCTAAACTTAGATACAATATTCGTAATCCGTGACTATCTTATAAACGTCGTTTGAAGCACCGCACTGTGCTTCGTGGACAAAAATCGAAATATGTATGGCAACAAATTTGATTGTGATTGAAATAAATATTCTCTAACACATAATAATAATTGTTCCACAAACATCCCAGGCGGGACAGGGGAGACTTCTCTCATATCAATGAGTGCACCCCGATTCATATTAAGCTCAATGATATGGGACCTACTGTTTATCGCCGAGTCCGAACGGCGTGTCTAAGACACCACTTGTAGAGAAGTTTTACAAGGCTGAAATACTCAGAAAATGTCGCCAACATTACTGATTGTTAATATCCAGTAAAATATTTGCCAATTTACAGCGGTAATATGTCAAGTTAAGTCAAAAAGTTGAAATTTATATGTGGTGCCTTTAAAAGGCAAAATACATCCGCAAAGCATTCACAATTTATGAGTGAAATTATAAAAAATTAAAGAGGTAAATGTACATTTTCCAGAATGAAAGTTATAGTTGATGGCATTGACAATGTGTTTACGAAAAAACATATTCATAAATAGTTTTCTAACTTCCTTACAAATAAATTCTTTGTATATGACTTTTTCTTAATATCAGTACTTTAAATTTATGTTGAGTTTTACTAATGTTTGGAGTATTTGGGAGACACCATATTTTTTTTTAAATATAGTGGAAAGTCTCTAGTTTACGATAAGAAAAAATCCCTGCCCACCGGTAAGTTATTCACCTTATATCACGCCTGTAAAATCGTCAAAATTCCGAAAATTGGGATGGGAGCTATATCTAAACATGGACCCATATTCAAATTTTTTTTGCAAGGAGGTATTTTATGTACTGAGAAATCAAAATCCAAAATTACAGCCAAATCGGTTGGAAAATTTGCAAAAAATAGTTTGAAATTCCGAAAATTGGGAGGTACGTTTATATGTGGGCTATAACTAAACGTAGACCTATATTGCACATTTTTTGCAAGGTGGTGTTCTGTTCACTCAGAACTTAAAATGCAAAATTGTTACTAAATTGGTTGGAAAATTTGGTTAAAACCGTCAAAATATCGAAAATCGGGCGGTACCTTTATATGGGGGATATACCTAAACGTGGACCTATATTGAACATTTTTTGTGGTGATGTATTTTGTTCACTCAGAACTCAAAATGCAAAATTTCAACCAAATCGGTTGCAAAATATTTCTAAATTCGTCAAAATATCAAAAATCGGGTTGTACCTTTACATGGGGCTATACGTAAATGTGAACCTACATCCACTAAAAATGTTATTCTATCTTTTCGCCTCGTTATAAACTTATGATTAAAATTTCGAGGCGGTAGCTCGATTAGAATTATTTTTGGCTCTCCTTTCCATACAAGTGGGACCGCTGTGCAACGAGATCGTTTTTATTCACAATTTCTTTACACTAATCCACAAGAGCCTTTTTTTGAGCGATTGTCCAATTTTGCTGGATCTCACAAAAAAAATCCATTTTTGCGGCCATGTGTTCATGCAAAATCAAAAGTTAGTTGGTGGAAGAAATGCCCTAGGATGTCTCTATTTCGCGGTTTATAACATGGCGATCTTGCATTATCCGTTCACGCACGTCTTAATTTTTTCTGGCACAACGGCCGATTTTGGGCGTCCCTAACGACCTTCGTTTTTGGCGCGTGTCGGCAATGATTGAATTAATTAAACCAGTTTTTGATTTTAATGATGTAGGATGGTCCTTTATCGACATACAACGATTTACTTCGATCGATGCACTCTTGCAGTGTTTATCCACGTCGAAAGATGTGAAAAATGATGGGTCGAAAATGTTCACAAGTAAATTTCATATTTTGCAAAATGGTTTTTTTTTCAAGTCACTGTAAACATTAAGGCCAAAAGCTGTCAAACTCTACAAAAAAAAATCAAATGGCCCCTGGCAACACGCGGTGTTGCCTAGACCAGATAGTTTTCATGCAGACCTCGTATTTACTCCATTTTTATTTTGTTTCCATTTTGTTTAATTAATCAAATTCATTGAAAGTTAGGAGTTTATAAGGGATAATAGAGGTATTGGAATGAAGACCAACTTTTCTTTTTCTATACCGGATAATGTGATAATCGATTCACGGATAATCGAGTTTCGACTGTATATAAGTAAAGGTCTGACCATTAATTCTATATGTTACAAACTTTTTGACGAAAACCAACTTATACTACTCTCCCCACAGAGTGGTGCAGGGTGTAAAAACCGATAACTTGTCATGCCACTCGTTTTACTCTTTCATAGGCTATTTTAACAACCCAGTGGGAAAATGTAATCGATGGGAATCGAACGGGTAATACAGAGCCACTATGTTTTATTGATTACCGAATACATTATTCGTAACACGGTGCATGTCCTAGGAAAATAATATATTCCTTTGTAGTATCCATAGAAAGCATCGTGTAATCTATGGGTATATTCTTTTATAGTTCTTTAGTAATACATAAAGGAATTCATATACTGGAATGCATCGTATTATGTATGTATTCTCTTTTTATAAATAATTTATTCCCCCGGTATGCCTTAAGTAATTTATTGGATTAAAATAGAAAACCATTAATTTTAATTCATTTCTTATTTATATTTAGAAATATAAGGATTTTATGCAGTTAAAAAGTATTCATAGAATACAAAAAATATTCATTCATTAAAAACAGAATTTAAAACAGTTCATTATAATTTTTATAAATTAATTATTGCGTTGTTTTTTGGCCAACTGCGCTTTTTTTAAATCGACACACTTTTATGAGGTGTATCGCCATTCTTATGTCTCTTTCGTACTCCTTTTTGTCATATCCCTCACATTTTAGTACTTCTACAATTCAAAAGTATAAATTATAAGAAAAAGGAATATGGAATTTTGACAAATTATACTTACCAAACATAATATTATTTACTAGCAAAGTGCCCGCTACTTCGTATGCGTTAAATATACAAAACAAATAAACAATATATAATATAGAATGGTGGAAACATTTTGTGTACTAATACGTACCACTTTAGTTTGATTTTCGTCACGCCTACACATCAAGAGCAATCCACATTTTTTGAGATATTTTAATTGAGGTTCTCAGCGCAAATACGGCCTAACCCAACAACCGCCATCCTCATTTCCAGCTCTATCTGTTCCCCTAAAACCAATTATAGAACTATTAACTACTTTACATGTAAATACATAAATACGAACCTCCTCCTATTATTTCAAAATTGCCTTTACACAATAACAAATTGTACCAAATCCTGTGCCATTGACAACTTTTCATATATTTATGGCACATATTTCTTAAATCGGACGTTATAAGCAAATGATAACAGTAATATTAATTCCAAATCTCACGAATCCAAATCTATCCGTTCATCCAATACAAAATTGTACCATACATGGAACCATTTCGTACCCCTA
Source organism: Musca autumnalis (assembly GCF_047663935.1). NCBI lineage: Eukaryota > Metazoa > Arthropoda > Insecta > Diptera > Muscidae > Musca > Musca autumnalis. The sequence continues at coordinate 151,974,811 of NW_027411644.1, forward strand.
AGTGTACCTAATTCCACATTTTAGGATTCGAGCGCTATAATTTCACCCAAATCCTAATTGTACAAAATGTAGTACTTTTTGTAAGCATAAGGCCATGTTTATATTATAGCCTATTGCTGGGTTAACCTTCTTTATGAGGATTTGTTTGACGTATATGTAATGGAATTGGCATTTAAAACCCAGTGGGTTTGTTAAATCCGGTTATATATAAACGTACTATAAGTACGCAATTCCAAAACTAAGTACGCATTTCCAAAACTAACCCCAACAGTAATATTAACTCCAAAATTCAAGATTCCAGCTCTAACCGTTCGCTCAAATCCAAGTTGTGCCAAATATACTACCGTTTAGTACTTTTCGTACATATAAGTACGAATTTCAAAAACTTCTTTCATATCTCAATCCTACACTCCAACAGTAATATTAATTCCAGATTTCTTGATTTCAGCTCTACCCGTTCGCTCAAATCCAAGTTGTACCAAATTAAGTACCGTTTAGTAGTTTTCGTACATATAAGTACGAATTTCCAAAACTTCCTCAATCCTACACCCCAACAGTAATCTTAATTCCAAACTTCAAGATTCCAGCTCTAGCCGCTCGCTCAAATCCAAATTGTACCAAATTTAGTACTTTTCGTACATATAAGTACGAATTTCAAAAACTTCTTTCATATCTCAATCCTACACTCCAACAGTAATATTAATTCCAGATTTCTTGATTTCAGCTCTACCCGTTCGCTCAAATCCAAGTTGTACCAAATTAAGTACCATTTAGTACTTTCGTACCCATGAGTACGAATTTCTACAACTACCTCAATCCTACACGCCAACAGTAATCTTAATTCCAAATTTCGGGATTACAGCTGCATCCGATCACAGTAGTCCAAATTGTACCAAATTTGATACCATTTAGTACTTTTCGTATCCAAAGTACGAATTTGCAAACCTCCCTCTTTCAACACTCCAACAGCAATTTTAATTCCGAATTTCACGATTCCAAATGTATCCCATCATTGAAATCTAAATTGTACCAAATTTAGTACTTTTCCCACCCATAACTAAAAATTTCCAAAACTTTATCAATCCTACACTCCAATAGTACTCCTTATTCCAAATCTCGGAATTTCAGCTATATCCGTTCACCCAAATCCAAATTGTACCAAATTTGGTACTATTTAGTTCTATTCGTACCCAAGAGTACGAATAACCACAACTACCTCAATCCTACACGCCAACAGTAATCTTAATTCCAAATTTCAGAATTACAGCTGCATCAGATTACCGTAATCAAAATTGTACCAAATTTAGTACAATTTAGTACTTTTTGTTCCCATAGGTCCGAATTTCCAAACCTACCTCTATCCAGCACTCCAAAAGTAATCTTAATTTCGAATTTCAGGATTCCAAATGTATCTGATCATCCAAATCCAAATTGTACCAAATTTGGTACCATTTAGTACTTTTCGTTGCCATAAGTACGAATTTCCAAAAGTATCCAAATCTCACACTCCAATAGTAATCTTAATTCCAAATTTCACTATTCCAGCTCTATCCTATGACTTAAATTCATATTGTACCAAATTTGGTACCATTTAGTACTTTTCGTACCCAAAAGTACGAATTTCCAAAATACCTCTATCCTACACCCCGACTGTTATCCTAATTCTAAATTTCAGGATTCCAGCTGCATCCGTTCCCCCAAATCCAAATTGTACCTTATTTGGTACTATTTAGTACCTTTCGTACCCATATGTACGAATTTCGAAAACTACCTCCATATCTCAAACCTATGCTCCAACAGTAATAGTAATTCCAAATTTCAGAATTCCAACTTTATCGGTTCGCCCAAATTCAAATTGTACCAAATTTAGTACCATTTAGTACTATTCGTACACATGAGTACACGTTTTCAAAACCACCTCCTTATATCAACTCATCTTCTAAACCTTGATTTTCATTCCAAATTTCAAGATTTTAGCTCTATCCGTTCACGTAATACCAAATAGTACTAAATTTAGTAACTTTTAGTACTTTTCGTACACTTATAGTTCGAATTTCCAAAAACCATTTGGTACACCTTTCTAACTCTCTATCAGTGAACCTCATTCCAAATTTCAGAATTCTAGCTCTTCGCGTTTGCCTAATACAAAGGGTACCATATTTAGTACCTTTTAGTACTTTTAGTACAGTTCTAGTTCGAATTTCCAAAAATCCAGCCTTATCTGACACCTTCGGACCAAGAGTGACCCTCACCCAAAATTTCAAGATTCTAGCTTTAGCCGTTTAGTCTGGGCGTTGATTATCAGTCAGTCAGTCAGTGAGTCATCATTACTGAACTCTTTTATAAGTATAGATTACATTTTACAAAATTACGTCTTTATTTTTACACGACACAAACAAAACTGGCAAATTTATGCTGCGACTTGAAGGCGTCGGCAGATAACGGGATTACAAAAAATACAAAAAGAAACATTGCATTCCCTTGTCGTATCCAGTGGGAATGTAAGAGGTAATTAATATGAATTTTTTGTCAAGTGGAATTACTCGTTCGATTCTTTACGGTATATTTTATAACGTATCTTCTATAATATATTTAATAATTTCACTTTTTGTCCAATCATATTCTTTTCTCGATTCTTACAGATACGTTTTGGAACGTATTGCTTATAATGCGTTAATAAATATATTTTCAATGTAATATGTTCCCAATTTTCCCACTGGGAAGAGGTCAATACTCCCATTATGTCAAATACATACTACAAGCAAATACGTAGCATGCTTTAAATTGCTTTTCCATTTATGGGACTTCCCCAATTCATTGTTATGATTTCGCATAAGATGTTGTGATTTTTGTTTCATTATTTTTTTCAAACCGGATTTACTTTCTGAAAATAAATCTTAACTACGAGCTTTTTAAATTTATAGTATCAGCTATTTTTGCTCTTCTTGTTGTTAGGCATAACATTAATTTAAACCAAACCCGTTCGTAGGTATTGATGTGGTTACGAAGTTTTTCGGCAAATCACACACACGCGACCCGAACGCAAAGTAAGAGAGCAAATGTTTTTATTTTTTTTACTTCAGTCTTGTACTGAATGTCATGCAAGCAGGTTGATGCCGCTTTATTTGTTTTTTTTTTTGGGTACACTGAAAAGATTTTGCAGTTGTACAGCAAATATGTGGAGGGAAGAATTTGAAAATGATTTTTTGTTTTGTATTAATATTTTTAATGACGCAGAATGCCTCGTCTGCAATGCAACAATAAAAAATGTATATAAACAAAGGAGAGGATTCGAAATGCGGTATATGTATCTGTTTGCTTTGATGAAAGCACTGATATAAGGGACACAAGTCAAATGCTAATTTATATTAGAACCGTAGACAATTTGTTCAATGCATTTGAAGAAATTTTAAAGTTGACATCGCTATCATTAATTAACTCTTAGCAATCGCAGTTTTAATAAAAGAAACTGAAGTGGATACTTTTGACTGTAATTCACTGTATATTATTTTTAAATTTAGTCATACAAAGCAAACGCGCCAACAATATATTTTTTCTATTTGAAAATTTTGCCTTTTTAGGCGAAGATCATTTTTAGTATTATTTTTTTTAATTTATTAATCGAGCTTTTTTATGATCTATAATCAGCGTTGCCGACAGTTTTTGATCAGAAATCGTCAAAAAAATCGTCAACAATATTTGAAAAATCGTCAAAAAATCGTCAACATGGTCCAAAACTCGGTTTGGTTACCGTTTAATGCGATTTTTCGCTGCTATTTTTGTGAATGAGACTGACAACATAAGATATACAATCCACAGCAATAAATCTAACCCAATATCACTTAAATACTGCTATAAAAACAGCTTTCAGAAGATGATAGTTTTCCTATGGTTATCGAGTTTGAAGCAATGCAGTATGGTAAAGCTGGATACACATTGCCATTTTAAATGGTAGCTTAGCTCAAATATGGCTTGCTTGACAGTGTGACTTTCCATATTTGTCAGTCGAAAATCGATAAAAAATTTTCATTCAAAACTGGCTGACAACTTAAAGAGGGCATTTGTAGGAAGTTAATAAGGCTGGACCCACATTTTTATAACAAAACTAGCGGACCCGGCGAAATTTTCAGCTCATGTAATTTGAATTTGGGGCATAAACTATGAAATACCTGTGCCTAGATATGCCAGATATGTGCCTAAATATAGCCAATCCGTTTGGAAATTGCTATAAAACATTAAAAAGCTCAAAAATCGAGTTTGGAACATTGCTTTCCTTAAAATCTTTCTTGAAACTTTGGTCAAAATGTACCTAGTTATCGTCTTTTATTTCAAGCATTTCTGGCTTAGGTGAAAAATCGTCATTTTGGACCGTAAAATCGTCAAATCGTCATTTTTCAATTTTGGGCCAAAAAATCGTCAAAATGACGATAAATCAGCAAATTCGGCAACACTGTCTATAATGCAAATGAAAACGGAAAGCCAACGATTCAAACCCACACACCCACCACTAGGTTTGGCTCTGAACGCTAACACGCCGTGACAACTTCTTTCCTGTGTTTTTCATTTCATACTCAATATGAAAATCATCACCCTGTTCTGTTCTGTCAGTGTAATTTTACCCACACATAAACAATTTAAGCGCTCGCTCTTCTTGGTCGGCTATGATTTAAACTCGCTTAATTTGACAAAGTTCACCAAAGCCGTGTAAAGCATTGGTCAGTTAGTTTTGTGGAGATTATTCAGTCTTACTCATCGTCTTTGTCAATTTAGTTAACGTTTATCTTGCCGATTGTTTTCAAAGAAATAAATATTAAGCAAATGATGATGAAGGCTAAAAATAATATTATTTGGACGGAATAATATAAAGACATTAATGCAATTTGGCTTTGTCGAATTCCAATTGAAAGTAGTGCACCTCGGACAGATTCTAAGCATTAAACTTTTAATTTGATCTCGAATAGCAGGTTTATAACGGATTAACTTATTAATTTTTTTTGAGTATGTAACTAAAATTCTTGTTGCTGTGGGTGTCATATATTTTGGTTTAAGTCTGAAACCCCCCTCAAAAAAAACTATAATTGAATTTCTCATAATTTTGAAAATAATTATTGAACAAAACAAAAAACATTATGTTTTTGAAAATGATGAGAAATTCCTTTATAGTTTTTTTGAGGGCGGTTTAACCCCCTATTTTTGTAACTTATTTTTGTTCGTTCGTCTATATTCGTAATAATTTAGGCATCCATAGCTCAGCCCCCAGAAGACATACACATCTACTTTTTGGTATACCCGTTCCATATATCGTTAAGAATTCCTCATTTAAAAATTAGCGCTCTACATTTGCGTTAAAGCGAGTAAATCGATCTACAAAATTTGACAATTCGTGTGAGAAGAATAAAAATTTTTACAAAAACTGGGGGTCAGACTTAAACCACTATAACTTAGCCATTTGTTAACCGATTTAAACAAATAGTAACTTGTTTTAAAGATATTATTCACCCCTTTAAAAGGAAGAAGGATCACTAGAAATCCGCTGTGAAAAAAGAAGATATGTCCGTTTAAATTTGAAAATGTAAGAAACCCAGATTTTCACTACTTTTACAGTTATAAAAAAATAAAACGAAGTGATCCCAACGAACTAAAGGCATTGTCGTTGCCCATGGATCACAACACGATATAATTTTGTATCAGAACACTTGAGTATTTTTCTGGTCAATTTTTGTAGCACAGTGTCATTTATCGACATTTTTCGAAAAGTTTGCACCTTCTCAAGGCCAAAACTGCCTGAGGGAGCGTTCTAATGATTTTGCGATGTATTCGAGAGTTTTCAATTACTGTCTTGGCTACAAATTTTGTCTTTGTCTCAATGGTTTGGCTGTTATATGCCAAAATATCTGAAAAACGTCAATAAAAAACTTAAAGTCAAAATCGGGAGGCTCGATTTTCACGGTATATATATGGTCCAGTGGACTTTTTTGCTCAGTTCAGTCCCAGGAATCAGAAACGCGAAGGGCTCATTAAGGTTTTTTTCCTTCCTCAAGCTCAATTATCTTGGTTTTTGTTAAATTATATATGTTTAATAGCATAATACGATATGTATACGTTATAAACAGAACTCACCATATCTAACATTTAGCAACTAGTATCTACGGATTTAGTCTAAATACTCTTCTTAAGTCTAACTGCCTTATATTGCTGAATAAAATTATTATTAAACAAAAACTTGTTGTGTATTTATTTCAGCTATAGTCCATATTTTGTTGCTTCAAAATTTGAAGAAACAAAATGTTTAACAGTGGATAATGAAATTGATTACTACGAGCGGAGGCAGAGAATACTATAGTTTCGGAAGCAGCCAAACTTCCTCATCAGTTCTCTTAACCGCTGACTCGGTGTCGATAAACAGGTCAATAAGAGTGACCAGAAAATTAAACAGAACGAGAAATTTTCTGTATCCTCCTAAATCTGTTGACCGCACAATTGAGTCAGAATAATCAAAATCATATACCCACTACTGTTTTTTATGCTGTCTTTGCATCGCAAAGAAGACAAGCATAAGTAGTGTTGTTTGCAGTAAGCAGAGATCACAACAAAATGTTGTTTTTGCTTTATGCGTAGTCAACAAGTAAGGCCGTGCTGATTGCCTGTTATTGTTGTTGGCTTTGTATTGTTGGACTGCAAAATAATACTTGTTGTGTATTTATTTCAGCTATAGTCCATATTTTGTTGCTTCAAAATTTGAAGAAACAAAATGTTTAACAGTGATGCGATGCAAAGACAGCATAAAAAACAGTAGTGGGTATATGATTTTGATTATTCTGACTCAATTGTGCGGTCAACAGATTTAGGAGGATACAGAAAATTTCTCGTTCTGTTTAATTTTCTGGTCACTCTTATTGACCTGTTTATCGACACCGAGTCAGCGGTTAAGAGAACTGATGAGGAAGTTTGGCTGCTTCCGAAACTATAGTATTCTCTGCCTCCGCTCGTAGTAATCAATTTCATTATCCACTGTTAAACATTTTGTTTCTTCAAATTTTGAAGCAACAAAATATGGACTATAGCTGAAATAAATACACAACAAGTATTATTTTGCAGTCCAACAATACAAAGCCATTAAACAAAAACCTAAATTCCTTTTTGGAGAAACTGCAGTTTGCTCAATCTAGCAGAGGAAGGAAGTTAATATCTTTCAGGAGGCGAAGTCTCGTCTCGGAACGACAATTCTTTATAGGAACCTACGCCAGACCAAATACAAACCATCAGCATCTCGCTAATTTTCAAAAACATGCTTAATTGATATCTCACAAATCAATAATTTCTTTTGTCAAAGTTTTTAAATTATTTTTTTATAAATTTAAATATTTAAACAAATCTTATAATTAATTTTACCAAATTTATTATATTTTTGATGCTTACTTTAATTTGGATACTAGATGAACATTTATAAATCTACACTGTTAATTGTGTACTTACTTACTTAGCAAGACAAGATCTCCAATTCTCTCTATTTGTTGGAATACCACGCCTTGTCATCTCTTCTTCCACTTGTTTGCTCCATCGAAGCCTTGGCCTGCCAGTTTTGCGTGCACCACCATGTGGGACGTGTTTATACGCCTTTTTAGCGGGTTTATCATCGCTCATTCTTATGACATGGCCTAGCCAACGCAATCGTTGCATCTCGATGCGTTTATCTTACTCGTGTCTTTGCATAGCATATACAGCTCGTGGTTCATACGACGTCGATATTCACCGTCAACGCAGATTGGTCCGTAGATCTCTCGAAGTATTTGGCTTCGGAACCATACATACGAGATGTGGCTTTGTTGTTTGTGCTTCTTTTTATTTCACAACTGATGTTATTTGTTGTGTTTACGGCGGTGCCGAGGTAGACGAAGTTTTTTTACTATCTCAAAATTACAAGAGCCAACTTCAACAATTGGTCTTCTCGCCATTTACCGCCAGACCCATTTTAGCAGATTCTACTTCGACCTTCATAAAGGTATCAGTTACTTCTTTTCTTTTACTGATCGACCCATGATGTCTATATCATCAGCATAAACAAGTAACATGTGGCTATTGGTGTAGATTGTACCATTTCTTTGAACGTTTGCCTCTCGTATAACCTTTTCCCGCAGGATGTTGAATAAATTCCACGAAGGCTGTCTCCTTGCCTGAAACCTCTTTTGGTACAAAACTTTTCGGAGAGGTTCTTTCCTATTTTAACTGAGGATCGAGTGTCAGTTAAAGCTCGGCTGGTAGGCCTTCGGCTCCTGCTGCCTTATTATTCTTCACCCGGATCTGTGGTATCTTCGTCGACTACGCTACTATTGGATACCAACAGTTTGGGAAAATGCTCTTTCCATATCCTTAGCACACTATGTGTACAGTTACCGAATTACCTTGCTGGTCTCTACAGGAGGATGTGCCTGTACCAAAGCCATCAGTTTGATGTTTCACTCTTTGGTAGAATTTTCGGACTTCATTCTGGCTCCTGTACATCACGATTTTTTCACACTCCCGCTTTTCCATCTCTCTCTTTTCTCCCGTTGCCAGTTGAGTGGAATATGCTGTCGCTATTTTGTGTGATTGCAGCTTACCGATGTCCAAATTCCGTGTTGTGTCTGTTCGTACTTTATTTGCTACGTTTAATCTGGTACGTACCTTTGCTGCAACAAGGTAGTGGTCCGAGTCTATATTTGTACCTCGGAATATCCAACACGCTCGATGAATGTCTTCCATCTATCACAACGTGATCAATTTGATTTCTTGTTCCTTGATCTGGGGACAGCCAGGTGCCCTTATGAATAGGGAGATGCTTAAATCTGATACTGCTAATTACCATGTTTTTGCCGCTGCGAAGTCTATAAGCCTTATTCCATTGTTAGATGTTTCACTATTGAGACTGAATTTCCCGTCTGTTGAGCCAAATATATTCTCCATTAAAATCGCCTCGAATAATTTTAAAGTCATGGGCAGGACACTGGTCATATGTTTCTTCTAAGCGCTCGTATAATATATCTTTGGTTTGTTGGTGCATGTCTTCGGTTGGGGCATGAGCGCAGATAATGCTAATGTTGAAGCAGCAGGGTTTAAAATGCTAACACCATATTAGCAAAGGCACAGAATTTTGCAGCTTTGCCTGCTAAAATTTCTTCGAAATATGTTTAGCAACAATGAACAACGGCAACATGTAGCAACAAATTTCACAAAAATATTGCTAGCGATGCTGATGCTATTTGATATCGTCGCTATAATAAAATAGCATCGGACTTTGCCACGTTAAAGCCAATCAGGACCGTTCCTTGGTATCTTTCATCCCCTACGTCACCCATCTTGTTGTGTAGACATTCAATAAATAAATAAATAAAATGATTGAATTAATGGAAATAAAGAGGAAGAAGGAATGAATATATACATAAATATAATTATTATATTCTTAATGATGATACTATCGTTACTCGCGTGTTATTTTAACCGGCAGTTTATAGAACACCCCGAGAGTGATAGGGTTAAGAGAAGCGTGCTACGTCGCATAAGAAGAGGTACCGAGGAGGTACCACCACAATTTAAGATGGACGATGTTGCAGATGCCATCCGAAACGCGAAATCATCCAAAGCGTTGGGCCCACACTGAATATCGATAGTAATGCTTAAACAACTACATGAACCCGGTGTTGAGTATTTAACATGTGTCCTCTACCTATCGTTATCCACCCATAATATATCAGAAGCCTGGAAAGTTGGAAGCGTGGTCCCGCTACTGAAGATTGGGGAGTAGGGTGTCCAAAACCGAAATCGGTTAACCGGTTTTGAGTTACAAAACCGAAACCGGTTTTCGCCAAAAACGTCATTTTCGTTTAACCGAAAAAACCGGTTATTTGTGTCGGTTAACCGGTTTTAAAAATATAGTAATATTTTTAATATTAAACTAAATTTCTATTCTTGAACGTAAACTAAAATTAACTAACACAAGGTACGGGCCAAGTTGTAAATGTCAGATACCTTTAAATTTGAAAAATGTTTTGTGTAAAATGTATAGTTGTGCCAATCTAGCTCAACTGAACGATCTATGAAACAACTGCGTATACGTAATATCGCAAGTTAGTTTGTATGACGTTACCCATACGTTTTTGAATTAGTACATAAACGAAGAACTTGTCGAATCAAATGCTAAGTTTACATTTACGAAATCCACTCGATTTCAACTGTCAATTCCATAGCTCAAATGTCAAATGAAATCTCATCTGGATTTCATTTGACGTTTATCCTATGGATTTGACAGTTGAAATCGAGTGGATTTCGCAAATGTAAACCAAGAATAAATCTGTCAAAAGGTTGTAAAGGGTAACGATAACAAAATGCATGTTTGATCCCGGCACAATAATTTAAGGTTCTAAACGCATGATGGAGAATCCAGACATAATAAAATGTACACTTAATTCTGTTGGTACACAATTTTTTATATGTAGGTGTTTTTACTATACTTAGAGCACATTTTCAGTCTTAATTTTGCTGTCCCCACTTCGAGGTTGAATCAGAGTTCGAAAATAAACAGTACACTAACATAGTGTACCGCTCCGAGTACAGTATCACTAAAATATTTTTAGCGTTAGTGTTCCGGAACACAAACACTAAAAAATATTTTAGTGATACTGTTCCGGAGCACAACGATAAACGTAGTGTACCACATTTTGGTACACTAAAAACGTTGGGTACCGCAGTCGGAACACTAAAAATCGTAGTGCTCCGCAGTCGGAGCACTAAAAATCGTAGTGTTCCGCAGTCGGAGCACTAAAAAATCGTTGTGTACCACGTGTCGGAACACTAAAAAATAACGTAATGATAATGTACCACACACGAGTTTATTATGATTTGCGAGGAAAATTAAATATTTATAATTTTTGAGATAAGTACAAATTAAGACATAAAAACGCAGATACACCTCCTAAATCCATGTATGTATGTATACTAGAGTGGGGCGATTTGAACACCATCACGGGCGCCTGGAGTTTCTGATTCTTGGGATTGTACTGAGCAAAAAAGTCAACTAGACCATATGTCTACGGTGAAAATCGAGCCCCCGGATTTTGACTTGAAGTTTTTTTTCAGGGATTTTCGGATATTTTGGCAAATAACAACCAAACCACTGATATTTTCGATCCAACACAAAGACAACAATTGTAGCCAAGACAATAATAAAGAACTCTCTAGTACATCGCAAAAGCATTGGAACGCTCCTTCAGGCAGTTATGACCTCGAGAAGGTGCACGTTTTTCGGAAAATATCGATAAATGACACTGTGCTACAAAATGGGACTCAAATTCAGTGGGTGGAAAATCCTTTTCGGAGATGAAAGCCCTTGGTGAGTGTACTAAGAACCCAAAAGGAAATTTTCACCATAGGTCAAGTTTCCGAGATATCGCGTGATTAATGGTTTAATTTTGGCCCCTTAATTTGCGAGAAAATAGCTTTATATCTCTGTTAAGCGTTATTGTAGTCAAATGACAGCAAGTAGCTGATTACATGATTACAACTTTGTTGGTTCCGAAGCTAGAACAAAAAAAAACCGATTTTTTAAACCGATTTTGATGTAAAATATCACTGGGTTGAAAAATTCTTTTTGGCGATGAAAGTCGATTAAGATATTTTATAAATCTGGAAAGACAGTTATGTCATAGGTCAAACTTCTGAGTTATTGTGAGATGAATTTGTGTTATGTTGTTTTGTTATCATGCACTTAAAGTTCATCAAGAATGAATTAATTTCGCCATAACTCAGAAGTTTGAACCAAGTCAACCCAGTGATATTTTACATCAAAATCGGTTTAAGAACCCGGTTTTTTGTTCTAGCATCGGAACCAAGAAAGTTGTAATCAGCTACTTGCTGTCATTTGATTGACCATTTTATTAGCTTTCCAATGATATACATATACGATTAATCGGTTACTTAAAACCGGTTCCAAAATCGGTTTTGATATCAGAATATCCGGTTCAAAAGTTTAGATAACCGGATATATCCTTCAATAAAATTTGTTATTAACGTGTTCGACATTACAAGAGCTATTTATGGTAAGTATTTCAGATGCACCACAGACCAATAACGAATATACATAAAAACAAAACACGGTTTTCTCAACAAAATACGGGCAAATGTCAAAAAGGACCATGAAAACGGGGAAATATCGATTGGTCATCAATGAGAACCGTACCTAAAATCTTCTGAAGAACATTTTTGTAGAATATTTGGATGCTGTAAAATCTCATCTTGTGGTACTTTTACTACGGTTCAAAAAATAAAGGACGAAAAGGACATGGAAGGAATTGAGTTAGAGGGATGAAATATTCTACAAAAAGATTCACCATTCGTTTTGACTGAAGACATGTAATCTCAAAATGAAGCTACAATAACGCTTAACAGAGATATAAAGCTATTTTCTCGCAAATTAAGGGGCCAAAATTAAACCATTAATCACGCGATATCTCGGAAACTTGACCTATAGTGAAAATTTCCTTTTGGGTTCTTAGTACACTCACGAAGGGCTTTCATCTCCGAAAAGGATTTTCCACCCACTGAATTTGAGTCCCATTTTGTAGCACAGTGTCATTTATCGATATTTTCCGAAAAATGTGCACCTTCTCGAGGTCATAACTGCCTGAAGGAGCGTTCCAATGCTTTTGCGATGTACTAAAGAGTTCTTTATTATTGTCTTGGCTACAATTGTTGTCTTTGTGTTGGATCGAAAATATCAGTGGTTTGGTTGTTATTTGCCAAAATATCCGAAAATCCCTGACAAAAAACTTCAAGTCAAAATCCGGGGGCTCGATTTTCACCGTAGACATATGGTCTAGTTGACTTTTTTGCTCAGTACAATCCCAAGAATCAGAAACTCCAGGCGCCCGATAACACTTTTTTCCTTCCATACAAATCGCCCCGGCCTAATGTATACATATTAATTAATAACGTTGGGAACTTAAGTAGAAAATATGAAAAACATTGATTCGGTTGTTGTACAATGGCGCACTACAAATTGTGGTGTTCTGACGCCTGATTTGATTTTTGGACAATGAATCAATAAAAATCGTAGTGTTCGGCTGCGGAGCACTAAAAATCGTAGTGTTCCGACTGCCGGATCACTAAAAATGTTAGTGTTCGGACTGCCGGATCTCTAAAAATCGAAACAATGGAACAATAAAAATCGTAGTGTTCGGCTGCGGAGCACTAAAAATCGTAGTGCAGTCGAACACTACGATTTTTAGTGCTCCATTGTCCAAAACCCAAACCAAACTTACATGGATGTAACATTTTATCTTAATTATTATTAATCAAATTTAACCACATATTTCATTTTCCTAAGAAAACATAATTCCTTTGTTATTTTTTAGTGTTCCAACACGTGGTGCACTACGATTTTTAGTGATCCGGCAGTCGGAACACTAAAATTTTTAGTGTTCCGGCAGTAGGAACACTACGATTTTTAGTGTTCCGCAGACGAACACTACGATTTTTAGTGCTCCATTGTCCAAAAACCAAATCAGATGATTTTCACATTTTTTTTTTAATTTTTATTTATTAAAAAAATATATATAAATATTTAATTTCCTCAGAAATCATAATAAATTCATGTATGGTTCATTCATTACCTTATAGTTTCAAAACGTGGTACAAAACGATTTTTAGTGCTCCGGCACGATGATCTTTGTGCTTCATTCCACAAAAAAACTAAATATTGTTTTTTCATAATTTTGACCAAATTTCGCAATGTTTTTAACTAATTTAAACATACATGGATGTAACAAATTATCTTTATTTTTAATTGATCAAATTTAACCAAATATGTATTTAACAAACATAATACCTTTATTTTTTAGTGTTCCAACACGTGGTGCACTATGATTTTTAGTGATCCGGCAGTCGGAACACTTAAATTTTTAGTGCTCCGCAGTCGGAGCACTACGATTTTTAGTGCTCCAGCAGTCGGAACACTAAAATTTTTAGTGCTCCGCAGTCGGAACACTACGATTTTTAGTCCTCCGCAGTCGGAGCACTACGATTTTTAGTGCTCCGGCATGCGGTACACTACGATTATCGTTGTGTTCCGGTACAGTATCACTAAAATATTTTTTAGTGTTTGTGTTCCGGAGCGGTACACTACCGTAGTGTACCTATCCACCTTGGTACGGTACAGAACGGTACGGTACGATACCATAGTGTTTATTTTCGAACACTGGGTTGAATGTCAAATAACAGGGATATTATGAGATAATTATATAATAACGAAGTCATTATACTTAATTTACCCCTTTCCGCACATTTCTAATCAAATATTTATCAATTATGAGCCATTTTGTACCTATTTTACAAAACCGGTTTAAACCGGTTAACCGGTTTTGAAAATTTTTGAAAACCGAAAACCGGGTTTTGAAAAAATTGAAAATTTCGGTTAACCGAAAACCGTTTTGTTTGGAAAACCCGGTTTTTTGGACACCCTATTGGGGAGACACTACTTCTCCACATGATGAGAAACAGTTTTCCAGTTGCCCAACATCAACATGGTTTCCGAAAAATGCATAGTACTACAACAGCATTAAAAGCCATATCCACACATATCAGTAGAGGACAGAACCAGAACTAGCTATCGAACAGTCATGGTGGCACTTTACCTATTGACAGCCTTCGATACTGTCAACTATGCCGAGCTGTTGGAGGATATAGAGAAGACCACTCACCGGCCGTGTTTGAAACGTTGGATAATCAATTACATATACATATGTTTGTGCGAGCAAAAAAAGAAAAAAAAAACCTTAGATTGAAACTGGGAGTTGCCCAGGGAGGGGTGATATCTCCGGAACTATTTAACCTCTACCTTTCTGAAATTCCTGAATCCACCCCGCTGTTCACTGAATCCACCGCAGCACTGGGGTGCTGACAAAGAAACCTTGTTGTAAGCTATGCCGCACTAGCGTGGTATGCAAATGTAAGCACTACCCAGTGGAAGAATATTCAAACCTGTCAGAATGCCGCCCTGATGACTGCGACAGGATGCCTCCTCATGACACCAGTAGGAGACGAAGGTTTTGCAGGTGCATTAGCACAACAGGATCTTTTCGATGAAGTACTTGCTTAGGTGTTATCGCAGTTAGAATCCCTGTCACGATTTAGTGGATGGGCTTCCCCCAATCGAGGCACGTCTGGAGAGATCTTCATCATCTAGAGAGAGAGGTATAAAGGTATAAACGGGAACCTCTAGACCAACGAGCCTTTCAGGCCAGGCCTATATCGGAAACACGTTCGGGTGCCACCTCACAAAAGTTAAAAATTTTCGCCTTTGAGTAGTTTAACGGCTTTTCGAGCATCGTTTTGAAGTTTTTACGGAAGATACTCCTTGTGGTTCTGTTTCATGGGGGTTTATTAAATCGGGTTATATGTATGTATAAATAGCCCAATAATACAAAGTCTTAAACATTTGAAATAAAGAAATATACCCAGCAAAAATTCGGATCCGTTAGTCATTATGTGAACCATTACAAAGTAGTATAAACAAAAATAACTACTTATATTACTCCTTACTAAGTTATGAGTACGGTGGCACAGAGCGTGTGTGTCCGACTACAAATCAGAGGGATGTGTGTTCAACGCTCACCGTCGGCCGGGCACTTTTTGTTAAAAAACAAAGCACTGTTGGTGGTGTACATGTAAGCGTTTAAACCACCCTTAATGTTCGTACGTGTGGCCTAGTGTGCGACTACAAATCAGAAGTTCGCATAATCACATCCAGGAGAGCGAAATAAAATAAAAATATGAAGTATGTTGAAATTCAAAACAAATTCCACCTCAACTGTTCTAAAAATAGAACATAGGTTTTTAGCTTATTTTTCAACTTCTTGAGGCCATAGGATAACTCGTAGAATTACTAGGAATTCTGTGCGACATGCCTTGTTAAAATAATGTCTTCTAGGCAATATAGAATAACTTTTTGAGAAGAGCATTCATCTACGATTAAACGAATTTGTTTCCAACAACAATCTAGTGGCAAAGGAACAATTCGGGTTTAAAAAAGGTCACAGCACAGTCCACTCAAATAAAAAGAGTACAAAGTAAAATTAAGAACAATAAACTGCACAGAAAATCAACTGGAGTTATCCTGTTGGACATCGAAAAAGCATTCGATACACTGTGGCATAACGGAATAATTATTTTAGAGTTCAAATCCAAATGAACATTCCTAAATATTTATGCAAGCTAATTGCAGATTTTCTGCAAAATAGATCATTTGCTGTATCTATAAACAACTTAATATCATCCACGAAACCAATCCCAGCCGATCTTCCTCAAGGATCAATCTTGTCTCTCCTTCTTTATATTAAATATATTTCGGACTTCATACCAACTGAAAAAAATGGAGGAAAGTTTAGCAGTATGCAGCAAATACTTCGCAAAATGGAAGATAAGAATAAATCAGGGAAAAACTCAGGCCATCATATTTCCGTTCAATAAATCCCCATAACGAATACCTATGCGCCAACTTTCATTCAATAGAGACAATATAGATATTAAACCATAAGCTCATGTTTCGTCAGCACATCGAAACTGCTTGTTCGAAAGCAATGAAGACTTTCCGGGCACTATGGCCTCTATTATACAAATGTGTGATAAGGCCGATTATGTCGTACGCTTCACCAAAATGGTACAAGACTGCTAAATGTCACATCAAAAAAATGCAAATCATCTAAAACAAATGTTTAAAAATAATAAACTGTAAGCCCTGGAGATATTCCAGTTCTCAAAATTGCATTTTTCTCAAAAATAATTGTTTTACACACCTCTTCTGACAAATGATCGCTGCGTTTTTTTGTCACTAAAAGCGTCAATCGTTTCTTTACTGATATTTATTGTCAAAACAGAGTTTTAAAAAAATAGAGTTGCATAGCAATAAATACGCTGCAACGGTTAATGGGACAACTTTACTTAAGGGGTTATGGCCACTTACAAATTGTAAAAATCGAATATTTTTTATTGGCTCATTTTCATTTCGAGTCGATCGGACAAAAATTAGCTGAGATATTAGCGAAAGAAAGAGAAAATTCATTGTGATTTTTATGTAACATGGAAGTTTGAACTGCGGTTTTCTTAAAATGACATTTCGGAATGTGGTGCCAACTGTAGCTTGAAAACGGATGATCCGATCTTCAAATGGGTTTGTGGGATTATTATACTTATAAAAAGCCTGTACTTAAGCGAGAGACTTAAAACAAATTGGCGGATTTATGGAGAAAAACTAGTCATTTTTTATTTAAAATCTACAGTTTAAGTTTGACAGTTCACAATTTTTTTTAAAATGGATATTTTTTAATTCCGCTTCGCTTAAGTACAAGATTATTAGGTACTTAATGATCCCACAAAAACATATGCTGATCGGTTTATTCGTTTTCGAGCTACAGTAAATGTATTTTTCGTGCTCAATAAGTGGCCATAACCCCTTAAACTAAGATGAAGTACAACAATTAACCCTAATGCATTATTATTTTTTACATATTCCTGGCGTTCAGATAAGATTTGGAGTTTTGATGTATTCTATGACCTATAGTAACATTTTATGACAGATTTACGATACAATAACAATTTAAAGGGTGACGTAGGGGATGGAAGATACCAAGCAACGGTCCTGACCGGTTTTAACATGGCAAAGCCCAGGATTAACCTTGGTCCCTCTTTCAACCAAAGTGGACACTGACCTCCCCGTGGTGTCACCTGGGGAACTGCCTTTAACACCAGTTAAAGGTAGTGAGCTAACATGTGCCGCGCGTTTACGCATAAGAACGTTAAAAACTTGGGTTTGGGCGTCGGGTTAGTAACCCTCCCCTAGAAAAAACAGCCTACTATGAAAAAAACGAAAGAAAAGAAAAACAAACCCCTCTAAAGTTGATGAACCCCGCAAACGTTTTAAGGACCATGATCTGCGAATCTGCACCTGGAATGTTCGCACTCTTTATAGAGAAGGTGCAGTCTTCGCATTGGCAGACGTACTTGAAAAGTACAAGGCCGATATTACTGCCAAACAGGAAATACGATGGATTGGGAAAGGCGTCACAACAACACCTAAAGGTGACGCACTGTATTATAGCTGTCATGACGTAAAGCATGAGTTTGGTTGCGGATTCGTAGTTAGTCGGAGACTAAAACATCTGGTATCCATCTTCACTCCAGTGAATGAAAGACTTGCTGCAATTCGATTAAAAACAAAATTCTTCAACATTAGCTTTATTTGCGCTCATGCTCTCACCGAAGAAAAGGACGAACAGACCAAAGATATATTTTACGAGCGCTTAGAAGAAACATATGACCGTTGCCCTGCCCATGACATTAAAATCATTCTAGGCGATTTTAATGCCAAAATTGGAAAGGAGAATATCTTTGGCCCAACAGTCGGGAAATTCAGTCTCCACAGTGAAACATCTGACAATGGTATGAGGCTGATAGACTTTGCAGCTGCAAAAAACATGGTAGTTAGCAGTACCAGATTTAATCATCTCGATATTCATAAGGGCACCTGGCTGTCTCCAGATCAGAAAACGAGATGGAAGACATTCATCGAGCGTGTTGGATGTACGATCGTTCCGAGCCGCAAACATTGATTCGGACCACTACCTTGTTGCAGCAAAGGTACGCACCCGCTTAAACGTAGCAAACAAAGTACGAACAGACACAACACGAAAGTTAGACATCGGTAAGCTGCAATCACAACAGATAACCACAGCATATTCCACTCAACTAGCCCAATTGCTTAATCAAAGCACTCCTCATCCCGATAACATATCAGCGCAATGGCAAAGCATTGCCCACTCCATGCAAACAGCCGCAAAATCCATACTTGGATACCAGAGACCTCCACCAAGGAATCCATGGTATGATCAGGAGTGTCGTGCTGCCACCGAAGAGTAAAATGCGGCATATAGGGCTACTTTACAATCCGTAGCAACGCGTAGCGCACGAGAGAGATACAGGGAGAAAAGGAGAGGGGAGAAACGTCTTTTCCGCAGGAAAAAGAGAGAGGCGGAAAAGCGGGAGTGTGAAAAAATCGAGATGTACAGGAGCCAGAATGAAGTCCGAAAATTCTACCAAAGAGTCAAGCATCAAACTGATGGCTTTGGTACAGGCACATCCTCCTGTAGAGACCAGCAAGGTAATTTGGTAACTGATACAGATAGTGTACTCAGGATATGGAAAGAACATTTTTCAAATCTGTTGGTATCCAATAGCAGCGAAGACGACGAAGATACCACAGTCCCAATCCCAGAAGATGGTATTGAATGTATACCGCCCAGCCAAGATGAGGTAAGGACAGCAATAAATCGGCTGAAGAATAATAAGGCAGCAGGGGCCGATGGCTTACCAGCCGAGCTGTTCAAAACCGGAGGTGACACGCTGATAAGGTGTATTCATCAGCTAGTTAGCACCATCTGGCAGGTAGAACGAGTACCCAACGATTGGAACCTGAGTATCCTGTGCCCCGTCCACAAGAAGGGAGATAAGACTGTATGCTCTAACTATAGGGGCATAAGTCTACTCCCTATTGCCTACAAGATCGTGGGATATTGTGCGAACGACTAAAGCCTATGGTCAACGAGATAATTGGGCTTTAGACCTGGCAAGTCCACCATTGACCAGATATTTACCCTGCGGCAAATCCTGGAGAAGACCCAAGAGATGCAGATCGACACCTACCACCTTTTTGTCGATTATAAAGCAGCCTTCGACAGCCCGCTGCGTTCAAAAGTATTCCAAGCCATGTCTGAATTTGGTATCCCCGCAAAGCTCATCCGGCTTTGTGAAATGACTTTAACTGACACGATGTCCTCAGTTAAAATAGGAAAGAACCTGTCCGAAAAGTTTGGTACCAAAAGAGGTTTCAGACAAGGAGACAGCCTTTCATGTGATCTCTTCAACATCCTGCTGGAAAAGGTTATACGAGAGGCAAATGTCAAAAGAAGTGGCACAATCTACACCAATAGTCACATGTTACTTGCTTATGCTGATGATATAGACATCATGGGCCGATCAGTAAAAGAAGTAACTGATACCTTTATAAAGGTCGAAGGAGAATCTGCTAAAGTGGGTCTGGCGGTAAACGGTGAGAAGACCAAGTTGATGGTGTCGACGCGCAATGCATCCATTGAGCTCGGACCGACTGTGGAAGTTGGTTCCTATAATATTGAGGTACTAAAAGACTTCGTCTACCTCGGCACCTCCGTAAACACAACAAACGACATCAGTTGTGAAATAAAAAGAAGAATTGTATTGGCTAACAGATGCTACTTTGGTTTAAGTAAGCAGTTTAAAAACAAAGCCACATCTCGTCAAACAAAAATAACGCTCTACAAAACACTGATACTACCCATGCTGATGTATAGCTCCGAAGCCTGGGTACTTGCGCAAGCAGACATGGCAGTGCTTGGTGTATTTGAGAGAAAAATTCTTCGAAAGATCTACGGACCAATTTGCGTTGACGGTGAATATCGACGTCGCATGAACCACGAGCTGTATCTGCTATACAACGACATCAATATTGTTAAACGTATCGAGATGTAGCGATTGCTTTGGCTAGGCCATATCATAAGAATGAGCGATGATGAACCCGCTAAAAAGGCGTATAAATACGGACCGCTTGGCGGTGCACGCAGAATTGGCAGGCCAAGGAATAGATGGCGCAAACAAGTGGATGATGAGATGAAAAGGCGCGGTATTCCAGAGAGCGAAGCAACAAATAGAGAGGAATGGAGATCTTGTCTTAGTTCAGCCTATGGAACAAATGTTCTGTAATGGGCCAGCTAAGTAAGTAAGTAACAATTTAAAGGAGTTTCAAAACGTTTTTGGACGAAGTTCAGAAATATTCCTAGCGTTGTTATCTGTAATATTGTCAAAGACACTACATCATTAATGGCCAAAAACACACATTTGCAGATTATACATTGCGCTTGTGTGAGTATAAAAAAATCCGAACGACCAAAATTAGTATTACAGTGTAATAATTTCACTAACAAACCAACGTACCAACGTTCTTCTCATCGACTGATTTGCAAAATGTAAACAACACGCCAACCTAACGAAGCTACACAAAGATGTTTACTCTATACCAGACGTGACCAAAAAGAGAACAGCCCAAAATGTGAATGTATTCAAACTATTGGCAACTTATGACTGTGTGTTAGTGTGTTTTTATGCACGCACGCTACAAAACAAAAACAAATCAAAACATTATCTCTTTTTCGTACGCTCTTTCTATGCATTCGGGTCGTATGTGTGTAAATTGCCGAAAAACTTCGGCACCGCTGTGTCAAAGAAGAACACATTTGCTCTATACGTGTGAGTACGATCGCTTTGCCTATGCCCGCGGGCATAGGAAATTTGTTGTTGTTAGTCACTCTGCACTACATACATAAAACGCACGGATTCCACGGACCCTAACTCTACTATTTCCAAGGCTCGTGCATAACCTGTTTGGGGTTTCTTGAAAGTTTCGAAAAAAAAAATAATTTTGTTGTACAGTGTAATAGAAACAACAGTTTTAAAATAGCAACATTTACGAAACCACACTTTACTAAAACAGAAGTAATTTAAACAAATAATTTAGCAAGCTCATAGGCAAAAAAAGGAAAGCAACAAAAAAAAAACCCAAAATAAAGACTTTATCATAATTTCAACCAGTATTAACCACCAGCCCCAGACTTTAAAGTGCTAATGCTCAATTTACGGTTCTTTAGCATATAACGGGCTTTGTAACCATCCTTGTCGCTAGTGTACATGGTAATGGTATCAGTATCAGTATTTTCATCGTACACTGAATATGTGCCCATAACGACTAATTCTTCTTCGGGAGTACCGGGATTTATAATCATACCCACTTCTTCGCGTTTGCTGCCATCAGGTCCGTCCAAGCTGAAAGAAAAAAATAGTGACCAATTAATTATTTTCCTTACAAATCAAATTCGCGTTGCTTACTTGAAACGGTAGCCTTCCTTGATGGGAGCAAAGTTATAACCTTCCTGCATTATGGTTGCGAAGACAAAATCTACGAGACCGGCGGAAGCGGAGGCTGAGAAGATGGCCAAAATTGCACATAACAACAACTAAAAAATATAAACCTTTTTTGATCAATTTAACAACATTTCTGCGATATTGTAACAATACATACGAATGTAACTGGTAGATTTAAGTAAATTTAGATGAATTTTTGTTAATTTAAGAACTTAAATTTGTATTACATTTAGTTTATTTGTATCTGTTTTGCAAAAACAACTACCGCATGGAGTTTACTGCAATCATGAAATTATATCCTAGTCTTAATGATTTCTAGGATTTTTAAATCCCACCGTGGTGCAGTGGTAAGCACGTCCGATTTGTTATAGCTATATAGGGCCCAAATATCGATATTGGACCTATATCAAAATCCCATTCGATTTTCACAAGTTTTAGTAGGATTCGGAGATATTCGAAAAACGAACAAAAGAAGACGAATCATTGTGCATCATGACGATATGAGCTGTCACACATCGATTCAAACCAGCGCCTTTTTGACCGGACAGAACGTGAAATTGATGGGCCGTCGTACAGCCCTGACTTGGCACCATTGACGGTGTGGTCAACAATTTTCGTCACCAGAAGATCTTTTTGAAGCGTTCAAAAATCATTTTTTGGATGTGAAAAGTTCTTCGACAATAGATTTGAGCGTCAAGCTACATAGATAATACTTTACAGAACAATAAAACTATTTTTGATGATAAATATTAGCGTTTTCATTATTAAGCCAGAAACTATATCTAACTACGAACGATAATATAAGAGGTTATAATGAAAATGCTGGAGTCAAAAGAAAGCCGGAAAAAATATGCCATATATGTACATCTAAGATGCGATGAAGGAGATGAATGTAAGAACTGCATGGAACAGCCAATGAGCCAGCCCCACCCCGAAGTAATACGAAAGCGGTAGTGCGCTATCATTATGTCCTCAATAAAATAAAAATAAACAACTGTTTATGATACCAACTTGCACAACCGCCTAACAATTTCACTATAACCTGCCAAATTTGAAATAAATACTGTATGCAGACTTTTTTCGTGTGAAAATCTCATAATTTTTTGTAAAAGTTTTTATGGAATAAACATTTTTATAAATTGTATTTAGTTGTGAAATCGATGGATTTTTTAATCTAGTCCCGTTTAATAACTATAAATATGAACAAAGAATATTGGATTTGTTTTGTCTTGACTTTAATTTTTGTACATTTGAATTAGTTTTGTTTTTCAAAATCAATACTTTTATATCTTTTAAAAGTTTGTCGAAACATTTGTATGCACTTTTTGTTTGTAACTCCTTTTTTAACACAACTCACCAATTTTGAAGATGCCATATTTCTTTGCAAATACACGTCGCTCAGGGTGTAGTTCTCAACTAATACTGGTCCATATCGAAGTCACCACGAAGCTTTATGTTTTTTCTTAAGATTTGCAGTAAATGCAAGTTTTGTTGTTTGTGTCTACATTATTATTATTATTCATTACAATTACAATCGTTTGGTTGATAAGATCAATTATGCAATGATGAAAACAACTTGAAAGACCAAAACCGGTCTATGGTTCTAAACAACATGAACAGTTTTAGAAGGAGGTATCTAAATGTGGCCATTCAAATCATCCGCATACAAATTAGACACATTCACACTTGGATATATAGAATCTTCGACACAATGACTAAATAAATTTGTTAGTTTTCATTTCAAAGAATAAAAAATCCGCTTAGCAGTACAACTACAAACATAGGTACATTAGAACGACCCACAAAAAAATGTTTTTCTAACATCTACCCCCTAAATTGCTTTCAATGGTCGGATCGGATTTTCATAATGCTCCAATATGGATACTTGGCTGAGTTTGGGTATTTTGGGCCCAATATAGATACATATATAATTGGAACACATCTGAAGTGCTTCCCTCTTATGAAAGCCGTCTAATGTTAATCGACCTGCCTAATCTGAGAGAAGACATTTTATGTTGAGAGCAATTTTTATTATAAAATTAATACGCGGTATAATTGATTCTCCTTTCGTATTAGGCGAAATAAGTTTTAATGATCCATCCCGAATTACTTGTAATTTCATTCCAATACATTTACCACTCGTTAGATCTAATTTTGAAGCTAGTAATCCCATGCGTGGTTTGTGTGTAGTTTTCAATAATATATGCACAGAAAAAAAGGCCTCTCTGACATATGTCCCAAACATATTTTGCAGCAAACATATATTTGTTTGCAAGCAGTCCCAAACAAATATATGTTTGGGTGCAAACAAATTATATGTAAATATATATGGGTGGGGCGTGAGTGGCGTGGGACCGATCCGATTTTCAAAAATTGTTGCTGTATCAAGGCGGACCTGGTTACAACTGCGCCATGGTAGGACTTAAAAACTTCCAAATGCAAAATTAAAGTTCTTATTTTGGAAATGAGTTTTTAAACTTGTAAGTTTTTTAAATATTAATTTCATAACTGAAAAAAGTTTAAGCTTTCGCGTCGAAGGGTGGATATCTCGGAAACTAGAGTAGATAGGATAAAGGTGACAAAAAATTCAGAAAGAGCATACCGAAAAACTCTAGAAATCACGTATATATTCCAAAAAGTCAAAAATAGCGTATAGAACACTTAAGCATGACACCGACGATATGTTAAAAGTTGGAAGAAAGGATTCTGACTTAATAATAAAAAAAATCAATAATAGTTTTATTGTTTTATAAAATTTTCTCTAGCATGAATTATATATACACTCGAGTGGTTTGTTTGTTGCAACTCAAAGGTAAAAAATCGATGTCGATTTTTTTATGCGGCAACCCCCAAAGACATAAATACAACTAAGACTAGACAAAATGCATGCAACAAAAAAATGTTTACGAAACTTTGTATAGAAACATTACCCTTAACAGGTTGCAGTTAATTCAAAATCGCAACCAAGGAGGAACATTTCATGTAATGGTATCAGAAACGAAATTTATGAATTCAAGGATCTATTCAAAAATAATTCTATGTCAATTGGATCAGTAAATTCGGTTAAATACGTAAAAATGTATAAAAGAAAAAAATTTTACATCACCATATCGTGATATAACATTATGTTAAATTCAAAAGACATTCACTGAAGAATGATAGCAAAAAAAAAATGTCTTATCTTGTTGTATTTATGTCTTTGCAACCCCCTAAAATGTTTATTTTTGTTAGATTTTAAGGTTGCCAAAGTTTGAGCACAATCGGAATATGCTAATACGTGTCACTGGGACCTCAAAATTTCCATAGCAATTTGTATGGGACCAAAGGTGAATTTTCACAAAATTGCTCTAAAGTCCACATTCATTGTCCAATCTATGAGAAATTTTTACCAGTTCACTGCCAGTTTTACCAGTTCCAATCAAATTTTTTTTGTGTCGGTCTAATACATACCTACAGTTGGTGTCACTGAAAATGGTGCAACCTCAACTAAAAATGTAGACGTTGATAACTTCGATACGATTTGAGATTTTTTAACTATTCAAAAAACAATTTTGTAGGCTATAAATTTTATATTATATATATTTTCCGATTTTTAAAATACACTATTTTACTCTTAGAATATGATTGCTCCTACAATATCTCTTCTCTGTGTGCTTGTTCAATGGCAAATATTTCTTTGTTTTGAACTGTTTAGGACAGATGCACATTAGACAATTGTACTGTCGACAATTGTCAGTTTGACGAAGAGAGAAGGTACTGAGAGGCAAAATGTTTGTATTTTCCTCGACTCTCCCTCCTATAAACTGTCAATAGCTGCGAAAAAGTTAGGCAACTGTAAATCGGGACTAAGATATATTTTTTAAGCTAATAACACGTTTTGCGATGTAAATAAAAATATTTGGTAGCACAGTTGAAGCAAAATAATATCATAACATTTCACTCAAGCAATTGAATACGAAGAAAGGAATGCGATCGTAGGAATTTGAATTTAATGCTGAATATAGGCTTATTTAAATTTTCGTTTTAATCAATTAACATATTTTGAGCAGAGGGTAATTGAATTTTGACTGAGACTGTACAATCCAGTACTTGGTACATTGATCCTTGTTAGGAGAGTTATTCTATTAGTTGCCGTTTTTTTGTGTGTTTCGGATGCTTGAAGTCTTGTGACACTAACACGTGACTGTTGTCGATTACTTGGTCACCCTATATTTAATTTCGACTTAAATAACATAGTCAAACTATTATCACAAGCTAATTAATGTTTAATAAGTATTTACCAACTTATGTCGCCCAATGAAGAATTCTTGTCAGATAATTCGACCAAAAATCTCCAGTACCTCCGATTTCTTGTTTTTCTTTCCAATTTTGAATATCACCCTTTTTCGATGTACATACATACAGTGTACCATGGCACAATAATAAAGAGACAACGGCAAAAACAGCCCAGCAAAAATTTGGTAGGCACATGTCATTACTTTCTGCATTACCAGGTAATGAGTACTCATTACACTCCGCATTATCAGACAGTACATATATAACAGTTAACATATAACTAGTTACATCCTTACTTACTACTTACTTACAAAGGAATAAGTACGGTGGCACAGGGCTAGTGTGTCTGACTACAAATCCTAGGTTTGTGTGTTCAAAGCTCACCGTCAGCATGGAGTTTTTTGTTGACAAAATTACGAAGAAATGTTGATGTACATGAATGTTTTTAAACAACCCTTACTATTTGTACGAGTGGCTTAGTGTGTAGTGTGTTTGACTACAAATCAGAAGTTCGTGTGTTCGAAACTAGAAGGAACCGAAATAAAAGAAAAGGAAAAAACAAAAAGTGTGCAGTGTTGAATTTGAATATATTTTCACCTCAATTGATCTAAAAATAGAACATGTGCTTTTAGCGTCCTTTTCGACTACGGGTAAGTGGTTAAATATGTACTTTGTGTACACATTTAAGGAAGTACTTCCTTCCTATGACATCCCCATGTAAAAATAATGACTTTTACGGTCAATTAGTAAGTAGTTACAACTGCCAAAATTTACTGAATAAAGTCATTACTTGGTAATGACTTTTTTTGCTGGGAGGTGTTACATCGATAATTATTGTGAGCAAATTTGACGTTTGACATGATTTGATGTAACACCTTCTTATGCTTGGTTTACATTTACGAAATCCACTCGATTTCAACTGTCAAATCCATAGGTTAAACGTCAAATGAAATACAGATGAGATTTCATTTGACGTTTGAGCTATGGAATTGACAGTTGAAATCGTGTGGATTTCGTAAATGTAAACTTAGCATTACTCCACCAAGAGAAGGTGTTACATCAAATCATGTCAATCGTCAAATTTGCTCACAATAATGCGTTACTGTGAATTGCTTGTTTACATTTTGTATGTGATTTTATTCACAATAACACATGGTATGAAGATCAGCTGTTTTTGGCGTTACACCTTATTATTCCATCATGGTGAATTGCTTGTTTACACTTTGTATGTGATTTTATTCACAATAACGCATTTTGACAACTGGTATGAAGATCAGCTGTTTTTGGCATTACACCTTATTATTCGACCATGGGCTATCAGCAGTCAATATGTGTGTTCGTTTCCTCAAAATTTGTACGAATTGTTACTGGATGTTGTTCGTTTACTCTACAGTACAATGCAAAAGACCTTAGTCGATTACAAGAAGTTACTGGACTTGTACCAATTTGTACAAATTGTTGAGTAAACGAACACACCTAATATAAACAATGCTTCTTCTTATTAAGGTATAAGTCCCAATTTACATTAGGAGAGTTTACTTGCGGCAATTGTCAGTTTGATGAAGAGAGGGGTGAGGAATATGGTAACCCTTTGCCTCTCAACACCCTCTCTCACCGACAAACTGACAATTGCCGCAAGTAAACTCGCCTAATGTAAATTGGGACTAAGTATCAATTGTTGACAAGTCACCATAATCAAAGACATAAGGTGTGTTCGTTTACTCAATAATTTTTACAAGTTCGTACAAGTCCGTAACTTCTTGCAATCGACTAAGCTCTTTTGCATTATACTGTAGAGTAAACGAACAACATCCAGTAACAATTTTTAAAAATTTTGAGTAAACGAACACGCATATAAATACAACGAGATAAGACATTTTTTGCCATCATTCGTCTGTGAATGGATTTTGAATTTAACATAATGTAATTTTAGGATATGGTATAATAACATTTTTTTCTTTTATACGTTTTTACGTATTTAAAAGAATTTAACGATCCAATGACATGAAATTCTTCTGGAATAGATCCTTGAATTCATAAATTTCGTTTCTGATACTATTACATGAAATGTTTCTTCTAAATTGCGATTTTAAATTACCTGCAACCTGCATTGCTTCTGTTAAGGTAATGTTTCTATACATTGTTTCATAAACATTTTTTGTTGCATGCATTTTGTCTAGTCTTATTTCTTCTATGTCTTTGCCATAATAGTAGACACAGTGGTGACATATCGACACATGACCCCAGGTTTCATTTAATATTTTATCTACCACTACATTATAATCCATACACACCTCATCACACACACATACATAAATCATTCACTCAATATAAACCCCCAACACATCCCTTCCTTCACCCAAACTCAATCGATCCATCAACCCTAACTAATTTTATTGAAACTACATTCCAGGGGAAAACTTGCGGAACAAGCAGTTACAACAAAAACAAAAGTTGAATTTGCTGAAAATTCTAAGAATCGTTGCATAGTTTAAGATCACGACTTGAAAAATGTAAAGCTTGGTGGTGACTTCGATATGGGTTGATCTATCAGTCTTAGTTCAGAACTACACCTTGAACGACGTTCAATAGCAAACAAATTATGGCATCTTCAAAATTAGTGAGTCATGTTTGAAAAAAAAAAATAAATATGTATTTAAAAAGAAATACATATAGAATCTGGAAAAAAATTTCGGCGTTCTTATAAATATAAAAAAAAACATTTTTGAAAAGAGAAGATAAATACAAAAAAAAAACCCCCAACTGATTTTGAACTGAACTAATATGTTATTAAACGCGAAAATAATTAAGTAATAAATGTTCATAATGTCAAATAAGCATTCACGTACCATGAGGCGTAAACATTCTATATACATACATACAGTTAGACAACAAATGTTACAAAGGTCAACATTGTAAAAAAATTCATATTAATTGTTCGTTTATGGCAACAGATTAAGTAAAAACTATACGGGTTTTTGTGCAAATCTCTTGCTATTGGTCCCCAAAACAACATTCCGTCAAAATATATAAAGTATATTTGCGATTTATAAAAATAACGTAAAAAATAAAAGTTAACCACTAGTCGGAGGTGACAATAAATGTATAGCAAACATTCCAATTCTACGGTTTTTTTTGGAGAATTACCAAAATTATGTTCCTTAATGAGTTGTCTATCCACTTTGGACATTCATTGGAGCATTAATGAGCTTAGTTAAACCAAAATACAAGGCTCGGAATGTGTCACTGTAAGGGTACTGGTTCCGCAATTTTTCCAGTTTTTTCTTCAACTGGACTCAAAAAATTTATAAGGGTTGATATCAGGAGTTTGGCCCGAGGTATTTATCAGTTTAGTTTTGTTATATTACATCAGAAACTTTCACAAATAAGATTAATATGTCATGATCTGGCATTTGGAATGGTGGTTGTTTAGCTCAGAGGGGGCTCCGCCGATGGGTGCCAGACGCCAAATGCGTAGAGCAGTGGACCGTATGTGGGGGTGTATGCAAATAAAAGATAAATAAAACACAAGAGTTTTCTTAATAATAATAGCAAAATGCTTTATTGGTTTAGTTGGTGGTGGTAAACAATATTACCTTTGGCAACGATATGCCCTTTCTATGCACAACGATATGTGCCTTGCAAACGATATTGCGTGCTGTCTGTCCGACTGACAGAGAGATACTCTTGATGTTTAAAGGAGGCGGCAAAACAAACTGATTACACTGGTCAACAGGACTTTTGTTTCAACCGAAGTTGCAGTTGTTTCTAGATGAAATCGGCGAGTTATTTTCAAATCCGGTCCCGGTTTTTCTCCATCAGCTCTTGTTTTTGAGATATAGCTCAAAATCGGTTTTTAAGAGTTTAACCCAGACTTTCGTTATTTTCGGATACAAACAAATATTTTTTGTGGGTTTTTCGACATTAATATATTAAGGAGATGTTGTACGCTCGATACAAATCGTTTTTGAAATAGTTATGGTGAGTATATATCAAAAAATATAGAAAATATACGACGGACCTTGTAAAAATTGAATATTTTGAGTACTTTAAGCTGTAATTACGTCATCGGGAGAAGTCATAGGATCTTCATATGGTACTCCGGATATGCTTAGGGTGTCTACTATATAATCCAGTATTCAAACGTATAATATAAAGTTCATAGCCCCCATGATTCGGTCATAACCTAAAAATCGCCGTGAAGACTGCTAAAGGGAAATAATTTACCATTGATATTATTACCACATAAGCCATTTACTTTTCAATGGCAGTCTTCATGATGATTTTTAGGTTATGGTCGAATCATGGGCGGTATGAACTTTATATTATATATTTGAATACTGGACTATATAGTAGACACCCTAAGCATATCCGCATTGCCATATGAAGATCCTATGACTTCCCCCGATGACGTAATTATAGCTTAAAGTACTCAAAATAAGCAATTTTTACAAGGTCCGTCGTATATTTTCTATATTTTTTTATATATACTCACCATAACTATTTCAAAAATAATTTGTATCGAGCGTACAACATCTCCTTAATATATTAATGTCGAAAAACCCACAAAAAATATTTGTTTGTATCCGAAAATAACAAAAGTCTGGGTTAAACTCGTAAAAACCGATTTTGAGCTATATCTCAAAAACAAGAGCTGATGGAGAAAAACCGGCACCGGATTTGAAAATAACTCGCCGATTTCATCTAGAAACAACTGCAACTTTGTCTGAAACATTCAACTTTTTCAATTTTGTTGAGCAGTGTTATTAATTACTCATTGAAATGTCAAATGCGCTAGCACAAGGTTGCAATCAACCGTAGCGCATACATTTCAACGAACAATTAAAGACCAAAACAGGGGTCTACAAAAGGAATATTTAGCTCAAATCTAACTTAAACATTCCGACCCCCTTGAAACAACAAAGTATGTTTCAACCAGTGTTCGAAAATAAACACTATGGTATCGTACCGTACCGTTCTGTACCGTACCAAGGTGGATAGGTACACTACGGTAGTGTACCGCTCCGGAACACAAACACTAAAAAATATTTTAGTGATACTGTACCGGAACACAACGATAATCGTAGTGTACCGCATGCCGGAGCACTAAAAATCGTAGTGCTCCGACTGCGGAGGACTAAAAATCGTAGTGTTCCGACTGCGGAGCACTAAAAATTTTAGTGTTCCGACTGCCGGATCACTAAAAATCATAGTGCACCACGTGTTGGAACACTAAAAAATAAAGGTATTATGTTTGTTAAATACATATTTGGTTAAATTTGATCAATTAAAAATAAAGATAATTTGTTACATCCATGTATGTTTAAATTAGTTAAAAACATTGCGAAATTTGGTCAAAATTATGAAAAAACAATATTTAGTTTTTTTGTGGAATGAAGCACAAAGATCATCGTGCCGGAGCACTAAAAATCGTTTTGTACCACGTTTTGAAACTATAAGGTAATGAATGAACCATACATGAATTTATTATGATTTCTGAGGAAATTAAATATTTATATATATTTTTTTAATAAATAAAAATTAAAAAAAAAATGTGAAAATCATCTGATTTGGTTTTTGGACAATGTAGCACTAAAAATCGTAGTGTTCGTCTGCGGAACACTAAAAATCGTAGTGTTCCTACTGCCGGAACACTAAAAATTTTAGTGTTCCGACTGCCGGATCACTAAAAATCGTAGTGCACCACGTGTTGGAACACTAAAAAATAACAAAGGAATTATGTTTTCTTAGGAAAATGAAATATGTGGTTAAATTTGATTAATAATAATTAAGATAAAATGTTACATCCATGTAAGTTTGGTTTGGGTTTTGGACAATGGAGCACTAAAAATCGTAGTGTTCGACTGCACTACGATTTTTAGTGCTCCGCAGCCGAACACTACGATTTTTATTGTTCCATTGTTTCGATTTTTAGAGATCCGGCAGTCCGAACACTAACATTTTTAGTGATCCGGCAGTCGGAACACTACGATTTTTAGTGCTCCGCAGCCGAACACTACGATTTTTATTGATTCATTGTCCAAAAATCAAATCAGGCGTCAGAACACCACAATTTGTAGTGCGCCATTGTACAACAACCGAATCAATGTTTTTCATATTTTCTACTTAAGTTCCCAACGTTATTAATTAATATGTATACATTAGGCCGGGGCGATTTGTATGGAAGGAAAAAAGTGTTATCGGGCGCCTGGAGTTTCTGATTCTTGGGATTGTACTGAGCAAAAAAGTCAACTAGACCATATGTCTACGGTGAAAATCGAGCCCCCGGATTTTGACTTGAAGTTTTTTGTCAGGGATTTTCGGATATTTTGGCAAATAACAACCAAACCACTGATATTTTCGATCCAACACAAAGACAACAATTGTAGCCAAGACAATAATAAAGAACTCTTTAGTACATCGCAAAAGCATTGGAACGCTCCTTCAGGCAGTTATGACCTCGAGAAGGTGCACATTTTTCGGAAAATATCGATAAATGACACTGTGCTACAAAATGGGACTCAAATTCAGTGGGTGGAAAATCCTTTTCGGAGATGAAAGCCCTTCGTGAGTGTACTAAGAACCCAAAAGGAAATTTTCACTATAGGTCAAGTTTCCGAGATATCGCGTGATTAATGGTTTAATTTTGGCCCCTTAATTTGCGAGAAAATAGCTTTATATCTCTGTTAAGCGTTATTGTAGCTTCATTTTGAGATTACATGTCTTCAGTCAAAACGAATGGTGAATCTTTTTGTAGAATATTTCATCCCTCTAACTCAATTCCTTCCATGTCCTTTTCGTCCTTTATTTTTTGAACCGTAGTAAAAGTACCACAAGATGAGATTTTACAGCATCCAAATATTCTACAAAAATGTTCTTCAGAAGATTTTAGGTACGGTTCTCATTGATGACCAATCGATATTTCCCCGTTTTCATGGTCCTTTTTGACATTTGCCCGTATTTTGTTGAGAAAACCGTGTTTTGTTTTTATGTATATTCGTTATTGGTCTGTGGTGCATCTGAAATACTTACCATAAATAGCTCTTGTAATGTCGAACACGTTAATAACAAATTTTATTGAAGGATATATCCGGTTATCTAAACTTTTGAACCGGATATTCTGATATCAAAACCGATTTTGGAACCGGTTTTAAGTAACCGATTAATCGTATATGTATATCATTGGAAAGCTAATAAAATGGTCAATCAAATGACAGCAAGTAGCTGATTACAACTTTCTTGGTTCCGATGCTAGAACAAAAAACCGCGTTCTTAAACCGATTTTGATGTAAAATATCAATGGGTTGACTTGGTTCAAACTTCTGAGTTATGGCGAAATTAATTCATTCTTGATGAACTTTAAGTGCATGATAACAAAACAACATAACACAAATTCATCTCACAATAACTCAGAAGTTTGACCTATGACATAACTGTCTTTCCAGATTTATAAAATATCTTAATCGACTTTCATCGCCAAAAAGAATTTTTCAACCCAGTGATATTTTACATCAAAATCGGTTTAAAAAATCGGTTTTTTTTGTTCTAGCTTCGGAACCAACAAAGTTGTAATCATGTAATCAGCTACTTGCTGTCATTTGACTACAATAACGCTTAACAGAGATATAAAGCTATTTTCTCGCAAATTAAGGGGCCAAAATTAAACCATTAATCACGCGATATCTCGGAAACTTGACCTATGGTGAAAATTTCCTTTTGGGTTCTTAGTACACTCACCAAGGGCTTTCATCTCCGAAAAGGATTTTCCACCCACTGAATTTGAGTCCCATTTTGTAGCACAGTGTCATTTATCGATATTTTCCGAAAAACGTGCACCTTCTCGAGGTCATAACTGCCTGAAGGAGCGTTCCAATGCTTTTGCGATGTACTAGAGAGTTCTTTATTATTGTCTTGGCTACAATTGTTGTCTTTGTGTTGGATCGAAAATCTCAGTGGTTTGGTTGTTATATGCCAAAATATCCAAAAATCCTTGAAAAAAAACTTCAAGTCAAAATCCGGGGGCTCGATTTTCACCGTAGACATATGGTCTAGTTGAGTTTTTTGCTCAGTACAATCCCAAAAATCAGAATCTCCAGGCGCCCGTGATGGTGTTCAAATCGCCCCACTCTAGTATACATACATACATGGATTTAGGAGGTGTATCTGAGTTTTTATGTCTTAATTTGTACTTATCTCAAAAATTATAAATATTTAATTTTCCTCGCAAATCATAATAAACTCGTGTGTGGTACATTATCATTACGTTATTTTTTAGTGTTCCGACACGTGGTACACAACGATTTTTTAGTGCTCCGACTGCGGAACACTACGATTTTTAGTGCTCCGACTGCGGAGCACTACGATTTTTAGTGTTCCGACTGCGGAGCACTACGATTTTTAGTGCTCCGACTGCGGAGCACTACGATTTTTAGTGTTCCGACTGCGGTACCCAACGTTTTTAGTGTACCAAAATGTGGTACACTACGTTTATCGTTGTGCTCCGGAACAGTATCACTAAAATATTTTTTAGTGTTTGTGTTCCGGAACACTAACGCTAAAAATATTTTAGTGATACTGTACTCGGAGCGGTACACTATGTTAGTGTACTGTTTATTTTCGAACTCTGGTTTCAACACAGTAATACTTAATCTATGTGATCTCCGGTAGTAGGTACGAGATGTATAGTGCAGTGTGAGCATGTAGTTCGACTAAAATATGGGGAATGAAAACGCAAATAAACCTGCAGCAACAGATTCGGGATCCAAATCCGCCATAACCAATTACACGATGTATTTAGGGTGAATCTGCAGTAACAGATTCGTACTTCAAATCAAGCTGGCCGATTTCGCGAAGTATTATAGCATGAAGCCGCAGATGAACCTGCAGTGACAGATTCGGACTTCAATCGAGCTATATTAAACAACGAAAGTTTGTAGCACGAAGTCGCAGATGAACCTGCAGTTACAGATTCGGACTTCAATCAAGCAACATGTTTTCCGAAACTATATTCGATTCATGGTCTGTCGCGAAACCGATAATATCAGTAGGTCGCTTTACAACATTCACATTTTTTTAATAAATTCAATTAATTTCTTCTTCGACAATTTCTTTAAATTTTTTGGAAGGACGAAATCCGATTTTTGATTTACGTCGACGACTAATTTACGATGTTCACATTTCGAAGGCCGAAATACAGGCGCTGATGCTGACAAATTGGAATTCAATGGGACTTTACGATGTTGGGATGAGAGTGAAGAGTTTGAAGACACAACTTGTACCGAATTGTACGAAGTGGACTCGCGATGTAATAATGTGTGATGCCGCTGACCACATTTAAGACAACTACATTTACTAGTACAATTTACTAGTTTATGTCCCCTTGCCAAACAATTGACGCAACATTCGTAACGTTTGACAGCAGCAAATCTACTTTTGGCCGACAAATTCTTAATTGCTTACACAAATGCAGGCGATGATTTTTCTCACGACATAGAGAGCATGATTTTCCTTGAGAAGGAGGAGCAGAATCTCCTTTAGGAGTGGATTGCAAAACATTACTATTTGGTTTGAACCGAACTTCTTTGTTACCTAAGTTTTCTAAGCACACAAGCGTGCCAATCCGTTCTGAAAGAAAGCAGTCCAAGTCTTTCCACGAAGAAAGAGTCGATTTGTTTTTAATGCTTTGCTCCCAGAGAGTCTGCGTATGTAAAGGCATACGTTGCAGACACGTAAACACAAGTATCGGATCCCATTGATCCGTAGGAACGTTATAAACTGACATTGCCGAGATGCAACTGTTTATACCGCGACGAATCTGTTTTAAACCAGAAATAGTTTCCTTATCAAGAATCGGAAGACTAAACAGTGACTTGAGTTGATGATGAACCAAAATTCTTGTATTATCATATTCATCATTCAAAGCTTTCCATGCGAAAGTAAAACCACGATTAGTAAGAGGAAACTGAGCAACTATATCGCGAGCTTCTCCACTTGTTTTATGAAGCAAATAGACCAACCGTTCAACATCACTTAACCGCGAATTTTTAATAAAAATTGCACTAAACAAATCCCTAAAACTAGGCCAAGACGAAAAATCACCATGAAAAACATCTATCTCAATAGGAGGCAACAACAAATTGTGAACCATATCACAAGAAGGAGGCATATTCATTTCCTGCGATTCAGGACTTGAAGACATATTTTTAACCGATTTTTCACTAATTTTGTGCAACAATTTGTGGGAACTATTTGACGCCGAACGTAATTTTAGGATTTTTTCGTTGATGGAGGTCAAAGTTAATGTGTATATATTACAAGACTCCTCATATTTTGAATCAGCCGATTGCAGATCGCTTTTTGTAGCACGTTCCGATATTTCTAAGTCCGTCAATGTATTGTGGACCGATTTCCATAATATTTCTAATTTATTCTTCCTATCCTCTAATCTATAAATATCTAAATCATTATCATTCAGCGCACCGAATTGTGCACTGAATTCTACCAGAGCATTACAAGCTGCAAGGAAATTATTAAGAGGAGCGAAATACATTTTAATAAATTCTTCCAACAAAAAAGCAAAAGTTCGAAAAAATTAAATAAAATAACGATTTAATTTTATTATTAAGACAGCAAAGAGTACTGACCGTAGGGTGTATTAAATTTCCAATGATTTAAAACAACAACAAAAAATAAAAAACGCGATTATATTTACCAAATTATTTATTTGCCAACACCCTATAACAAACGCTATATCAAACCAAACTGACTAACTAATGTAGTGTAGCTACCCAATGTAACGTAACGAGAAAGCAACTAATGTTGATGGTCAAGCAGTGTTGTTGTTGCTAACGATAGTAAGAATGATTCTACTGTCGTTACAACGAAAAAAGAAGAAATTCAACAACAAAACTATACAATGCGAATTGTTGGTGACCAACCAAAAGAATAACTTCAGGTACTAAAGCACAACGAGAGAAGCAATAATAACAAGAAGAAATAAAATTAAAAAGGAGAAAACGATTTTTTTGACTTTATTATTTTCGACTTTTGTTTTGGTTATGTGCTGCCAAATGCGAGCACGAAATATAGAACCAACGATAGGCGGGAAATGAAACAAATGAGAGATATGACGCTGTAAAACGACCTTTGTACTTAACAAAACCGATTGTTTTGTTATTGTCGCGGGAAATTTATTAATGCGAGCTCACTTTGTAAACACTGCACTATACGTACCTGTGCAAATACGTGTGGACTGTATATTTATTGATGATTGGAAGTATCCAATAGATCTTCGATGATCCAATCTGGCTCGAATTGACCAAATGTTTAGCTCAGAGGGGGCTCCGCCGATGGGTGCCAGACGCCAAATGCGTAGAGCAGTGGACCGTATGTGGGGGTGTATGCAAATAAAAGATAAATAAAACACAAGAGTTTTCTTAATAATAATAGCAAAATGCTTTATTGGTTTAGTTGGTGGTGGTAAACAATATTACCTTTGGCAACGATATGCCCTTTCTATGCACAACGATATGTGCCTTGCAAACGATATTGCGTGCTGTCTGTCCGACTGACAGAGAGATACTCTTGATGTTTAAACCAATGTTCGGCAAAAAGGGGCACACGTGCCCTTGATGAGAATAACAACAGAAGAACCACCTCTCAGTCTTCGTTCAGAAGTCAAAGAAGAAGGTTCTGTTGTCGGTTGTTTCAATGATTTTTAATTTTAGCAATGCATTAACGCACACGCTGTTTGTGGAGAGAGCGAGAGAGAGTCGTATGCGTGAGGCCGCAAACAATGCATTTGTATTGGTGCCGATACCTGGTTTAAACACTGATGGGCAGAAATGATCGGCCTCACACACAAAAGTGTAAAAAATACATGAGTCTCTCGCAATTTGCCCACCATTGTGTTTAAAGGAGGCGGCAAAACAAACTGATTATTAATTACTCATTGAAATGTCAAATGCGCTAGCACAAGGTTGCAATCAACCGTAGCGCATACATTTCAACGAACAATTAAAGACCAAAACAGGGGTCTACAAAAGGAATATTTAGCACAAATCTAACTTAAACAGGGGTATTTGAACGTGTTTGAGCTTTTTGGACCCGTTTTACCGACTTTCAGAATAATGACTATTAAATATTTCCTAATGATGTCAGTGGGGATGTCTTCCCAATCATTATTATGTCCGTGAACCCGATTTTGCATACTTTTTTGCTTGGTAAAAAAATAGTACCCAAAAATTCGGTATTCTAAATTATCTAGAAGGTGTATAATTTGCATATTTGATGGTTTTTATTACATTTTGCGCACTTTTTGGAATTTATTATGATAGCAGAGTATAATATCTATGCAGTTAGTAAAAATGAAGTGATTCCAATAATATTGAGAGAGGAAATAGAGCTCTGTTGTAGGTCTTTCAATATAATACACTGAGGGTCTATTTTTCCCTATAGTGTCCAGAGATATTTCGATGTTTTCAGAGCCAAAATCGCACTGTTTTGCATTGGTCTATTATCTGACAATACATAATGAGTCAAATATTCATTCTTTGCACACTTGTCTGCGGCCGATTCGTCATTGTTTATTGTCAATATGGTCTCATACGTTTTTTACCTGTCTGAAGACCCTGCACGACGGCTTTTATTATCACTGAACTTTATCACATTTAATACTGTTAGTTCATTATTAGCCCAAAAGTCATAAAAATTTATAATGACTACAAAAATTTTCAAAAATGATTAGTTTTATAGTACTGTTTTTGCCCTTTGCAATACATTTATTGTCACCTCAAAGTAGTAGGTAAGTCTTATTTTAGTCCGTATTTGTTATAAACTGCAAATAAATTTTGTATATTTCGACGGAATATTGTTTTGAGGACCAACAGCAAGAGTTGTGAACAAAAAACCGTACAGTTTTTAAATAATTTGTTGCCATAAGCGAACAATAAATATGATTTTTTTTTTACAATCCCGCATGGGATTTACAAAAGTGTCAATTATTTATAACAACATTTATACATTTAACAAAATGTATACAAACCAAATAAGTAAAAAAGTTTCATTTGGCTTTTCCGATAGAGGTATACCCTTAGCCTGTGTGAATATTGAGACTTTTATGTATGGACAGATCGGATACACAACCGAAATCATTTTCCCCAAAAAATATGTATTTTTGGGGTTTTCTGAAATTTGTGGGCAACGGCGTCCGCTTTACTGATAAATTTGGATTCGGATTAAAGTGCTAATATATGTAGGTACCTAATGGAATGGACCGACATAGTGTGAAGGTGTGTCATTTTGATTCGAATGTATCTCTTTGGAAAAAAGCCTAACTGCAAAACATTTTAATTTGAAGTTGTTAAGTAGAATCACTTGGTAACCCGTAGTTTCTCTTGGGTCAGTCTATCTCCCCATAATTGCCTCCATCAGCAGACCGCCAGATTTCATCACCTCTTATCCGCACATTTTCAACAACCTAGTGTCAGAGAGTTCACACAACCCTTCTGATGTTCGGATAGGGGAAAGGACGTTTCGAGACATTATCACTGCTGCAGCCGCTTGCCATATTTCTGCTGGTCGATACCAAATTTACCATCATAGGCGACGGGATTAGCAAATGAGTGTGATGAGCTTCGTCGTGCTAACCCCAAAGTCAGAGAGTTGATACTGGAAGTTATTATGTTGGTCGGTGAGCACAAGCGGGAATAAGCGAATTGTGGCAACGGTTAAGTGACTCTCGAAATCTGGAAAGAAGGAAGATAGGACTTCAGTTACGTTTGGTGGCGTTACGTTGACTTTATCCAAATAGGTGCGCAAGCTTTTTTAATCGACAGTTTGTAGAGCATCCCTGCAGCAACAGGGCGAAGAGAAGATTACAACGTCGCATCGGATCTGTTCCTGACGAGGATGAACCACCACAATTTACAATATACGATGTTGCGAATGTCATCAGAAACGCTAAATCATCCGAAGCGTTGGGCCCTGATGGAATCTTCAATGCTGAAATAGCTGGATGAGACGGGAGTCGAGTATCTCGCTAAAGACCAGCTAGCCACCCATGTCGTTTCCGAAGTCTGGAAAATGGGCAGAATGGTCCCGCTACTGAAGCCAGGCAAGGGTGCCAGCAAAGGCGAATCATACAGACCGATTTAGCTTTTGTCGCCCGTTGAAAAGGCCCTTCAGGCTTTGATCCTCCCCAGTGTCAAAAATAGCTATCCCGTTGCCGAACATCAGCATGTTCCGTAAGCAGAACAGCACGACAACAACTCTGCACGCCATCTTCATATTAGTCGAGGAGCAAGCCGTGCGATAGAACAGTGATGGTGGCTCTAGACTTATTATAAACCTTTGAGGACATCGAGCAGATTACCCTTCGGCCATGTTTGAAACTTTGGATAATCAATTATATGTTTGGATGCCAGTCGTGCGTTGAATACTCCGTAGGCTTGGAGTTCCCCATATATATAACATATATTTTTGTCAGATTAATATAAACTAATTGCAAATTTGGAATTTATCTGTTACTCTACTTATTACTTTCAAAAAAATGGAAAAAAATGTATTGGCTTATATTGAAGTCAGCGAGTACAGAGTATGCCGCAAAAAATGTCACATCGATCGGAGCAAAATTGGTATGGGCATTGAAGGGAAGAATTTATTGCGATTTGTAGGTAGCATAGAAACTTTAAACGCGTGTTTCTCGAAATGGCATTTCTGAATTCGGTGCCAACGATAGCACGAAAACGAATTTTCCGATCTTCTTATGGTTTGGTGAACTTATTAAATACATAAACAGCTTGTATTAAAGCGAGACAGTTTTTTTTTTAATTTTTTGCTAAATTTTTGGACAAAAAAGGCAATTTTTTCGTTGGAAGTTAGTCCACAAAGCAGACATAACGCCCAAAATCATTTTTAGGGGTTCTTTAGGTTTTAACGATTTTGCTTGGAAACCGCGAGTCCTACGTAAATGGCCTAAAGAGAATGTTGTAGCTGTGAAAATTCTTAACAAGATTGACCTTTATGATATTTTCGTATGTTTTACCGTTTTTGAGATATAGAAGTTCAAATTGAGACAATGCACTGACTGTATCGCCTCCTTAGACCCATTTACATAGAACTCGCGGTTTCCAAGCTAAATCGTGAAAACCTAAAGAACCCCTAAAAATGTGAACTTAAATCGCGATTTATTTTAAAATCCCTCCGGCGATTTTTTTTTGTTTCTTGATATTTCTCATCTATGAGCATTGTAGTTTCAGAATCAGCAAAAACTTCCGAGGTGTAAGCACCTTCCATTTAAATTTGTTAAGGCACACCGTGATATATTTATAAATTATTTTTTTAGTTGTTGATATGTGCCGTTGTGGCTATCCGCTCAGCTCCCGCTTCTGCTGATGTCTTGCCATCTGTGTCTTCTATCTTCCAACCCAAAATCGAGGAACATTCTAACTTTGCTGCTAGCAAAGAAGGCTTCTCTTTCAAGTAAAGAGCGTGACATTGTTTGAGCATGACTTGTTTGGGAAAATAATTAAATTGTTTTTTTTTTCTTTCTTTCAGCTTAAGGGTATCTGATGGCAAAGAAATCGGTATGATCATGAATCCCGGTACTCCCGAAGAAGAATTAGTGTATGACGAAAATATGGATGATACCATTACGATGGCCACTGACGACAAGGATTGTGATTTTTTAAGAATCGCACATTGACATCTAGCAGTTTTAAATCTGTGACTGGTGGTAGTGGTTAAGCTTTATAAGTTTTAAGTGAAATTATATATGAAATTAGAATCAATAATAGAGGTGCTTAATTCATAGTATATTATTTCAGATATTTGATATGATTATCTGGCATTTGAATAAGGTAACAAATCGGGTTCTCAACTCGTTTCTGCCTAAATGGCATCACGTTTCTTTGAAAATTGTTCAATAAAATATAAACCTTATTAAAGACTATGTAACTCAACACATAAGGTACCGATTGCAAGATCTAAACGATCTGGAATTTAATGAGGAATGACATGTTTTCTTAATGACGTGTAAAGCTGTCGTAGCTCCTTATTCATACGACGCTACCAAAAGTCTGTAACTTCAACGAAAAAAATCACTACATTTAACATAATTTTTATTGGATATCGTAGCTGCTCTGCAGGTCGCTATAATAGTCCGATCGCCTCGACATTTTAAATAAGGTAGGATTATATGATAAAGATGAAGCTTGTTGTTGTAATAGCCCGTTTCCACGGTACGTCGTTCGTTCTCTATTCGTTGTTCGACCCATAACTACGAATAAATTACTTATTTCCCCACACAAAATTCTATGAACGAACGACGATTTTTCTACGTTGTTCGATTAGAAATACTCTCTGAACGACGAATAAATATGTCCCATCCCTAACAAATGAGAGAATTTATCGAAAAAATTAATTATGACATGTCTAAATTCGTAATTGAAAAATTTGTTGAAAACACAAAATTTTTTAGAAAAAAGGAGAAAGATGAAAGAAAATTAATGAACTAAACATTTTATATAGATGCAGAAGGAAGATGGTTGTGTTTCCTTCTTAATTTCACATA
Organism: Musca autumnalis; assembly: GCF_047663935.1. NCBI lineage: Eukaryota > Metazoa > Arthropoda > Insecta > Diptera > Muscidae > Musca > Musca autumnalis. The sequence continues at coordinate 152,017,691 of NW_027411644.1, forward strand.
CATTTCTTGCCCATTAGTTGAAAATCGCGTAAAAACCAGAAACAAAAAGGAAACAAATAACTGAAAGTCTGTATACACAAACATTGTTTTGACATGCCTCTCTCTCTCTTTAATTTTGAAAATAGAAACATATAAAAATATATTGAAAATACAAAATTATTCTGAATTTATGGAAAAAATGTATGAAATGTGTTTATTTTAATATAGAAGATACATTCGAAGGAAAGTCTATTGCTTTTCCTATTCATTTAATACATATTTTATGTATTTTCGGTTCAAATTTTCGTGAAAACAGGGAAACGAAAATGAAGGAAATGTTGTTTATGTTTCTGTTAATTACGAATGGTGTCGTGGAAACGGGTTAATTCGTATACGTCGTTCGACAGGCGAACAACGTAATTGAAACGCTCGTGTGAACATGACATAACAGTGATTCATTTATTATACCCCGTTTGCACTTAACCGGATTTAATAAATCCACTGGGTTTCAAATGTCAATTCCATAGTGCAAACGTCAAATAGATCCTCATAAAAAAGGTTAACCCGACAAAAAGCTCTAATGAAAACGACGTTTTATATGTTTGTATGTTCATTCCTCTGATTAATCTGGCTCTCAATCTCCAGCTCCAGGAAAGTGGCTGCTTCTATGGGATGTAACCACAGATACACTGGAGTCAGTTGAGTAAGTTTTGCGGGGCATTTGAAAAGGTGATGTGTGCTGTGCGAGCCTGTGTCGCATGCTGGGCAGATATTTTGCCCGGTGTCATCGATCCTTGCCCTATAGGAATTTAGGCGGCTGCGCCATCCCGAGCGTAGTTGAGTCAAAACTTCTATGGTTTGTCGTGGCAACTGGCGCTCCTCAGCTGCGATAGATGGGGAATATGAATGCTATTCAAACCTGCTAGATATGCTTGTTGATCTAGGGCTTCTCTCTTGTAAAGTTGGTCCTCTCCTTCTGCATCGTGAAGGTGGGGTGGTCCTATCCACCATATTCTAATTAGGAACAAGTACTGCAACGAAAGCATGTTATTGTATTGCTCTACTGTATAATTTAATGACGCGTGACGCTTCGAAGTTTTAAGGAATTTTTAAAGCTTTAATCCCATTTGACAACCGAATTGGTTGTAATTTAGTATTTTGTTTCCAATGGCAAAAAAAAATGACTACCAAAAAATGACTACTTGATATAATCCCAATAGAACTGCTCCTCCTGATTTTCGGTAGTTTGAAGGTTTCAACCAAATTATCTTACCGAAATATATGAAATTTTGTATTGAGGGTTCTCAGATTTGAAGATACTACGATACCGCTCGATGTGAAGTCTTTTAAAGGATTAGTCTACTGTGGTGACTGTAACGTGGCAATTCGGATTCTCCATGGGTAGAGAAACTCCAAGATGAAAATGATCAATATAGGTTCATATTTAACTATATTCGCAATAACAAGGCGCCTCTATATTTTACGTATTTTGAAAGCTGCAAACTAGTGCGACCCAAAAAAAATTCGGAACTCCCTAAATTTCATGGCTTAAGATGGCCCATTTTGGTCCACTTCTTCCGGCACCTCCCCCACAAAAGTTCAAGTTTTTTTAGTAAATGGTGAGCACTCTAACATTCCAGAGGATTAACCGATTGGGTCTTCGTAGTATTTATTCCAGACATACATCAAAATAGAATATATTTTTTGAACAAGTGCAATTTTATAGTTTTAAACATTTTTGCAACATTTTTTTCGTGGTCATGTCCATAGTTCCTGAGATATGTCCAAAAAGTTGTAAACCACTGACGACACCAAATAAAATGACTACAGAGTAGATCGATAACTTAAGAAAATAGTATCTATAAGATTTAGTTGAAACTTTGTACTTCGTAAAATGTGTTCCTAACATACAACACCTTTGGTTAACTCCCTCACAAAAGTACAACATTTTCGCTTTAGTGCAGGGCTATTCGAGGAACGTTTTGAATTTTTTTTACCGAAGGTACTCCTTGTGGTCTTGTTTACAGCGATATAATGTGTTTCGTGGGAATAATTGCCACGATAATCGAAAGAAGAGACTGAAATTGGTCTAAAGTACCGATATAGACCATTACAGGTCAAAAGTTCAAAATTTTTCTTAGGTGCAATTTAAGGGACGTCAAGAATTTTTTAAAATTTGGGAAATACATGCTTCCTGACATAATTACCCAAAAACTAAAAAATCCTACTGTGACCCTGAATACATAATTTTTGGGGAAAAGGATTTCGGCTGTGTAGCCGGTATATGATCTGTCCAGAAATGAAAGAGTCTTAATATTCACAAAGCGCAAATTAATTAGCATTGACCTAGTCGAAGGTCAACACATTTTTTTTCTTATCATAGGAAATAATAAAAACAAATAACAGAAAACTGGTTTGAAATAGTAAAAGTTAACGGAACCACACTTCTTTAAAAACATCACTAATTTAAAAAAAAAAAAATTTATTTAACAATCTCATAGGCAAAAACGAAAAAAAGTAAAAAAAAACTCAAACTAAAAAATAATGACTTCATAATTTGAATAGACTTTTCAAAATAATTTCAACAAAATTAACCAGCAGCAGATTTCAAAGAGCCAGGGCTCAATTTACGGTTCTTTACCATAGTACGGGCCTTGTAACCGTCCTTGTCGGCAGTGTACATGGTAATGGTGTCAGTATCAGTCTTTTCATCGTACACTGAGTATGTACCCATAACGACTAATTCTTCTTCGGGAGTACCGGGATTCATAATCATACCGACTTCTTCGCGTTTGCTGCCATTAGGTTCCTCCAAGCTGAAAGCAAAAAAAACGAAAATTAATAAATATCCCCTAAAAACAAAGTTGGTGTTATTTACTTGAGACGGTAGCCTTCCTCGCTGGGACCAAACTTATAACCTTCCTGATCTATGGTTGGGAAGAAGGAATCCCAGAGACCCGCAGAAGCGGAGGCTGAGAAGATGGCCAAAACGGCACATATTATCAACTGAAAATATAAAAAATGTATTATGAATTTATTCGGTAGTTTTAAAAGTTTGTTATTTTTGGTGTGTTTTATATGTGTGTATATAATATTTGATGGTAGAGTGCAATTCCAGAGCAAAATTTCAGGTAAATACTTCTTCGTGGTTGGATGTGTGGGACTTCGCCTGGGGAGTTTAAAACTAGCGCGCTGGGTAGGGTTTTGGGTTTTCCCGGTTTTTTCATTCCAGGGAAACGGGAATAATAAAATCGCCATTCCCGGGAATCCGGGATTTCCCGGAACAATTTTTAAAATACGATTCGATCGAGTATTTGCTCGTGAATGAAAAAATCGAACCATGAAAGCCTATCAGGGCAATCATGAATATTTCCCTCGGAATTTTCCGCACGGAAGATAATTTTAAGAAGTAAAATTCTTTTAAGATCAATATTTTAAAACGTTGAAAACTACTTGAATTGCTTGATTATGGAATATTCTCACCGAATCAACAAAAATATTCTCTTTTTGGACATAAATATTGAAGAACAAATTTTAAAATTTTAAAAAGGGAACAAATTCCGCACGGAATTTATATTCATGATTGCCCTGTATGTGTTCTTCAAAGAATATCAAAGACGTCAAACTATTAAGAACTGACAAGGTGCATATGCAGTTTTATTATTTTGTGTATAACAGAGACAAAACGGAACACATGAGAAGATATACATATGTATGTTAATCGAAAATCGCTATTAAAAGCAGAAAATTATAAAAAAAAAACTTGAAATGAAATGCATAAATAATAGGATCTATTCACCAACAATTTCATGCTCATTGGGTGGCTAAAATTTGTAAAATACAAATATAACTTTAAAAAATAACATAATGTTAGATAACCATGCTGTTAACTAACCCCCTGTTTTTGTAACTATTTGTTGTTCGTTCGTCTATATTCGTAATAATTTGTGCATCCATAGCTATGCTCCTAGATAACATACAGACTTAATTCTTCGTAGCGTTCTATATATAGCTAAGTATTCCTCATTCAAAAATCAACGTTTCACATTTGCGCTAAGGCGAGTAAATCGGTCTACAAAATTTGACAACTCGTGTGAGAACAATATTTTTTTTACAAAAACAGGGGTTAAGAATACTAACAGGGAATGTTAGTAAAGAATGTAATTCACTACGGAAAAGTCACATCCACAGTTTATACAGTTGGACACTAAGCCCACCTGATTGTTATGTTTGTTGTCAACAAATTATTGTTAGGCCACATCCAAGGCCTATAAAAGGTCGGCCATTCAGAGTTCTGTTATACCCTAGACAGACGGCAGAGTTAATTTGCATTAAAAATGTCCTAAATTGAATTAATTTTTCACCCTGACAGACGATAGTATCTGCATTTATGAAACAGCTGTTTGTGTTGTTTGTTTGTACCCAGCAGACCATTTCATAAAGCTTTACAAAAGTTCGCCAAAATATGCGAAACAAATACACTTTCTACCTTTGATCTTTTCACCACGATGAAGCAAAAATAAATTTAATTTATTCGCGATATTTTTGAGTCTTTTTAATATTATAAAAATATTGCAAAACTTTAAAAAACATTTGAGGAAGATATTATTTTCGATAGAATTGGTATGGTGGGTAATGAAATTTTTTGTGAAAATAAAAATTTGAAAAAGAGATTTGTTAGAAGGCGTGAAAAACGATTAGCTGCTATTCTACTCGCGAAAGACCACTACTTATTTTGAAGAAACTCGAAAATTGCTGATTTGCTTTCCCTTTTTATTTTCTTAAACATGGAAATTTGACAAAAGACAGCATTGCCATATTGAAATTGCTAAATTCAGTTTAAATTTCCTTTGATTTTGTGCATTAAGAATGTGGATAATGCACGAATTAATTTGAATTAAGGCAGTTAATGTCTGTCTAGGGTATTAACAGCTTTTGACAACAAACATAATAGATTTTATATTATTGTGATTTGAGTTTCCTCGTATTTTAAATCACAATAATGTTTTTGAAAACAAACGTAACAATTAGGTGGGCTTAGTGTCCAACTGTATAAACTGTGGCCACATCTTATATTATGTCTTTGAGAACATAAACAAGGTAGATGGTAAAAATGTGTTTATTTTAAGGCAAAAACAAAACTATTAAAAACAAAACTATTTTGTAAAACTTTTTGACATTGTTGTAACAGATTTTTTATGCAACTACCTTAGTAAATGTACGGTTGGTAGCGCAAATAAATAGTACTTCATAGTTCGATTTTTTCATTCACGAACAAATACTCGATAGAATCGAATACCGTAATCAGGCCCCTGATTTTTCCATCTTCCCACATAGTTATATGAAATACAACACCGCTTCCATCTAGTACCATTTGCTAGAGCCAAAGAGCCACATTTTCAGAGTTCCGTTCCGAAAATAGCTGACGCGATTTGGCTCTTGGTTTATGGTTTTGGAATTTGGTTTATGAAAATTTGACTCTGGGTTAAATTTATACAATACGAAATGGAACCGAGGTTTTAATTCATATAACTACCCTGGAATTTAAAGAAGAGTCTGAATTAGTATTTTCATATTTATATAAACTTCGATAAAATTTAAAGTATTGATCTGGTCCAGAATTGCCACAATCTCCGAAAATAGGACATAAAAAACAAAACGGAGACTTTAGTATACAAAATGTAATTGTTTCAATTAATAGTACGTTTACATACAGCCGATTTTAAAAAAAACTTACTGATTGTCAAATGTCAACTCAATTGTGTATTCGTCAAATAAAACCTCATAAAGAAGGTTTAGCCGGAAAAAAGCTATATTATAATCAGTCTAAAAAAATTCGATTCGAAGATTGGTTCAAAACGTGGGACCACAGTCTATACAGTCGGACACTCAGCCCAAACTAGTTAGCCCTGACTATTAAGTTTGCTGTCAAATATATTATTGTGACATAAAATACAAAGGAAATCAAATCACAATAATGAACAATCTATTATGTTTGTTGTCAAATGTTGTTAACAGTACTCTGAATGGCTGACCTTCTGTAGGCCTTGCGTGGGACTTTAAAATAGAAAATACCGATACCGCAAGTATTAACAAATTTTATTTCAATTTTTCATTCATAATTTTGCTTTTATTTTTACCTATTTTAGGCTAACCATGAAAATGTGCCTCATCGAAATAATGGTTTTAAACCACAAGTATGTTTGGACGAAATCCGAATCAACCGATTAGGTCCATGTTAAAAATTTTTGATTAAAATGGTTCGCACGATTTTGTCCACACTTGGCACATCGTAATATTTCTACGAGACATAGATCAAGTTGGAATATGGACAAAATTTCAGTGCATTGCATTTTAAGATTTCCTCTCGAATCGTATTCTGTTTTGCAACAGGTTTTGCTCGAGACCTCTATTACGAAGGTATACATGTGTAATGACTGGAACGACAACATTCGAACCAGATAATGCCTTGGTCCAAACTTATATTTCTGTGAATCTTAGATAAAGTACGAAAATGGTGCTTATCGGTCCACTCCTTTGGGTACCTCCCCAAAAAAGTTATACAATTAATTCATACTTTGGATCTCGTAATAAGTTCGAAAAGTTTATGTTCGAAAATCGTTACACTTCTTAGGGTACCTCCCTCACAAAAGTACAAAATTTTTTTAAGTGCAGTCTAAGGTCTGATCCTATTGACATTTTTACCAAATCTACTCTTTGTGGTTCTATTTACAGCGATATTATATTTTTCGTGGGCAAGTCCATGCTTTCTGATATAATGGTCCAAAATCTCTAAATTATACAGTGACGAACTGAAATAACGGGTGGCGCGATATCTATCGAATGGAATGACTCACAAAGTAAAATCAACTTCCAAAATTGACTATGTCGGTCCATTCCTTCTTCCTCCGCAACACTTTAAAGCTTTAAATGACATCCATATTTGTAGCGTCAAGTTCAAAACATAATTTTAGGGAAAAAGGGGTTTGGTTGTGTAGGCAGTATTCCATCTGTCCATAAATGAAATTTTTTATTCACATAGGCGTAGGCTACATCTTTGAGGGCAAAGATGTCTTATATTTTTTTCTTTGTTATTAATTTTGTTAACTGCTAATCTCTTAAATATTAACATACACATTTTTTCTACATTTTATTTAGAACTTTTTTAAATTCCAATGGTTGTATGGAGACTTATTGTGGCCACTGTACGAAATATAGAATGTAAGCGCCTCAAGGTACATGAATGCTTATTTGACATTATCAACCACTAATTACTTAATCACTATGCATTCGAAAATACTGTTTGAATTCTGTGTGTTGACTTTAATTTTTGAATTTTTATACCCTATACCACAATGTGGAAAAGGGTATTATAAGTTTGTTTTGGTGAAAATTCATGTAACGCCGCGAAATATTCGTCGGAGACCCCCAATGTGGTATACCAATCTTCATATCTCGACGAGATAAAGCGATTTTGAGATGTGTGTCTGTCCGTCCGTCCGTCCGTCCGTCTGTCCATTATAAATTGTAAACACGCTCCAGGCCGCAATTATGGACCGATCGTCACGAAATTTTGTATGGAGGTCGGGTTCAGATCAGAATAGATCCCTATTCTTATTGGTGATGATAGTGAAATATTTAGCGGGTGAAATGGACCAAAAACATAATATTTACCCAATTTTCTAGCGGCTCTGTAGGTCTCAATAATAGTTCGATCAACGCGTAATTTTAAATAAGGTAAGAGTATATCACAAAGGAGAAGCTTGCAATTTGAAATGGCGATCGGATAATATTTAGAGGGTTAAATGGACCAGAACATTTGTGTAAAAATTGTGAAAATTTTTAATATAGAGCTTATATCTTAATTCCTGGAAGTGACATTCCGGACAAGTGAGATATACTTGAAAGTGGAACGCTTGACCTTTCAATTGATGCCAATTATGTTGGTGTGCATGATCAGATAACAGAGTTACAGCCTAATATATTCCGTTTTTTGTTTGTAGTGTAATAATAAACTCGCTAGAAGTCGCAATAATACATCAATAGTCACGAAATTTTGCACCGGGTAAGAGTATAGGTTGAAAAAGATGCCTACAATTTTGAATGATGATCTGATATTCTTTAGCGGGTGAAATGGACCATTACTTTTGTATGAAAAATATAAAAATTTTATTTTTGGTCGATATTGATGACATATATATACTACACCCCGCTTATTTACCTCTCTGCTTAGCTGCCTTTCCCGTTTAATTGCCTCACAATATGAATCCCCAAAGTTTTTTCATATAAATGAGTTCAAACTGTCCCGCTTAACTCTTTTCTATAAGTACCCAATTCGGATATATGCCCGTAAAATATTTCCCCAAAAAGAACAGTTAATAATGTTTTTTTTTTTTCGGTTTATTACCCGCACTGGTGTATTTGTGAGAAAATCAATTTCGACGACTACGTGAATAGTGATGAAGATGTCCAGTGTTATGTTATGGTGTTTTGCTCACTGATGAGCACGCGATTATGTTCTAATTGTTGTCATTTTTTGTAAGGCTGAGATGAGATTTTTGTAACTACCCACATGAGGTAGTTATTTGGAATTTCCTTTCCTGCATAACTGCCTCAATTTTTTGGAATTTTATGAAAGGTAGTTACCCGGGGTGCAGTGTATTTCGCAAAGTAGCCTACATATGAAAAAAACTACTGACCTTTCCTCTGATGTAAATTGCAATAAAGTGTTTGCTAGATAACGGGCCTACTGCCTACTTCTGTGTAGAGCCACATTTTTATCCCATGCTACATATTGTCTCTCCAAAAGTTTATGTAACACCACGAAATATTCGTCCTAGACCCATTATTTGGTATGCCAAAATTCATATCTCGACGAGAAAAAGCGATATATCGCTTAAGGCCGCAATTATGGACCGATTGTAACGAATTTTTTAAGGAGTCTTAGTTTTTAGTTTTTGGTGATGATCGTGAAATGTTCAGGGGATGAAATGGACCAAAAACAAATTTTAACCAATTTCATTACATTTTAGTTTGTGTGAACTAAATTTTCCTTTCCTGCTACAAAAATGTCTTTGTCATGCTAGATAACTTTTTGGTTTTGGTCATAAGTATTATACATTACATCTCTGATATTTGATAATTAAATTTTCACAATCATTGAAAAGAAGTTCCGTGGAGAGCGATTGTCCAGGGATAGTGGTATAGGGTATCCCATGGTCGGCTCCGTCCGACTATAGACTTTTCTTACTTGTTTTATTGTTTATTTTATTTTCACAAAATATTGTGTATATTTTTGGAAGTGTGCCGAAATGATTTTATTCACTTTATTTATGTTTGTAATTGTTTTTTCCTTTTTTTCACACACGACTCACCAATTTTGAAGATGCCATAATTTTTTGACTAATACACGTCGCTTAGAGTGTAGTTCACAACTAAGACTGGCCCATATAGAAGTCACCACCAAGCTTTTTGTTTTTCAAATCGTGATGCCAAACTTTGCAAAGATTCTGAAGATTTGCAATAAATTCAAGTTTTGGTGTATGTTTCTTCATTATTATTATTTATTATAATCTTTTAGTTAATAACATTAACTAAGCAAAAATGGAAACAGAAAAAAAAAATAAAAAACACCCAAAACCGGTCTAAGACTTTAAGAAAACATGGATAGTTTCAGAAGGAAGCATCCAAATGTCGACATTCAAATCACACGCAAACAAATTGATAATAATCGTCGAAAAATATCAACACACTCACACATGGATAGATATAATCTGTGAAACAATGAGTGAATGAATTTGATAGTTTTCATATCAACGAATAAAAAGATGCACTTAACAGTAGAGCTAATAGATTTAGAAATTCCAGAAATCACCTAAAGCAGACTAATGACATAAATATGTGGAATATCGCATTTATCATACTATGTCATAATTTTTTTCCCAAAAATTAATAATCACGATCGTGATGGGAATCACCCAGTCCTTGAGTCTTTCTTTTCAAAATGCTTAAATACGTTAACATTTTTATTTTAATTAATTAATATGATTGCTTTTCGTGATAAAGAGTTCATGATATTTTGACTATATTTTGTTGATGAGCGTTTGCGTCACTTTTAAAACATTTGTTAATTTTTGCTAATTTGACAAAAAAGTTGTCAGGTTTTCTTATTGTTGGAATGCACAGATTTTGGTATGTTATTAATCTGTACAAGTTTTAAGTGAAATTACTCAAGTGAAGATATACATATATAAAAACGACAAACAGTTTTTTGTAAGGCCTATTCTCATTTTTTTGATCCAAAAACCTTATATATGAAATTTAATGGCGATTGGCTAACATCTTTATTCCCATAGTAATATGAACTGGTAAAATTTTTAGATCGATTAGAATATAATTGTCGGCCGTAAAGCGATTTCCCGAAAATTCGCCTTTGGCTCCGTGCAAAGTACTATGGAAATAAAGATCGGTCAGTGGCCACGGGTTATCGTTAAATGATCACCATATTTTGTAGAAATCGCGTTGTAGCCACAATAATGAACTGGTAAAGTATTTTATACATTGGACCATAAATGCGACTTTTAGAGAATTTTCGTGAAAATGCATCTTCGACTCCATACAAATTACTATGGGAACAAAGGTCGCTCCGGTGGAACGGGTAAACGTTAACCGATCGCCATAAAATTAAATTAGGGGTAGGCCTTCCAAAAATGTATAATGTATGTATAATTATAATGCATATATATAATTACCTGAGATATGAAAACGGGACAACAAATGGAAATCTGATATCACAAATTTCAATTTTTTTGTTAAAAATATATAGTTGCATATAATTAAAAACAATTCAATTTCATATCCACTGTAAAACATTTTGTTGTTATTCAAATACTTGAATACAACAAAATATGGACTAAAGCTGAAATAAACACATAGATGTAAAATTCTGCAGTCCAACAATAAAAAACGCCAACAACAATAATAGGCATCAGCACGGCCTTGTTGATCAATGCGTAATGCAAAAACAACAACTTTCTCGTTGTTTTACCCCCGCTTATTGAAGCAACAATCCTATGTTAGTATTCTTTGCAAAGCAAAGACGACATAAAAACAGTGGTGGATATGAAATTCTTTAGTTCGACTCAAATTGTAGGGTAATCAGCTTTACGGCCATATAGCAAATTTCTCATTTTGTTTAATTTGCTGGATGGGCTTATTGACCTGTTTATCGATACAGAGTCTGCGGAAAAGGGAACTGATGAAGTTGTTTGGTGACAACTGAAACTATAGTATTCCCTACCCTCCGCCCGCAACTAATCAATTTCATATCCACTGTAAAACATTTTGTTGTTATTCAAATACTTGAATATAACAAAATATGGACTAAAGCTGAAATAAACACAAAGATGTATAATTAAAAACAAAAAACAAAAAAGGTAACATCCTTTCAAATTTAAAACTCCAACACTGGTTTTTTTTTGTAATTCAGCCTGCCACATTAAAAATGCAAACCTACAACATCACATGAAAAACAAAAACTACATGTGTATTTTGTAAATTGTAATTCGTTCTGAATATGCCTGTCGAGCTCTTATCAACCAATTAAATTATCAACCAATTAAAAAAAAGTTAATTATAATCATTCCAAAAATTATTCCAAAACTAACTATAAATTGTTCAAAAAAATTATCTAGACTCTTTCTAATGATTGGAAGAAAGACAACAGTCGCTCTTCAATTGAAATATTGGAAATAAAATTTATATCAACCAAGTTAAAAATAGCCTTTTTAATGACATTCAGCCAAACTAACATCAAACAAAAATTGTTGTTTTATTACATCTTCAAACCGGATTTACTTTCTGCAAATAAATCTTCTCCACAAGATTTTTAAAATTTATGTATCCGCTACTTTTGCTCTTTTTGTCGTGCGACAAAAAATTAATTTAAATTCGCTTAATTTGACGAAGTTCAGCAAAGCCGTCTTAAGCATTGGTCCGTTAATTTTGTTGGGATCATTCATTCGTAAGCATCGCCTTTGTCAACTTAGTTAACGTTTATTTTGCCAATGGTATTCAAAGAACTAAATACCAAGCAAATGATGATGGCTAAAAATAATATTATACCTATGGACGGAATAATATAAATACGTGAATGCAATTTGGCGTTGCCAAATCCCATCTGAAAGTAGTGCACCTCTGACAGATTCTAACCAGTCAACTTTTTATTTTGATATCGACTAGCTGGTTTATAACGGCTTAACTTATTAATTGTTTTTTGTTTTTTAGAAAATATATTTAACCCTCTTCTTGTTATGTGTGCCATATAAACGGCTAAATAATAAATGATATTTGGATCAAGCAAATATTTTCTATATGCATGTACATATACACATAGTTAAGGCACACTGGATTTTGAAAAGGCTGTTACAATTTGTATTAAGTTCAGAAGCTTGGTCGATCTAGCTAAGGAGGAGATGTGGAGAAACTTAAAAAAAATAAGACAAGGGAAATGCAAACGTTTATTCTGAAGATAATGTAGCTGCTGATGAGAATGATGAATAAATACAAATAAACAATATTTAAGATGGAAATGGTGAACGCCAGGGTAGAAAAATTAGGTAAAGTAAATACTACAACAAATACAACTCAACAACATCCACATAGAAATTTGTTTTTGTTTGTAATGTTAGTGTCACATACAGGTGACAGGATGTAAACAAAATAAGAAAATGTTTATAAGTTATTGGAATTAAAAAAAAAAACTAATAATGTTTCACATTTGATTAAATATGTTGGAAAACATAAATCAAAATTCGTTACATTTTCAATTCGAATGTTTCCATATCATTCCACTAAATGTATAATTTCGCACAAATAGTTACCTTATATTGTTCTACCTTGGGTGAACACTGAACTGCTAAACCTAAATAACGACGGGACGTACACAAATATTTCACCAACTTACCAATGCAACGCTCTCTGCGCGTCCGTATTACCCAAATACGTTGAGTCCCATATAACATTTAAAACACAAAATCCGCGACCGAATCTTACTTAAATGTTTTCATTTGTGAAACAAATAATTTTCCTTTGCCATGAATTGTATTTCATGTTTTGTTGGGCTTTTGTTTTTAAAATAAAAAGACACACACACACAACAAACAATAACCTTCTGTCAAAGTTAAACTTTTTCAACTTACAAAAAGTATACGCTCGACGTATTTCGGTAGTTCTCATAAGAATACATGTGTTCTACTTTTTTCACCACTCACGTCCGTATATAGGTTTGGGCCGAACATTTTGCTGTACTGACACTTATTTAATTGATATTTATGGTCTGTTTTTCTAACCCAGCGTTTACACATGCCCGTGACAGTTCGAAAAATTCAATACATACACAATATTTTACTACCACAATTACATTTTTTGAATTGTCGACTCCACTGGCACTAGATTTTTCATGCCGGTAAAATTTTGAACTGGCAGCCAGTGACAAGTCGAAAATTAAAAAAAGTTTTGCCGAGACTATTTTTTAATCCATGTACATTTTTGTTTCTTTTAAGAATGCAAAGATTTAATGCATATTTTCAAAAAGGTTATGTAATACAAATAATACATCTCGATAGCTGCAATATATAAGTGGTAAATAAAGACGTAATTTGTATGTTTTTCAAGAAAATATAGGTTGACAAATAATTTCCCCTCTGGGATTATACAATATTGAAAAGACGGCAAACCAGATTCATTATCTTTATGACTGAAAACAATCTTTTTAAAACGAAATGAAATAAAAATAATAAAATGTGTTGTGGATTGTGTTTTAAATCTGCTATATGCGGCTTTAAATAATTTTGAAATTTAACATACACTGGCATGTGTAAACACACAAGCAAACTGCATGCCAGTCAAACACTTTTTCGACATTTTCGAGTAAAATACATGTACTCAACTGGCACCAATTTACTGGCATGTGTAAGACAAATTGAATTAAAATTCGTTCGAATTACTACAAAAAACTCCTGTTGCTGCAGAAATATTTTGTTTGATTGAAAACAAAAACCAATAAAATATTTTTCAAAAAACACAAGTTTGGTAGTAATTCGAACGAATTTGAATTCGAATCGTCTTACCCAATGATTACACATGCAAGTAACTTCCAGACAGTTGCGTATACATATTATAGTCGAAACTTTAAGTTTTTCGAACTGACACTTGCATTTGTAAACGTTCGGAAAAATATTGAAATTACTTTCAAAGCACTTGCACTGATTACTGACAAGGAAATTTTATCGGCGGTGAGGTTAATAGTTGGTGTGGCAGTGAATATGTGTGAGTGTATTGGTATTTTTCGAACTGTCACTTGCATGTGTAAACGGGGGGTTAGTGAAACATTTATGTACAGTTCGTACCACTTTAGTTCGAATTTCCAAAAAAAAAAAAAAAAAAAAAAAAAATCAGCCTATTTCACTCTTACACATCAACTGCGACCCAAATTTCAGATTTATTGCCTTATCCGCTCGCTAAATACCCTCCACCGAATTTCAAAATTCCAGCTCAACCATAACAATTTGTACCAAATTCTGTACCATTAAGTAATTTTAGTAGTATTTGTTTCCAAAATCACATCCATTTCTTAACCCTATGAACCAATACTGACCTTTATCTCTATCCATACACTCAGGGAAAAGTTGCAACTTAAAAATAAGATTGCCCAATCTTAAATCTGTAATAACCCAATAATTTGTACAAATTCGTACAAATTTTGTTCGATAACAAAATTATCCAGAAAAAGAGAGCGAGTTTGGAGAGATTTTTGGCGAGTTTTGTGACTGAGAACTTGCAATTTTTTGCTGGGAAAATTTGTCCCGCAAAAATTTGCAGGTCTGATCAGCTGACTTTTAATCACATGTTCAATGTAAACAAATCGAAATGTTAACATTTTCGACCAAGAAAATTTCACGATTGCACATTTTTTTAGATTCTAAAGCGTTGTGGATAGGATTAAAGCATTAAATAAGTAAAGTGCAATTTTAAAATTTATGTTTTTGTTCCGTTTGGTTTAAAATATCAAAAGAAACAAAAACAAATTTCATACATTTTCGGAAACAGCTGACTTTCTTGCAAGTTTTTGCAAAATGCTGTTCGATAACTTTCTGCAATTTTTCTTGCTTGAGAGAGTAAAATTCACTGAGAGAGGTTGCTGGAACTGACTGAGTAATTATTGCTGGGAAAGTTATCGTACACACCTATTTAGACAAGGAGGACATAAAGGAGGCTATTCCAGCCATAGGAGCCTGTGCAAAGTTCCGCAGCAAGGTCTTCGCATGGAGAAAGGAAATTCTAGGTTTTGTCCTTCGATATACTTAATTTATTTTGCAGTAGGAAGACTAATTTTCTGTTTTAATAATTTTCAGTTCGGAATAGAAGACGACACAGATTCACTCAAGTCTGAGATACGAAGATGGGTTCAAAACAGCAGCAGCGCATCTTCAGTGGCGTCTCCTGTAGTTGAATTATCACGTGGGAATGGCTGTCTCCAAAAAGTAAATAAAATAGAAAACAGTTTAATGTGTTATCTATGCTACTAAGGTGTTACTTATGTTATATAGGATTTGGCGACATTGTTAGAAGAAACATCGAAAGGAAGATCGTTACTGGAAGTTTATGCTACAAAGCAAAGTTTCCATAACTCTAATCGGGATGAACTTATCAACATACTAGTATCGGAGATTTGTAAACTATTTCCTAAGGAAGAGCATACACAGGTAAGAAATATAAAAATTAGGGTGGGGCGATTTGTGTGGAAGGAAAAAAACCTTAATGAGCCCTTCGCGTTTCGGATTCCTGGGATTGAACTGAGCAAAAAAGTCCACTGGACCATATATCTACCGCGAAAATCGAGCTTCCCGATTTTGACTTTAAGGATATTTTGGCATATAACAGCTTAACCATTGAGATTTTCGATCCAACACAAGGACAAAAATTGTAGCCAAGACAGTAATTGAAAACTCTCTAATACATCGCAAAAGCATTGGAACGCTCCTTCAGGCAGTTTTGGCCTTAAGAATGTGCAAACTTTTCGTAAAATGTCGATAAATGACATTGTGCTACAAAATTTGACCAGAAAATTATTCTAGCGTTCTGAAGCAAAATTCTATCGTGTTGGAATCCATGGGCAACGAAAATGCCTTTATTTCGATTGGGTAACTCCGTTTTATATTTTTATAACACTAAAAGTAGTGAACATCTGGGTTTCTTACATTTTCAAATTTAAACGGACATATCTTCTTTTTTTCGCAACAGATTTCTAGTGATCCTTCTTCCTTTTAAAGGGGTGAATAATATCTTTAGAACAAGTTATTATTTGTTTAAATCGGTTAACAAATGTCTAAGTTATAGTGCTTTAAATCTGAAAACCCCCTCAAAAAAACTCTAACTGAATTTCTCATAATTTTGAAAATAATTATTGAACAAAACAAAAAAACATTATATTTTTTAATATAATAAATTGGCTATAAAGTCGGGAATATAATTTTCAAAATTTTTACTAGATAATGAAAATGGAGTGGATCATTTCTTGTGCTTAGAAGCATTAACATTTTGTGACCTTACAAAAGAAAACTTTTTCTTTAAGATATTACAAAAAGATTGTATCGACTTAAAAATATACAGTTTTGTTATGAACTTATTTATAAACGAACAAAATACAAAAGAGATTATTACTTGTCTTCTAAAATACACGTGAGTACGTTTAATTTATATAAAATAAAAATGTTTTTGTATCAAAACGGCGTTGCTTATATTTTGTGCCAGCCGATTTCTGTAAAACAATTTTGTCCCCATTTCCAAGCTTATGAAGTAGGGTCTCCACTTGATTATTTAGAAATAAAAATATTTTCAGATTTGAATACTTCACCCCTTCATTTATATCCACTATGTAATGGTAAAACATATGTACGACAAAAATATGTAGCTTAGGCGTATGTACATATTTTAAAATAATATCAATATATACATATGTAAGTATTTTTTAATTAAATATATCACTATTGGAATAAAATTACATTTGTTGTTTTCATTTATTAGCTATATTTCAAATAAGGTAAGTAACTTTTTTCACCTACTGTGAACTAAGAAATTTATAATGGTTCAATATTAAATTAAAGTGAATAACCATGTTTTAAAATTGTTTCATTCTTAATTTAAAATTGTTTCAATGTTAAATATCAAATGAATAATCTTAAATCAATAACATTTTCACTTTGATTCAATAGGAATTCAATGTTAATTTAAAGAGAATTCCATTTCAATTCAAAATTGAGTCAACGTTAATTGACCATCGAACAATATTAATTCTAAGTTGTTTCCACATTAAATTTTATTTTTTAAAATCAACATTGTTCAATGTTGGAATAAGAATTTTCTACGTTGCTAGACTTTCATTAACGTTTCATCTTGATTTGACATCGTTTTTCTTGATTTTAAGTTGTTTTTTCTCTGGGTGTACATGAAATTTAGTAACATTTACAACTATCCGTATACTTATGGTACGCATTTCCAAAACCACCTCCGCCAACACTGACCATACTCCCAAAATTCAGAATTCAGCTCTATCAACATTTAACTATTTTTCGCCACTAATTTCGGCAATCTCTTTATTATCTCAATTCTACAATATTATACAATGTACCATATACAGTATGTACTAAAATTCAGAATTCCACTTTATATTATAGCAAATCTCCAAATATATTTCCATTTAGCACTTTTCGTACACATAAGTACGATTTTCGAAAACTACTTCCATATCTCAATCCTACACACCCACCAAATTGGATTATTCCAGCGCTATTCGTTCATTTAAATCCAAAATTTACGAATTTCTTTCTTTCATTTAGTTCATTTTAATACTTTTCGTGCCCTTCTAGTACGAATTTCCAAAAACCCATCCTTATCTCATCCCTACATACCAACAACAAACCACACATTTCAAAATTCGTATGGGATATCATGGAAGAGACATAAATTCAGAATTCAGAGATCTCCCCATAGTAATTTTTAAAATATAATAATAAATTTTTAAAATATAATAATAGTTATATGATCTGTTCCAGAAATTATCTTGCAGGTTCTGGAACGGACATATAGTTTCATTTTACGAATGTCATAATCGTGTGATTTTTTGTGCGAAAAATTGTGTCCCATATTCTATTTAATTACGCTCCCACACAAAAATCAGAAACAATGATGGGAAATATTTACTTTCGTATTACTTTTAAGATAAATATAAAAAGTGAGCATACTCACACCCACATACTAAAAACCAAATAACCGGAAACGTTGATTTTATAAAATTAATTATGGTCGCTTATAAATTATTCTAAATATCGGTACTTGTCAATTTATAATGTTTCATTGATATGAACCTACAATTTATTTATCCAGCTTTTACGTGTTGAAACTAGATTTCTTTAATAATTTTATAGCATTCGAAGTAACGGTTAATATTCAATTTTGCCTTAGACTCGTTTTGCATATAACATTTAAATCGTTTCGAAATTAGATAATACACACAAATTACAGGTTTTAAAATTCATTCAATCAAGTACGGTGTCAACATTTATAGAGATAATGGAATAAAATATAATTAAAAGGGCAAACGTTAAACATTTTACGAGTTCTGGAACAGAACAATTTTAAAAGTACACATCATCCTTGGAACAATATGGACATTATTATTCTATATTTATGGAAAAAAATGGAAAATCCGATTCCGAACGACAACACTAGATAAGTTTTTCATTACCCACGCCGACAAATATGATGATGATCTCTTTTCTGTGACTCGAATCCTGGTATTTAAGTGCTGACCTGGCGCCTAATTATGGAATTCGATATTGAGTTGTTTCGAATCGAGTACTCAAAGTTGGCATGACAGCATTCATTATCTAGTAAAATTGTCGAGTTACACTGCGTGTAATTTTTTTGTGTCATGGTTTATTAACCATATTCTGACACCGCAGCGTGATAGAAGACCAAAAATAAGAAGATACGTGTCCAGGCGTTTTCCCCATCACTTCAGCTTTCGCGGTTATGGGCCCCAAAGACCTGAGGCCTTGATGTCAAAAGGGATCATTTTGTCAAACACATATCTTTTAAACCGCTAAGAATTTGTGTTTACTCACCTTCAAGGTCAAAATCGTCCAGGTCAAATTTTCCTCTTAATTTTTTCTCGGATTTTAGTCTAGAGATTTCAAACCGATCAAAAATGAAGCAAACAACCAACTAGATAAATTTACCTTTGATCATAGTAAACAACTTTCTAGAACATGCGAACTCTGTAGAAACGGTTCTTAATGGTCAAAATAGTAAATCAAATGCGATTTTTATCCTCTTTTCTCGGTTCCTGCTCCATAGATACTAAACCATTCAAAATTCAAGAAAACAATGGACCACAATAATGTATCAAAGATGTCAGCAAACCACTTTCTGGAACATACGCAATGTCTATGGCCGGTTCTTAAATGTGAAAATAGCCAAAAACTTTTGAAAATATTCCATTTTTATACTTTTCTCTCCGATTCTGGTCCACAGATACCGAACCGCCCAAAAATTAAGGATACAATCAACTACAGAAATGTACCTAAGATTTCAATAAACAACTTTCTAGAACATAAGAAGATTCTAGAAATGGTTCTTCAAGCTCAAAATTCGATTATTTTAGATCATTCATTCCTGTTCAGGTCCGTAAATAACAAACCTTTCAAATTTCCTTGAGTTTTGA
This sequence comes from Musca autumnalis, assembly GCF_047663935.1. Taxonomy (NCBI): domain Eukaryota; kingdom Metazoa; phylum Arthropoda; class Insecta; order Diptera; family Muscidae; genus Musca; species Musca autumnalis. The sequence continues at coordinate 152,037,453 of NW_027411644.1, forward strand.
ACAGTATGTTATTTCCAGACCTGAGCTGGGGGAAACGTTAAAAATAATTTAATTTTTTTGTGAATTTCGGCTTGAAGGACCGTCCCTAAAATCTTTTTATGTTCTAGAAAGTTGTTTATTGAAATCTTGGGTACATTTTTGTAGTTGACTGTATCCTGTATCGGTATATGTGGACCGGAATCGGAGAAAAAAGTAAAAAATCGAATATTTTCGAAAGTTTTTTGGCTATTTTTTACATTTTAGAATCGGTCATAGACATGTTGTTTGCTGATATCTTTGCTACATTATTGTGGTCCATTGTTTTCTTGAATTTTGAACGGTTTAGTGTCTATGGAGCAGGAACTGAGAAAAGAGGATAAAAATCGCATTTGATTTGCTATTTTGACCATTAAGAACCGTTTCTACAGAGTTCGTATATTCTAGAAAGTTGTTTACTAAAGCTTCGTTCCCGTACTTTTTAATGGTAAAACTCGTAAAAGGGAGAACTGCAAAAGTTTGTTCTCACATACAAGTTTTTTGAAATAGTTCGGGAACGGAAAAATGGAAAATACGTCAAAAAAAACTGGAACAAATGTCAAAGTCGGCGTATCAACCAATCAGACGCCGGCAACCATGTTACTATTTTTTTACTCGCCCAAATTTGTTGTGTAAAAAGTTTTTAAAGAGAGCGTCATTCAGCGCCATTTTTGTTTAAAGAGAAGTGAACATTTTACAACTTTCTGGTGTACGGGAACGCTTTTTCGAGTAAAATGTGTAAAAGTCGTAAAAATTGTAAAAACTTTTTAGTTCTGGAACACAGCTTAAGATCTAAGGTATATTTTTTTAGTTGGTTGTTTGCTTCAATTTGATCTTTTTTTGTTTTTTTTTTTTCAAAATAATCTGACTTAATCCCATTGTTGTTTTTTTTATTTTAAAACAACTAATTTATTAGTGGAAAAAGTTTGGCATTGTTCGCCATGGGGTAAGGCAGGGAAGCCTAGTTTCGATCCACGTCACTGGATCTCATCAGTTCCCTTGTTTCTTGTTTGTGGATATTCTCCACCGAAGTTATTTTTCAATAACTTCTTCAACAAGAAACTTTTTATACCAAAACATCAATCGTCAGCTCGAAGTATAAAGGAGAAGTATAAAGAACAAAGAAAAACTTCAATGGGTATAAAAAGTTTCTTGTTGAAGAAGTTATTGAAAATAATTTCGGTGGAGAATATCCACAAACAAGAAACAAGGGAACTGATGAGATCCGGTAGTTGTTTTAAAATAATAATACAACAACAATGGGATTAAGCTAGACTATTTTGAAAAAAAAAAAAACAAAATTGTATTAGCTATCCCAATAAAAAACTACGGCACCAATGTTCGATTTGAGAAACACTGGCACCGTTTGTATGGTTGGCTGCCACAAGCTACCAACTACATTTTTTTATGTGCATTCGTCGAAATTCAACGACTTATAGCAGTGGGAAATGGTTTGGTTTGTTGTTTGAAGTTTTTTCTTTGTTCACCTTTGTACTTCGAGCTGACGATTGATGTTTGGGTATAAAACGTAGAGTAGGGCAATCTAGTTCCAGGGGCGGATCGATCTTTCTAGTTCCTTTTTCCAAACGGAACTAGTTCCTTAAAGTAGTACTATAGTTCCAAATAGTTCCGACATCGCTATAGTTCAACGAATTTTTTCTCTTTCATCGTTCTTTTCATTCCAAATAGTTCCGAGACCGAAATAGTTCCTTGAATCTTTCTCTTTCGTCGCTCTTTTTGTTTTTTTCGTTCCAAATAGTTCCGAGACCGAAATGTTTTCATTGTTTGGTAGATGAATTGACATAAAAATAAATAAATTGCAACGAACAAACAGCAACAACGAAAGATCGACGTAGGCGTTAAATTGAAGGGACGAGAAAAACGAAAGGAACTATATGAACTAAAGGAACTATATAAACGCAAGAGCTGGATATAGTTCCAGTAGTTCCTTGTCCGGAATAGTTCCTTGGAACTAGTTCGTTCCGGAATTACACAGCTATAATAATACGTTTCTTGTTGAAGAAGTTATTGATTGTAAAAGTAAAGGAGAAAATCCGATATGATGCAATTTCAATAATAATAGTTTGTGGTTGACTTTATAAAATGCTTTACTGAAGTCTGTGTAGATACAGTTTGTTTGATAACGGTGCCTGAATCCTTAATTTACTTTAGTTGTTAGCTCTAAAATATTTGTTATTGTTGATCGATTTTTACGGAACCCGTGTTGGTATTTACGTAAATGAGGTTTTACTTGAAAATACAATTCCTCGGCAACCATTTTCTCAAATAGCTTGGCAATAGTATTTAAGGTAGCTATTCCTATATAGTTACATATATCAATTTTAATGCCGGATTTATATAGGGATACAACAAATGATTCCTTCCATATTGAAGAAAAATATCCAGTACTCATTTATTTATTGAATAAAATTGTAAGCAGATGTGCCAAATTATCAGCACATTGTTTTAGTATACAAAATGGTAGTTGTGGTCAAGGTGGCCTGCATGCAAACAAAAGACGCAGAATTTCACCCTGATCAATATATGTCCATTAGGGTTATGACTTTTTGACATTTTTCCTCAAAAATGATTTCCTGTAGCAGGGATGAATGAACTTTTGCCTATTAATCACTATGCTATCGTTTATTCCATTGAAATATAAAAAAAGTTCACGCACAAATCGATTTTAAAAAAATAATTTTTTGAAAAAATATATGAAATGAAAAAAAAAAATTTTTCAAAAAAATATTTTTTGTTGCGCGAATGAATAAATATAAGCCTATTAATAACTATAATAACGTTTATTTCATTCAAATATTAAAAAGTCGCAAAAAAAGTCACTTTGAAAAAATTTTAAATTTTTTGTTTTTTGTTAAAAATTATATTTTTGAATAAAAGCGTTTACGACATTTTTACGATTCTCAGAATTGAAGAAAAATAGTGAGAAATAAATTTTATGTCATTTTAATTATCTCATGTGGCTCTAAAGTTTATTTTCAATTATAAATCTGTTTTCAATGGCTTCAAAAAATTGCCCATAATTTTGATAAATTCAAATTTTAAAATCATTTTGTGCGTGAGGTTTTTTCACCGAATCACCTTATAATTAAGATTTTATGTAATCTTATGGCAAAACTCATCAGGCTATGATACAGGGATATAAGGTTGTAAAAAAGTCATAACCCTAATGTACATATCCCTCATTTACTTAAAGTGTGACACTTCTCAAATCTAGTTTCGAGAAAAACGCGTTTTAAGTTGGCGTTCAAAATTTGACTTCCCAACTTAAAAATATTATTACACAAAAACTAAAATAACTACATGTACCATATTTTGTAAACAGGTAGCCAGATATGAGTGCTAAATTTCTGTGCAAAATCAAGCATGATTTGTAGTGTTTTAGTGCTTCATAAACTCAAAACACGTTTTTGTTGAATTATTCGAAACTCGTAGTAACTGAGCTGTAACTCGTTGAGTTTTAGAGATATCAACATGAAAATAGGACACAAGATAAAGTAGAAGTCGTAGAATAAATATAAATTGCTAACTCAGAAAACGCATTTTTTGAGTTATGCCACTCTTTGAGTAAATGAGCGATATATACTTTATAGGGTCGCAAATGATTATTTCAATGCGTTACAAACGGAAAAAACTTAATGTGCCCTGTGCGCTTTTCATTTACAAATACTAAACCATTAGAAAAGAAAACTTAAGACTTAAGTAAATATTGAAGATGTTTTGAATACGAACGATATTTCGGTAATACTATGTTTACATTTACGAAATCCACTCGATTTCATCTGTCATTTCCTTTGTGTATACGTCAAATGAAAACTCATCTGAAATCGATTGGATTTCATTTGACGTTTGAGCAATGGACTTGACAGTTGAAATCGAGTGGATTTCGTAAATGTAAACATAGTATAAGATGTGAGAAGAATGATATTTTGCCATTTAGTACTAAATATCTGTTGGTTTCAGAAAAAAACTACATATACCGAAGATTAAAAATTTTCAGGATTAATCTGATAAATTTAATATGAAATGTTTACCCTAGACCACACTGTGTTAAGGGGTAATATGCAAAAGAAAACGAGATAGACTTATCCAATATAGCTTTAGCATTAAGGATAGCATTTATTATCCTATCCGAGTGAAAATTAAGGATAGTATTTTTTTTCGTCCAAAGTATGAACAATTTCCAATATTGATGATATTTGGAATGTGTAACGGATTTTGGTTCAGATTTGGATATAGCTCCATATATAGTTTCGCGCACTTTCATGTATTTTATGCACCAAACACCAAAATATTTCAATCAATTCCTAATTACTGCTTGAATTTTTTAAGACATCTGCACTTTTTTCGCTCATTTCTGTTGGAAATTCGGAGTAAGTGATCGGACCATGTTGAATGAAATACTTCCTAGTGTAGTATCTCTGTACAATTTTCATAAGTCGATTTAGATAGATAAATTTTTAAAACATGCGATGATATTTAGAAAACGGTAAGTGGTAAAATCCCATAATGTCGTGAGTAGAATTATTTTATTTTGATAAAAAAGTTTTAAATGTTAACGGATGAAATTATATTCCGCGTTTTGGTCGATTTATTTATTTTCCTATTTTATATTAATGTGGATTTCCGCTAACAAAGTAGCGGGCACTTGCTAGTGGTACATACATACATTTGTATATGGAAATTTATTTTAAACGTTAATTTTTGCTCGTTGTTTGTTGGTTTTAGGCAAACAATTATTAGTAAAAGCTACTATTTTTAATTTAACAATAATTTACAGGTTTACACTGCCGGTATAACATATTAGTTTCTAAAATTTAGTCGGACGACTCATTACTGTTTTCCGCGTTCAAATTCTTAGTATGGTGCAGCTGAAATCTCTTATTTTAAACGAGGACAAGATTGTCACAAAAGTATAATAAAAATGTAATAATGTAATAAAAATGATTTTCTATGTTTTATTCTTTTCAAGGCTCTAATGAGCTACAACGCAGATTTTAACCAAAAATGTCAAAGACAAATTTGTTTAGAAATAATATAATTGTAATTTTGCATACCACACATTAGAGTTAATTATTTTCGTCATATCCAGTTGTAGAAAACGTGTTCTTGACGCTTTTGATTCTTATTGATTGCCTAATTAACTAATTAATGAAACTTGATTCATTCACCTGAAGAAGATACCATCGCATGTTGCATAACAAATGAATACAAAGTAACTGCCTGAGGTAAAACAATGTTTCTAAATTTGTTAATTCCAATATGGACAACACATTATCACGAGTTTTAATATTGCATTTGGAAACAAATATCATAAAATCAACGAAGGAAAGGCTATAATCGGGACGGGGCTGACGCATCTGTATATCGTCACCATAAATGCCAAAAGTCGAAACTAACAAAATAATAATTTTACAGGAGAAGCAAAAACGTAATAAAATGAAAAACTATTTTATGGAATATTAATCTTATGACGGCGAGTATATGGGATACCCAGCAAAAGTTCGGATCCGTTAGTCATTATGTAGCCCATTACAAAGTAATGTAAACAAACATAACTACTTAAATTACTCCTTATTAAGTTATGAGTACGGTGGCACAGTGCTAGTGTGTTCGACTACAAATCAGAGTGTTGTGTGTTCAACGCTCATTGCCGGCCGGGTACTTTTTGTTAAAAAAACCAATGAACACTTGGTGGTGCACATGTAAACATTGAAACAATCCTTAATGTTCGTGTGCGTGGCCTAGTATGTAGTGTGTTCGGTAGTATGAAGAAGTTCGTGTGTTCAAAACCAGTAAGGGGCGAAATAAAATAAAAATATGAAGTGTGTTGAAATTGAAAAAAATTCCACCTAAAGTGAACCTAAAAAATAAAAAAAATATTTTTTTATCATATAGCTTATTTTCAACTCCTAGTGGCCGTAGAATAACTAGTAATTTAGTGCGACATGTCCTTGTTAAAATAATGGGTTAGTAGGGGAATGTGTAAGTAGTTACGGCTGCCAAAAATCCCTTACAAAACCCATTATTTTGGGAGGATTTTTTTGCTGGGATATAATCATTCATATACGTTAGTAATGAAACCAAATTTTGCAAGAGCATGTATTTTAGTCTTATGTAGTAGATTCAATCAAAAAACTAATTTTGATCTTTTTGGAGATACGACTTCGAGTATTTATGGTGACGATATGTATGTATATGAAAGTTATTCGAATTTTAAAAGTGTAGTTATTTGATGTTTTAAAGTTTTATTCGAATTCGTCAAATGCGGTTATATAATTTACCATGTAATGAGTAACGTCTAATCTTTTTAAATCACAATAAATGTCCCAAAATGAAATATTGGGATAGCTTGTAGCTTTTTGTGCATGTTTAATATTTGACTACTGTCTGGTCTTTTTGATTTGCAGGTTACATGTTTCTAATTTCGCAAGAACTCTGATATTTGTCCATCATGTTTTCATCTGGAATAGGTAAAATTTTAATAGGAACCAATGAAGAGCCCAGAAGGTCTACTTTAATGGGGCATTAGATATGAGTTCATTAGCCGGATTTAGCGCAATATCAGGTTTTATTTGCTAAATCCGGTCATAATCTACCAGATTTCCCATACATAAATAATCCTCGTATTGAGTGTATTTGTTTTAAATCCGGCATAAATCCAGTTTTTTGCAACATGTTGCTAGAAAATACAAAAAGTTGCAAGCTGGAACAAGAAACAAGGTAGATGCGTCGGTGAATTGCTACAACAAAAATAATTTAAAATGTCAAAATATGTAAACAAGGCGAAAAAATTAAATTTGCTTTGATATACAAAGTTGATTTTAATCAACCAAGACTAATATTTACGATATCTAAACGCCACACAGAGGGGAAACATAGGCCTAAAGTTGCTCAAAACTCAAAATATGAAAATCGTTTTTTTATGAAAAAATGTTGATAAACGGCAACCAGACACTTTTCTACATTTGCTATAACCATCCTCGACTTTGTAAGATTAATCAATCCAATGCAGTAGTCGATTGAACTCAGCCTTACTGAAAATAAAAACTAAATTTTCGAAAACTAAGAAATTAGGTGAACATTAAAATGACATTATTTTCGCGAAAATTTATATTTTTCAAGATTTATTGCTTTTGTACAGTCTCCGAACAAGATTAGCATTAAAAATTTTCAGATTGATTTTACATATTTACTCTTTAATAATGGTGATACATATCCTCTTTATGATAATTTTGTATGATAATTTTTAAGATTACTACAATTTCAATAGTGAAAAAGTCTATTTCCCCGTCGTTTCCCGACCATAGTTTCTTCTAATGTTTTATGCGCTTGAGTCTCAAATATCAGATTCAATCATAAAAAATTGCGCATATTTGCGCCATTCCGAAAAAATCTAATTTATCGCAACTAAAATATGAAATATTTTTATATGGAATTGCAAGGTTTACTCACACTAAATTTTGCTCCGCCTTATAACCGGGGCTCTTATTTATCAGACTAAACCAACACCTATCGAATATGTTTGCATTATTCAGAAATATTCACGGCTTTTCTCATGTGAATTAAGAAAAATGTAATTTAAGGAAGTTTCAAAAAATAAAATTTGGAATGAAATATATGTATATGGGACTATATATACATCTGTACCGATTTGTTTGAAAATTGGCTCAATGTTTTTTAAGGCTAGTTCAGGTTGCATGTGTCAAATTTCAGTGATTTTGGTGCATTTTTATCTCATATCAGATGCGAATATATATGGAAGCTGCATCCAAATCTGGACCGATTTTCATTATTTTCTATAGGATTAATCCTTGTACAGAAGATATGCTTTGTGAAAAATTTTATATCAATCGGACTATAAATGAGCTTTCTAGGGCTTTTGATCAACTTTTAACACAAATTTCCCCTCTGTGCGCCACAACAATTCATTATTTGCTCATTAGTTAGCATTAGTAGCATAATGTGCTAATATTTTCAATATTAAACAATAAATTTGTAGTTTGCCGTATGTTTTCTGAGACGAATTCAATTTACAACACCTTCTTTTGACGTTTCAAATTCGATCAGATGGGCTGATGGATCTACCTTGGTAATTGCGTTATGAACAAAAATCAGCTGACTGTCATTTAAATCCTCCAAAGGTATATCTAAATGCAATGAGATTTGTACTGGATTTATTAAATCCAGTTGAGGATTTATGGCTAGACTAAATGAGCTATATTAATGGTCACTTTTGTCGTAATGTCTCCAACCGAAACAGAGATATTCGTCGTTACAATTTAAAAATAAAAATGGAATGAATTCACGACTATAGCGGCATCTGCGCCTACACCAAAGTACTTTCCAGCATTGATCAAATGTTCTAGGAAGTTATGTCACGGTATCATTCAATTTGAGCCGTTCAGTGCACAGAACAATTAACTCCATAAAACAAAAAGTTGAGAAACTGCCAGCGTTTTCACTCAATTGCACAATGTTTTGGGGTAAATTGCAATATTTTTTTGAATATTTTTATATGTGGATGTAGATGCGGCCAATATTACCCACATCCCAGAAAAAAGTCCTCCCAAAATCATGGGTTTTGTAAGGGATTTTTGGCTGCCGTAACTGTAACTACTCGCAAACCCCTTTCTTCCCCATTATTTTTACAAGGACATGACGCACTCAGTTTGTAGTTATTTTATGACCACTAGAATAACTAGTTATTCTGTGGCCACTAGAAGTTGAAAAGTAAGTTGAAAAAATTCTATTTTTAGAACAGTTGATGTGGAGAATTTTTTTAATTTCAACACACTTCTTACTTTCATTTTACTTTATTTTATTTCGCTCGTTGTGCGAGTGTTGAACACACGAACCCTCTGATTTCTAGCCAAAGACACTACATACTATGCCACGCACACGAACATTAAGGGTTGCTTAAGAACTTAAATGTGCAGTGCACATGTGCACTACGAACTGTTATTTTTTAATTAAAAAAAACTCTCGTGCCGACAGTGAGCGTTGAACACACAACCCTAGGATTTAAAGTCGGACACACACTCACTGTACCACCGTCCTCATTACTTAGTGAGGAGTAAAGTAAGTAGGGTTGCCTTGTATTTTTTTTAAAAAGTATCCCATTACTTTCCAGATTACTTGTAATGGGAAAATAAGCTGTCTACATTACTTTGTAATGGGTTACGTAATGACTAATGGATCCGAATTTTTGCTGGGATATAGCCTTTAACAAGAATTAATAGTTTAAAAATGTATAGTTATTGACATTTATTGACTCAATTCACACTCAGTGACATAATTTAGTTGAGAGGATTTCTTTGTCTATACTTCTATTAGTCTATGGTTATACATACATTTTTATTACATCTTTTCCATAAAAATTAATGTTGGCAGTACAGTTTATGTTAGCGACATTATTCTTTGGGATGATTCAACAATATTTTAAATAATGTCTTCTTCATTATTCATCATCAGATTTACAAGTTCTTATAGTTATGGTGTTTAACAGGGGAATGAATTTTAGCATCATGTCTCTCAATTTTTGCTTTGTCACAATTCTACGGTAGAATACGTAAAAATACTTCAAATAACATTTCCAATCGTTTCGTTTCGTATTTTTCATAGGAACAATACAAAACGAAACCGAACTCGCTGTTTAGTTTTGTTTTGTTTACATTCGTGAGTGCGAACAAAACGAATAGCGAAAAGTTCTCAATTCCACAACAACAGATAGAAAACGAAAAAGTTCAATACACATGAACGATTCAATGAATGAATGATTCGTTTGGTGGTTTAAAACAGGTATCGGCACTAATACAAACGCATTGTTTGCGGTCTCACGCATACGACTCTCTCTCTCGTTCTCTCCACAAACAGCGTGTGTGTTAATACATAGCTAAACTTAAAAATCATTGAAACAAGCGACAATAGAACCTTCTTCATTGACTTCTGAACGAAGACTGGTGGTTGTTCTGTTGTTATTCTCATCAAGGGCTAGTGTTGGGCAATCTCGTTCGTTGAGCTGATCGATCTTTTTCATTCCGTTCACCAAAAAGATCCGGATCTTTCACTTCGTTCCTTGGCTCTTTTTCGTTCAATAAAACATTTCAGTCTATCATTTTTTGTGAATATCGTTAGTTATCTGCATCAATATTCAATACTCGTTTTATCACTCTTAAAAATAAGCCAAAAATGTTTTTTCCATTCAATATAGAAAAACTAATTTTTATTTGAATATAATTTTAATATATTGTTAATTTATATCTATGTTATAATTAAAAAACACTACATTCGACACACAAGATATTTATTTTTTAATTCACCAACACGTAATGATGTTAACAAGAAAAAAAAACGAAATGTTTTCATCGTAAGGGATAGTTAGAGCGAAAATTAACACACGTTCAACTTAAAAACTAGAAAAAACATGCGCTTTAAAAACGATGACAGCAAAAAGAACGAGATAAGCAAAATAGAGCTCAAAATTTAAACGTACGATGTAAAAGGACGACACAACTCTGCAACCATATGCATTTGTTTTTCTTGCTTGTTCGGTAGTTACACTTGAGTTTTTGGGAGGGAGCGGAGAGGAAAGAGCCCCTCTCTACTTTTTCCTCCCCGCTCTCCCCAAAAGCTCAATTTTCTCTACCTCAAATTTTGCGCGTGTGACTATTGAATTGATTGTGTGTGTGCAATAGGGTTATGACTTTTTGACATTTTTCCTCAAAAATGATTTCCTGTAGCAGGGATGAATGAACTTTTGCCTATTAATCACTATGCTATCGTTTATTCCATTGAAATATAAAAAAAGTTCACGCACAAATCGATTTTAAAAAAATAATTTTTTGAAAAAATATATGAAATGAAAAAAAAAAATTTTTCAAAAAAATATTTTTTGTTGCGCGAATGAATAAATATAAGCCTATTAATAACTATAATAACGTTTATTTCATTCAAATATTAAAAAGTCGCAAAAAAAGTCACTTTGAAAAAATTTTAAATTTTTTGTTTTTTGTTAAAAATTATATTTTTGAATAAAAGCGTTTACGACATTTTTACGATTCTCAGAATTGAAGAAAAATAGTGAGAAATAAATTTTATGTCATTTTAATTATCTCATGTGGCTCTAAAGTTTATTTTCAATTATAAATCTGTTTTCAATGGCTTCAAAAAATTGCCCATAATTTTGATAAATTCAAATTTTAAAATCATTTTGTGCGTGAGGTTTTTTCACCGAATCACCTTATAATTAAGATTTTATGTAATCTTATGGCAAAACTCATCAGGCTATGATACAGGGATATAAGGTTGTAAAAAAGTCATAACCCTAGTGTGCAAAGCTAATGTTGGTGGTTTTGTTTAGCGATCTAAATGAACGATATAAACGAATGAGCTGGATACGGATCCGTTCGTTCTTTTCACGGAGTCGACGGAGTCGTTCCTTGGCGAATGAAACAACTCGGCAAAGCATAGCCGAAAGTACATTTCAGCAATCGTACAGTTTTCATATTTTTATATTTAAAAGTTTGTGGTTTTGTTTTGGTTGCGAGAATAAAACGATTCAGAGAAGCTGAAAAGTTTGTGGTGTTGTGTGATTGGTACTGGAATCGTTTTGTTTGTTCACGTTCATTGGCTCTACCTTTAAGATATAATAAAAGCTGACCTATGTATATTTTTCAAACTCTGATGTAGCCACGAAATATTTTCTTATATTAATGGCTTGAAATTCTGTATTCTATAATAAAGTCACATTTTAATTGTATGAGATAGGGTTTGGACCATGATGAAATTATAAGGTGGCGTAAAACGCCAGAGTCGTGGTTTCAATCTGTCAATTTTTTGTTATTGTGAATAAATTGTATGAAAACGTAAACAAGCATGATGAAATCTAGAAGAATTTTTGGCTAAAATTGAGTTGTTGTTGTGGTACTTACGTGACCTGTTAAATCAATCTTGGTTTCGACCTATCTAACATGAAGTCCTGTGACGGTTACTTTTCTGTTTCCGTTCCGTTTTCCTTTAGCATTGTGCTTCTTTTTATCTGTTGAGGGAGATGGAGAGAGCATCTTTGGCTATTTAAAAAAATAAGCGTCGATGCACCAATTGCCATTTAACGATGCTAATCTTTATTATTCGGGAAAGTTATTAATAACATAAATAGTTATAACTATATTTAGGGCTTTGACACTTAAATTTAAGATTTTTAAAAAAGTTGAGTTAACCGATGAGTGCACTGAGCGCCCATTTATGGGTACATTTACTACAGCTCCTTTTATGGCGCTTTATCTTTCAAACCAATATGTTTTATATGCTAATTTGAGCATTATTGTCTGTATAGTTTCTACCTAAATTAGGTATGTTCGATAACTTCGCAAGTAAATAGTTCTTGCAAGTACTTGCAATTTCTCTTTTATGGAACAAGTTTGTTGTCGAACAGCATTTTGTAAAAGTTTGTACAAATTGTCGGGTTATCGAACAGGCCTATCTTGGGTAAATTTCTGAGTATTTACCCATTTCACATCTCTATCCATTTCAAATTATATTTTTGTGAAAAATACTATGAAGTGAAAAATAAATTATTTTGCCTGCCGGATGTGTATATATTTTTCGTTTTTTAGTAGCCATTAAGATGAATGGAAATGAAGCTTATGAAGCTAAAAATCGCGCGATTTTAACAGAAATATTAGCTTGTTTTAAGAAAATGTAAAGTTATTTAAAACTATGTATTTAATTCAATTACCATTTCTAAATAAGGATAGTGCAGCAGGCTATTTTTTTTGGAAAAAACCGCACGACTTTTTACAAAAATATTTGCACTATTTAAGAAAACAAAAAGTGTTTGCAAAAACATGTAAATCCTTTCTGAAAAAGCGCAGCGGATGAAAATATTTTTAAAATAAATCGGCAATCACGAAAAGACGACGAATGTAAACCAAACATAAGCGACAAATTATTTTCTAGTTTTAAGTGCATTTATAAACAAAACACTGAATCTTAATTTTTTACCTATTTTTTATTTTTAACTCTTTAGTAAATACATTTTTTGACCACTGAGAAGCCCATAACCAAATTACAGTAAATTTAGGCCGAAATTGTAGATAAAAACTTTAAATTGTCTGAAATCGAGTGGTACCGTTATATGTGGGCTATAGGAAAAATGGACCCATATTGGTTTTGGTTTCATATTCACGTATTGTCATCCAAATCTGAAAAGTGTGCAAAGTTTAAGTTCGTTTGGTCAACTGCAACTGTGTTTTAAAAATGAGCTACTAGATTTGAACTAAACGAACACCAAAGCAAATTAAATAAAACACTGTAGAAATGATTTTTTGAAAAAATTTCGGTGTCCCGAATTTAATGTTATATTTCTATAATGTAGAAAAATATTGCCCAGAATCGGAGTCGAGTTATTTTTTTCGACTCAGACTCCGACTTAGACTCCAGCAAAATTGCTCGACTCCGACTCGTAGACTCCTACTCCAAAACCCTGGTTAAAACTCTCGTCGTAATGATAATGTCATTGCAAAGGGTTGGTGAAAATAACATGCCAAAGCATTGGTAGAAATGACATTTTGTTGGGAAATTATGAAGACTCCGAACCCCGTTCATGGAGTATTATCATCGATAATCCTTAAAATATGCTATATTTTATATAAAAATAAATTAACTGTTCCCAGGTAACTTCAACTAATTTTGCTTTATCTGAAGTAATATTTAAAGAATCATTCTTAAAATATGCTTTAATTTTGGGTATAATATCAAACTCGAATAAACAGAAGGCGAATTTGGAATTGGTGTGTGAAATTGTTTTCTTTTTGTACCAATGAATATGATTTTCCCAAAATTAAATGATTTTGACTATTTCGGTAGCATATACAAAAGCAACGGACTTTTATTTGTTTGTTGTGAAAGTTACATCAAAGATTTTTAGCACATAGGTTAAGAAAAAAAATTCCCAGAATCTGCTTCTGAGCCAATTTTTTGGTTGTTGCGGTCATAATAATTTTTTTTGAAAAAATATTTTTTCACATGCATTATGTAGTTCAAAATATTGGAAAAATATATAGGAATACTTCCTTCATTTTGCTTAAATCTCCCAATAAAATAACGGATTTTGCTTTATAGACATTCATATTAAAGCTTTCCCATTGGGGAAGATAATTGGGTTGCTGAGGATTTTAATTTATATGCATTTTAAAATACGTGTAAATCGCATAATTATCAAAATCATTTTGTCCGCATGTGATTTTCATGTACGGCAAGACCATATCTTTTAATTTGTATATATTTTTCGAAATTTTATTGAGAGGCTAAGATATAGCATCGGCTGCATCTTAGTGTTCAAAAAGCTATAAAACGTCACTAATTTGCGGAGAGTGCATACAATTTCTGTCCGCATCCGATTTCGGTGTCCAACATGAAAATCTACATCGATTTATTTCTATTCCAAGGCGGTCAATGAAGAACAGTGGATGTAGCAACACACACATTTTTTTGGGATAAAATGAATGTAGGTCCTTACCACTGATTTTTTTAAATCTCTGGTTCTTCAAAACCGAAAATGTTGTATCAGTTTTTTTTCATTGCTGTGGAAATGGCCCGCAGAAAACGCGATAATTTCAAAAACAATTATAACCGATTTTCCTACTTTGGAATTTATCGTAACTCGCGTTTTAGTAGATGGATTTTCACGAGGAATGATTTATTAGATCCGGGACGTAAATTGCAAATATTAGACCCGAAAAATATGATGTTTAGAAAAATGCTCGCACAAAATTTTCACAGAATCGCAAGTACTACAAGCCTATAAATGATTTTTTGGAAAACATGTTTGCGGAACACAGCTAGAAGAAAATGTCAAAAAACACTGTAAATCTGACTTCAAAATATCAGCATCATTTAATGAAAGAAGAAGAGCAAATTTTGAAAAGTAGTGCATTAGTGATATGATATTTATTTAGTTAGCTTCTACTTTAGGCCTACTTATGGCTTAAGTGTATGTCCACATGGGCATGTGGTGATCTAGGATCACCCCTCTTATCAACCTAACCTAACCTAGCTTCTACTTTTATTTTGGCAGAGAAATCGTGAAAAGTGTGGTTTACTCACAAATCGAGAGAAAACAAAAACAGACAAGTTTGCTTCAACCCATTTTTTAACAAAAATATATCCACAGCTTCCTCGCAAATTATTTTAAAAGCCAATATTTTCTGCTACGTCCAAAAACCTTTCATTTTATCAAAAAAAATATTTATTTCATATAATGTACGATCACAAGCCGTGTGTTCTAAAAGGATAAACTTTGGCTTCAGCTATGTTAAATTTTCAAAAATATTGTAAAAACAATCGAATTTCACGATTTTTAAATTTGTTTTTATAACATTTGTATGAAAGAAGTACTGCAGTTTTGCATTGAAACAAACATTTAATCATATCCACAATTCGATTATGTTAAGAAACCTTCATTCATTTTTCGCGATTTTTATAAACTCCTTAACAAAAGTATTACGCCAGATTTTTCACAACTCCGACTCTGTTTAGAAAATATTTATAGGTGAATATTTGTACTCAGTGGTTCGAAATCCCGGCATGTGTAAATACACAGTCAAGTTGAAATTTAACAAAATACGTTGCGCCACATTTTGTTCTTTTTCAGCAATTATAAATGCGATTGTTATCCAAAAAAATAATTAGAGAAAATTCGAAATGCATTCAGGTTTTTTCCGACTTCGATTTTTTTAAACTTTACTTTTACCATCATAAAATGCGAAATATATGTATGTAGGTACCTGTTACCAACCTATCACACAAATTAGCTGTTAAAAGTCAATCATTTGAAATTTTCTTAAAAATATGTTATTCACCATTCGTTGAAGAGTATGGAATATTTTTTTTTTCAATTTAATTGAAAATGTAATATGGGTTACAATAATATAGAAGATTTTTTTCTAGTGAAATTACTTTGTATGTATTCGTATGACATGGTCTGTTCCTTTTTGTTCTCGGTACATACGGAGTGTGGTATTCTTGCTTAAGTTATTTCTGATAAAAGAATAAAGAACGGACGATTCAAATTCGAACTAGGTTGCCCTTTGCCTTTAGTATTTTACCAAAAGTGACTTATAGTACGTTTATATATAACCGGATTTAACAAACCCACTGGGCTTCAAATGTCAATTCCTTTTTAACCCTGCAAAAGCCTATAATAATATTTCTTCTTGTCTGAAGCAGTTACAGAAAATGGGTACGGCTTCATCATTGGTTCTGCTAATTGTACCACTCCTATTCTTCATTTTGATTTACCTTTGAGGCAATTTCTTCGATTTCCTGCCCTTGTATATATACGAATCGTTGCACCGACCGGGAGCACCGGCGTTAATGTATGTAAAATGGTATCTGAAATGAAAATCTTATACGAAACAAAGGGTTGTTATAATAATATTCTATTCCCTATGATCCACTAAAGCCAAGAGCACCATAGTGTACCAACCCTTATGTTGTAATAATCATATGCTTCCTCCCTTGGAAGTTTAATCTCGATACGACAAGCATCTGCTAAATCAAATAATAAACATTAATGGAAGGTTTATTATCAGAAATAATCCTTGATAGGTCTTTATTAAGAACAAATTTTTTTGAACTACTTACCAAGTTCTGAGGATCAAGACTCTCAGTCTTTAACATACTCGTCCACTTTTTGTTCGGTCAAAATATTGCTGGGTAGATGTTGCAACACTCCAAATAAACGCCCAATTGTGGTGTATTCCGCAGACGTCCTTAGCGTATACAATAATTTGACAATTCTTTTGTCCAGTTGTATACATTTTCTCAAAGTTTATTAGTTTTTTTCATTGATTAAAGTTGCTCACATAATATATTAAAATGCTTACGGTCTATCCGCAAACATTCTTTAAAAAAGATGATGTGCATCTAGGGATACCCATCTCCCAGAACTGTCCATGTCTCTTCTAAAATACATAAACACACACGTATATAAGGTCTTACGAATTTCCAAATTCTGCCAGATATTCGCTGACGTCGTGAAATCATATATTTTTTGTTATTAAAATCAACATATTCAATAATATATTCTTTTGATCATAGTAATTTTTTAGAATCATTTGTTGAATTTCTTACTGATCGCAACACTTGGTACATACCGCCTTTATAGCTGCTCTGGTGGTGGCAAGCATAGCTCGGAGGACGGTTCTAGCCCTAATTGCCAGAAGGCGTATTTAGAATCGACGCTACTAATAAAGTGCGTCTGATCTATCCGGCTCAATAAACCGTCGGCGTCTTTGAATGTTAAGCCGTTTAATTTGCTGGCGTCGAAACAACATCTGTTCTTCCCTGGTTTTCGGAGAACAGTCGTTCTGTTACTCCATGGCGAGTCGCTCTCTTCTATTACTTTTAAGGCGAACATGTTGTCGATCTCTTTGTACACAATCTCCTGAACAGCAGGATAGAGAGGATAATGATTGCCTTTTACCGGACTCTCATTCTCAATTTATTTACATGTTATTCTAGTTTTGTGCAACGTAAACCATGTTGTTCAAATGTTGGGAATTTCTGTATAACTTCATTCAATCTCTGTTTTGGACCCTCTGTTAATTGATGCATTTTCATTTCATCAATACAGGGATTACCACATATCTTTACTTGAAGGTCTATGCCTATCTCTTCAGCCGAGAATAGCTTTCAAAATTTTTCTCCAGGGCTTTCATTCTGTCATAAGTCTTGGACTAAACAGTAGTAATCCGCTTATTGCATTCACTAATTTCAGTCTTCATCTCCTTCAAACAGGAACACCTCTTACTTTTCATACCATCAATCGCATCCCTAATGGAAATTAGTTCAGACTGATTTGTAGAAATAAAAGTATAGAGTTTGCGTTTAATATATCTAATACCAGTAGGCACATTCGTATCAGCTTGTGCCCCAATACTGCTTTGCTCACAAGAACCACAGACAAACAGACTGGTTTTGACAGTCTTAAGGGCTTGAAGATCAACTTCAGACAATTTAGAACATGCAGCCAGGTGGAACAAATTTTGCAATTTATGCTGACTGATTTGTTAATAGCTTGATTGCAGGATCCACATTTCAAACCTTTTGCAGTCGACATATTAGAAAAGTAACAACAGGTGGTTGCCACACCGAAACACATCTAAGATTCTCAGGCCTTAGAAACTCAGCACAGCACTCTCCTGCTGTCGCAGAGCTCAATTGATACTGCCCCATACACCTGACAAACACCACCTCTGCAATCAGCAACACACATTTGCTAGAAATCCTCCAATAGAACTGCAATGGTCTAAGCAGGGAAATAACAAAGATCACGGCCTATATGAATAGGAAAGGTATTCCACTCGCCGAAATCCAGGAAACCAAGTTGTCCGATAGGAACAACTAAATAATATCGACTTTCTACTCTATCCTCAGACTAGATAGAGACAGAGATGCAGGCGGAATAGCCTATATAATCCACGATTCCCTATCCTATAGACCGCTTCCAATAACCACAACAGACCTCCACTTGGAGATTCAGGAAATAGCTATCTCATTTGGAGAAAACGAAATAAAAAATCCTTAATATTTACATCCCCCCGACTCCGCCTGCCAAACAGGCTACAAACCGGTCATCATTCCCTACCTCCAGGATGAGAATACAATCGTCATGGGAGACCTAAATGAGCACCACGACAACTGGTGCTCCGAGTTAGGCTGTGACGCCAGAGGAAACATAGCAGAACAGGTAGATGCTCCATAAACGAGGAGCATCCTACCCGCATTACTGCTATCTTCTGTAGTTAACCTGACGTGACATTAGTGAGTGCAAATTTAGTTGCGAACACCACCTGGCATGTGGGTATTGCATTTCCAATTACCAACCAATTACCACATCTGAGAATATAACTTTTGTCAACTTTAACAAGGCTGACAGGTCACTATTTACCACACTGACAGAAGTCGAGTTTGCTAGAGTTGGGCAATCTAGTTCCCGGAGCGAATCAATCTTTCTAGTTCCTTTTCCCAAAAGGAACTAGTTACTTAATATAGTTCCATAGTTCCGAAAGCGATATAATTCAATAAATCTTTCTCTTTCATCGTTCTTTCTATTTCATTCATTCCAAATAGTTCCGAGAACGATATAGTTCAATGAATCTTTCTCTTTCGTCGTTCTTTTTATTTCCTTCGTTACAAATAGTTTTTGTTTTTATCTTTTTGGAGGATAAATTGACATAAAAATAAGTAAATTGCAGCGATACAACAAGGATGTGAATTACGTTTATTTAAGAATGTGGATCTGAATGATGAAGGAACCGAACGTAAAAGATCGAAGTAAGTGTGGAATTATATTAAGAAAATAAATTATACAATGAAAGGAATTATATGCACGGTTGGAACTATATGAACTTAAGGAACTATATAAATGCATGAGCCGGATATAGTTCCAATAGATCCTTGTCCGGAATAGTTCCTTGGAACTAGTTCGTTCCGGAACTACACAACTCTAGAGTTTGCACAAGCCCCCCACCTACCTCAGCACCGGCCGGCGAAAAGTTCTTCAGACTTAATCTTACGCAAGGGTGCAAAAGATGTATACCAACTGAGAGGATTAAAAATATATGGCCAAATTTCCCGACCGAAGCCACAAAACTTGCTGACTTGAGAGACTCCATCAGGAAAACAAACCCGTCGGACCCCAGAATCCAAGACCTCAATAAAGAAATAAATAATCTGGTATCCAACCACAAAAAAGAAATATGGCGGAAACATCTTGAGGAATCGGATCCAGCCACAAAACGCCTCTGGAATACGATCCGAAACCTCTCCAATCCCAGGCGTTCCGACAACATAAAAATAATTTTTGGTGACAATACACACAAAATTCCATCTAAGGCTGCAGCCGCCTTTTGCAGTCAATTCGTTGAACATCCATCAATACCAGACCGCGATAGAAGAAGACTACGCCGAGCCTCCCGTGTCCTAAGAACAAATTCGGACCAAGCCACCATCACAACGGAAAATGTGCTTACAAACATTAAAGCCGCCAAAAGCTCCACAGCAATTGGTCCGGATGGCCTGCCAACGAAGATGCTGAAGCACATTGGTCAACCCGGTGCAAATTACCTTGCACACACCTTTAACCTTTGTCTCAACACCTTCAAGATCCCCGAAATGTGGAAGGTCGAAAAGATAGTACCAGTTCCAAAACCAAGTAAACCTGCGCACATAGGCAGCTCCTACCGACCCATTACCCTCCTATCGCCGGTCGTGAAGATCCTCGAGTCCATCCTACTACCGTGCTTCACTGAGCACTTCCGCCTGGCCGAACACCAGCATGGCTTCAGAGCTGGAAAAAATACGACAATGGCCCTCAGTGAAGTCACGACTAGGATCACGGAAGGACTAAATAGTAAGAGACCTCACAAAAGAACGGTTTTAGTGGCTCTGGACCTGTCGAAGGCCTTTGATACGTAAACCACAGCATACTCTTGAGGGACGTTATGGAAACCTCTCTCCCTAACTACCTCAAGAGATGGTTGGTAAACTACATGGCCGGAAGACAGTCCTACGTGGAATTCCGAGGACACAAATCCCCCCAGGAAGAACATGCAGGGAGTACCTCAGGGGGCGTACTATCCCCACTGCATTTTCAACTTCTATGTGTCGAAGGCCCCCAATCCACCTGAGAGTGTGCACCTAATCCCATATGCTGACGATTGCACAGTTATGTCCATCGGCAGGAGGCACCCGAAAACCACCTACACCACGAAGCAAAGCTTCTACCGGTGCAAGCACACAGCACCCTATTAAGAAGGCAACATGCAATCAAATGCGCCAAACAGGACCACCCAAACAACGCCAGCTGCAGTAGACCTCTCTGTGAAAGAGATGAGCCTATCCGACAAGACTTCCGTAAAGAACTCCCAAACCTTCCCAAATCCCCTCAAACCCAACCAACGATGACATCCAAACAGCACTGAGGCAGGCTCACACAAGAGACAAGTAGAAGACCATATTTTATCCTACACAAGCAGTGTAGTGCTAGGCGGCAGACCCCCACCCATACATGAAGATGAGAGGATACTATCTGAATCCTGAGATAACAGATACATGCCCAAAATGCGGCCAATCACCTCACATCACTCGACACCTCTTCGCATGTCCTGAAAAGCCGACGGACCTGACACCCGAGTCACTGTGGACAAATCTAGTCTTAGCGGCTCGCTTTCTAGGGCTGGATGTGGATGCATAGATGCCAATCTACTAATTTCAAATTTTCTTCTCTTTCTTTTCTTTCCACCGATACAACTTTACCTCTAGGGGTTACAACAACAACGTATCTAAAAATTTGCAAAATGTTCTATAATTCTGTGGTTTTCCTACATAATGACATAAGTCGAGTTATGTAAATTTTGAGTTATTGGCACCACGTATTCGTACTTTCTGAGAGCTTTCCATATCACTACTCCGTATTTGAAAAAAATGTACCGTTTCTGATATAATTTTTGGCAAAACTACGTATGTAAGTGGACCTTTTTACAAAATAATTGTCATAATAAACTTATTATATCGACATTTGCTGCAGTATATCGCAAACATATTCATAAAAAGGAACACAAGGTGACATAGGTCGTTTTGTATGTAATAATAATTAAAATATTTGTTGATTCTCTTTCAAGAGAAAACCACGTAAAACTGAATGTGCTCTTTTGCATGCTCTTTTATCTTCATTTTCTGTTTTTTATGTCGTTTACTCTCAAACATAAGTCCCATTACGTAGATTTAATGAAAACAGAGATGCAAGCCTCACAGCAAGAAAGGCTGGTCATTCATTTACCTGTTATAGAATATTAAAGTAAAAATCACATATGTATGTATATGTAACACCGTAATGGATTACAATCCAGAGCAGAAAATAATGAAGAAATTTCTACATATTTCGCCTGAAAAAAGAACGATTTGATGGATTTATTGCCACTTATCCCCTATGTATTCCATGATTTCTATGAAAGTCTTAAAGTATCACCAAACGCTAAAAGCATCCTACACTGCCGCTCACTTGAATAGAACCCCCCTGCCAATTTTTTTTTAAACTCTATTTTTTCCGAATCATACAAGATATGAAATTTTTAAGTTTTATTATATTTTGCTTCATGTCTTTATAGTAAACTTAGTCACTCATTTGCTTTCAAATCCAATTTGTATAAGAATTATGCAAGGAAAACAAAATAAAGTCAAAAATTGAAGTAAAAAAATTTGGCTCATTTGAATAGAACACCCTTTTAAAACTTGGGAATACAGAAAGATTGTATTAGAATATAGATGCATGTTCACTCTATATTGAAAACGAAGTACTTTCAGTAATATTCAGTAAAAGTATATCCCTCCTGATTAAGGATACACCCGTATATCCTGCTTTGGCAAGGATTCTTTAAATAATCGGGTGTAATGCCCAACAAAGCTTGCTTTTTTCATTCAACAAGTTTATTTTTGGTAGCGTGCTGTCTCCTTTAGTCGTATGTTTTACGCATAATTCATTCCCATACATTTTAGAGAATATTTACCACTGTAGAAAATGGCGACCCCGCAAGGATATCCGCATTTCTTTTCAAAATTTTAAGTTCTGATGACTCGAAGTGTACAAAAGTTTATAAAATCGTGATGAAATTTCCACTCGGGATATCCGAAAATGATTCTCACTATTGGAAATGTCTGTTTTAGAAATCCTTTGTAAATGGTCGTGCGCATTTAGGGTAAAAGAAATTGACGCCCAAGTCCTTCATAATTAGAAAGGACTATCCCCATTAAGTAAACAATTGCATAACTATATAACTATTTTTTTCGCGTATATTGAATGGAAGACCATCTTCTAAATTGTTTCTGTAGCGATGAATGTGCTTTTATGGTGTTGGAAGGCATCACTAATTATTAAGGACATGAGCGTCAATTTACTTCGCCTTAATGCGCACGGCAATTTATAAAGGAGTTCTGTAACAGACATATCCAGTAGTGAGTAACATTTTTGGATATCCCGAGTGGAAATTTCATCACGATTTTATAAACTTTTGTACACTTCGAGTCATAAAAACTTAAAATTTTGAAAAGAAATGCGGATATCCTTGCGGGGCCGCCACATTCTACAGTGGTAAATATTCTGTAAATTGTATGGGAATGATTCATGCGTAAAACATACGACTAAAGGAGACAGCACGCTTCGCAAAATAAACTTGTTGAATAAAAAAAGCAAGCTTTATTGGGCATTACACCCGATTATTTAAAGAATCCTTGCCAAAGCAGTATATACGGGTGTATCCTTAATTAGGAGGGGTATACTTTTACTGAATATTACTTAAAGTACTTCGTTTTTAATATAGAGTTAATATGCATCGATATTCTACTACAATCTTCCTGTATTCCCAAGTGTTAAAGGGGGGTTCTATTCAAATGAGCCAATTTTTTTACTTACATTTTTTACTTTATTTTGTTTTCCTTGCATAATTCCTATACAAATTGGATTTGAATGCAAATAAGTGACTAAGTTTACTCCAAACACATGAAGCAAAATATAATAAAACTTAAAAATTTCATATCTTGTATAATTTTCAAAAAATGGAGGTTGAAAAAAATTTTGCAGGGGGGTTCTATTCAAGTGAGCGGCAGTGTATATGTCGATAATTAATAACTTATAATAGCGTTCCATTTCTAAATTATGAAGAATTTGCTGGTTTTATTTTAGTTTTTTCCGTCACTTTTTCGATTGCTTGAGTGGAGTATTCCCCCATTGGCTCAACTTCATTTATTACCCTCTATTACAGAGAGTAATGTTTTTCAAAACGAACTGACAGTGTTGCAAAATTTTACTGATCGCTACCAATATCATGATTTCATCCCGGCGAAGGGAATTATCAATTGGCTTCTCAGTTTTTGAAATGATGCCTTTTTAGTGAAAACCCGAACTCTTTAAGTGTCTAGTATTCCCAAATGAATAAGAATCACACTCACTTTTCGGCTTTTCCAAAGAAATAAAAAATTTTAATTCAAAGATTTAACAAATGTGTTTTATTTGTATTAAGATTGGGTAATAATTTGTAAAAAATTATTCACAGAAAAACAACACAATTGTACATGTGTTATCCATTTTCCTCCGCTCTTTTTCATAGAATACAACATAAGTATAAATATGTCATTTTGTGAAAAAAATAAGACGCACACGCAAAGATATGTTTTTAAAAAAATTTAATAAAAAGTACATTTATAAAAAAAGTTTAAATTTTTTTATTCATAACGATTGTTTTTGGCATGCTCTATCCGTATGTAAGAAAAAGCCAAAACAAAATCATCGGCATGTAGAGAATATTACAAACATTTTTTGTTTTCGCTCTCCTGAAAATTTTGATTTTTAGACTTATGTCGTTATGTAGGAAAACCACAGAATTAGTCCACTCCATTTGAAATCGGTTTAATTTCATTCAATCCAAAATTAAAAAAGTTCGCGGAATAATATTTAAAGATTTTATTCACATTCAAAGGCACGGTCTCAGGCCAAATAAGTTAAAGAAGATAATGTTATAAATAGCTGATAAAAAAAAAAACAAAATAAATATATATGCAATTTTTGTTCCTTAGTGGAAGTTATGAGTACACACTTTTTTAATATAGTTTTAAATAATTCGATTGTTTCAAAGATCGAAATCTCTGTAACCATTAGCAAAGAAATAGCTAAAAATAAAGGAAATCAAGAACATTGGTGGCGTTTTTTATTCTGATCGTTGTTGCAATTATGTTTTTTCAAAATTGTCTGCCTTACACTAGACACCCTGTCGGATAAAATGGTTGATAATAAATCGATTATTTTTAAACTGACTATAAACTGGTTGACAAGTCATCTAGAGATCAACCACTTTGAACAGAAAAAATTTCGACAATTGGCTATTTCTGCACTACTGTTCCACTAATTTTAAATTGGTTGAAAAGTCATCTAGAGATCAACCACTATGAAAACAAGAACATGTAACTTCTACAAAGCATTTGTGCATGCCGAAAATATAAGGCGAAAATGTTTAAATAATTCACATTTGCATCTTCTTAATAACTTTCATATAAATGTAGCATCCAATAATAGAAGCCAGTGTTGATGGACTGAACATATTCGTACATATTATTCAAATTGTTCTGGTATAAAAAAGGAACACGAAGGAAATATACAAGTAATCTCTTCTTCTCTCTAACAAACCATAACAGAGAGAGATAGAAAGAGAGAATATGAACAGTCGAAGTCATAAGAACACATAAAAACAAAAGTTGTTTTTCACATTATCATTTAAACACTACAAATAGGCTAAAAAGTTAGTTTATAATCACTTGAAAAGTCATCTAGCGATAAACAATACTGACTACTTAGGCGCTCATCGCCTTTTAAAAGTAGTCAGTTGGCATAAGGGAAAATAATCGATAAAAAGTCTGTAATGTTTACAAAAAACCTAGTCTCAAGTTAACTTTAAATCAGTTTCAGTCCCTACAGGGCAGTATGTCTTAAAATACAACCCTGCTTTACTAACACATTCATAAATTTGTCGGTTGTCCTCCAGCTGTCCATAATTTTTTCACAGACAGCAGGGGTAATAAATTGTTGAAATTTTTGTAAAAATAAGTGAGATAATTGGTGTGTCTTTTTACTTACTAAATGTTGCTGAAACAATTTTTTCAGCAACTTTTCCTTTATACAACCGTCAAAATTTGAAACATTAGTAATAATTATTACAAATTATCGAGTACGCAGACAGGCATATTAATTGAAATGTGTTGAAAACAAAAGAACGTGACATCCATTCATAATTTTACAACTGTTGTTGTAGTTGTCGGGACGCAATTTTTGGGGTTTTGAAAATGTTTTAAACCAACTAACATATTAGTGAAGAAAGTTTGGCATTGTTCGCCAAGGGGTGAGGCAGGGAAGACTAGTTTCGATCCTAGCCACAGGATTTCATCAGTTCCCTTGTTTCTTGTTATTCTCCATCGAAGTTATTTTTCAATAACCTCTTCAACAAAAAAAAAAAAACTTTTTATACCCAAACATGAATCGTCGGCTCAAAATATAGGAGTGACCAAAGAAAAAACTTCAATGAGAAGTTTTTCTTTTTTAATCATATATAACCCCTACGAAAGTGTTTGCATAAGAAGACAAATGCTGATAAAACAATTTTGTTGGTCTGCTTATTACATCAACGACCAAAGAACAGCCATGCCAGAAATAGAAAATTGGCGTCGTTTTCATTGGGATAGCGGTTGCAATTTTGTTTTATAAAAACTA
This sequence comes from Musca autumnalis, assembly GCF_047663935.1. NCBI lineage: Eukaryota > Metazoa > Arthropoda > Insecta > Diptera > Muscidae > Musca > Musca autumnalis. The sequence goes on from NW_027411644.1 coordinate 152,063,806, forward strand.
CTTTTCTCCAAAGTGTCGAATTTCACTGAAAACTGGGCATATACTACTTGTGTTTGTGGTTTATTACTTTTCGTTATTTTTTCTCAAAAATGATTTCCTGCACCACAGATGTATGAATTTTTCCATTGAAATATAAAAACATTCACACACAAATCGATTTAAAAAAAATAAGAATTTATGAAATTAAATTTTTTTTCGCAAATATTACTTCTAGTTGCACGAATGAATAAACTTAAGCCTACTAAGAACTAAAATAAAATTTATCTATTCAAATATTGAAAAGGTCACGCACAAACCACTCTGATTTTTTTTAAATTTATTTTTTAAAAGAGCGTTTACGACATTTTTTGATTGTCAGAATTAAAGAAAATTAGTGAAAAACAAATAGTATGTCAGATTGGTTATCTCATGTGGCTCTAAAGGTTATTTTCAATTATACATAATATATCAGCTTAAAGTGACTTCAAAAAATTGCCCATAATTCTGATAAATTCAAATTTTAAAATCATTGTGTGCGTGAGATGTTTTCACCACATCTCCTTATAATTGAGATTTTATGTAATGTTATGCAGAGATTCATCACGCTATGATACAGGTATATGAGGTTGTAAAAAAAGTCATAACCCTAATGTACATCTTGTGCACAGGGATGCGGTATAACGTAGTCGTCCCGTACCGACTACAGCCGTTGTTCACTTCCATTCCTTTATTACTTGTGCACCTAAATATCTCTAAAATACACATAAATATCTCAATTCCGCTGAGATTGAAATTTTAATTCTTTGTGGTTATGAATAAAAAAGCTAATTATTGAAAGAGAGCAAAAAACTACAGTTGAATGTGGTTAAAACGACTACCATTTTCAACGAACTGTTTTAAGAAAGGGAAACATGAATATATCTAACAAACAGTTCGTTATAACATTGTTCGGCTGTACGCATTTTGCTTTTGTTCCAAGTAATGAGTTATTCCGAGGTATATGACATAAACAAACTGCTAATAATTTATATTTAATCGATATATGAAAAATATGTGTGTAGTATAATACACCCTATAGCTTTTGTACGCTCAACAACACGAATCGATTTGAATGTTTAAAAAAGTGTTGGGATTGGGTTGAGATTTGTTTATTGGTGAAATAACTGGAATTATTTACCAAAAGTAGGAAAGAAATGCACAGTGGTCGCTGCCATTGACCAAAACCATGGCGGAATAAGATTATTGTCTTAAAATAATCCATTAACTGCATTGAAATCATGATTTTCAATAATGCTATTGTTATTGGACAATTTCACCAAGAAAAGAAGATACCTTAATGAGAAGTCTATTGATGATTTGAATTTTGGGGAAAATACTAATTACTAACGCAAGATATTCAAAAAATGTTTTTAAAAAATTTGTGGATAGTACTGTATCGAATATCCAAATTGAAGTTGTGGTCTTATTTTTTTTTAATTTAAATATATTTTTTCAAATTACTTTAACCATTTTTTTATTTATGTGCATTGTATTTTTTCCAATCATTTTAGCCATGACTTTATTTTTTATGTGTAGATTGTAAACTGAAAATTGTTTATTAAAAAAATTAAATTAAGATATTGGTTGTGAGAAAAACGAAGATATTTTGTGAACATTTGGGTTATGACTTTTTTACAACCTCATATCCCTGTATCATAGCGTGATGAGTTTTGCCATAAGATTACATAAAATCTTAATTAAAAGGTGATTCGGTGAAAAAACCTCACGCACAAAATGATTTTAAAATTTGAATTTATCAAAATTATGGACAATTTTTTCAAGTCACTGAAAACAGATATATAATTGAAAATAAACTTTAGAGCCACATGAGATAATTAAAATGACATAAAATTTATTTATCACAATTTTTCTTCAATTCTGAGAATCGTAAAAATGTCGTAAACGCTTTTATTCAAAAATATAATTTTTTAACAAAAAACAAAAAATTTAAAATGTTTTCAAAGTGACTTTTTTCGCGACTTTTTTAATATTTGAATTAAATACACGTTATTATAGTTAGTAGTAGGCTTATAATTATTCATTCGTGCAACAAAAAATATTTTTTTTAAAAAACAATTTTTTTCATTTCATATATTTTTCCAAAAAATTATTTTTTTAAAGTCAATTTGTGCGTGAACTTTTTTTATATTTCAATGGAATAAACGATAGCATAATGATTAATAGGCAAAAGTTCATTCATCCCTGCTACAGGAAATCATTTTTGAGGAAAAATGTCAAAAAGTCATAACCCTAGTGAACATTCACTTCGCAATCCAACAACCCTTCAATTGGTGACCCCGACAAACATTAGCATTTAAAGAAAATCTTCAAAATGCAAGGCCAAGTCCTTTTACCAGGAGTAAATCCACCATCACCGGAACAAGGCAATAGGACTGCAAATTCTATTACAGATGAACCCTTGGCGGCAGGACAACAACAAATTTCCAGACTTGGTGTAAAGATATATAGATATCGTTATGGATGTAACGTCTTCCAAAGCAGAATCATGGTATTTTATCGCTACGCAGTGAGTCCTTGAACATGATAGCCCAAATGGCAGGCAAATTTGCTGATTCTGCGGAACCTTGGAAAGTTAATGCTATTTCAACAAAGCCTCCGAAATCTTTTACAACATCAAAAATACGAAATCGACGAGCTTACAAAGAAGATTGTGAAAATGGCTAGTAGCGGCAGAAGTCGGTCAAGTTGTAAAACGGAAGGTGATGTGTGCAGCCTTGCTCATGATCATCAAATCGTCCATCGGAAAATTAGATGGAGAGCCGAGAATTGTGACGCCTAATCAACTTCATTATATTTTTCAACAATACTGGCATGCCCTGCAAGTTTGGCGCAAAATCAACTAGATCCTTCAGCACCTGAGCTGTTTGTTGCTAATCAATCTTCCATTAAAACATATGTATGTCACGATGAAATTGTCTTATAGTTAGGATTGAACATAATTTTTACCTGGACTTTCATAACAGCTGATGATAGACCAATATAGAGCTGACTTCCACAATCATGTTGGATTATTAGTCGATATAAAGAATAATCGTCTTATAGACAACGCAATAAAATCAAGAAGTTAGGGTACATTGTTCTGGTGATCTGAAATAATATGTAACGTGACCGTTTCATACAATTCTTACATCTCATTCGACCCGTATTTATATCCATCCCACCTTAATATTTCCATTATACCGTCACTATCAAACTTACAAAATTACCCCATACTCAATACTGGCATATCATCTATCATACAGCATATGTTGGGCTCAGTGCAGTCAACAACAATCCCATTCAATAATAATTCTCATTCACTTAGTGCAACCACCCGAATATATATTCACCACCCGAATATATATTCAAGTCGTCGATCACCAGCCGACAAAGTACGACAAGACGTATGGCTGGTCCGCAGTCTCGTTACTCGTTAGCTACGATTCGAACAGTAAGCTCCAAGTCACTTAGCAAGCTCCAGTCTCTTAGCAAGCTCCAAGCTCTTAGCAAGCTCCATGCTCTTAGTAAGCTCCAGTCGTGTAGAGGCGAGTCCACCCGACAACTGCCGAGCCGAAAGCTACCGATTGCCCCGATCCGACAGCAACCCGAGTCTTGTAGAGCCGACATAGTGACCTGTCAAAGTTGACATATTTTCTTATGCGTAATTTTCTGATATTCATCATAAAAAAAGTTGGAAGTATTTTTGGCGCCAAACAGTACATTTCGACAATTCATCGAAATAACAATTTTATGTGTGGTAAATATAATAATGTTCCACAAACATCCCAGGAGGGACAAGGGAGACTTCTCATATATCAATGAGTGCACCCCGATTCATATTATCTCAATGAACAGCGAACAGCGTGTCTTACGACACCACTTGTAGAGAAGTTTTACATGGCTGAAACACTCAGGAAATGTCGCCAACATTATGAGGGGTATTTTGCCACCGTTGGAAATTTGATGTTGCCTGGCCTCGGAATCGAACCTCAGACCTTCTGAGTGCAAGGCGGGTGTGCATACCATTGCACCACGGTGGTAAATATATTTTTAAGATAATATGTGATGCCTTTTTTGTCGTGTCGTTTGCTTTGCTGTCCGTGTGTTCTTTGGAGTAGCACTTTCGGTATCGAGGTGTATCGAGGAAATTATATATATGAGTTGAAAGATATTAATGTGTACTATTATTTTTTGAAAAAAAAAAAATAACCACGCCCATTCGCCATTTTCGTAAATATCTGATTTAAGATTACTAAACTTAACAATATACAGTATAGTCTCGATAATCCGAATACCACATGTTTGGACGATGTCCGGATTATCGAATTGTCCGGATTACCGAGTAGTCACAAAAACACATAGTTTTGTAAGTTAAAATCATTAATATCGGAGGTTTACTAAATAATAACCTGACATCTAAAGTAACCGAATTTATATTAAGCAAATATCACGGGTTCCGACCATTTTAATCAGCTTTCCTGGCTACTAAATTTACTTCTTAATTTTACTCCTCCATTTTCTGACATTTCCTGTGTATTTTTGTAGTCTAAAACTTTTTTACAATACAACAATCCGTAGTTGCCGGTGATTTTGTATATCAAAGAATGAAAACAAAAGGAGTCATGAGTTTTTAAATAATTTATTGCAATTTCTATACCAGTAGGGCGATTCAGTAACTTTTAACGACTGTCGAATTGTTATTTTTATCGCCAGGTTTTGGTGTTTGCAGTAACGATTGTGTTATTCAGTAACTTATGTTAAAAGACTATTGAAAATAAATATTTTAAAATGGTATCTCTGGATATTCAAGATGTCAAAAATAAAGAATAAAATAAAAACAAGGAAATAGAACATATATAAAACGTATATTCCGCGAAAAATAAACAATTTTTATAAAATAGGAATGAGAAATAGCTATTGGGAATGAAATAGGAATGAAAACAAGCTGGGAACAGATTGATATGTTTGGAGCCGATGAAGTACTTGGAGATGAAATGTGTTTCAGTAATTGGTGACGAATACGGTGAATAACAAATATCGCAAGAATCGTCAACGATTCCACCATCCATTCCTTCTAGTGCAGAAAAAAGATCATGGCGTGGTCAAAGTTTTTAGAAATAACAAAGAATGTTAAATGCAGATAGTAATCGTTTTAGGTTAATTGCAATATTAATCTTTTCATACTTAGATGTGGGCAGAATTTAATGCTGCGAGTAGTGTAGGCCCAAGAATGTTCACAGAAGACATCAAAACTATGGGGTGGGTCTGATGGCATATGCATCCTCTATTAAAAATCTTTTTTGAAAGACCTTCAGTTATAAATAAAATACATAAAAATACATTTAACATGAAAAACATAAACTTTCCGTTGCATTTTGGTTTTGAACATACAGTCGAATTCGCTTATAACAACCGTAAAAAACGTGACGAAACGCGGTCGTTATAAGTGCTATTCTAGGGGCCGAACAGGCATGTTTGACTTTTAGATTACATATGCCGTTAAAAGAGACTGTCCTAGTCGCGAAGTAATCTTATGTCTATAGCAGGTTCTCTCCTAAAATTGATTCCAAGAGATAAACCCTACATAAGTTGTTCAAATGTCATTTTTCTATAACAACAAATCGTCGACAATTTAACAACACAAAATTTATTGCTGTTAATTTAACGACAAAATTTTAAATAACAATGAGTAAAGTTGTTAAAAATGTTTCAGAATACCAAAGTCGATAAAAATAGGGTTAAATTTTTTAAACAACTTGAGTGTCGATAAAATGTGATAGTGAATCGAGGCACAGAAGTGAGATTCTTCAACTTATTTTTTTGAGTTACCGAAAAAATCGGTAAAATTAAATTGTTTATAATTTCGGCAATTAACGATATTTTTCAGTAAGTTAGTGATCCAAAAAGTAGTCGTTAAGTTCTGCTGTTAACTTTTATTTAAACTTTTCATTCATAATTTTGCGTTTTTATTTTACCTTTTTTATTTTTATTTTTTTGTAAAAAAATTTATTCTTCTCACACGAATTGTCAAATTTTGTAGATCGATTTACTCGCCTTGGCGCAAACGGAGAACACTGATTTTTAAATGAGGAATTCTTAACTATATTTGGAACTCATCTACGAAAAATTAAGTCTGCATGCCGTCTGTGGGCTTAGCTATGGATGCCTAAATTATTACGAATATAGACGAACGAACAAAAATAAGTTACAAAAACAGGGGGTAAGAATCTAAAAAGTCTAAAAACTAAGCTATTAATTTCAACGCTTTAAATGTTTTAAACATTTCTAGTCAAATATCATTGGAATACATTACACAGTCCTAAGGGAGTTTCTCACTAATCGGAGGTCTGAACAACTAATTCCTTTAGAGGAAAGAAACACCCAACCTCGGTTTTATGGGAACTATGCTACCCAAAATACTGTTGCTTATTATAGTTAGACATCGATGGTTGAAGGGTTGAAAAATCATCCGAGTTTATTCCATATTGACTGTATAACTGTGTCAACAGTGGCTACCCAGAAAAACGAGATGTGGACCGAAAACTTTGAACAACTTAATTTTTCTTATTTATACAACAATTGATATTGCTACGAATGAAAACGTCAATGAAAAAAATAAGAATCTAATGCTCAAGATAGGGAAAATATTGATGACCGGATTATCGAGATACGAAAAATATGAGATGTCCGGATTACTGAGTCTACAATATAAAAAAATCTAGTGTCCGGATTACCGCGTTGTCCGGATTAACGAGTGTCCGGATTGTTTTTATACCCTCCACCACAATATGGGGGGTATATTACGTTTGACATTCCCTTTGTAATTCATCGAAATAATCATTTTAGACCCACGAAAGTAGCCATTTCTTGATCAGCGTAAAATTCTAAGTCGACTTACCCATTAGGGCTATAACCAAAAAATACCACGCCAGTACCATGTGTGGAATATTGTCCTGATAACGAAAACGCATGTTTTAGTTCGATTAAGATTTCTAAATTCCTTTTGAACATTTTTATAAAGAAAAATTTTAATGTTAGTTTTTTGAACAAATATTTATTTCTATAGGCTTTATTTATTAAAAAAAAGCACTTAAAATATCGCGATTTGGCGAAATTTATGTATTAGACCCACGTAGAATTTTCCGATTTTGAAGATTGTATTCAATTTCAATAATAAGTAGCTTATTTAATAACGATACGCTATTATAATGGAAAGTATATAAGAACATATAAAGAAGTAATACACCAAATTTTGTTAAGATCTGATCATGTTATTAGGCGACTTAAACCTGAAATCTTGAAAATGTATAGGGGAGCTATATCTATATCTGAATGATATGGACCAAATTTTGCAGATTTGGTTCTGAGCCCATTATAAACATACATATGTAGGAAATTTCGATAGCATTGCTAGTTTGCCCCTGTGATTTGTTGCCTCACAACCCTGCCTTTGGTACCACAGTGGGACGCGTATGATTAAAAATATATACTCCTACCACTCATACATATTTCATTCAATTATAAAACTGCACAAAAAATGAAACCGGTTTCAGAATTGCCTTCACACCAATGCAAACCATCATCACATGTAGGTCAGTTTATTAACGACTTTGCCTCCCTTGCAAATCTGTCATAAACAAAATTAGCAGCTGAGAGTGAAGAGCAGTGGTTGTCTATAAATACACATGTGCCGAACAATTCAGTTACTCAGCTACCATAAGCGATACATGATTTAGTTATTAAATTTGGCTTGCTTGGCACCATCGCATTTTTGGCAGGAATCTCTTCAGAATATTAAAAATGGAGTTGTATTTTTGAAACATAATAAATGGGTTTCTATAGTTTTCTTTGGAAATGTGTTGTGTTGTTGTGGAGTAGTGTTCACAATGAGCCGAATCCAGTTACGGAGCTATCACCTGATATAAAATTTACTCCTACTTCTCCACCTCCCTACCATTTGGTACAGGTTCGCAAATATATGAATGAATCGATAGATCCATGTGAAAGCTTTTACGATTTTACTTGTGGAAATTGGAAAACGCATTTCCCAGCAAATGAAAGTGTAAAACATACCCACCTCTTCGATGAGCTTAACAAACATTTTGATAGTAAACTTGGTGAGCTTTTAACTAATAAAAGTGTGGATGACTCAGTATCGCAACGTACTGTAAAAACATTTTATTTCTCATGTCTGAATCAGGAAACAGCAACAAGTGTTTATCTTAAAGAAAAATTGAAACAAATCGCAAATGAATTTGATTTGTATCCAACATGGCCAAATTTCAATAAGCGCAAGGGACAGGAATTTAATTGGCTTGAGACTGTGGCAAAAATTTCACATGAATATGGATTTAATATTATTTTCGGATATGCCATTAAACCGGATGCCAAAGATCACACATCACACAATTTAATTCTGGGAAGTCAAACATTTGAACCACACTATCAACGTTTAAGGCACGAATATGAAATCATTTTAAGACATCTTAATTTTCAACCAGCGACAGCTAATGGCATTGCCTGGGAGGTAATCGATTTTGAATCGAATTTATTGCAAGCTAATCGTTATGGGATCAAAAGCCCATATAGTGGATCTGTAGACGACATTCACAATAAATATTATCCTGATATCGATATAAAACAGTTTTTAAATATCTCTCTTGGTTACATAACCACTAGGGTTGTGTGGCTTGAGAATCCCGGATATTTGGAAAACCTTGTAAAAATTTTAAAATTTACTCCAAAAGAATCGGTGACCAACTATATTGTCACACGATTACTACACCATTTTTGGATTGATTTGGCTCACGAGCCTATTGGTCGAATGGAATCATGCCTAAAAATTACCAAAGACAAATTTCCGCATGCATTAAGTCAAATGTTTTTCAAATCCAATATAAAGCTAAGAGAAAAAGTAAAAGACATTGATGGATTATGGACGCATATAAAATCAACTTTACAACAGATATTCAATTCTAAAAGACCATTATGGTTCGATACATCAACCCGAAAAAGGGCTATAGAAAAACTACACTCGATGACACTACAAGTGGCAACATATGAAGATCACAACTTTGACAGGGAATATCGCTGGCTGTCGATTAAACCACACGATTATATTGAAAATTTACGATCTCTTAATTCGTTTAAAGCTCTCAAAATGCGCCATTCCCTACATCAGAAACCTCAGCATGAACACATCTCATTGGATCTCAAGACACCTGTTTATGTGATTTCTTCAAATTCAATTATTGTTCCAGTTTCGATTTTAAATTCCAATTTCCTATGGTCAACTTCGAATTCACTAGTAATGAATATGGCCCATTTGGGATTTTGTATTGCTCACGAAATTATGCATGCCTTCAGTGGAGAGGGTCGGCATTATAATGAGGTGGGTAATTTTGCCAAGCATTGGAGTAAGGAGGCTGAATATGAATATACCAAATTGGAATCATGTTTAGATGGTCAGTATGGAAATCGGACACGGAACATCAATTTACTGCCAAAGTTACACAGAAACACTCACAAGCAAGATGAAAATGTTGCAGATAATGCCGGCATTATATTGGCCTATGAAGCTTTTAAAAAATTGTCCGAGAAAGAAAAATTTAAAATGGATTCGTCCTTGAGCTACACTTATGAACAATTATTTTTCATCAACTATGCTCAGTTGTGGTGTTCCGATACCTGGCAAAAGGAAGCAATGCATGCTACCATCCATTCGTATCGTCACGCTCAAAATGAATTGCGTGTTGCAGTACCATTAAAGAATTTTGTAGAATTTTCCAATGCATTTAATTGCCCCAAAGGCAGTGATATGAACCCCAATCTTAAATGTAAGTTTTTCTAAAGGTATATTTTTGTTTTTGAATAAAATAAGATCGTAAAACATAAAAAATGGTTTTTGATATTTTTGAGAAGGCAAAATTAGTAGGCGAAATGGACAAAAACTAAATTTCACAGTTACACTAATTCACAGCGGATTTCTATCATGTTTCTTTATTATCTTTCAATCAGAACATTAATTCTTAAATCGGTTAATAAAAGGAGGCCACCGTGGTGCAATGGTTAGCACGTCCGCCTTGCACTCAGAAGGTCTGCGGTTCGAATCACAGGCCAAGCAACATGAAATTTACAACGGTGGCAAAATTCCCCCTCAGTAATGCTGGCGACATTTCCTGAGTATTTCAGCCATGAAAAACTTCTCCACAAGTGGTGTCTTAGGACACGCCGTTCGGACTCGGCAATAAACAGTAGGTCCCATATCATTGAGCCAATATGAATCGGCGTGCACTCATTGATATGAGAGAAGTCTCCCTTGTCCCTTCGGGGATGTTGTGGGAACATATGTATGTACATATGTATGTAAATCGGGTAATAAAAGGGAGTTTTCGAATATAGGAAAAACAATAAAATCGTTGTTTACAGTGTTTTATTTAGCTTGCTTTGGTCCGTTTAGTTAAAATCTGGTAACTCATTTTTAACAGAGTTGCAGTTGACCAATCGAACTGAAATTTTGCACACTTTTCCAGATTTAGATGACAATACATGAATATGGAATCAAAACCAATATTGGTCAATTTTATAGTGTTTAATCTGGTAACTCAATTTTGATACAGTTGCAGTTGACCAATCGGACTAAAACATTGCACAGTTTTCAGATGACAATACGAATATGATATTAAAACAATCCATTTTACAGTGTTTTAACGGTGTTTTATTTAACTTGCATTTCAACTCTGGTAACTCATTTTTAACAGAGTTGCAGTTGACCAATCGAACTGAAACTTTGCACACTTTTCAGATTTGGATGACAATACATGAATATGGGCCCAATTTTTCCTACAGCCCCCATATAGCGGTACCACCCGATTTCAGGTATTTTGAGGATTTTATCTTCATTTTTGCCCGAATTAGATGTCATTTTGTATTTCCAATGATACAGACATTTCCCCACCAAAAATTGTGAACATAAGTCCAGGTTTTGGTATAGCCCCCTTATAGCGGTACCACCCGATTTCAATTATTATGAGGATTTTATCTTCATTTTGAGGCCGAATTGGTTGTAACGTGGCATTTGGAGTCCCAATGGTACAAAAACTTCTCCACCAAAAATTGTTGACATACATAGGTCCAGGTTTTGATATAGCCCCCATATAGTGGTACCACCAGATTTCAAGTGTTTTAAGGATTTTATCTTCATTTTTAGCCAGAATTGGCTGTAACTTGGCATTTGGAGTCCCCAATGGTACAGAAACTTCCTCACCAAAAATTATGGACATAAGTCCAGGTTTTGGTATAGCCTTTATATATCGGTATTACACAATTGACTATAATTTGGTTCTCAGTGGTCAACAAATTTATTTACTAAAAAGTTAAAAATAAAATATAATTTAAAAAATTAAATTTCAGTGTTTTATTTAGAAATGCACTTAAAACTAGGAAATAATTTGTCGCTTAGCCTCAATAAATATATTCTTTCTCATGATGGAATCTCCCAAATAAAACGCTTGCATTTAAATTAAAAATGGTGGCAAAATTAAACGGCAAGCGTTTTATTTGCGAGATTCCATCATGAGAAAGAATATATTTATTGAGGCTAAGCGACAAATTATTTCCTAGTTTCAAGTGCATTTCTAAATAAAACACTGAAACTTAATTTTTTTAATTATATTTTATTTTATTGGTTAACGTTTGAACATCAAGGCGTATAATTTAGGTTAGTATTTTTCTAAGTAACGCCTATATCTAATATTCAACGCGACGTACTAAAATAATTCACCATCCTACCTCAAAAGCGCTTTTGGGGCCTGCGTATTTCCCAAATACGTTATGACCGAAATCCCGTTTAAAACACAAAACCGCGTTAAAACATATTAAACCTCGTTTAATTCGTAGACACAAATAATTGTCTTTTACAATAAATTGATTTTCATGATTGGATTGGCTTTTGTTTTCAAAATAGAAAACATACACATACATATATACAAAACCATGGTACAATAATACAGGTAGCATTATCATGCCAGCTGATGGTAACATAATGTGTCAATTGCATTGAATTGATGTCAAATTTTGACATATTATGTTGCCAACATTTGCCGATGCGGCTACCTGTGTATTTGTACCATGTACAAAACATATTATACGTTCTGTCAGAGTTGAATTTTTTCAACTTGAAATAAAAAACCCTCGACGTATTTCGGTAGTATTCATAAGAATACATGTGTTCTACTTTTTTCATAACAAACGCTTTGGGAATACGGACGTATTTAGGCATTGACCTAATATGAATGATACGCATTCATGCTCAAAATACAAAATATTAAGGCTAAACCTCAATTATTGCGTGTTGCGTGTGTGTTATTCAAAACAAGTACAAAATATATATATTTCAAATTTGAAATACACGTAGTTTGTTTTTAATGATTTGGTATAGTACGTGATACAAAATCAATATATTTTTTGGTCAGAGGCTGAGGGTATACAGTGTCGGCCAAAACTAAAGCATCCCCAATTCGAGTTACAACAAAAACTATTGAAATCAATATTTCCTTGAGTATGCTCTATTCTGGATGACACAAGTACATCTTTTAGGCATAGAGGATACCAGCAATAAAGATATAAATAAATAAAAAGAAAAATAAAAATAAATGTATAACTTTGTTTCTTAAAAAAATTATCATTTTAAAAAAATGTACTGAGCTGACTGATACTTTCTTACTTGTTTTCATTTGGCATTTATTTCCTTTTGAAAAATTTTTAATTTCACATTTTCCTAGAAACTGAATTGAGCCCCAGGTCTTAAACTTCACTGTTCCGAAATTTTGTGTGGGAGGTACCCAAAGGAGTGGACTGATTGAGTCCATATTGGCACCTCATGTCTGGTAGAAATTTTACGATGTGCAAAGTACCGAACAACTCGGTTACTTTGAGAGTTATTGTGCCCATAGTCTTAGAGAAAGTTTTTTTTTTTGTGTTGGAGGTACACGAGGGAGTGGACCGTTATGAACCATCTTCGAACTTACACAAAGTTTGGACAAAATATTACAAAAGCCAAATTTTGGACCCAATCGGTTGATCGAGAATTATTGTGCGCTTCATCCAGCCAAACAGACGGACGAATATGGCTAAATCAACTCTAAATTATCTGAAAAGGATTTCGTCCAAACATACTTGTGGTCCAAAAACTTATTTCGATGGTGCACATTTTGCCAGTATGAAAGTCTAACCGCTTTGGTCCAAACTTTGGATCTCGAAATATTTTGTCCAAACATACCAGCCACACAAATGTTCAACATTTTTGTTTAAGTCCGGTTAAGGGTCTCTTCTAGAACCCATTGGAAACTTTTACCTAAGGTACTCCTGATTGTAAATGACTGGTGGGCGCCATATCTATCGAGAGGAATGTCTGCCAAAATAAGACCCACGCCCATTTAGATACCTCCCCCGCACAACTTTTGGGCTTTAACCCAAATCCATATTTCTTTCGCAAGTTCATACGAAATGTTTGAAATTTTGTATTTGGTCTTTCTTGATGCTACAAAACGATTCTCCAGAACTTTGCCAGTACAGGTCCACGTTTTGATATCGTTCCCATACCTCCCGATTTTCGATATTTTCAAGGTTTTAGCCTCATTATCATGCTGAATTTTGGTATTAAGTTTTCTTTGGGACTACCACTACTATTACAACATTTTCAACCAGAAATGTGTATGTACTGCCACCACAGAATGGAACCGCCCGATTTTCGGTATTTTGAAGGTTGCAGCCACATTCTCTTACTAATTTAGCTTCAATCTCAATTTATATGCTCTGTTCCAGAACCTGCAAAAAGCTACTATTTTTTACTATGATAGCTTTGTTACTTTACTTTTTTAATCGTAAAAGTAGCAAAAAAGAGATCTGTCAAAAGGAAAGGAACGGAAATATAGTAGATCTGGCAGCAATGTCAAAAAAGCAAACATGGCTGCTTAAAACAAATAACAAGAAACAAAATAAATTTCACTGTTTTTTATTTCACTGGTTTAAATTTTTTATTATTTATATATATTTCATTATATTTCTTTCTACTGTGCTTTGACAGTGCGCGTTGTTTTCTTTTGCCTTAATTGTCAAATCAGCAGTTTGACAGATTTTCTATTTTTACACCACGAAATTTGTCGAGCAGAAAGTACTATCAAATTTAAAATCATTTATTGCACCCCTATATATCAGTAGAATTGATATATGTAACTATAGAGGAATAGCTAAGTTAAATACTATTCCCAAACTGTTTGAGAAAATGGTTACCGAGGAATTGTCTTTTCAAGTAAAATCTCATGTATCTAAATACCAACACGACACAACAATAACAAATATCTTAGAACTAACGACAAAAGTAAATTATGGATTCAGGCACCGTTATCAAACAGACTGTATCTACACAGACTTCAGTAAATGGTTTGATAAGGTCCACCACAAACTTTTATTATTGAAATTGCATCATATCGGATTTTCTCCTTTACTTTTACAATGGATAAAATCAAATGGTAAAATTTGGAATGCATGTACCATCTGGTGTTCCTAAGGAAAGCCATCTGGGTTCATTATTATTTACACTTTTTATAAATGATTGGAGGACTAACGGGATAGAGAAGCGAAGACGAATAATATATCTGTTTACATAGCCAATCCTCTTCAAACGTCAACCTCACCCACTGTCCACTTGAGACTTGGTGTCCTCTGTTCACGCAAACGAGGCTCTGGCGACCGATCATGGGCAGCACGGAAGAAATGCTTGCAGCACTTTTTAACTGGAGCACTTCTCTCGACTCCTTGTTTGATTGTGATGGGATCAAGCAATAGGGATGGCAGCGGATGAGCCAATGGTATGGCCAACGGTGGCGCCCAAAGATCTTCAGAAGATTTACTATCAACATACCCTTGCCTAGAGGATGGCTGGCAGCCCCAGCACTAGGTGCGGATGCGATGGCCCAATCAGCCACCCATCTTTAAAACACCAGATTACAGAAACATCAACAAGCAATATAAGAACTGATAACCCCTCGATGACGACATATGGATTTAAAACCCGGTTTATGGTTGGAACATGGAATGTAAGAACTCTCTCTGAAACATCAAGACTCTACCAAGTCCAGAGCGAAATGTCAAACTACCGTTTAGATGTCCTTGGACTAAGTGAAGTCCGCTGGACGAATTACGGAACATTACCACTCAAAAACGGATACAATTTCATTTTCTCTGGGAATGTTATAAGCAGAAAAAATGGGGTCGTGATAATATTATCACCAAAGGCGAACAAAGCCCTCCTTGGATATAAGACCATATCCGAGCGCATAATCATGGTAAGGCTTAACTCAAAGTTTCGCAAGATTTCCATCGTACAGTGCTATGCCCCAACGGAACCAGACGATGAAGAATCAAAAGACCTATTCTACTCTCAGCTTGATGCAGTTATTAACTCTCTACCGAAGGGGGACATAAAGCTTATTATCGGTGATTTTAACGCAAAAGTGGGTTGCAATAACAGCAATTTAAGCACTGTCATGGGCACACAAGGCCTTGGGGACATAAGAAACGAAAACGGCGATAGACTGGTTGACTTCTGTGCTAGATACCGTTTATTTATTGGGGGCACAAAGTTTGCACATAAAAATATTCACAAATACACATGGGAATCCCCAGATGGTCACACACGAAACCAGATTGACCATATTCTCATCAGCAAACTTTTCCTGGGATCGCTGATGGATGTAAAAACGAGACGCGGTGCTGATATCGATAGTGATCACATGCTGTTAGTTGCTACTCTACGTTTACGCCCGGCCGTTGTAAAGCGTCAACATCAAAAGCGCAATAAACTAAATCTTCTGCAACTGCAAAACCCAGAAGTCGCACACAGATATAAGCTAATGCTTACTGAAAGGCTCCAAGGAAGCAACTCGAATACATGGGAAAATATAGCAGAAACGTGCAGAGAAGCAGCGACCACCGTCATTGGAACTGCAAAGCAAACTCTAAAGCCATGGATAACAAGCGAGACTCTCGAGGCAATAAAACACCGTAAGCGCATACGCAATATATTCCTAAAATCCAAAACATACGAAGCAAAAACACAGGCCAAAGCTAACTACCGTACCGCCGCAAATACTGTTAAGCGTTTAGCTCGTAGAGACAAACGTTTATATTACAATAAGCTAGCTGAACAAGCAGAACAAGCTTCTAATATTGGCAATATTCGTGGTGTATGAGAAACAATTAAGATAATGAGTGGCAACAATATTAGACCTATTTCAACAATCAAGGATGAAAACGGACAGGAATTAAGCAGCCTTGATGAGCAAATAGATCGCTGGCGTCGGTTTTTCAGCACTGAAAACCCTTCAGATAATGAGACACAGCCATATACTTCTACATTACGCCGCAACCCGAGGAGAGATGTAAATACAGATCCACCTACGTATGAAGAAGTATTAAGAGCTCTAAAGTCACTCAAAAATGGCAAGGCAGCTGGTCCGGATAACATACCCTCGGAACTACTCAAGTATGGAGCGGAACCCATTGCGCAAACTATCACCCCAATTATAAGAGACGTGTGGAAGACAAATGTCTTTCCCAACGAATGGAAAAATGGCACAATTGTTACAATCCCAAAAAAAGGTGATTTGACCCAGTGTAAAAATTGGCGAGGAATAACATTGTTAAACGCAATTAGCAAGGTAATGGCACAACTTATACTACACCGCATATCTCCAGGTTTTCGCCCTGGTCGATCGTGTGCAGATCACATCAACTCCTTACGTATAATTATAGAACAGTCTGCTGAATTAAACTCACCTCTCTATCTTTTATTCGTGGATTTCGAGCGAGCTTTTGATACCGTTTACCGAGATGCTATGTGGAACGCCCTTATAAATAAAGGACTCCCTCCTAAAATTGTATCCCTAATCAGGGAACTCTATAGAGACGCCAAAACGTCCGTCCGTTTCAACGGCAAAGAAAGTCTACCCTTCGAAACCAGTAAGGGTGTAAATCAAGGATGTCTCTTATCCCCCACACTTTTCCTTATACTTCTAGATTCTGTTTTAGAGACAACAAACATCGAGGCCCTCCATGGCATTCGTTGGAATGTAAATGATTTCCTTGGCGACATCGATTATGCAGATGACATTTGCTTTTTCGCCCACAACTTCGACCACATCAAAACCAAATTGGAATCGCTTACCCGAAATGCCTCAAAAGTTGGTCTAAAAATAAACACCGCAAAGACAAAACTTATGAGATTAGGCACAACAATATCAAATTCGGAACTACTACTCCGAACCAATTGTAGCCCTGTCGAGGTAGAAATTCGAAGGAGGAAATGGACTTGGATAGGCCACATCTTTCGGCGACCACACAGTGACATCGCCAGAACAGTTCTAGACTGGAATCCGCAAGGACAACGTAAGAGAGGACGCCCAAGAAACACATGGATCCGTTGTACAAAAAGAGAGCTTGAATCAGCCCATGTATCCTGGGGCCAGGCAAAACATCTGGCCAATGATAGAAGGAGTTGGAGAGAGCTTGTCGATGCCCTATGTTCTACCTGATATACTGATGTAAATAAAGGAGATATATATATATATGTATGTATTACATCGGTCAAATGTTCAAATGTATGCAGACGATGTAAAAATATTTTATTCGATCAAAGATAAAGCAAATCAAGTAGTACTTCAGTCCGATCTAAATAATTTCTGTCAATGGTGCAATACTAACCTATTGGAACTAAACATTCTGAAATGCAAACACTTGCAATTTTTTAGATTAAAAAATCGATTCATGTTACTTTTTAAATAATCGCAAAGTCGAATGCGTTACTTCGACGAATGATTTGGGAATTCTATTAGACCATCGTCTAGATTTCAAGGAACATATATCTTTAACTATTAATAAAGCTTATAAAAGTCTAGGATTTATCAAACAGATCCTGGAATAACAAAACAACTCTATATCTCTTTTGTCAGCTGCATTCTGGAATTTGGTTCTACGAGTATTGTCTGGGATCCTGTTTATTCAATACACATTCAATCGAATCAGTTCAAAAACAACTTCTTTTGTTTAATTGTTGCCTTATTAGGACGAAGGTCATTTATTTGTGAGTGTGCAAAAGGCTGTAATATAAACATGGCTTTGTAGACTTTTGCAGGGTTAACCTTCTTTATGAGGATTTATTTGAAATATAAGCAATGGAATTGACATTTGAAACCCAGTGGGTTTGTTAAATCCGATTATATATAAACGTACTATTATATCTAAATATGTAATCTCTTTAAATTGCTTTGAAATGTTGAATATATGTATATTTTCGTCTGTAAGGATTATTGTAATCTATAGACTTAGGTTAGGTTAGACTGAAAAGAGGGACAAGTAATCGCCACATGCCCTGGTGGACATACACATCA
Organism: Musca autumnalis; assembly: GCF_047663935.1. Lineage (NCBI taxonomy): Eukaryota > Metazoa > Arthropoda > Insecta > Diptera > Muscidae > Musca > Musca autumnalis. The sequence goes on from NW_027411644.1 coordinate 152,082,273, forward strand.
GCCATGAAGTAGGCCTGTTGTGCGCTCTAGACTAGGTTTTTTGAAGAAGGAACTCTGTTCCCTTAACAAAATCCCGTAATTGTTTCAGGTCGTCTACATTTACCTGATTAAGATCTGGTGTTGTGTCGTTCCCTAAAAACTGGGATCTGATGTTTGCGAAAGCGGGGCATTGGCAGAGAAAATGCTCCAATGTTTCGTCATCTTCTCCACATGCCCTTCATACGTTGTTGTCTGCACGATTAATTGTGTGCAGATGAGCTTGTAAACCCAAGTGACCTGTAAGGACACATGTAAGTCTACTCGACTCTGCCTTACCTAGCAGTAATAGGTTTTTAGTTTTTTTCCTCATTTGGGTCTCCCCATAGGATTTTTGAGGTTTTCCCTAATTCCTCTCTATTCCATAGGGATAAGTGGGCATTTTTTGCCCATGTTTTTAACTCTAGCCGAGACGCGTTTAGTGGCTTTGCGTTCTCTAAGTTTGCTGTTGTTAATTCCCTTCCATTTTTTGCCAGAGAATTAGCTATCTCATTACCTCTCAGCGAACGTAAAAATAATTTAAATAACATTTCGAATCGTTTCGTATTTTCCATAGACACAATACAAAACGAAACATAACCCAAGCTCTCGGAGTTCGCTGTTTAGTTTCGTTTTGTTTACATTCGTGAGTGCGAACATAACGATATGTGAAAAGTACTCAACTCCACAAGATAGAAAACTAAATAGTACTAAACACATGCGAATAAATCAAAAACGTTTGGTGGTTGATAAAATATTTACTGTGGTACGTTGATGTTAGTTTATAGGGTTGTTAAGCAATCACATGTGTAATTCACCATAACGCACGGCAAACGTTTGCCAAAAATTTTTTTGTTCCGGTGGTGAATGAAACAATTCGGCAAAGCATAGCCGAAGTACATTTGAGCAATCGTACGGTTTTCATCTTTTTAGATTGAAAAGTTTGTGGTTTTGTTTTGGTTGTGAGAATGAAACGATTCGGAGAAGCTTAAAAGTTTGTGGCTTTGTGTGATTGGTAAAGGAATCGTTTTGTTTGTTTACGTTCATTGTTACCTCTATTCCCCGCATGTCCCGGTACCCATATTATATGCACCGAGCCATGTTGAGAATAACTTTACTGTCTTGGATGTTATTGCTTTGATTGTAATTTTACTGTCCGTAAGGACATTTACAGTAGTTGGTCTCGTGTTGGCATTAAGCCAGTTCAGACACTCTGTAATCGCCCGGATCTCCGCTTGATGCACCGGAGCAAACGAAGGGATATTTCGGTCTCTGGTTCTTCAATAAAGAGAACCAGTCCCGTTCTCCCACCTAGTATGGAGCCGTCCGTATAACAACAGTTTCTAGTCGGCATTTGTGGTAGAGTTCCGCCGATCCACGAGTTTCTGTCTGGAATTAATGATTCGCATGAGGCAGCTACAACTGTTTCAGGTATACGGTCCGATACAATGTTATCCATTGACTCTCCCGTTGTTACCCGTAGAATGTTTTGATGGTATGTTACGTGGTCCTTACTGATCCACTCGTCCATCGCTTTAAGTGGGATAGCTGCGACAGCCGCTTCATACCTTATCTGGATTTCTATCAGGTGTATATATAGAATAGTTTTTAATGCCCTCGATGGTGTTGTCCTCATTGCGCCGCTTACACTTAAACAACACATTCGTTGGACTTTCTGTAGTATTTTAATATTACCTGTATTAATTTGCTCCATCAGGGCCATGGTTGCCGTCTCGCTCCGATGGAGGTTTTTCTGGATGACCTCAATCATTGGTCCTCCAGTAAACGGGCTTCTTGAGAGTCGGTGATTACAGCATCGACTCCCTTTTTCATTTTTGCTGGGAGGTTTCGCTGTTTGGTTTGGCTTCCTCGTTTTCGCCGATTGCCGCCTTTCCTTCTTTGAAGCGGACAGCGTTGGAGATGTAGAAAGCCCTGCCCTTAGTCTTTGTCAGACTGGACATGGAGAGATGGTCAATTCCGACCAAAAGGAGAGTTCCGTCCTCCTGCTCCTCCCTGTGGAAGACCTCCCATCTCTTCACGTCTAAGTCCTTGTTTTGGCGACCAAACACTTCGAACTTTCTGCCCCAACCTTTGACGAATACCGAAGTCTTTGTTAGTTGAGGAATTTAGTCTTTCCTCACCAATTTGAGTTTGCCGCTTTCCCATGGAGGTTTTATGCTGCTGATAGTATCCTTGAGTGCGGCAGCGTTTGCATGCTGGGCAAATTGGAACACCATCACGTCCCCTTTGACACCACTGCTGATAATTTGAATTGTATCATCTCCATTCATTATGTGATCCAATATTTTATTGTTGACCATTTCCTCAATTGCTGGAGGATGGTCTTTGGGTAGCTTTCCGGAACCTCTATTGGTATCGATCACTGCATAGCAGAGTTCGTCCCTGTAAGGTTTCTTGGCTAAATTGACGTAAGATGGCGGCTCTCTACCAGTCTCCGCAGCCCTCTTTATCTTCCGCCGCGTCCGGATTTCTTCGCAGAATCCCCAGACACTGCAGTCGAATCTGCGGCTGGGCACACCCTCTTCATGTTCGAGCTGACTTTGTCGCCCTCTGCCAAAGGATTCTCGGAACAGTCTCCTTTGCGTGGTTCTGGACGCGGTGCACTCGAAGCGTTTGGAGATGTGGATCTCTTTTTCTTCTTTGTCGGCTTTACAGTGTTCTGCTCTTCGGGGGATCTGATCCTCTTCGCCACTTCCGAAGAAGTGGAGGGAGTGTTCATGATCCCTTTGGGAGCATCCTGCGATATAGCCTTTTTGCTTGCCCGTTGCTTCCTGAACTTGCGTCGTTGAGCCACAGACAGCTGCTTCTTGTGTGTTGTGAGCTTTGCAATGCTGTCGCTCACTTCGTCTACCATCTTGTACCTCCTCCTTATCTGGGATTTCCATGACGGTTATATTACTATTGCTTTCGCTATCGGATTTGAAGTCTATAATTGCCCTTAGACTGTGTGCTTGTCGCAGTACCTTTGACCACAGGTGCCAAGGCACCCACACCTGTGGGAGAGATTTGATCACGATCGCATGATGACGACGGGGTGTGACTCGTAGGCAGATCAACATCACCCGCCGGTACTGGGTTTATTAGGCCCTGATCCGTTACTTTTTCGCATTGTCCAACTTTCTTCATATTTGTGTTTTTTGTTTTAGGGGAAGTTTTTTGACCGTGGGGAAAATAAACTCCCTAGAGCAAATTAGTACGATCATCCGCCTCCCCCTATCTGCCGGTGGGGACGGTCCCGGTAGGTGAACTAACAAACACCCTCTACAGAGTTAATACAAATAAAAAAGTTCGGCCCGGTCGAACTTAATGCCGTTCTTACTTTCTGGTATTGTAAAGCGTTTAACTTCATTATCCACTTGCAAAGGCTAAATTTGTAAGAGTAAGTCTTAAGGCAAATTTCTATCACTCTCTTGGAATAACGACTTAATGAAATAAGTTAAAAGATGTTTCCCAGAAGGTGAAGCCACCTTAGTAAGTCACCCTTCAGTGTGACTCAATGGGTCTCCGGCAAATATCTTGGTGTGTTACAAACGGAATGACCTATTTATAGTGAAGATCAAAAAGTCACACATTTTCAAATTTTCGAATTCCTTCATTTGTGTTGAAAATATTTAATTAACAAACTGTACAAAAAATATATATGCACGATGCGAATTGGACGGTTGATATGAACAATCCATGTTATTTGTCAGTAGAAGTTCTGGGTTTTACCCGCTACCATCAATATGTTTTCCAAGAAACGGTCGTTTGTGATATTTTTAATTATAACCTACATTCGGGTTGTCAGCAACAACAATACCACCAATGTTCAGAAATTAAAGACGGTATCGGATTTTCTTAACAATGCCTGTCATTGTTCATCCCAATGGCAGTGTGAATGCTGTGCCAAAATTGATAAGGATCGATTGAATATTCATCAGAAATGTAAGTGAAATGTAAACAACTTCCTTAACGATAATCTGACATGCTACTCGTAGTTGGCAATCTGAGAAGATTACTTAAAATCTGTTCTATCTTTTCTATAAGCGTAGCTGGAATATAAAGATTTATCACGGTGTTTTACCTATAATAAACTTAAGAGATAGAAATGTTTAAATATTCAAATATCAATTTCTTCGCATTTCATTCGTTCCCCTTCTTTGCACCAAAATACATGTTTGTTTTTTTATGAACATTCTTTTATTAATCGTCAAAAGTTATTTTTAAAATTTTCTTCCAGTTTGTCTTGATTGGATTGTAACTACACGGACATGGATCATAAGAATGCATTTACGCCTTAACGACAGAATTTTGTATGCAAACGAATTTCCCGCTTGGAAAATACCACCATTCTGTTTTCCCATTAGTGCGCCCCTTGCGTTGACCGGATGTCTGCAGGTTCACAGTTTGGGCCATCATAATTTCAACACACTGCATGCATGCGGCAATGTCACAGTCAATATCTTAACTTTTAATCTGATAAATTGGCCAATTGGCTGTGTGGATGTCGGTACAACAGGTGTACAGTTGGTGGAACCGGATCATGATGTATTTAAAGCTATTGTAGAAAACCACAATGTAGTTTAATATATTTTGTAAATTGTTGCAATCTGTATATATTTCTTATGAAAAACCAAAATCAAACGTTTTTCTCTGTTCTTCTAAATATATATGGTCTGTTCCCGTACTTTATTGACTGACAAAAGTTACAAAAGTTGTACAAGTTGTAAACGACTTTCATATAAATTGTGTGTAAGAGAACGCAAAATGTGTAAAAGTGAACAAAATTTTAAAAAAACTTTTTAGTCCTGGAACAGAGTTATAGTTAGACATCGGGTTTTAGCATATTTTTGAAATTTTAAGCAATGTAGCTACGTTATTATATAGAACTATCAAATGCCCGCTACTACGTATACGGAATAGGGTTATGACTTTTTTACAACCTCATATCCCTGTATCATAGCGTGATGAGTTTTGCCATAAGATTACATGAAATCATAATTATAAGGTGATTCGGTGAAAAAACCTCACGCACAAAATGATTTTAAAATTTGAATTTATCAAAATTATGGACAATTTTTTGAAGTCACTGTAAGCAGATATACAATTGAAAATAAACTTTAGAGCCACATGAGATAATTAAACTGACATAACATTTATTTCTCACTAATTTTTTTCAATTCTGAGAATCGTAAAAATGCCGTAAACGCTTTTATTTAAAGATATAATTTTTTAACAAAAAACAACAAATTTAAAATTTTTCAAAGTGGTTTGTGCATGACGTTTTTCAATATTTGAATGAAAAAAAAAAACATTATTATAGTTATTAGTAGGCTTATATTTATTCATTCGTGCAACAAAAAAATAATTTTTGATTTTTTTTTTTTTCATTTCATATATTTTTTCAAAAAATTATATTTTTAAAATCGATTTGTGCGTGAACTTTTTTTTTTATATTTCAATGGAATAAACGATAGCGTAGTGGTTATTAGGCAAAAGTTCATTCATCTCTGCTACAGGAAATCATTTTTGAGAAAAAATGTCAAAAAGTCATAACTCTAATACGGAAAGGATAAAAGATAAATAAACAATATTTAATATGGAAATGATGAACACTGGAGATTCTGTTGTATTACAACCTATTTTAACTTAGAATTTCCAAAAAAGCGGTTTCGCCAAGAGGGCGAAAATTCACGTTTTCCCCATATAACCGTAGCCCTCGACTTAGTGTATTTTAAAAATCGAACAAATCTATATTGTCCAATTTTCTTTAAATTTGACCTTGAATTCTCATATGATATAAATGTTTAATTTAAAAAATGCACACTTCTATCCACGTTTATTAGAATGGATATTTTAAAGGTTTAGAATATTTTGAGAATTTTATGCACAATTTCCAACCGAATTTCGGAAAGGGTAGAACAACTTTTTTCAAAAAAAAAATTACTTAATGTGTATGTATTGGTATACCCTTATATAACGGTAATTTTTTTAAGGCATTTCAATTTTGGCCTTTTTATTCTCTGGAGGTAAGAACCTTCTTAACAAAATTTCCGCAGCGCACAGTGTCCGATTTTCCGAAAAACCTGGCCAAAACTCTAAAAATTAATAGATTTTGACCTAACCTTTGGTTCTTATGTTTTTCCGGCCGCTGATTACATTTTTGATATTATTTAACCCTCAGGCGGTCATTTAAGGGGTCTTTTTGGTCCCTCCTCTTATAAAATGTGATCTTATCGGATCAAAATATTCTACAAATTTGTTCGCCATCAATTTTTACTATGGGTCCTAGAATACACCAAAACTCTATACCTGACCTAAACTCCAGAAATATGCAAAATTATAAACACATTTTAGGGTTAAGGGCGTACTTCATGTGAGTTTTGGCAAAATTGTCATACAAAGCATCATTTTAGAAGAATGCCGTCAAAGACAAAAATGTTCTCTGCTAAATTTCACTATAAGTTACCAAATAAAAGAAATCTCTATTTGCATTACATACCAAGAAAACATCGGTATCAATTTTGCCAAAAAACCCAGAAACTAAAATAGGGTTGCAAGCTTCTACCATTTCTACAGTTTTGGAAATATTTGAGTTAAGATCACTTGGATTCCTCTTGCGAGTCATAAAAGGGGTCCTTTTGGTCCCTTTTTCCACAAATCTTTAAAATCTCCTATAAAATGTAATCGGATCAGACCAAAATATTCTAGAAATTTGTTCGCCATAAAATTTTACTATAGGTCTTAGAATATACCAAAACTCCAAATTATACCCAAACGCCAGAAAGTGACCATATACTATATTCTGACATTCTGAAGGAAAAAATCTGTACATACCTGCAAGACAAAATATCACATAAAAACAAAAAGTGCAAATATGTGCAGAATGTTTCGATGGAAATTGGTAAAAATCCTTCCTTTTTTATGAGATGATAAATTACACGGCCCAACTCGATCTTACTCACAACTATTTTCATTATTTATTGTGAAAATTGATCTTGAAAAAAATTAACAAGTACGGACATCAATTACACTGTGATACAAAAGTGGACAAAATTTTTTTGCAGGGGTTCTAATGCATAAATTCGGTTTTGTGGGAGTCCACAGAAGACGAAAATACCTTTGGTTTCTTTGGGTCACTTCGGTTTTTCAGTTTATAACGGTAAATGTAGTGAAAAATGGGCTTTCTTGGATTTTCAACTTTAAACGGACATTACTTCTTTTTTCCACAACCGATTTGCACACAATGTTTTATACCCTCCACCATAGGATGGGGGTATATTAAGTTTGTCACTACGTTTGTAACTACTCGAAATATTCATTGTAGACCCCACAAAGTATATATATTCTTGATCAGCGTGCAATTCTACATCGATATAGCCATGTCCGTCCGTCTGTCCGTCTGTCCGTCTGTGGAAATCACTCTAGCGTCCGAACGGATTGACGTAGGTTGATGAAATTTTGGGAAAATATGTTATATTTACGTAGGACTTTTGGTATTGAAAGCGGGCTATGTAGGTCCACGCTTTCGTATAGCCCCCATACAAAATGACGCGTGACGCGTCGTCGTTTTAAGGAATTTTTAAGATATTTGGCCCATTTTACCACCGAATTGGTTGTAATTTGGTACTTTGTGTCTCCAGAGGCCAAAAAATATTCCTACCAAAGTTGGGTTATATAGGTCCACGTTTTGGTATAGCCCCCATATAAGGCCCCATATAAAGTACGCGTCATTTTAATATATTTTGAATGTATTAGACCCATTTGACCACAGAATTAGTTGTAATTTGGTATTTTGTGTCTTCAGAGGCCAGAAAACATTCGTACCAAAGTTGGGTTATATAGGTCCACGTTTTGGTATAGCCCCCACATAAGGCCCCTTATAAAGTACGCGTCATTTTAATATATTTTGAATGTATTAGACCAATTTGACCAAAGAATCGGTTGTAACTTGGTATTTTGTGTTTCTAGAGGCTAAGAAACATTTCTACCATAAAATGTTTGTATAGGCCCACGTGTTGATATAGCCCCCATAGGACGATATCTCCCGATTTTCGGTATTTTAAAGGTTTTGGCCTCATTATCACACCGAGATGGCTGAAATTTGTGGTGGAGGGTATAAAAAGTTCGGCCCGACCGAACTTAACGCTTTTCTTACTTGTTTATTATAAAGGGGAGAGTAATGCCTTTCGAACAAGCCATAGATCTTTAAAATCGGTTAACAAATGGCTAAGTAATAGTGGTTTAAGTGTGACAAAAACGCATTAAAAAACAGTAAAATGTTTTCCCTTGTGCTCTAGGCTGCGTAAACGACACCTAACAGTACAATTATTTACTGTTAGCAAGTAGGAAATTTAGTTGGGTTTCCAAAATGGGAAAAACCAACGAAATCGGTTGAAAAATGAATGCGTTATGGCATTTTTTGTGTTTCAACTTTTTGGTTTTTTTTCATATTTTCCTTTATAAAAGATGGGTATCTTAGCATTTATGATTCTAATTGTGATTATCCTGCTTAACAATTACGCACAAGGTATCAATGTTTTATAAAGGAAAATATGAAAAAAACCAAAAAGTTGAAACACAAAAAATGTCATAACGCATTCATTTTTCAACGGATTTTGCTGGTTTTTCCCATTTTGGAAAGCCACCTAAAAATCCTACTTGCTAACAGTAAATACTTGTACTGTTAGGTATCGTTTACGCAGCCTAGATCACAAGGGAAAACATTTTACTGTTTTTTAATGCGTTTTTGTCACACTTAAACCACTATTACTTAGCCATTTGTTAACCGATTTTAAAAATCTATGGCTTGTTCGAAAGGCATTACTCTCCCCTTTATAATAAAAAACAGTGTGTGCAAATCGGTTGTGGAAAAAAGAAGTAATGTCCGTTTAAAGTTGAAAATCCAAGAAAGCCCATTTTTCACTACATTTACCGTTATAAACTGAAAAACCGAAGTGACCCAAAGAAACCAAAGGTATTTTCGTCTTCTGTGGACTCCCACAAAACCGAATTTATGCATTAGAACCCCTGCAAATTTTCACTGTAGCACAGTGTTATTAAAGAAAGCACAACTCATTGCGACACTGAACATCTTAAATACGTTTCACATACCTTTCATTACAATTACAAAAAGAAAATATTTAAAACATATTATCATAGATGTATAAACAACTTAAATATTGAAAAGAAAAAAAAAAATTCAAAATAGGGTCACTTCGACATGCTTTTATACCCACTTATTAAACAAGAAATGTATATATTCTTTCATAACTACACACACTGGGATCCTATAAACAATATCTGACCCTTTTTAGTGTAAATTGATAATTTTTTTCGATTTTTGGCCAGGTTTTTTGGAAAATCGGACACTGTGCAGCGTTCAGAACCAAAAACTTTTTTTGAAAAGATACTTCACGTTTGACTACTTTTTTTCAGTACATTATTTAGAAGCGGCCTTCGCGTTAGCATACAATCAATGGAACAATATTCAATACAATTTTTCAAACTCAGAACTTTATCTCAAATTTTATAATTTGTATAATTTTTGTCATTTGGTATTTTTTGTACAAATAGCGTATTTCCAAATTATATAATCCCAGCTTTGTTCCTACACCCAGCACCAAATTTAGTACCATTTAGTACTTTTCATTCCCCTATAGTGGTATTTCAAATACCAACTCCATAACTCGGCCAACATTGATCTCCATATATAATTTTAGATTTCATACGTATTTCCAAAAACTTCTTACCTAAACACAAACACTGACTCTAATACAAAGATTCGGAATTCCAGCACTAACCGTTTACACAATACCAAAATGGTACCAAACGTACACAAAGGTAAACGTTTCAAAAAGTACCTCCTTGTATCTAAACTATATCCCAACCGCACTTCACTTTTTCAGCTTTTTCTGTTCCCCCGAAAACAAATTTTAGTGCTATTTAGTATTTTTTGTATAAATAAGTACGAATTTTCAAAACCTCCTCCCTAACTTCGCTCTAAATACCGTTCTAATACTGAGTTTCGAAATTCGCGTTCTACCCCTTTACACAATCACAATCAAATTATCATATGGAAAAAACTAAAAGGTACCAAATGTTGTACTTTTGATACACAACTTTCCAAAAACTACTAACTAAACTAATCCAAACTATAACCAATGTAGTTTTATTTAACACTTTTCCATAAATATGAATTCCCAAATATTTAGTACCATTTAGTACTTTTCGTACACTTATAGGTCGAATTTCCATAAACCCTTTGCTACATCTTTGTAACTACCCATGAGTGAACCCCATACCAAATTTCAGAATTCTAGCTCTTCCCGTTTGACTAATACAAAGGGTACGCTATTTAGTACCTCTTAGTACCTTTCTAGTTCGAATTTCCAAAAACCCAGCCTTATCTCACGGCTACACACCAACAACAACCCGCACTCAAAATTTCAAGTTTCTAGCCTCAGCCGTTTAGCCTGGGCGTTGATGAATCAGTCAGTCAGTCAGTGAATCACTCACCTCACTGCTCTTTTATATTTATAGATTACATCGTTCCAATGATAGAAATTGGATGTCATATTGAAAATAATTAATAATGCGCTTAAATCTCCAGCTTCTAATGTTTTATAAACGAATTTTGCATTGAAATTTTCAAACATATGCAAAAATCCGATGTCCAGTTGTAGTGAATATGCAGGCACTAATTTTTGGTTTTACCAACTTCTTTCATAATGGATTATTAACGATAATCCTTAAAATATGCTATACTTTATATTAAGATAAATGAACTGTTCCCAGGTTACGTTAATCAATTTCGCTTTTACTGAAATAATATTTAGTCCTAAACGTATGCTTTAATTTATACACATTATCAAGTGCGAATAAAACGAAGTGGGAATTTAAAATTGCCTTTGGTCTGTTTCGTTAATTATACCCTATACCACAATGTGGAAGAGAGTATTATATGTTTGTTTTGGTAAAAATGCATGTAACACCGCGAAATATTCGTCGGAGACCCCCAATGTGGTATACCAACCTTCATATCTCGACGCGATTTTGAGATGTGTGTCCGTCCGTCTGTCCATTATAAATTGTAAACACGCTCCAGGCCGCAATTATGGACCGATCTCACAAAATTTTATATGGAAGTCGGGTTCAGATCAGAATAGATCCCTATTCTTGTTGCTGATGATCGTGAAATATTTAGCGGGTGAAATGGACCAAAAACATAATATTTATCCAATTTTCTAGCGGCTTTGTAGGTCTCAATAGTAGATGGCGATCGGATAATATTTAGAGGGTTAAATGGACCAAAACTTTTCTGTGAAAATTGTGAAAATTTTTAATATACAGCTTATATCTTAATTACTGGAAGTGACATTCCAGACAAGTGAGATATACTTGAAAGTGGAACGCTTGACCTTTCAATTGATGCCAATTATGTTGGTGTGCATGATCAGATAACAGAGTTACAGCCTAATATATTCCGTTATATGTTTGTAGTGTAATAATAAACTCGCTAGAAGTCGCAATTATACATCAATAGTCACGAAATTGTGCACCGGGTAAGAGTATAGGTCGAAAAAGATGCCTACAATTTTGAATGATGATCTGATATTCTTTAGCGGGTGAAATGGACCATTACTTCTGTATGAAAAATATAAAATTTTTATTTTTGGTCGATATTTCAATTCCTTGAGGACATATATATTTCGCAAAGTAGCCTACATGTGGAAAAAAACTACTGACCTTTCCTCTGATGTAAATTGCAATAAAGTGTTTGCTAGATAACAGGCCTACTGCCTAATATATAATGGGTTCTGTGTAGAGAACCACATTTTTATCCCACATATTGTCTCTCCAAAAGTTTATGTAACACCACGCAATATTCGTCCTAGACCCCTTATTTGGTATGCCAAAATTCATATCTCGACGAGATAAAGCGATTTAGCGATGTGTGTCCGTCCATTAAAATTTGTAAACAAGCTTAAGGCCGCAGTTATGCACCGATTGTAACGAATTTTTTGAGGAGGTTGGGTTCGGGCTAGAATTAGTTTTTGGTGATGACCGTGAAATGTTCAGGGGATGAAATGGACCAAAAACCAAATTTTAACCAATTTTGTAGCGGCTCTGTACGTCAAAATAATAACCCGCAAAATTTTAAACAAAGTTTGAGTTTATGATGAAGTAGAAGCGTACAAACCAACGTGAAGATCAGATAATACTTAGCGGGTTAAATGGACTGAAACGTTTGTGTGAAATTGGTAAAAATTTCAATAACGTAGCGGTTAAACAACGGAAGTAAGTGGGTTTAATTACATTTTAGTTTGTGTGAACTAAATTTTCCTTTCCTGCTACAAAAATGTCTTTGTCATGCTAGATAACTTTTTGGTTTTGGTCATAAGTATTATACATTTCATCTCTGATATTTGATAATTAAATTTTCACAATCATTGGAAAGAAGTTCCGTGGAGAGCGATTGTCCAGGGATAGTGGTATAGGGTATCCCATGGTCGGCTCCGTCCGACTATAGACTTTTCTTACTTGTTTTTTAAGTAATAAAAGTGACAAAAAATGATTAACTGCTCTCATATAATTATTATTTTTTAGAATGTTCAAAATTTTTATCTTGTCTCACTTTAACAACGTTTCTAGATAATAATTAAAAAGGGCATGAAAAGAATTGAATTACCCCCAGTTTTGGTAACTAATTTTTGTTCGTTCGTCTATGTTCGTAATAATTTAGGCATCCATAGTTCAGCCCCAAAAAAGAAATACATACCTAATCTTTCGTATACCCGTTCCATATATGGTTAAGAATTCCTCATTTAAAAATCAGCGCTCTACATTTGCGCTGAAGCAAATTTTGACAATACGTGTGAGAAGAAAAAAATTACAGAAACAGGGGGTTAGAAGGGTGAAATGTTTAGTATTTCACTCTTTGGTAGAATTGCAGAAAAGACTTTTCTTCTGCCTCCTTTTCTCCCGATCACGATCGTGTGCAACTTATTGCATTCTTCAAGTTGTTACCCAAGAGCGGATTTTGAGACAGTTTCCAAGGATTGGGAGGACGAGTGTTTTCATTAACCATTTGTTTATGATGAGTGGATAGTTGCTACATTCCCAATTTATAGCTATTTTGGTTGGTGGGTGTAGAGTTTTTTTTATCTTGAGGCACTTTATATCAAGACGAATAAAGTTCTGAAAAATTACAGTGGTGATAGGAATAAAAGTATTGTTACGGAATTGGATTTAACTAATCTCCGTGTAGACGTTGTTTTATTCCCCAGTACGATTTGTACCAAATAAAACAGGGTTCGTTTTAGATTACGTTTCTACAATGCTTTATTTACTTTATTACACTTATTCGGAACCGACTTTATTTACTAAGCACACAGCTTGTATCTAGTTAGCACGCAGCTCTTATTTAACCGATCTGTTCAGTTCAACGCTTAAAACACAACTCACTCGTCATTGCCAGTTCCCCTGTATTTATATCCCAAAGTCTCCCTGTTCGAGAGTCCTCTAGAAAATGTCTGGCAACTCCTCGAATATGTACAACGAACACACCGACGCACATTCGCACTAAGCGAACAACCAGACTCACATACATGGGGGATGATCAATGACGTAATTACAACAACAAATAAATGCAAGAAAAGAAGTAACAAACTAAACGATAATTACATGATTATGGCAAAACAAACAAAAGAACATTAACAAAAGGTAATGTAACGACTAGAATGATGAAGAGAGTTCTACATGGTAGTTGTTGTTGCTTAAATAAAATAACTGCGTAATAAAACGTTACGTTACAATTCAAATTTTTAAATTAACGGAAATTAAACTAAATTAACTTAAACCTATCAGTTACATTCGTAACAGTATCATCATGAGAGTAGGCAACAGAAGAAGAGAACCAATATAGTCCATCTTCGAACTTGATCTAATTTAAATTATTCGCCAAAAATATATTACTAAATCGACAAAACATGTACAAACTTTACATTATGCATTATACAAAAGACCAGTAGCTCTTTACATTGCAGGATTTCTCATAGAAGACCAGTCGGTCTTCTCATAGACACTCTTCAAAAAGTCAATTGGTTTTTATAGAAGACCAGTTAGTCTTCTCATATTAAAACTATTAAAACTATAGGACTCCTCATAAAATAATTATTTCCCAAGTAGTCATCCGATATACTTCTATTAGAAGACCAACAACATAGTAGACGATTAAGTTTTCTCCTAGTTCTTCTTATAAGTCTTCTCGAAAACTATCAAGAAGCCTTATTAATATAAGACCTATAGATCTTCTTATATAGTACTACACCTTTTTCAGATGTAATTCGAAACATTCCAGTTGTAATTCGTAACGTGGATATAATGTTTAAAAAATTACGTTCTTATTTCAACCCAATAAACCAACCGCGATTTTCATTTCCAACTCTATCAGTTCCTCCAAAACCAATTACAGTACTTTACATGTAAGTACATATAAACGAATTTCCGAAACCACCTCCTAAAATTTCAAAAATTCCTGCCTTTACACAATAACAAATTATACCAAATTCTGTACCACGTAGTACTTTTCATAGTATGCATTCCCAAACCATCTCCATATCTTAACCTCACCCGATACAACATTTAGTCCGCTTTAGTACGTTTCGTATATTTATGATACGTCCATATACCAACGTTACACACTGTCCCTACACCCAACAACAAATTGAGTACCAGTAAGTAATTTTAGTATACTTATGGTACGTATTTCGACAACCACATATCTGAACCCTACACTGACATTAATACAAAATAATAACAGTAATCTTAATTCCAAATCTCAGAATTCCATCTGTATTCGTTCGACCAATACCAAATTGTATCCGTACCCAAATTTCAGGATTTCTGCTCCACCCGTTCAACCAAATCCAAAATGTACCAAATTTAGTACAATTGCATACTTTTCGTACCCATAAGTACGAATTTTAAAAACTTCCTCCATCCTATGCTCTTACTGTAATCTTAATTCCAAATTTAAGGCTTCCAGCGCTATCCATTCACCCAAATACAAATTGTACCAAATTTAGTAATTTTCGTACCCACCAGGGTTTCGGAGTTGGAGCCGGAGTCGAGCAATTTTGCTGGAGTCGGAGTCTGAGTCGAAAAAAATAACTCGACTCCGACTCCGGGCAAAATTTTTTCCTACATTTCTTAATACAAGGTTTATTTTATTCTTATATGACAAATATTTGAACAAAAAATGATGTTGACCCGTTTATTCATATTATAAGAAAATATGTTGGCAAAATCTATATGTATTATACTCGTACTCAGATAGAGGATGAGGCAGAGGATATTTATTATCATTTGAGCTCCACCATATTCCATTTCTATGTCTGTTTTGTCATGTCAGTATGTCTGTTGAATTCAGTACAGAGTTTTAAGTTATATATTTTAAATTCGTCACAAAATTCTGATTAAGCCGATTTTTTTTAATTTCATTTTTTGCCCTTTCAAGGTGACAATGTTTAAAGCTCAAAGATTTTGTCGCGAGGAAGGGTGCCAATCGAACTTAACTGTGGTTTTATTGATCTTTCATTTCAATGGGACAAGATCAAGATTTATATGCAAGTTTTATACGTTCTCTCAAGGAATATCTTATGAAAAAGCCAACATATAGGACAAATATTGGAAACTTCTACATGTTTTATTCATTTTTAGTGGTAATGGAAATTAACCTCGGAGTCGACTCCGGAGTCTGGAGTCGTAAAAAAGTCGACTCCAGAGTCGAACTAAAAATGGCTCGACTCCAAAACCCTGGTACTCACAAGTACGAATTTTCAAAATATCCTCAATGCTACAGACCAACTGCAAACTAATTTTCAGGATTCTATCTCTATCCGTTCTCCCAAATTGTACCGAATTTAGTACCATTTAGTACTTTTCGTACCCATAAATACGGATTTCTAAAACTTCCTCAATCCTACACTCCTACAGTAATCTCAATTTCAAATTTCAGGACTGCGGCTCTATCCGTTCACCCAAATCTAAATTGTACCATATTTAGTACCATTTAGTACTTTTCGTACCCATAAGTACGACACTCCAGCAGTAATCTTAATCCCAAATTTCAGGAATCCAGCTCTATCCGTTCACCCAAATCTGGATTGTATCAAATTTAGTACTTTCCGTACCCAGAAGAAAGAGTTTTCAAAAATGCCTCAATCCTACCCTCCAAAAGTAATCTTCATTATATATTTCAGGACTCCAGCTCTATCCCAAATCCAAATTGTACCAAATTTAGTACCATTTAGTGTTTTTCGTACAAATAAGTACAACTTTCACAATTTGTCCTCAATCCTACACTCCAACAGTAATCTTAATTCCTAATTTCAGGATTCCAGCTCTATCCGTTCACTCAAATCCAAATTTTACCAAATTTAGTACTTTCCGTACCCATAAGTACGAATTTTCAAAAATTCCTAATCCTACGCTCCCACAGTAAACTTAATTCCTATTTTCTGGGTACAGCTGCATCCGTTCATCCAAATTCAAATTGTACCAAATGTAGTACCATTTAGTACTTCTTGCACACATAAGTACGAAGTTCCAAAACCATTTCCTTATCGTCGATGTCATGCTTAAGTGTTCCATACACCATTTTTGACATTTTGAAATAAAGATACCCTACAAGGTTTTGATGCTCATTCAGATTTTTTGGTCGGTTTTTCTCTATCTGCTATAGTTTCTGAAAAATTAGATGCCAATATGTTCCATATCCGCCTTGCGACACCGAAAAATTTGTCGTTTTGTTCCATATCCATAAATCATGGCGTATGGAACAAAACTGCTTTGAACTTTTAGTTCTATATCCATGTCGTTTGGCGTATGGAACAAAAAGAGACAAAAACGAATTGTTCCGCACCAAAAATGATGGCGCTTGGAACAAAAAATTGCCGAATTTATTTAAGTTACAAAAAATGTGGCGCATGCAACAAATTGTTTTAAAGGACTTGGTTTAAAAACTGAAGAATAATAGTTTTTAAATGTAAATATTTTTGAATATTGTATTGTTATATGAAACTAAATTTATTTTCGCTTAATTCTAACGCCTCTTTCTAACATAAAACATATAAGATAATTTAAAAAAAGTCTGGGTTCTTCAAAGTGACAAGTGGCAACAAGTGGTATCTAATGTATTTCTTTCACATACAACTGTTTCATTTAACCCCCCGAATTTCCGGTTCACAGTAGCACTTCACATAAGGGAGGTGGAACATAATTGACAAAAAGATGGCTTGGTAAAATGTGACATAACGTGTTCCATGTGAAGCAAACTGTCATAAGCATGGAAAAAAGAACCCATGGAACAAATCAGCAACTTTTTGCAGTTATTAAAATTGGCCATAACTTCTACACTAGAAAAGATATCTGATTTAATCAACTGCTGCTATATTCTTTGAGTTTAGTTAATTAGAATTGTGCTCTTAAAGTAGTGAATTTATGCACCACTTTTAGACTGTATAGACTCCAACATTAACTTGAGTTTTTCTCGAATAAGGCAAATGGCGTATGGAACACTTAAGCATGACAACGATGTTATATTGATAACAGCGCTTCCCAACCTTGAATTCCATATCAAATTTCAAGATTTCAGCTATTTAGTACCAAATTTAGTAACTTTTAGTACTTTTCGTACCCTTCAAGTTCGAATTTCCAAAAAACCCAGCCTTATGTCATGTCTACACACCAAAAACAACTCACACTCAAATTTTCAAGCATCGATATGTGTGTTCCTTTACTTACAATTTGTACAAATTGTTACTGGATGTTGTTCGTTTACTCTACAGCACCATGCAAAAGACCTTAGTCGATCACAAGAAGTTACTGGACTTGTGCAAGGTCAAACATAAGTAGACGATTATAACGTTTTGTTTTTATACACTCAGCCTTTAGGCTAAAGGGTGTTTACACTTTGATACGACCAAAAAAGTGCCTCATCGAAATAATGGTTTTAGACCCCAAGTATGTTTGTACGATATCCGTTTCAGACAATTTTGAGTCGATCTAGCAATGTCCGTCCGTCTGTCTGTCTGTCTGGCGGGCTGGTGCGCACGATAACTCTCGAACGGATCAATCGATTCGGTTCAAATTTTGGGTATCGAAATATTTTGTCTAGATTCGATTTAAGTTCGAAGATGGGCCATATAGGTCCACTCCTTCAGGTACCACCCCCACAAATGTTCAAAAATTGTCGCAAAACTTGTGCGCACGATAACTCTTGTAGGGAATAACCGATTTGGTCCATACTTTCCACATCGTGTAATTTCTACCAAACTTAGATGAGGTTCCGATATGGACTCAATCGGTCAACTCCTTCGGGTACCTCCCACAAAAAATTTCGAAAAAGTTCAGTTTAGGAACTGGACTCGAATCGCCTTGGTTTTTGTTGTAACATCTTGTATTCACTCTCCCCTATACGAAGGTACAAGTTTCCTCAGGGGCAAGTCCATACTTCCTGAAAAAATAGCCTGAAAGTTGAAAAACAAACCCTATGACACCATGTTTATGGGTGGAAGCGCAAGATAATTCTCGAACGGAAATGTCGATTCCGGCCAAAATTTGGCCTTCGTAATATTGTTTCCAAACTTACTTTAAATTCGTAGATAAGTCATATCGGTCCACTCCTTCAGGTACCTACCCCACAAAAGTTCAAAAATATTCGGAAAAATTGTGCGCACGATAACTCTTGATCGGAGTGACCGATTTGGTCCATACTTTACACATTCTCATAATATCTACCAGATATAGATCAGGTTCGAATATGGACCAGATTCGTCCACTCCATCCCGTACCTCCCACACAAAATTTTAGATAAGTTCATTTTAAGACCTGCTATTAAATCACTTTGATTTTTGTTGAAGCAACTTACATTCGCTGCCTCAATTACGATGGTAAAAGTTGTTTCAGGGGCAAGTCTATACTTCTTGAGAAAGCAGCCCGAAGGGTGTAAAATCCCCCTATGGCACCCCCATGATCTATGTCGGTCCATTCCTTTAAGTACCTTTTCCGCAAAATTTTTGAACTTTAATCCTAATCAACACTTTTGTCGGTTCATACGACCAAAATTTTGAAACCCCCTAAATACATAAGTTTTTTTGTGTTTCAATTTGCACAGGCTGAGGGTATATCTCTGTCGGCAAAGCCGACTGATACTTTTTGTTTTGTTTTTTTTTTTAATAAAACGCAGGGTAGCTGATAAGAAAGTAGTTTAACCTGAAACTGGCCTTCAAGCTATAGGAAACAAGTACAATGCAATTGACATGGAATTTTACATGTGTTTAGAAAGTATTCGCATTTAGAAAAATAATCTTGCCAATATTTTGTAATGTATATAGAGAGTTAAAAGATGGGATATCTCACCTTGAATTGGCTTAAAGACTATCGGTGTAAGGTAAAAATTAATAACGGTGTCACTAATAATGAAATAAATATGCTTCGTGCAAATAATGAGTTCGAAGTACGATCTTAAGATTTAGTAGTATGCATACCTTGTAGGACTTTTGCATTATTTGCTTCCCTTTTTCATTTTCCTTTTTTAGACGAAAAAAAAACACAAGACATTATTTATTATAATATTTTATTGATTGTTTATTATTTTCGCCAGAGTATAAAAGATATTCAGATGAATTTTTAAGCTTTATTAGTTTATTGTTATTATAGTTATTATTTTTATAGTTTTATTATAGATATATATTTACAAAATATGAGAGTTCAATTCTTAAGCCAATCAAATAGTCGATTGAAAGCATGGAAAGGATTAAATCCAATCTTCATCATCTTCAAAGCCATCAATATTAATAGTAATTATCTTAAATCTCAGCCTGCCTCTGTTTTAACTTCGCTCATCCACTTAATGTAGAAGAAATCTAACCAAAAAGAAAAAAGAAATAGCAAAGACAAACAATAAAATAGAAAAATAATCAAATAAACAAAGGCGAAATGAAAAAACTAATGGGGGTTATGAAGAAAATGCATTCTAAATATGAAACGGGATTAAGGTATAAATGTAGATTGACATGAAATACACAAAAAAAGGAAATATAGAATACAAATAATAAAATAGAGTTATATAAATAGACACCCGGTGGACCTGGACCCTTATTAAAACAAAAATATTAAAAACAGATAAAAACAGAATTAATACAAAAGAAAATAAGATTATAAACAAATAAAAATGGTATATAAACTTAACAATAGTTTGATAATTAGAGTAATTACAATAATTAATTAACATAAAATAATAATCACACACATTCACATAGATGGTCTATCTATCTAAAGATTTATCGGTTGATACATTTCACAAAAATCATAATGAACTCAGTTATACGTAGGATACATAGAATACGCACTCTAAAGCCATTCAATTATATTTGTTTGGCACCTATCCACTCCAAATTCAATTCACTCGATACTAATTTCCATTTTTTTAGATCTTAGAAAATACAATTCCGAATTTTCATAGGGAAACTTTTGCCAACATTTGATTGTCTGGATTCTCAATACGACTTTGATTGTGGTTACGATTTGGAATTTCGGGATTCTGGTCCTCATCATAATTATAAATATAAAATATTGTTTGTTGTTGTTGTTCATGTAGTAGTAGATGTCGCCTGTATTAGGGATGGTCATTGGACATGGAGAAATTCTTGAAGGCCAATTGATGATGAACAACGGCCGTCTCGTTGTTGCTAACATAAAATTCGGAATTCCTCTTGACCTCGATTTTGTTGTTATTGTTGGCGTTGGTGCTGGTGGCTGTATCGCCCACAATCACTTTGCACATGACCATCTTGACTTCGGCTAAGAAGTCAGACAGGTAGCATCATGTGGGTCGTGGCGGTGCATTTTGACTTTTACGATGTGTGGGTGGTGGTGGTGGAGCACTGCGCATGCGTGGCACCGGTTTAACATCCAATGGTTTGGGCAATGGTGGTTTCATCAGATGCGACTTTTGTTCAGAAAAGGAAGTCATGTCACCACCACCGATGGCAGACATTGTAGATTGCCGATTGTTTGCGAGTTTATTCGATGTTTCGTTTTCTGGGGCATAGGATTTAGGCGTTAATTTCGGTTGGGTTGTAATGACGTTGGTGGCATTAGCATTGCCATTGGCATTTTGCATATCCAAAAGCTTTTTACCCTTCAAAGCTGATATCTCATCATCACCATCGGATGACACGGAATCATAGGGTGAGGGTGAACGTGAATGGGTCGAGTATGTCTCATCGTCTTCTTGCTCATTCTCCTGTATCATGGTGCGAAATTCTTGTATAGAATCATTGAGGGCCCACAGTTGTGAGAGTAGGGTGAGATCCAATTGGCGAAGTCCAAACTGAAAGAAAAATGGAAGAAGGGAGGAAAAATAAAATAAGAGAATGGTAAAGATAAGAACGGTTTAAAATTGGACAAAAAATATACAGATATCTCAATGGCTGTCGCTTACGACTAAGTCTAAGATGCTCCTAGTTCATGTTATGTTTAAATTCGATATCTATGTGAAATTATTTTTTAAATATTAATAATAGCGAAAACAGTTAATGGTATTAATGGCAAAGAAGTATAGTAGCATAAGGAAGGAGCTTCTGTAGTCGGAGTCGGAGTCTACGGCTCCGGACAACATTTTTTCCACGTTATAGAAATATAACATTCAATTTGAAACAAGAAATTTTTTTTAAAAATCATTATTTATTTTTAAAGAAAGGTATAAGAAAACATATATGCGAACGGTATATTATACTAAGATAAAGGACCATTCAAAGAATATTTACTATCCTCTGAAGTGTAGTCTATTCATCCCTATTTTGTTGATCCAATTGATTCTTTACATTTTTGCAAACAAAAGTAAAGTTCTATGATAATAGAATTAAAATTGGACCTTTAACCTCTTTCGTCAGAAGACTTAGTGGTCTTCTCACAAAGGTCTATTGGTATTCTCATCTTCTTTTTTTGAGAAGTCATCCTTGTCTTCTATTAAAGACATTGTGGTCTCTATAGGAAATCTTACTGGATACCCTGTGACACAAAATGGAAGTCAAGATCTGGGGGTTGAAAAATTCCTTTTCGGAATGAAAGCCCCAATTGAGAACCCCAAAGGATCTCATAGCTGAAAATTCTGATTTATGACATAATGAGTTTTTTAATTGACCCCCATCAATCATTGAGAAAATAGCTTTATATCTCCGTTTGGAGTTATTGTTTCATCATTTTTATGACATGTTTTCAGTTAAATAAAATGAGGAACCTTTCTCTTGTATATGCTGTCCTTCTAGCTCAGTTCCTTCCACGTCCTTTTTGTTCTTGAACTCAAAAAGTAAAACAAAATGAAATTTTCTACAAAAACGTTCCACCGAAAATTATACTTAGGTTTCCCATATTCAGAAATCGATATTGTCACGTTTTCATTGCCCTTTATCAGTTTTACTCGTTACTTTCTCAAAAAAAAAACCTTTTTTTGCACGAGTATATTCTGGACGGAATTCTTCCGCGTGAGAAAATCGTTAAGCTTTCAAAATATGTGAAAATTAAGGGGCAATACAAATCATAAGGACTACATGCAATAAAAATTATAAGCAATTCATGACAAGTTTCAGACTGGATGTAAGCCAACATTTTAGTGTGCTTAGCCTTAAAAGGAGACCACCAATTGTAAAGTTCAATAAAAGCCATTTTTCATGATTTTTTTTTTTTCGAGAAAACTGCGTAACTTTTTGGTAGATTTTTTTCTTCATCTGAAAGAGATAAATATTACGAAGTTTTGAGGACGTCTACGAAATCCTGTTTTTATTAAAGCATTTTGCGGTGCCAATTCTAGCTCGAAAACTAATAAACCAATTGTCATATATTTTTGTGGCCGATTTCGAGAAAAACACAGTAGGCTGCATACAAAATAAAATAAATTGTTCCCATCCAACGCTCATACTAAGGCAATATTGTTCCGATCGATTTAAAAATTTGATCACATATTCTATGCTATTTATACGTTCAACTTTTTTCTGAAATTTATAAGTAGGGATCACAACTTAAACTAAAATCCAGCGCTTACATATTAAACGTTGGTGTGGTGTGGATAATTTTATTGAACTATTTGAGATATATTGTGTACACCACCCAGCACGTAGGCAGATGAATGTTTTCTGGAACTGAAAAATTAGCACATGATGAGATTTCGTGCACGAAAATATTCTACAAAAATGTTGCTAGGAAAATTTTATGTAAGGTCGGTCCACAAGGACGAGAAATCGATATTATCATGTTTTCATTGTCCTTTATCACTTTTACCCGATCCTTTCTTATGAAAACTCTATGATTATGTATTTAATTGGATTTCGTGCATGCTGGCGGATGGATCCGGTTATTTGAATGTCTACATCTAAAGCCCTCATTGAGTATATAATGAATCCTAGAAGAAAGATTCGCCGTTTGTCAGACTTCTGAGTTATGGCGAGATGAATCTGTCGTTGACCAACAACGAATTTATGATGCTCTAATTGAGAAGCGTAACCATCCGAATTTCATATATAATTAATAGAAAACCGAAAAAACCTTTCTAACTTTGCTATTTTTCAATGTAATATTCGGCAGATACAATATTGACATCTTCGAATGTATTCCAATGAATGCCCTTTCCAATGAATATGTAAGGAAAAACTAACACATTAGCCTACAGGAAAAATACAGGAAAAAGTTAAAAATTTGTGAACATTTTATTAATCTTTAGTGGTATAGGAATTCACACTCGGAGTCGACCCGGAGTCGGAGTCGTGAAAAAAAAACTAGTCTGGATTCGGAGTCGAGCCAAAAATACCTCGACTCCGAAACCCTGTATGCGGCAGTACTTGAGATCTGTAACGATTACTAAAAATTATTTTAAAATGTTCATTTGAAATGTTAAAAACAATTTTTGTAATCGTTGGAGATCTCAGTAGGCCTCTTCTGTAACTTTTAACAACTATCGATATTGTTTAAATTTCTCTTGTTTTTGTTACAACAATAAAACAAACAAATTAAATTGTTGAATGGACCCCAGGTTGAGTGGGAAGGATATCGTAGTGATCATGTGGAAACTTTGCGTTAAATATTGTGGGAGTTGTGTCGGACAAAGCGTACTTTGAAATCCAAACTGATGGATGCCTAGAAAGTAGTATTTTTAGAGGTCAGCAAGAAGTCTATACGTAATAGCAGACGGAAGTCATAATTGAATAGCAGAGAGAATTAGAAAGAAGTCTTTACAAAGGCCCGAATTGGAAACTTCTGTATAGGAATTCTGTAACTTTTATCGATTGAAAAGTTGTTAAAATTGTTTTTGTGTTTGTAATAACTACAACACGAACAAATGAAATTGTTGTAAAACAAACAATGAGTAAAGTTGTTAAAAAGTTACAAAATAGGCCCCCTGCCCCCATATTCTGTAACTTTTTAACAACAAGTCGAATACCACATAGAAATTAACAGCCGGTGACGACGAATAATTGTGGTTTAGACCAGGAAAATAGAGCCCTGAACCATTGTGCGCCGGAGGTTGGCTAGAATGAAAAATTGTGCTACTTTTTTTTGTATATTTTTCTTCCAAAAGCCCACTTTTATCCAGTAGACACCCTATAAATGATTTTCAGACAATGTTCTTGAATTCTCACCATACAATAAGGACACTTATTAAGACTCCCTTTTTCAACATCCAGATAAGAGGTTTTATTGTTGCCCAAAGGAATCTTTTATAGACGAATAGGTGGGAATCTTTACATGCGATCAGACGGGGGCTTACATAGCAGACCTAAGGAGAGTTGTTGTAGATGGGTAGAGGACAGACTATGAACGAAAAGAATAGTATTTTTGGTGACCAAATGAGAGTCGGTATATACAGTATATATACGACCAGAATGGAATTATTACAAATGATCTTATAGACACTAAAACAGAAGACTTCATAGACGATCATGATCTTTTCACGATCAGTATTTACTGACGACTAGATGTGAGCACTTTAGATGATTAGTAGACGCCAATAGAAGCGGCTAGAAGGTAGTATTTATGGCAAAATATTATTTTAGATTAATAGGGACTTACTTTTGTCAGAAATTAGAGCCCCTAGGGAAGTCCTAATAGACGTAAAAGGGAAGGTCATACAAACAAATGGAGATGAAAGGAGTGTCTATAGCCTTTATAGAAGGCTAGCATAGAGTAAGTCCAAGTAGAGATTCCTGAGCTGAAGGTAGACGACAGAGGAATCTTAAGTGGGGGAACACACAGGCGACGATATATACTGGGATAACGCATCGATTGAATACATTCTAGTTATCGGGACTGCAGCCGAGTTGGTTAGCGGCCTTGAACCCAGATGGCCCCTCAAGTTATGAAGAAAAAAACTTGAGAGCGATTCATTGACAAACCCAATTTAAGCTTTATTAGGCCACCTATGAGCTAATAAATTGGCCAATTTCAGAACGCATACTTCGAAAAGGTGGACGGAATATCCATATCCTCTCAAAGTGGAACCATCACAGGTCTGTAACTGCAACATCAAGAGGTGGAGTTGACTATTGCTACCTTATGTTGGTTAGGTTATTATTATTATTAGGTTATCGTCACATATCAGTATGGATATGCACTTAAGTCAGAGTAGGATTGATGTGCGCTCTAGTTTGAAGGTTTTATAAAATTATATTATTAATTATTAGCACAGAAATTCTGTGCCGTTGACAAAGTCTCTTAAGTTTTCAAACTCCTTTACCTTAATTTGGATGAGTTCTTGTATTATTTGTTATCGTTTGCAGGAATTGGGTTATTAGGGCCGCGAAGGCTAGTCAATGACAGAGATAGTGTTCAAACGTTTCGTCGTCCTCCCCACATGCTCTGCATTCACTGTTTTCTATACAACCTACCTTGTGCGGGTGCGTTTGTGGCAATAGGCCGGTCAATACATTATACTTTCCTACGATGACAAAATACCCCTCAACGTAAAGTAGGCAACATTTTCTTCTAATAAATGGCTTAGGGCTCGGTGATAAAAAGTAGGTCCCATATCATTGAGCTAATATGAATCAGCGTGCACTCATTGATATGAAAGAAGTCTCCCGTGTCCCTTCGCTGATGTGTAGGAGAATATAAATATGTCAGTATGTTTCCTTTCTTTTCATTTTCGGAATTCCGCTTCAAGAATCGTGTTATGATCCGTCAGTTGGAGACAGATTCTTTCTTTGATATATGTAGATACTCAGTGTCCTATTCAACATTAGCACCATCTGTAAAACCGCAGCTTCCAACGGACATATGTGCTATGGTTCCATTGATCCACATGTTTCTGTTCGCTATTAAAACTTCACATAAAGCGATTTCACTTGTTTCGGGTATACAGTCTGATAAAATATGGTCTACTGACTCACCCGTTGTGACCCGTAGTATGTTTTGCTGGTCTTTTTCGATCCACTAGCTCATCGACGTCATCGAAGTCTTATAGTTGATATGGCTGCTTCATACCATACCGGAATTTCTATGGGGTGGAGAAACAAAATTGTCTCTAAAGCCTTAGATAGTGTAGACCTCATGGCCCCGCTATTACTTAAGCAACACATTCTTTGGACTCTTTGCAATATTTGCACATTGAATTTTTTGTCCATAGCTGTCCACCATACCCGAGCTGCGTATTTTAGAATCGGTCTATAGAAGACCAAAAGCCTCCCCACAGAATGCCTTCCTATGTAAACCAAAAGACCATCCTACACGCAGAAAAATTTATGTTAGAAATATGTTTGGATCCAAACAAATATATGTTTGGGACCGCTTGCAAACAAATTAATGTTTGGATCCAAACATAATATGTTTGGGTCCAAACAAATATATGTTTGCAACATTTTGTAACATATCTCAATTTGATATGTTTGGGTACCAACATATTTTTTATGTTGGAACATTTTTTTCATGGGTGGAGAGAGGATGTTTGTCAACGAGAGTAATAACAGTGCTCTCGCGGCTGTGGATTGCTGTTTTATAATGAAGAGTTGTGTGTATTGTATAATAGAAGACGTAGAAGCGAAGAAGGGGGCTTTGGTGGCGTGTATGCGACAAACTCGTGTGTTTCTTGTTTTGTTGTTGTTAACCAACTTAGGAGGAGAAGAAGAAAAGAAGAAATGATATGAATTATATTTTATTTCTTTCTTCAGTGTTTTAGATGCCTTTGTAGAGTCAAGACGGTAAAGTGAGTGAATAAATCAGTGTTTTGTGTTTTCTTAAAGAAATTGTGCTTTTTAGTAAATTAAATGCCCAATACATTTTATAATTGAATCGGAAAGTTGAATGGAATTATTTTATTGGACAAGGAAGAAATCGCATTTAATATTGGTAATTACATACATACTTATTTATATTTGAAATATGGCATATCCATATTTATTTATTACATTACATAATCATTTGATTCTAGATGCCGATTCCCCGCTGATGATTTCAACTATGAGGACAATTTGTTTTATTTCACAACAAAGGAGAAGCGTTCAACTACGTTTCTATATATTTTTTCTTTTTAAAAGTGTGACTATTTACAAATTATTTCAATCAGTTTTTCTTTTATTAAATTGTGTTATGTATTTCTTTGGAATTTTGTATGTACCTATGTGTTTGTTGTTCTTTTGCCTTCCAATAAACAACCTCAACATTTGTGTGTATACTATGGAGACAGCCAGTGAGTTCTTACTGAGAGCAAGTGAGCACACATTTTAAAGTGCTAAATTGAATTTTACGCTCCCTTGCTCTTAGTAAGCGCTCACTGGTGCATGTGTTTGTTTTTTTTGTGCCTTTTGGGTTTGTATTTTTTTGCACCCAAACATAAAATTGTTTCCACCCAAACATAAAATTGTTTGCACCCAAACATAAATATCTTTGCACCCAAACATATATATGTTTGCACCCAAACATATATTTGTTGGAGACCCAAACATATATTATGTTTGGGACTATTGCAAACATATATATGTTTGCTGCAAAATATGTTTGGGACATATGTTAGAGAGGCCGATTTTTTTTTTGCGTGTATAGAAGCCTAAAAGTACTTCTCACACAAGAGCAAAAGGTCTTCGTGTAGAAAACCCAAAGGTCTTTCTGTAGAAGGCTGACCCCCTGTTTTTGTAATTTATTTTTGTTCGTTCGTCTATATTCGTAATAATTTAGGCATCCACAGCTCAGCTCCCTGAAGACATACATACCTAATTTTTCGTATACCCGTTCCATATATTGCTAAGAATTCCTCATTTAAAAATCGGGGGGGTTACTCTCTGTTGCGATGCGTAAGGAAAATGCGATGCGTGATGAAATTAAATGCGTCTCCAATGCGTTTTCGTATCTCCTTTAGGAATTATTTTTTCCCATTTTCCTTTCTGGCATCAGCGCAATTTGTAATACAAAAGCTTATGTCAAAATCGTACATTAACGCAAATATCTTGCGCTAACAAAATATCTAACGCAAAGGCATCGCAATACAGAGTAACCCCCCAGCGCTCTACATTTGCGATAATGCGAGTAAATCGATCTACAAAATTTGACAATTCGTGTGAGAAGAATAAATTTGTTTACAAAACAGGGGGTTAAAGTTCATCCCAAGAAGACTCTTCTGTTTAACCAGTGTATCATCCCAAAATTAAAACCCCATTTTTGTCCTCTTACAAGTTGGCCAACATCTGTGGGGTTTATTAGCCTCTCCTTCTGTCTTTCCATTTAAGTTTCCTGATGCCTCGAAAGCTCCCAGTTTCATTTTCCTAGTGAATAGACCAAATTCCGTTATTCGAGTAAACATTCAGACCTCTTGGTCTGGCCCAGTTGTAAGCTATTTTATGAGCCTTTTCGGTCCTGGTACAAAACAGATTTAAATTTTACCCCTTAGTAGTATTATAACGACGTCTGCATAACAGAATGCTTCAAATACTTAACAGAATATTTATGGAAGTAACCCACAGTAGAGGTGCTATGATACTCCCTGTGGCGTTCCTTGGCCAACTTTGCCTCTTTTTTTACGTCTATACATTTGAAAGAGTATAAATTCCGTCAGAGCAATTTATTCTTTTCTGGCGAATTTTCAAACATTTCGACATTTGGAAAAGCTTTTAAAAATTTGATTAATATGTGAAAATAAGAATTCAATTTATGAATTTCAATTATTAGATATCAGTATAATTAATTCATATACAAATATTCTGAAGAAAACAAACACTTTGTTGAATTTCACCACAACTCTTCGACACATTTGACCCAATACCAGTCTTCTTCGTTCTTTTTTGCGCATAGCCACATCAAATCTTCGCAATGCGTACCAATGTCATTTGCCGTTACAACGTTGCGCATGTAAAACAGCAGAAGCGGCATTCTGGTCTTTTCTTGTCATCCGTTGCTATGGCTCTTGTCTAGATTTGCCTTTAGAAGCGATAGTTCGCCCTTTTGCGGTACATATAGTGAATGAATGATTTGACGTTCGGTTAATGTTCGGTTTAATTAAATTACAATGACTTTGAGTTGTTTGTCGGGCTTGGGCTGTTGATTGTAAATTTAAATATTACAATATTTTCTTCCGCATTGGTGACGTTAATAAACCATGGCTGCTACGGCAATATGCTAAGAGTTTCTACATTTCTTTTGTAACTTCTTTATTCACATTTTTGTTGCCTTTCTTTTACACCAAAGCAGAATTCTTTATTTTAACAGCATGCGTTCCATCTTAACCGCTAAGCAAACACACTTCTGATGTAAACAACAAAAGAAAATTTTCCATTTGCGGTTTTTCGTTGAGGATGGAGAAATGATCAACTGTAAACATTAACCGTGGTCATGGAGCTAAGTTTCAATAAAACTGATATATTGCAGAATTTCCATTTGCTTAACGATTAAAAGAAGCGAGGAATTCATTGCATCTGTTATATGGTTTTGTTGTTTGATCTTCAATGGAGAAGTATGTTTTTTACAAAACGGAAATCAATTTGTATGAAAATTTTCTCTTAAATTTTGTATTAGCTACCAATGTAAGAATGAACTATAAGTCTCGCTCTCTCATATTTGAAACTTAACCTTTTGATAACCAAACATTTCAATACTGTTTAAACACAGGTAAGCGGTTTAACAATTCCCGAAGTTAATTTCACTGAATACAAGGATTTTAAAATTTCCCTTCGAGGATGAACATTAAACTAAATGGTGAAATAACATTTGGCTTTGAATGTCATAGCAAAAGTTGTTGTTAATGAAATCGACAATCTTTTTCTGTTTCTTTTGTTTTTCATTGGTCACATGTCATTCTGACCTCACACAATGTACGCTACAAAAGTGTTTTAATTAATACCAATAACAATTACATAATCATATTATTCGTTATTCCATTTGGCGAGAACAAATAGCCATCCATGGCTACCAAGAAAAACAATCAAAGACTCACACCCAGAAATGTGCCTTGAATCGACAAAAATTTTGCCAACGGCAAAAGCCACACAAAGCGTAACACAAATCAACTGAATTGAAAAACCAAAGACGACGGCAGACAATAACAAAACAAGAACGACAACGAAATCCAAAATCAATAGAATTTAATCGGATTGAAATTCTAAAAAAATTGGTCACCATTGTCGCCCTTCCTCTAAATTGAATGAAATTCGCAAAGGCCTGAAAGAATGGAGGGGGCAAAACAAAAGAACCGTTTAAAACTAGTTTAGGTTGAAAACATAGAATGAAAAAAGATAACAACAAATTGCTCAAAACGTATTTACAAGTGTGAAAATATGTTGTTGGTATCAGTTTATGAATGTTTTCTTATCTGACAAATGGGAAGCATATTAGGGTTGAACGGGCAGGCCAAAAAAACTATTATGGTCGTGAGGAATCTTAATGCCAAGACTGGAACCAGCGTTGCCAGTATTTTTTAGACTCATCTCCCCAACTTGTCCAAAACTTTTCCCCAAAATTCCCCAGATTTTATTGAATTTCCTCAAAAAAATCCCCAATTTTTTTACAAATAATTACAAAAAAAATATTAGTATTAGTTTTATTTTACTATTAAAATTCATATCATTAAACTTGTAAAGTATTCTATACACTTACATATGAATTAAATTAACGATATTCAAAACTTCACTTTTAAGTGATTCAGAATCATTAGTCTCATTGGATTTATATAAATTTGTATAATGAAAGAGTTGTAACAGTTCTTTAGCTGGGTCAAAAATTCTACAACAAATGGAGTTGTTAGAAAATTGATTATTTATTCTAGTAACTCGTACTGCATTTTATTTCTGAATATGGTTCAAAATAGAAGACTCTTTCTACTTAAGAATAAAGGCCTGGGTACATAAGCTGCCTCGCCTAGTTGCCTGGCTTTCATACTTCATTTCTGACATAACAAAAATAAGAGAATTAAGAAGGTCCAGCATATTTCGAACTGGATTGCCCTTTACTTTTTTATTCTTTTATCAGAAGCAAGCAAGGTAAGCAGGCGAGGCAGCTTATGTACCCAGGCCTTCACTTGTTGGAACGGAAAGCATATTTAATACCATCTCCAATTTACGAATGATAACTATCTCCATTGCGATTCGTAAACAATCGTGGAGATTTTTGTGTTGACAACTGGTTCTAAAAAGGTTTGTATAGAGCTAAATTGTGTTGACCCAGTGAATTGCTGCAAATATTGGGGTAAAATTGCTTGTAAGTTTAAAAATTGCATATTTGTAGGCATCGGTTTCAGCATTTGTATTAACAGTGTTATAGATATTCCGCACTGGTCTTTTTAACTTTAATAATTGTTTACTCAAAAAAATTACAAGTCAAAATTAAAGCTTAGGTCCATGTCTCCTCATGGTAAATATGCCAAGTCGTTTTCGATCGATTCCACTATTTTTTTCAATATCTTCTTACTTTTTATAAATGGTTTCTTACATCTTTTCTTTCAAATCCCTTTTTGTTATACTTTACTTTAAGAAAAATAAGGAATAAAGTTCGCATTACCAGGGATTTGTTATTACATCTTACATTCCATTTCAAGCAAAACCGTCCGTATACATCAAATTTACTCAAATTGGGTTGGTTAATTTGAATTTGCTCTCAAATTGTTCTTGTTTTTTGGGCGCACTTTAAATTTTAAAAGAAACACAAAGTTCCTTTTAATTTATCTGACACTTATTATTAAAGCAAACTTGTAGGAATAAAAAAACGGGTTATCTGTCCGATATCGGCCAACATTTAACTACAAAAAGGATATAATAACGGGACTTAGCCTATTTATCTCTTTTATAATTGGAACCATGAATGTTAAATAAAGTTTAATTTAATCATTGCCCATCAATACAGTAATCATTTCTGCAGTTAAGTCCCCTTCAGCAGTAGAAATGATGGAAAATGTTATTTCAATTCAACCCACTGTTCTAGAACGCTGTCAGTCGTCGAACCGCATGATAACACTTCAAATCTTCAAATCTGTCATAAATTATTACAGCTGCGACCAGTTAGTATATGATGCATGTTATTTGTGCGTCACGCGTGCGCTGCTACTATTAACGTACTGAAATTAAAAGATGATCTGAAGTAATTAGCCAAAAAAGAAATTCCCCAAAAATCCCCAAATATTTTTCAGATTTCCTCAACATTTTCCCAATTCCCCAAGTCGAAATTTTTTTCCCCATTTCAAATAAAAATTCCCCAATTTGGGGAAAAATCCCCAATACTGACAACGCTGACTGGAACCAATTTCTGAGAGTAATCACAAGTAAAGTCGAGCAAATCGTAACTGTGGTGGGAATACCTCGATGTACATAAAACGTGTAGTGCGATTCTCTCGTTTTTTGAGTTACCGACAAATGTCGGTAAAATTAAAATGATTATAATTTCGGTAATTAACGATATTATTCGGTGAGTTAGCGACCAATAAAAAGTAGTCGTGAAGTTCTACCGATAACAACAGTCTTGTAAACTTTTATTTGAACTTTTCTTTCATAATTTTGCGTTTTAATGTTACCGATTTTTGTCGGTAACATTAAAATGATTTGTTTTGACCAACGGTTCCAGAGATATGGCGCCTTGAAAAAGTCGAATAAAAAAATGCACAATGGGCTTGGATGCAGTTTTCGCGATTCAATATTTAAAATCAATTTTTCAATATGATTGTACTCTTCGATATTCTTGATTTTTTTTTGTATTAAACTACGATCAGGTACAAAAATTTTAAGTCCTATTGGGTAGTGGTATTCGAATGAATACTATTTTTTCTTAATTTTTTAAAAATTTGGCAATACAATTTTTCCTTTATACCAGTGTGAAATATTTGTTATTTTGCAAAAAAAAAAATAAATAAATAAATAAATAAAAAAATAATTTTTAACAAATATTTCACACTGGTATAAAGGAATTGTATTAACAAATTTTAACGAAATTAAAAAAGTAGTAATTATTCGAATCCCACTACCAAATTGTACTTCATTTTTTTTTTAATTAATCGTAGTTAAATACAAAAAAATTGAAGAAAATCAAAGAGTACTATCACAGATAAAAAATACAAAAAATTCTATTTGGGCCAATATTAAAGAAGCTATGAGTATTTCTTTGCCTATGGTTTTTACAGAATTCTACTTTTTCAAGGCGCGATATCTCTGAAACCTTTAGTCAAAAAATCTGAAAATATACTAAAATATTTTAGTGATGAGCAGCATCACCACAGCAAAAATAAATGAAATCAAAAACCTCATTTTGAAAAAGTGCGATTTCACTCAGAAATCCCCATATATATTCTTGAAATTCTATATCGCTATAGCCTTGTCCGTCCGCCGAACCGTCTCTGGAAATCACTCTGATCAAAATTTTGGTAAAATGTATTGTAGGTCCGTACAACTTTTGGTATTGAAAGTGGACTATATATAGGTCGAGCTTTGTAATGTGAAGCGCCACTTTAAGACATTTTAAAGGTATTAGTAGTCCCCTTTGCCCTCCGAATTGGTTGTAATTTGAGAGAGTGTGTTTCCAGAGGTTAAAAAACATTTCTACCAACAATTTTTACATATGCCCACGTTTTGGTATTTTGAAGGTATTGATGACATTTACCCACTGATTTGGTTGTAATTTGAAATTTTGTGTTTCAAGATGATAGAGACCAAAAATTGTCTATAAAGGTCGACGCTACGGTATAGGTCCTATATAAAGCAACGCTTCGATTTAAGGTATTTTGAAGGTCTTGGTCACATTTGGCTACCGATTTTGTGTTTTCAGAGGTTAGAAAACCTTTTCACAAAAATCTGTCTATATAGTCCCCATAGAACGGTACCGCCCGATCATTGGTACTTTTGGGTTTCAACCACATTATTCAAACGAAATTGCTTAAATCTGGTTTTAATATATTTTATGGTGGAGGGTATAAAAAGTTAGGCCCGTTATATACTCAGTATATATATTTTGATACGACGAATTCGAAGATGTGCCATATCGGTCTACTCCCTCGGGTACCACCCCGACAAAAGTAAAAAAAATTGCACCAGAGTGGTGCGCACGATAACTCTCGAAGGGAGTAATTGATTTGTTCCATCCTTTGAATATCATAATATTTATACCATACATAGATCAGGTTCGGATATGGGCTATATCTGTTCGCTCCTTCGGGTACCTGCCACATACAATTTCAAAACATTTTTGGGAAGTCGTTTTGTTTCTTTGTACCTTTTTGGGGGGCAAGTCGCCGGCATCAACTCAAATGACTGATGAACGCTAAAACTTATAAATTGAGTATCCGATTTGGCAGTAACTTTTCACATCGTAAAATTTCTTCCAAACGTACATCAAGTTCTAAGAAGGGTTATATTGGAAAACATCTTCGGGTACCTATCTCACGGTGGCTCAACAGTTTTGGTTCAGTGCAGTTTATTTCCTGTGCGAGGATAGTTTTAGTTCCCGATGGGTACCATAACTATTGAAAGGTGTGAGATTGTTCCTACCTTTGCGCATGGTAATATTCTTTAACATTTAAATCATGTTCTAAAGTGAACTATATAGCTCCACACCTACGGGTATCTCGCACACAAAATTTATTTTTTTTTTTGCAATTGTGTAGTGCAGGGATCAGTGTTCGAAAATAAACACTATAATATCGTACCGTACCGTTCTGTACCGTACCAAGGTGGATAGGTACACTACGATAGTGTACCGCTCCGGAGCACAAACACTAAAAAATATTTTAGTGATACTGTACCGGAACACAACGATAATCGTAGTGTACCGCATGCCGGAGCACTAAAAATCGTAGTGCTCCGACTGCGGAGCACTAAAAATCGTAGTGTTCCGACTGCGGAGCACTAAAAATTTTAGTGTTCCGACCGCCGGATATTTAAAAATCGAAACAATGGGTCAATAAAAATCGTAGTGTTCGGTTGTGGAGCACAAAAATCGTAGTGTTCCTACTGCCGGATCATTAAAAATCGTAGCGCTCCGACTGCCGGATAAGTAAAAATCATAGTTTGTCCGACTGCGGAGAACTAAAAATCGTAGTGTTCCGACTGTCGGAACACTAAAAATCGTAGCGTACCACGAGCCAAAACGCTAAAAATAACGTTAAGGTAATCGTCTGTTTATTATAATTTATGAGGGAAATTAAATATTTTATGTTTTTAGGATAAATAAATACATATTAATAAATAAAAATTAGAAGTAAATGTTTAAAATATCTGATTTGAATCTTGGACAATGGAGCACTAAAAATCGTAGTGTTCCGACGGTCGGAACACTACAATTTTTAGTGCTCCGCAGCCGAACACTACGATTTTTATTGATCCTTTGTTTCGATTTTTAGAGATCCGGCAGTCGGAACACTAACATTTTTAGTGATCCGGCAGTCGGAACACTACGATTTTTAGTGCTCCGCAGCCGAACACTACGATTTTTATTGATCCTTCGTTTCGATTTTTAGTGATCCGGCAGTCGGAACACTAAAATTTTTAGTGATCCGGCAGTCGGAACACTACAATTTTTAGTGCTCCGCAGCCGAACACTACGATTTTTATTGATCCTTTGTTTCGATTTTTAGAGATCCGGCAGTCGGAACACTAACATTTTTAGTGATCCGGCAGTCGGAACACTACGATTTTTAGTGCTCCGCAGCCGAACACTACGATTTTTATTGATCCTTCGTTTCGATTTTTAGTGATCCGGCAGTCGGAACACTAAAATTTTTAGTGATCCGGCAGTCGGAACACTAAAATTTTTAGTGATCCGGCAGTCGGAACACTAAAATTTTTAGTGATCCGGCAGTCGGAACACTACAATTTTTAGTGCTCCGCAGCCGAACACTACGATTTTTATTGATCCTTTGTTTCGATTTTTAGAGATCCGGCAGTCGGAACACTAACATTTTTAGTGATCCGGCAGTCGAACACTACGATTTTTAGTGCTCCGCAGCCGAACACTACGATTTTTATTGATCCTTCGTTTCGATTTTTAGTGATCCGGCAGTCGGAACACTAAAATTTTTAGTGATCTGGCAGTCGGAACACTACGATTTTAAGTGCTCCGCAGCCGAACACTACGATTTTTATTGATCCTTTGTTCCGATTTTTAGAGATCCGGCAGTCGGAACACTAAAATTTTTAGTGATCTGGCAGTCGGAACACTACAATTTTTAGTGATCCGACAGTCGGAATACTAAGACTTTTAGTGATCCGGCAGTCGGAACACTACGATTTTTAGTGCTCCGCAGCCGAACACTACGATTTTTATTGATCCTTCGTTTCGATTTTTAGAGATCCGGCAGTCGGAACACTAAAATTTTTAGTGATCCGGTAGTCGGAACACTAAAATTTTTAGTGATCTGGCAGTCGGAACACTACGATTTTAAGTGCTCCGCAGCCGAACACTACGATTTTTATTAATCCATTCTCCAAAAATCAAATCAGACGTTTTTCACGTGTTCTATTATAGTTTATTTCTTAATTTGTATTTATTAAAAAAAATTATAAAATATTTAATTTTCCTCACCAATCATAATAAACTCCTTTGTGGTATTTTCTATGTATCCACAGTCAGAACACTACAATTTTTAGTGCGCCATTGTACAAGAACCGAATTAAAGTTTGTCATATTTTCTACTTAAGTTCCCAACGTTATTAATTAATATGTATACATACATGGATATAACAGGTGTATCTGTGTTTTTATGTCTTAATTTGTACTTAATTCAAAAATTATAAATATTTAATTTTCCTCCCAAATCATAAGAAACTCGTGTGTGGTACATTATCATTACGTTATTTTTTAGTGTTCCGACATGTGGTACACTACGATTTTTTAGTGCTCCGACTGCGGAACACTACGATTTTTAGTGTTCCGACTGCGGATCACTACGATTTTTAGTGTTCCGAAAGCGGAGCACTACGATTTTTAGTGTTCCGGCTGCGGAGCACTACGATTTTTAGTGTTCCGACTGCGGTACCCAACGTTTTTAGTGTACCAAAATGTGGTACACTACATTTTTCGTTGTGCTCCGGAACAGTATCACTAAAATATTTTTTAGTGTTTGTGTTCCGGAACACTAACTCTAAAAATATTTTAGTGATACTGTTCTCGGAGCGGTACACTATGTTAGTGTACTGTTTATTTTCGAACTCTGGCAGGGATATGCCTAGGATGGGTTTGGAATTGTTACAGGCGGTAGTCCTCGCGGGTCAGTATAATTTTTATAGGGGTAAGTCCATACAGACTGAGATAAAAACCTTATAGCTGTAAAAATTTTACTGCAACCGAGCCATATTTGGTTGCAGTAAAATTTTAGTAGGTAGTCTATGATTTGGTCCAATCGTAATTGTTCTTCCAAACTTATATCGAAATGGGAGATGGACTATGTCTTTCCACTTCTTCCGATATCTCCCCCCTGCAAAAGTTTAAACATTTATGCTTAACAGGTCGCTGATACATTTTAAACTCAATTTCGAAAAGTTTTCGAAGTACTCATTACAAGCGTAATGTTTTCGGAAAACAACTCAATATGGGAAACAACCAAGTATG
The DNA here is from genome assembly GCF_047663935.1 of Musca autumnalis. Taxonomy (NCBI): domain Eukaryota; kingdom Metazoa; phylum Arthropoda; class Insecta; order Diptera; family Muscidae; genus Musca; species Musca autumnalis. Next base: position 152,120,349 of record NW_027411644.1, read on the forward strand.
TATCTTTTCATTATGTCACATTCTGAGGGTATACTCTGACAGATTTTATTATTTGTTTATTAATAATAAATTTTTAATTATTTTATTTTAACTGGGGTCCCAGTGTGTGTGATTGTTATTAAAATCTTTTTAATTACTAACAATAAAACGCACTGACGTTCCAATGATAAAAAATTCTAATTATTAGTATAAAAGCAAAAATAGTTAAAACACAAAAAATTACATAACCCATCTATTTTTAACCGATTTTCTTGTTTTCCCATTTGAGGAAGCTTCGTTAATTTCCTTTTTCGTAATAATAAATTTTGCTTTTTTCAAAATAATCTGGCTTTATCCCGTTGTTGTTGTTTACAATTTTAAAACAACTTATTTATTAGTGGAGACAATTTGACATTGTTCGCCAAGGGGTAAGGCAGGAAAGACTACAGTTGCGATTCTCTATATATTAGGAGAGGCTTTGAATACTAAAATTGCTGTATGCAAATGTAAGTATTTAAAGAACCTCTCCACAGCATTCACTTTTGATAAGCTTTAAAAAATTCTAGCAAAAATAACATTAGGCGTAAAGTATGTACAGTGCACAGTGGTTCGCCCATTGGCCAAAAATAAATGTAAAATTTTTGGTACAACATCTGGCAATTCTGACAGCTATGATATGGACTTTTTTAAAAATATATTAGTTTTTGTTTTATTCGAACGCGTTCTTTAAGAATCGCTCCAAAAGTCGGAACATTTGACAAATATTTTTTGTAGTGAGTACAAAATACATTTTATGTGCAAGTAAACTAAACGAAACTAATATGTATTGCAAAATATTAAAATGGATTTTGAAGTTGGAGGTAATGGCTTATTTTTTTAATGGTGGTTTATATATGTATAGGAATTCCAGTTAGCTGTATGTTTTCTTAGTGTATTTTGTAATGACAATTCGATCAAGTACTTTAATTTGACCTAAGGTTTTAGACATGATGCCCACCAGTGCCCACCTCGGGATTAAATTTTCCAATGTAGGCCATGAATTTAAAATTATCCAGTATTAAAATGAGCTGCCATCTAATGTCAGACTTTAAATGGTGGGTCGCAGACTAATGCTGCCTCAGAATATGGTTTCTATGGATATATTAGGGTATAACTCTGTTATTTGGCCACGTCAACGGAAAGGTCAAGAATTATTCTTCCAAATATGACTTACGTGGGCCGTACGTGTCCTTCGGGAAGAATGCCATTAGATCTATATTGAAAATTTTATTAATTTTCAGACAAAAATGTTGGTATTTTTAATCCGCTAAATAGGCTAGTTTTTATGTTGGTTTGGATATTGTTTTGTTCCCCATGCCTATTTTTGCATCGTTAAATAATCGGTGCTGTTGTACATGACATTTTTTATTAACATTATAAAACAATTCATAGCGTTTACCCCCTTTAGAGGGGAAATAGGGGGGAATGGTAGGCTCATGTTTTTTTAAAACAATCTTCGCAGCAGCACAAAACTGTAACCAGCGCAGTAGCTTGATATTTACACTGGAAATATTTTTGGCCACTTTCTCTATACAAGTGGATCCACTGTGCAGTGTATTACTTGTTCTGCAAATAAAATCTCAGTAGAACCTAAATATGCCCACATTAAGAACAGCCACCATTTAAGGCCAGAATTACAGTAAATTACATCGACGATTGATGGCAATGAAGACCAATACCCTCATAGAAAAATATTTCGTAATCAAAGCCCCTAAGGTTAATTGTTGAGGTCATGCAATACAAGAAGGAACAAGAAGCAAAAAAGGAAAAACAAAAAGTGAAAATATCTGGAAGCATGAAACGACTGCAATATGGATGGGCGAATAAACTGGGAGACTGGGTGGCTGGTTGGGAGGTTGTTTGTTGCAGATGGATGGATGGATGGATGAATGAATGGACAGACAGACAATTTAAGTTTTTTGTTCTTCATTTTGTTTTCAATGCAACTCGACGAAGCATGGCACCGCGTGCCTCCGGCTGAGTACCTCTCGACTGATTGTGGTTTTTGTTCTGTTCGACATTTTGCATTTCCTTGGCATGCGAATGCATATTATAAAAACATTAACAAAACAAAGAAAAGAACCTATAAATGCAACATGGAGCATCAGCCACAGAATTTGTCGCACGCAACTTCTGTTTTTTTTTACTGAGGGAACATTAAAAACTCATTTTAGATGCTTGTCATTTACCAGAATATTAGCTTGAATTAGTTATTATTTGTTTTCTAAAGGAAAGGAAATTTGTTATTAAATGTTTACAAACGTTTTACATAAACTTTTTTATTCCCATTCGACAATTTATAGCAAAATAAAATTAAATTACATTATATAATATAATATAACAATACGTAGATATGTATATAACAATATTCTGTTATGGTTATTAAAAAAAGCATTTCAACTTGTTGACCAAAGCAATATTGGTAATGTTTTTTTGCCATGTAGGCCTCCCCTCAGCATCAAAATAGTTATTTTTTTTAACTACTTTGAGCTGACATTAATACCATTTGCTTACTTGTTAGGTTATGTTTGTTTACATATTCTCATTTCAACCAAATGTGTGTCACCAATTTGGCCACTATTTAAAGTAGGAGGCATTACAACCAAACGAACAACACCACATCGGGCATCCATGTATGTATCTGTCACTCGATAATGCGAACAAGCAACAACAAAAATTCATTATTTGATTTACGCTTGATTGGAAGAATGGATAGATGGCTGGACGGATAGATGGTTGGAATACTATATGCAGATGTCATGTCATCCATCTGTGACATAAAATGCCAATTGTCTGAGTTGAGGTCATTTAAACACATTGTTCTTTTTGTTGGTATTTGCTTGCTGGGCTGTGATTGATATTTTAATGCTATTTTGTTCGATTGTTGGCTGGCTGACTTATATTTTTCTACAAAATTGGCAAAAAATTAAAAGTAAAAGGTTTTTATACGCTGTCACAATACAAATTTATGCGTATTATTGCGAATCGAGTTCAGTTATCAGTTACGATGTATTGTTTTTCTACAAATCGAATTCAAATGCTTTCAAATTCGAAAAAATACAATACATAACTTTGAGAGATAAACAGGAAATAAAAAACAATTCAAGAATGGTAGCAAGTTATGTTTGTTTGTTATGTAATTGTGTCAAACTTGTTATTGGTGGGATTACATTGGCATAAATTGACAAACTACAAAATGAAAGCAAATAAAATGAGCTAACAATGAAGAACAATATTCACAAATTATATAAGTTTTACACAAAGATCTCATAAGCTATTAAGTCTGTCTGGTTACTTTTCCAGCAAGAATTGTCCAGCAGGAACTTTCTCAGAGAGTAAGGAGTTTTTATTCTCTTTTGCTAGAAAATTATAAAAAGTAAACAAACACCTTCCCAGCAAAAACCAGCGAGCAATCAGCTGACTTGCAAAAACAGAACAATTTGTCGGCCAATGAAGGAACCAAGGAAGCAAAAATCTTGTATTTTATTAAAAATAAAAAAGAGAATGACCCAAAAATGGATTTTTCCACTTTGCAACTTTGTTCTACAAACAAATAATATAATTAGACTTGCTATTTCCGCAATAAAATTGTTTTTTATTTCAACAAACATAAATCAACGAAAAATTAAAAACAGACGATTGATTGTTTTCAGGAAGAAGAAGAGTTGCAAATGTTTGCTGGAAGAAATTTGTCCAGCAAGAATTTGCAAACTCTCAGTGAAAGAACTGTCAAAATGTCTCTCTCGAATTGCTCTCTTTTGCTGGTTTTTTTGTGTTAACAGACTTCCAGCAACAATTGGTACAAATTGTTACAAATTTTAGGGTAACCAGACAGACCTATTGATTCCATGCAGAATTTGAACTTTTATCGAAAGGAAAAATTATATAAAACAGAAACAACCCTCGAATGGATATGGTAGCTTCACAAAAGTAAACTGATAGACTAATAGTACGTTTATATATAACCGGATTTAACAAACCCACTGGGTTTCAAATGCCATTTCCTTTGCGTATACGTCAAATAAATCCTCATTAAGAAGGTTAACCCTGCAAAAGGCTATAATATAAACATGGCCTAAATGGACTAAATATCAAGGTCCACATATTAGTTGTGTTCCAGAAGTTGCAAGACAGTACTGTATTTGCAATTTTTTACTAGTAAAGTGTTCCTATACTCCAAAAAGGAGCAAAAGTTGAAAGAAGTGAAAACAAATATTGTGGTCTCTTCTCATACTTTCTACTATACAAATATAGCTAGCAGCATATTTGCTGGTGTCTGAGTGGCTGATATGTTGATTTTGACATTTTCTTAGAGTTTTTCAAATAGCTGGCATTTTTTCATTCCCGTATCTCGGACAAATATATTTGTAAAATCAATTTTTGGACTAACTAGCGAATATTTAGTTATATTAAACAAGCAAAAAAAAGATCAGTAATTTCATTTACATGAACTGCACTTGGCGGGGGTTTTGGATCCTTCAATTATCGAGGAAAGTGTGGTGAATAAAATGATATATGTATATAATTGTTCCACAAACATCCCAGATGCAACAAGGGAATGTAATCAACCAATGAGTTCACCACGATTCGTATTACCTCAATGGCATGGGACCTACCAAGTCCGAACGGCGTGTCTTAAGACACAGCTTGTAAAGAAGTTTTATATGACTGAAATACTCAGTAGATGTCACCATCGTTACACTGAAAAGTATTTTTCCACCGTTGAAATTGATGTTGCCTGGCCTGAAAATCGAACCCAGTCGTTTCACTTAAGCACATTTTGTGTTCCCTTACATCAAAACACACCATAGTTTATTTAGGGGTCGTTCATCATTTTTACTACTTTTGCAACTTTTGACATTTAATGTAGGGGAACAGGTCAATTGTGTTGTAAAAATGTCCAAAAAGACTACTAAGTCCCAATTTACATTGGGCGAGTTTACTTGCGGCAATTGTCATTTTGTAGGAGAGAGAGGTGAGGCATATGGTAACCCTTTGCCTCTCAGCACCCTCTCTCACCTACAAACTGACAATTGCCGCAAGTAAACTCGCCTAATGTAAATTGGGACTAAAAGCTTTGCGAGAGTTCGGTTGATAGAGCTGGCAAACAATCGATGGCACTATCGATAATATCGATACTTTATTTTGAATGTCACTATCGATTGGTAGTTTTTTCAATCGATATTATCGGACAAAACTGAATTGGCTAAATTTCCAATGTATTTTTTGGGTATTTATCATTCCGCCATGGTATTTATTGAGAATTCATGGAGTATCCATGATTTAAACCAAAATGTTAGTATTGAATTGTTTTCTAATAGTACGTTTACATATAACCGGATTTAATAAACCCACTGGGTTTCAAATTTTCATAAAGAAGGTTAACCCGGTAAAAACCTATAAAATAAACATGAGACAACATAAGAATGCATATCAGTGTTTTGAGATCCAGATTTTTTTTTTTCAAAATAGTGAAGCAGACGAAGAATGGGTAATTTTTACTACGATAAAATTTTTGTTCTTTATAATTCGAAAAAATAGTAAAAATTATTACATTCTTGAAGTTCTGGAACAGACATATTTTTAGAAAGTGCAAATGTGTCTAAACCGCTCAAAATAGCCTATAACATGCGGAACCTTTATATGGGAACTATAACCAAAATCGGACCTACAAAGTTGACTTTTGCGGTTGTAATGGGTTTTCTTCACCAGGAACCAATACTGTGTTGAAACGAAAGGGCGATAGTATCGATACTATCGATAGTTTGAAATTAAAATATCGAAACTATCAAATGTTGCGGATATCGATAGTTTGCCAGCTCTATAGGTTGATGTTTTGTTTCACCCATACATTCACACATTCGGTTAATTTTTTTAACACAATCCTCGAAAAGCCCTTAATCTGGACTTAAGTCGAAAAAAGTTTAACTTTTGTGAGGGGGATAACCGAAGATGTTCGTAAGCAGCAATCAATCTCATCAGTTATTTCAGTTTATCAGTCAGCTGTGCCGACAGAGATATGCCCTCAGCCTCGGGCCTAAAGAAATGAAGTAAACACAATACTTCTGACGTCTATAAGGATTTTTGAGTTTTTGGGCCAATTTCTCAGGAAGTATGGACTTGCCCCCGAAAAAATTGTCTGTCTTAACGGGGGCCACGCCGCGTACACAACATAGTGCTAAAAATTTAAAAACGATCAATGACTAGAAAGAGTAGTCCGATGAAGTCAATATTTGGACATAATCCGAGTATGTAAGAAATAATACAATGTACAACGTTTGCACCAAATCGGTTTCTCCCTTCGAGGGTTATTTTAGGTATTACCCAGTTTAGTTGGCTCCAGCAGACATTTTGGAGCTTATTGTAACAGGACCCGAAATAACTTGTTGCAAAAAATTCCAAAACGATCCGAAACGAGCTGTTAAACTTTACATTTTCCAA